>NC_089877.1:2591666-3239583 GCF_040182565.1 Anser cygnoides
GGACTTCCCAGGGATTCCCCTGCAGCCTCAACACCCGATTGACAGAATATCATTCCACATTGCACTGACAGATTCCCTGCTCACCAATATATTTACACTGCTTTTCAAAGAGGAAGCATTAGCTTTTCAAAGAGGAAGCAACAACCTTTTTCATTAAGCTTAATTCTTTACTTGTAGATCTATAATAGACAATGAAAGGCAGAAGACACAAAATTTTCTGCTCTAGGGCAATGTGTCATACCCTCAGGTCTGGTTGACTGACACACTGAAATAATGGCTGAAAAGAGAAAGCATATGGAAGGAGAACTAGGCCATCCATTTTTCATCTTTAGAAGACTATATCAAAGCTATTTGCAGTGAAGGACACCTATCAATGCAGTACATAGACACACTTCATAAAGGCAGCAAATAAATGTTAGGTAATCAAATATTTTGCCTTTACCTTTAAAAAAAAGAAAAGGAAACAACCTCCCCCCCTAAAAAGAACAATACAGACAAACCAAAGTTCCTATTAAGAGAAACCGCTCCTATACCAAAAAAGCACAGTAAATGCCTCCTGCAATTAGCAACATTTTAATAAAGAAAAAGAATATTCAACATCCTTCCTTTACATTGAAGGCGTATTTCAGCTGAAAGGCTGAACCACTGACCCTCAAATATCTGAGGCTGTTGGACAAATGGTCTGTTTGAAGCCCAGCTCAAAAACCTCGCATCCTTGTTTATGAAAACAAGATACCCTAGTACACAAAGGCTAGAACTCAGTTGTGTGCTGTGGAGCTAAACTTACTACTTTATTTCATTCCTAATGCAGTCAAACAGGAGTTATGTAGCAGTCACTGTGACTGCACTTTGCTATGCATTGGCTGGAGAACGTGGGAGAGCCTTTCTAATGGCAGACTCAAAAGTCTTGTCTAAAGTTAGCCTTCTCCTAAACAGACAGTTGTCCACCTCCTGTGGTGAGCCAAGTGGAGTCAGTCACACTATCTTACCACCTGTGGACTCTCATCTGTGTAGTGAAACGTTTGTCTCATTATTAAAGGGTAATTTTCCAATTCCAGCTTGATCAGTGCAAAACATCTCCCTGTTTGCATTCTGGTCAAGTCCAATACCTCAAATATACACATACACTTCCCTTACTTAATGGAAATCTTATCTTGGGATTTATTATATTGATAAGCTCTCTGGATAATTCCCACTTAAACCAGGAAAAGAAAAGGGCAGGGTCAGAGAGAAGGGAAAAGAACAATAAACTCCGATTGTCATGTCAGCAAATAATGCCGACCAGCTTTCTGCTGTACCTTTCTAAATACACTGATTTCTAAATACAGTGATAGACCTTGCTACTATATTAATGATTGCTTTAATTTTGTTATTTTCCATCAGTTACATTAGCAAACAGATTGTACCAGTATTTCCATACTAGTGTGTGACAGATGTAATCAACAACTTAACTCTCTCAGGGGGTGAATCTTATTTCTTGCTTTTCATATGGGCAGTTTGTATTGTTAAGGATTGACTAAAAGAGAGACATCCTGAAAATATAGGCCCTAGTAGTGTCCATTTCCTATTATAAATTTCACTGTTGATACTGTTATTATTAAAGAAGCATTTCTGGTGAGTTATGGATCCAAACGTCACTTAGACTAGCAAGATAAAACGATTATTTGGGGGCTTACAGTAACTCTGTCTACAATGCAGTTTGCTTGCCACAGGGAGTGCTTTATAACAATATTATCTGTAAGGGTTTAAGCAAGATTAACTCTGTGCTGCAAGATTTTTTTAAGCAATATCTAGTAGTAGGACAAGTCTCTGCCAGAGAAGAGCAAGCTTGTTCCTGCTATCTTGAATTTGAGTGTTGAGTGATGCACATTTTGTGCTTCTGAACAACATTAATTCATTTGTAGACTGGCTTATTTACTACTAGATAATTAGAAAATAATTACATGCTCGGAGACATTGAACAGTTGCTTTTAAAAGTTGAACTGAGCAAGTAAAGCTTCTCTCTACTCAGACTGATTGCCAAGGGATTTATCTGATCCACACCTGTCCATTGCATCTCTCAGTCACCATATGTTTTATTATTAACACCTCTATCAGCTAGGCAAGTGTTTTATCCGAATGTAGCATGGAGTAAGTATCTTGGCTGGGGTTATGCAAGATAACTGCCAACAAGTTCAGATTCGAATCTTGGCCACTTGAGTGAATTAGCTAACAGATCCTCCCATCCACACTCATAACAGATAAGTTCTAATGAATTTCACGTTTTTAATCTAACAGTCCATCTGCTTCTGGCCATGTGAGAGACAGAGATACATTCATCAAACACTTTTGCTTAGCAGATTTTGTGCTTGACAGTTTATTACCGCAACAGTAGCAAACATTCAGCAGCCAGCGCGCTGGACACTATAGAGAAAAGCCAAACTGACTTTTTGATGTACTAGCAAACCAAAACATAACAATTGTTGATCTAAATTCCAAAGTTACAAAGTAAGGACTACCTCTTTCAATTGTCTATGAAAAAAATGCAAAATGGACCTGAAATGGTTAAAAACACCACAATGATTACTGCTTTGTGAAGAAATCTCACTTATGAAACTGAAGCATTTTCTCTCCAGTAACATCCTTTAAAACTGAAGAAAGGGAAGCAAACTAAGCAACATAACACTGTTAATTCCATGCTTTTAAAAGAATGCAGCTCCCTTGAGTATGTCGTAGGAAATGAAACAAGTTCCTATGATTCCCCTAACCTGTCTCCTAATTAAATCCCAGTGCATATCAGATGCAGCTAAGAATATAACTCTAATAAGTGTGGGGTTTTTTGTAATGTTGTGCAGGCTTTAACTTTTTTAAACCAGATACTGATGGCAGTGTGAAACATGAGTTCAGTTTCCATAGGAGATCTTTTGACATGTATTTATACACACGCAATTTCAATTTGAAGTGATTTTTTTTTTACCCAAAATATATACAGCTGTTCATACTGCGGTTTATTATGACTTATCTACATGAAAGCACGCAAATGCAGTTGAGCTATCTTTTAAGCGAATTAACTAAACTCAATTAAGCCTGCACATGGATGCTTTTATTCATAATCCAAGCGAGCTTAATTTGATTGACTGTTTCAGTCCTTTAAAGCAATCTATATACAGTTAAACCCCTTTGATTCTGAAAAGGTAAATAGAGGAGTTTAGCATAATCCCTTTAACACACTTGCATTCAGGTTAATGTTCCTGAGTGTTACCATGTAGAAAAAAAATAGTATTCTGAAAATAACATAATTCAATTGAATAGTATTCCCACACAACTTCATGCATATCATCTACACCTCACACACACAAAAAAAGCAAAACTGTTGGAACTCCTGCTGAAAATAATGTCATGTCTTTAATCCTTCCCACACTTACCTTTCTCACATTATAGAAGTCTCGATGGGGATTGCTCTTTAGTTCTTTAAATTCAGACATTTCATTTAACATCTCATGTAAGCTAAATTTGGATTCTAAAAAGTTAAGCCGACGATGACAGTATGTCTTTCTGTAAAAGAAAACACACACAAAAAATTACCTGTAACTTAGAACTGTTTGTATTTCAAGTTCAGAAAGACCTTCAAAGGTTTCACAGTAAAAACAGATATTTTTAGAAATGAAATAAAGGGCAAATCCATACTTTGTTTCCTAGAGGTTAACACATACATTAGTCAATATCCAGTATTATATTAGACCAAAGTTACTTGTGAAACCACTAATGAAACAGAACTATACATAACCACGCTGTTAGGTGCTTCACATTGTCCAAATATTTTATCGCTCTATCTGTGCCTAAACCAAGTTCTTTTAGTAACGATATGACCAGAGAAAACAAAAAACTTAAAATGAAATGTGATATCAATTGCTACTGTTCTGGAATTGAAAAATCCAATAGAGCAGATCACCTTATATATAACAGAAACAACCTATAATCAAGACTTACTTTACTATGAAAATAAAGACTTTTTCCCCCAATGCTTACTTGCTTTTCAATGTGAGCCAAGATAAGGTCCAATATAAATTCATTTTTATGCCTTAGAAAGGCATCTATTGTGTAGATAGATCAGTTTGTTTTTTTTTCCAAAATAGTTTTGTGCGCTCTTCTTAGAAAAGTCATGCTTTTTTGTTCCTGCTTGCCTACTCCTCCAGCTTCGCTTTCATCTTCTGTTATGGTTTTCATTCTCTTTTTAACAAATGATATGTTTGTTCTCTTCACCATCTGTCAATTCTTATCAAATCTACAATATTTTTATGGCACTATTAATGCAATACTCAGCCTTCTTTTTTTTTCTGCTTCTTTATTGACAATCTCTCCAAGGAACACAAATCCCGTAACAAATTTAAAGTCTGATTCAAACACAGTCTCGCTGTATCAGATACTGATCAAGACCAGTTTGCCTGCTGCAGGCTATCTTTGTTGGGTTATGCTGTAATTCTAAAGAATGGAAGTCTGAAGAGTAGGGGTAAGATTTCACCAGTTTAAGAAGAGCAAAGGTTAAAGAACAATGGGTTCTTGATGTCCAAGAAGGCCCATGTGTGACAGACATAAATAACAGACAGGAAAGCACTTGTTGCAAACAAGGAGACAACACAGTATGAAAATCTTATGCAACAGGATTACTGAAAAGACTTTTTTCCTCTTGGTTTGTGTATAGTTAACAGGAAGAGTGAATCAGCCTGCAAATGCTTAATCTGAAGAAGCAAAAGGAGCAAAGGATTGCTGCTGCATTCACAAAGCTGCTGAGTTTTCTAACATGTCCTACCAAGGCCCCTCCTTCTTCTGGCTTCCTTTACGTAGACTGTTAACAAATGCTGTAAAAAGAAGGGTCTTCAGTTTGTCAGTTTGGTTTCAAGTTTGTACTCATTGTCCTTTAATCTTCCCAATATCTGGCTCTCTTGGAATATAACACACTGAATGAAACGGGAAATGCATTTACCTAGAGCATACTGTAAAGCAGCATACTCAAGCTAACTTTGATCTGGAGCAGGAACACTGACAATAACGGCAGGAGCACAGGCTTTTGCTCTTGAATAAGTGGTTAGGGAATGGGACAGCTCTGTTCAGGCCAGCTGCTTTGCCGGCATAAGGCAGGCAGATTATGCTGCAGGTGCCATACACAAACTCCAGTAGGAAAAAATGCACCAGATGTGACTAACTTGTCACATTGTCACCACGACTTGATCTCAAAGTCAGGAGGACTAGGAGTGCAGTGCTGGCAGGCAGGGCATATAGTTTGGAAGAACAGTCCAGGTTCCTGCTTTGTTCCATCCTGGGATGGATTCTTTTCCTTTCCTGGTGTTGAGGCTATAGGACACTGATGTTTCCAATACTCGGCTGGGAAGTAAACTTTAAAAACTAGATACACACATTTTCCCTATTCACTGGGCAAGGACTTTGCAGCGTACCAGTGACAATGCTAGAGTTGTTATATTTCTGGTTTTTGGAGATTTCCTGGGAGCTTGATGGTTCTGGGAAGTGAGACCTATTTTGATTATGCACGTGCAGATCAGTTTTGCAACACATGAGCAGTTAATTCACATCTGGAACAAACTGGACTGAGTATATTGCTGAGCTGTTATGTATATTGTACATACACAGTTTCTTTTCATGCAGCAAGAGCAGAGCAGACATTAAGGAATTCCAGACAACTGTTCAAAACCTCAAATTCAGCACAGGCCAAAATAAAAAAGGTGAGGTTCAAGTTTCAAGTTTCAGTTCCCATGCCTCAAGAAGTTTAGGTCAGATTTGACTTGAATGGGAACGTTTGACTGATGTCTTGCTTTTCTGTTAACTGCTGCTCATTCTGCCATGGCTGATGCAAAGAAACTAAAAAGAAAAGAACATACAGCTAGATTTCATTTAAGTCTTTTTGTGATGTGTTAATGCTAGAGAAAGGCAAAACAAGCATGGCTGTAGAATGAATATTTTGAGGAATTAAATATCATAGAAGTGAGAAATATTAAGGTAACTAGCAGCCTGAAGGGGCAGGGAAGAAAGAAAAAGAAAAACATACGTTGGACCATCTGCAATTAGAGCAAGAACATGGCTCAAGTCAAGAGTGTAGGTCTCCAGGTCAGGATATGGCAAACTCCGAGGCTCATTGAGTTCCATCATTTCTTTGTTATCATAAACAAAGGGAATGCCACCTTTTATCTTGATAACATAATCCAAATTGTCTGGAGCATCATCAAGATTGTAAGGATCTTCATTTTCATCTGGGGGTGAATGGAAGTCTGGAAATAAATTTACATTGTATTTAGAAGTAGTTTATACGAAAGGCCAAACAAGTAGAAAGAGAACTTTCTACTTCTATATTTCACTTTTAGCAGATCTCAATACTTGCATTAAAATTATATTTTTGGTTACTAGAGAAGATCTGTTGTTACAACATAGCTCTATTCTGACAGACTCATATTTAATTGCAGTCACTCAAGTTATTTAAGTGCCTACCTTTGTTCAAATATTTTAGTCTAATTATTAGAGTTCTATGAACCAATGTATAAATAGATTTAATACTATTCTTTATTAATGTATGATGACAAGTTTCAAATTAAGTTTTGAGAAGTATTTAAATTGGGATGGTTGAAAGTACAGTTTATATTTTAGAACAATCTAACAGTTGTAGACTTCATACCCACCTTCACTGCTTTCACCTTCTGACTCACTGTAATAATTTTGGAAGTTTATATTTAAGTATACAGTATGCGGCTGTTCTCATATTGAAACATTAACCAGAAAAGAACAGACTGCCTTACTTCTCCACCTCTGCCCCTCCCATAGTCTAGTGAGGTAAGACTAGTGCACACACAATACAATTGTCTTCTCTTTCTCTCAACAATCACTGAATACGCTTCACTCATGGTAGAGCAGGAAATAATTTAAGACCCTAAGACCCAGTGCTTCTCACTGTGACCAAGGCAGTGGTGGTGGTGTATTTTGTGTGTGTGTGTGTGTGTGTGTTAATAAAACTCCTTTTTTTTTTTTTGTTTAATTGGTTTTGCATAGAACCAAGAAATGTGGAACCCAGAGGTATTACAACACAACTGTAGTTTTCTCCTTGGCCTTCTGATCATGACTGAAGTACCAGAAGCACAGTTAGGATTTGCTCAGTAGAGTTTTGTCATCCCTTACGAAATTAATTAAATCACAACTATATATTTATGTCAACTGAACTGCATCCTTGCACTCACTCTTATCATTCAGAATCCTTTTACCTCTTCAGTTAAACCAAGACTAAAAAGTAACTATCCACTTTTATCCGCCTAAAGCATCTGAACTTATGCTATAAACTGATATCATATTATAATATTCATAACTATCCATCTCTAACTTGTGCATATTAAGGCAGTGTGATATTTTATTATTAATAAAACATCAGCTTAAAACCGTAACTGTAAAAAAATCATTAACCTAACAATAGCTTGGAAATATCTTCTCAGCAGCTGTTCTAAAGTATCTATCCTGCTGTGAATATCCAGTGTACTGTTCTCTTTGCAGTCTTTCGGTATAACAAATGCTTGAAAATACTTCTCTTCATTGTCTTCCCACTAGTGACCTAGATGCTAATTGATTTAAAATAATATAAAATGTCACTTTACGGCTGAGAATACATTGCCGACAATATGGATTTGTCTACATTGGCAAATCTGAACAGACCAAAGGTTGCTCCACACAGGCTAATCCAACAACTAGCAGTGCAAACAGTTTCATGTATAAGCAAAGCTTTCAAGACACAACCCACTTAGGTGACAAATACGATTTGTGACATATATAGTTGGGAATATGTCCAACCTAATAAGCCTTGTTGAGAGATTGGAGTTTATTTACCCAGGCAGACTGCCCAACAAATGTGACTATCCAGCTTCCAGACCTGACATGGCAAGCGTGCCATGCCTGTGAAATTACTGACTCAGGGCTTGCTAACTGGTATGTCTGTATCATGCTTCAATTTATAACACAGATGAGCTCATAATCCATTTTATTTTAGTATGCCAAGATCAGGAGGAATGACTTTCACTTGAAGCCATATCCATGTATGTTTTTCCAGGAGGAACACAAGTGTACTATGTACCATCCCATTTGCTGGAAAGAAATCAATGACTGTCCAGTACGGTTTTAGCTTTTAACAGTTTCAAACTTTCTGATCAGATACAGGCTTTATAATTTATATCCATCAGTGATTCTCCACCAATTACTAATAGAATAAGTTACAGAGACAAAGACACTCCGAAGAGATTATAACAAAAACCCAACTCACCTTTAGTAGAGTAGTATATGGTTTTAATTCTATATTTTAAAAAGAATAAGGTTATTCACCTGGATGCACTTCATCTTCAACCTTCCATTTTTCATGTTGCATGCTACACAAATACTGGGATGTTGTTCTTGGGAAGCGATGGTAGGCAAGACGTGAATACTTTTCTCGAATGAGAAGAGCTTTCACCAGGCTCTTGGCAGCTTGTTCATAATCATCAACTGTTACCTGAAAGGAAAGACTGGATAAATACTGACAAAAATAAAATGGCAATTTTAGTCACAAACTGAAACCATGCCAGTAACAAGGAGAGTGGATTTCCAGAAATATAGATCTATGTGACCTGAGCATAAGGATCTTACCTGAGGTCTCAGGAAGCCAGTGACAGAGGCAGAGTCCAAATGCAATGTGCAAAACATAGAAATTCCATGGGTGTGTTTCTCCTACCATATATTACCTGTGTATTCAATGCCTATGGTTTTATCTATTTTATTTACCAATTTATTTTTTATGGGAATAAGTATAAATAAATTGAAATGACATGAATTCAAGTGCTTTACAAATCAGTCTGCTCATAGAACCTTTTACAGTTTGTTGCAGAGAGCCATGATGCAGTATCATTTCACACTTGAAATATATTAGCTGCTTGTAAATGCATTGGCTGCCTGTGGTTTGGAATTTTTTCCTGTAGATACAGGAAGGGAGAAAAATAATTTCTTACCCCTGCACAGTAGTCCCCACTAATTGAAACTCTCTGAAACTCTGGTACGTCGTATGGCACCTGGACTGGCAGAAAACCACTTTGAAGAACTGGTGTTGTAGGAGACAGAACAGGATTGGCAGATGGTGCTTTCCATTCCTGAGATGGAATTTGTAATGATAAAGACTGAGATCGAATCATCTTGAAACTTTTCTTCCTAGGAATTCATGGTATAAAGCATTAAATGAGCCTCAATATAGAACATGAAGTACACTGGAAACAGATTACAGCAAAGAAATCACCCCCTAAAAAATTTCACAAGATGAAATATACCATGAGCAAAATGTTGGTCACAAAATATTTGTGCTTTTAGCTTTTATTCCAATGATATTTCACATGGTATATGCTACATACAATTGCACTTACCCTCCACACAAATACAATATGCAATGATTTATTTACAATCACTCTTAGATACCATTAAAATTATTTTGTATCACTTCTTACAAATTCAGTATCAGTGGATCTCTGGGTAGAAAGAAAACATGATCACTGGGCTTACTTTAGGAGGATTTGATTCTTAAAGACAGTAAGATTAGAATTCAAAGTATCAGAGGAAAGTAAGTGAATGTCACATAAGGTAAGTTGATGTAAGTTATTGTGCTATTATACAAACTTTTCATTCTTCCCAAAACATGCAGGCTTTAAAAACTCATCTAGTTGTCCAACAACACTATGCACCAAAATTTCATATATAGTTATTCATTTAAACTTGTAAGAAGAAGGATGAGCAAATATAGTTATTCCTTAGGTGCTGTTTGATGAGACTTGAGCAAAAGGCTAACATTGGTTATCTGAGTAATAATATCGTATGGCTGTGATATGCAAATTTATTTCTCCCCTCTGGGCAGTAAATGGCTATCCCCCATGGACTTAAAAACTTGGACCCTTTCTCAGCAAAACTGTGATGGATGTGTACCTTAGAAAAAAAACAGCTGAAAAAGCATGCTGTAATTTTCAGTGAAGTAATCATAATATCTTGAGTGAAGTTTTGTAATATCTCTAAAGATTTCATTACTTTTCTCACTCAGTTTAAATGTCTTTTGAATATTCATCTAATAAGGAACCTGTGACGTCACTTTGTTATGTGCTGTGGAAATATTCTCTTCGTTTATTTTATAAACTAGATGCCAACACCTTAGTATGTTAGTAAGAACCACTAACAAAGGAAAAGGAATACTGAAATTCTCTCTGGAAGTTGCGTATTACCTCTGTGGCATTCAGCACGCAGTGGTGGTGTGGATAATATGAATAATACCCTATGACCAAATTTCATCCTCACAACTAATTGGAGCCACCTTTGAAATCAGTATGAAATTCTTGAAAGGCAATGTTGGATCAACTGCAACTGAAAGCAACTTTTACTCATATAACTGTTCTCTAAGTACATTTCAATCCTTTCGGATAAGGGCAAATACTTGTTCTGTTCCCACATGTAAGCAACATATATGTAATATCCCACTTCCCACTGTTAAACTTGTACAAAACTTTAGGCACACAAACACACAGTTTGATAGAACATTTTTATGAGGCAGTTTCTCACCTCAGAAGTGAAACTTACTGTTTCAGAAGGAAAGATACCAAATAGTTACATGGATAACATCTAGTTTTCCCTTCTGCACTTATGTTTAAAAACATGCCAACTGGAAAACCCACTTGCGCAAAGCAAAAACAAGAGTCTAAGCCTGCATCATCAGTGTGTCATACCTTAATTTAATTAAACCAACTCTTCTACCTTAAGTTCCAGAAACATGATGCCATGTGCTGCCCAACTGATGGTCTGGAGCTAACAGGGTACATGTGTTTACCTATCAGTTTCAAAGGCTTTCTTGTTTGCCTGTTTTACCATGAGTCTGTACACATCCAAGACTTTGGCATTAGACTGCTGCTGAGCTCATGTGACTCTAGCAAATAGTCCAGCCAGTCCACTAAGGTTAAGATATTGTGACAGCCTGACATCAGGGTAAGGCTATCTCCCTCACGCAAGAAAACTGTAAACCAAATCGAGTTTGGCTTGATTAGATTCATGGGTAAACTGAAGGTGGACTGACTGTACATTGACCTAGGAAAATAAAATTCAAAATGTGCACTTTTATAGCTGACAGCAGTTCAATTTTATCTCCATGAGTTAAGGAAACCTACAAATAACCTCATTATGCCCATCCCACTCTCTGTTTCTCCCTTGATGTTAAATGTCAAGACTTTGCTTTCATCTATTTTTACAGAGACTAAAAGAAATATCTTACCACTAGTCGTTTTCTGAAAGTTAAAATTTTCCATTTCTCTGAATGAAACTATTCTATTCAAGGAAAAAAAAATTGTCCTCTTTTTTTCCCTGATTCTTTCTTACATTAAAGAATGAGTGAGGTTTTTTCACTTCTACCCAGCAATGCTGTTTGTTAAAGTTGCATAAGCAATATCTATGCTATTGCTGGAAGCACAGCTGAGGAGACGACCTCACCCATCCCCACACCATCTGCATAGCACGGAAGGACATCACACAGGTGCCCTTGGTACCTGCTGTTCACCTTTCTCCTGAAGTAATAACAGGCAGAATGTTATTTGCCAAACATTTCAGTATTATCTCAAACAGATTTAAAAACAATTTTCCACTAAGAAAGCAACTAGCAAACAAACCTTTTAGCTGTCTCCACAGACTGTTGTTCTGCCAGTTCCTTTTGAAGTTCCCTTTCCTTGGCCTCTTTCTGCCCAATAGGGCAATCTTCAGGCACGGTGAATAGTGACAAGGCATCTTTGCTGTCTTCTTCTCGGAGGACCTTAGCAAATACTTTCTCTGCTAGGAGCCGCACGTGTTCATCCACCTCTGAGATGTTCAGCTTTGGAAACTGTCTGGGCATCTCAGCTAATAAGGAAGACAGTTAAAAGTTATAAATACAAGTAGAATTAAGATATGTGAGAGATTAGGGTTTGTTCTTTCTTTTGTGGTATGTCTGTTGAAATTAAGAGTTCTGAACAAAAAGCATAGAATGGTTTGAGTTGATGACCTTAAAGATCATCTAATTCCACCCCCCCTGCCATGGGCATGGACACCTCCCACCAGACCACATTGCCCAAAGTCCCATCCAGCCTGGCCTTGAACACCTCCAGGGATGGGGCATCCACAGCTTCTCTGGGAAACCTGTTCTAGGGTCTCACCACCCTCTGAGCAAAGAATTTCTTCCTTATACATAATCTAAATCTGCCCTCTTTTAGTTTAAACCCATTACCCTTTGTCCTGTCAGTACACTCCCTGACAAAGAGTTCCTTCTCAGCTTTCCTGCAAGCCCCCTTTAAGTACTGGAAAGCTGCTATAAAGTCTCTCCAGAGCCTTCTGTTCAGAAACTGAATTAAGTAGAAGTCTAAACACAGAGTTTAAACCACTATGCAGTATGCAAGAATTGTAAGAATCCATGAGCATCTTTACTTGTTGGAGCCATGCTAATTTGCAAATTCAGAACTTCTTTGTGTACTCATTGAGGTGGTGGGTTGTTTTTTTTTTCCTAATAGGAACACAATTTATAACATGCCAGTTCAGTTTGAAGTATAAAAACTCCTAAAGGAAGGTTAGGAGTATACCTAAAGGTGTACCATACGAGATTTTCACTGCCCCATAGTTCTTGGCTGACTTGGAGATGTACTAAGTGTTAAAACATAAGCAGAAGATGGCCTTCCGGATTGCTTTTGAGACCATAACAAAAGGCAAGGGTATAACGCGTAATGGGAGTGTTCTTTCCTTGTCACATGGTGCTACCTTGCATCATGAAAATTCCTAAGATAGGTACGTGCAGATTTGCCAGAAGATGCAATTTACTGGCATATCTGATAGACCACTGTTTGCAATGTGTGTGTTAAGCTGTATGTATGTACTTGCACTGAACAAGGAAATCACATCCACTCAGTTGCCTGCTTCCTTCTCTGCTGTGACTTGAAAGCAATTTTAGAGCCAAAAGCAAGTTAGAAAAGAACGTTGCACATTTCTACCTATTTCTTTTTTTCCTATTTCTACCCCATTCTTTCCACAAATACGTAGATCATGCAGCTGCTATGAAATAAAATGGCTGTACACCAAAGTAAAAATGTAGTTAGTTAACTCGGTGGATATTTTTTGTAGATCATATCCTGTTTTTGAGTTGCATGTGGGAAGCAGACAGCATAAAGACTTTAATTTCTTCTTGGCATTTAAATATGATTTTTCTAAAGATATGTTTAATATTTTCAATTTCTATTTAAGTAACCTTTCATAACAAAATATTTCCATTTTTTTACAGCAGCACTACTGAAAATACCATCTTTAGCGTTTCTTTTGTAGTTTCATTGTTTTATTTATATTTCATTCTTATGCAACGAGTGGATTTTGACATATCTGGTAGCATTCTGGAGCAGAAAAAAATACAGTTCTTGCAAGCACTGTCCAGCACTATTTATTATGTGCTTAAAGCATTTTTCAATGCATTCACAATTATGGAGTTTACAACAAAGATCTAATTCTTATCACGTAAGTTAAAAATAGCAATGAACATCACAAAAAATGGATCCAAGCACTGCCAATATGTCCAGCTTGTGTCCAAACCAACATTTCAGAATCCTTCTTGGTTACAAAAATACAAATATATTTTATAAGATGGTATTCATTTAAATAATTTGATGTATGCTGAAATCAGCATGGGGCATGGCAGTTTTTAACCACTCAAGGCATAACTTATCAGCACTCCTATTAGAGTATTTCTGAAGGCATGCTTCAAATTTCATATGTTGATATGTGATCCTGTTGTTTTCAGTCTAAAAGATTCTAATTAACATCCACCTATTTTCACAGTTGCTTTGAGAACACTTTTCATTTTATTCTAAAAGCAAATAGAGTATTAAAAGGTGACAAGAGAAACGCTGGACTATAGCATGGCAATTTAGTGATCACCTACATTTTGTTGTGTTCTTATTTTTGTAATGAATTCAGAGGACAGTGGAGAAACTTTACTGATTTTAAAGAACTTTTGATCTGACCCAATGTAGTCTTTCCTCTTGCAGAGTATTTGTTTTGCAATTAGTACTTAGTCTTCATAAAAAAAAAAATATAACTACATAAGAAACAAAAATACATACATGCTTAGCTGAATGATTCAGTGACAATGCACTAGGATGCCTTAGAAGCATCCAAACTTAGATTCAGTTTCTCAATTTCAAACCTCAATGAAGTCATGGGAGTCTTTCCGTTGACCTCAACAAGCACAGTTGTCCACAACAGTAACTGACACACAGCTGCCAGCAACAAGGACCTTTTGGGCCACTACAGCCATGGTAAAAACACCATTTCTAGTTAGTAATTCAACTACAGTAAGAGTGTTAGAGATCTGAGTCAAGTGTGGAATACTTCTTCTGCTGCAGAATCAGCAAATAAGATATCTTCAGTACTGGCTGACTAGAACAGGAAAAATTGCATGCTTGAGTGGTTATCATTGGCTGAGTACTTTCCGAGTATAAATGAACATTTTCTTTAAAAATTGTGATCAGAAACAAAAATGCAGTAGGAAATAAATTACATGAGAAATCATAATTTAAGTTACTAGAGTAACATAGGTTCAAGTCTGAAAGCATAGCTACAAGTACAATCAATCCTCTGTAGAGAGCAGCATTTTTTTGTTTGTTGTTTTTGGTTTTTTTCCTTTCTTTCTTATAAAACCTGATCTCATGTTCTTTGCTCAAGCAAACGAAAGGCTTGCCCACATCACTGCTAGTTTATGTCACTGAAAGGAGTTTAATAAACCTAAAATAGTCGTGAGACACCTCATGTGAACTGTGCCATCCCAAACTGGAACAGGAATGAGGATCTCATATCCCGTATCCTTCTATAGAAGTGCTTGCTGTCCTTTACCCAAGGTGAGTGACTTGGAGAGCAACAGATCAGCATCCTGATGGGGTGGGATGCGATGCGATGGGGATGCAACCACCATCCAGCAACCACTCTCCTTTCCTCAGTCTCCATCGGCACCTTGAGTTGCTGTTGGGTTCAGCACCTTTGTGGAAGAGAAGGGTGCTTCCCTTGAAGCGTGCGGCATAGAACCGATGCAACGACCATTTAAAGAGCAGCTATCGATCAGGACTGCCACAGGCTCCCGTACGTACCGGGCATACGCCATTACAGCCGCTACCAGGGCTGCCAGCCCGCACCGCACCGCGCCGAGCAGGCGGGGCCCAGCCGGGCCCTGCCCGGGGCGCTCCCGCCGCAGCCGCCCCAGGCCCACTCCTGCCGGCGGCCAAGGTCCCCGCCGCCCCCGGCAGCCCGCCGCTGCCCCTCCTCTCCTCCCCCCGGCCGGGACTCACCTATTGCCCCGGGGAGAGCCATGCTGCGCCGGGGCGGCTCCGCCACGAGCCGGCAGCGAGGAGGGGACGGCGAAGGGAGGAGCAGCTCCCACCAGATGCCGCCGCTTCCCTCTGCCGCATTCGCCCGACCGCTACCGCAGCGCCGCCACAGCCCCCCGGGGCGCCTCCCGCCCCCGCCGCCCTGCCCGGCCCCGGCCCCACCCCGGGGGGGGCGGCTGCACGCGGGGCGGCTCCGCAGCACGTGGGCCCCCCCCTCCAGCGCGAGGAGCCCTGGCTGCCGCGCACCCTGGGGAGCCGTTAACGGTCGCCCGGGGCGGGGGTGCGCGCCGCGTTCATACCTCTGTGAGGAGCCGCTCGCCAGGCGGGAAGGCGGCCGCGGCTTCGGACTGCACCTGCGGTCACGGGAGGGGCCAGGGTGGGGCCTGCCCCGGGCCGCCGCCTCAGAGGGAGCCGCTGTCCCGCGTCGCGGCTGGCCGCTTCCCTTCGGAGGCTTCGGGACAGCCGTCGCGTTGTCACATGGCTCCGCGCGGCCGGGGGAGGGAGCTCCCCGGGGCGGGCCGCCTCAGCCCGGCCCGCCTCGCCTCGCCTCCGCCGCGGGCCGGCCGGCGCCGGGCGCCCCGTGAGGGCCGGTTTCCCGAGCACTTCCCTCAAACCACTTCCTTCAAAAGCACTTTCACACACAAAGCTCCGCTTCGGCAGCAGAACGTCGCGAGGCCGGTACAAAGATGCCGCTTGATGAGTTAAGTTTGCTGCCAGTGCATCCCTATCAGGAGTATTTTCAACGATGCTCGTCCCTCTGTAGAGACACGGTTTGGGTGCCAGTATAACATAAAAAGCAACTGGAAAATAAATCTACTTAGTAAAGAGCCCAAGACAAATAACTGAAGGTCCAAACAAGCATGACTCAGCAAGAATGAAGACTGTAGCATGTTAAATAATTTGTCGCCATTGTGAGAGATTCTAGGCCCTGGAGCTGAACAGTTTAGAAATGTTTAAGATGAGTTCAGGTTACAACATATGGAGTCGAATCCTAAGGCATTTAAATACAAAAGTATCTTTCCAGTGGAGGGAAGCACTGGGAATGAAGCAATTGGAGAAAAGGTCCTTAGTGTAAGATGACAAACAGGGTAAAGGTAACTCTCCCAAAGCATGTCAGGCATCAGGTAGTTCTGTGTTCCAACTTGGTCAATGAAGAAATTCTCCATTCATAAACTTCAGGGTCTTCAGAAATTGTTTTGCCTCACACAGCTGGTGTGAAAGAAAGGGAAGTAAAAAGAAATTCGGTGACTCTACAAAATACGAGTTGCAAAGAAGACCAGCTGTTTTGAGTCTTATGCTAGTATCAACCTAGTATCAACACAATCATATTTATCTATTGTGGGACTTGTGCAAAACAAAAGAAAAAAGTTTAAAAAAATAAAAAAGTGAAGAGTTATGTCTACAGGTATTGTGTGAGTCATGGAACTATTGATGCCAGACATTTGAAAACAAGGCAGACATCCAAAATCATAAGATTGGTTTTAAAATAATGATGGTGGAAAAAAATAGACAATTTCTTCTCTTAGCTTGAAAAAAGGCTTATGCTGCATATGAATGTTTCTCCCACAGTAACTTTGAATGTCTTCATGAGCTGCTGCCAGGCTACACCCAGATGAGCCATTTGCTGCCCAGGAAACTACATACTGTAAGTGTCTGTAATTCTGACTCATGGTTGTCCTGCCCACATGATACATGAGTAAAGGACACCTGTTGTTGTTGGCCATTCAGTACACCCGTTGACTGCTGGTGCATTTGTCCGGATTCCTTTCTCCTATTTCCCTAGTCCTTCTCCCAACCACCTGCCTGAACTTGCCCGAACTTAGCTGCTTCCCATCCCAGCGTTTTCCTGGCAGTATGGGCTCCTTACTGAGTCTCTAATCATAATTGTGCCCTCCCTGCCTGCTGGGCTTAGATATCCCATGGCTTCTTGGATTCCTCTTCTCAGCTTGGCAAATGACTTGCCTCCACGCTTGATTTCATCTCTGTTCTAAGCTACGCAAGGCCTTGTGATAGTTCCCTCATGTGCTGTTGCTGGCTTTCTACCAACCACAGTGAAAGAACAGCAGTCTCAAAGATAACTGAGTTTCTACAATTTTTTTTTTCATGGAAACAGACAGCTCTGTACACCCCAAGTTAAGAGAATGTGGTAGCGTGAGTTCACATTTTATGAAGACCAGAGAATTCACATAGAAGGGAAAACTTTAAAATGCCTTAGCAAAGAAAAAGCTTCTGTAAGCATTGAGGTACAAATCCATAAGGACCGAGGACACTTGTTCTAGAAGACCATTGAACTATTTCAATTAGTTTTCTTTTTTTTTTTTTTTAAAGTAGAAGTTAGCATGGGTTGTAAGCATGATAATAAATTGACAAGAAAATGCTTCAGAACCTCTGACTTTTTGCAGAAGCAATTACTATGGCTAGTTATTTTATAAACTGTGTTCAGAACATACATTTGCTAGTGGTTCCAGCTACTTTCATGTCCTGTCTCTGCTCTTATAATGAACAATTCACATGTACCTTTGGAAAACGGAATTTACACTCAGCTGGCAACTATGAAATAGCATATTTTCAAAGGTAGGTGCTGTGTACACTTCCATGAGCACCTGCTATGCATAAAGGCATTATACTTTGTATCTAGACTCAGAACACCCCAGTGATGTCAGTTAACACCTTGTTAAACACGCACCATCTGACCTATAGAGGAGTCTATCTGCCTGTCCAATTTATGCTTGTATTTAGCATATTAAAAGTAGTGCAAGTCTCCAGAGTTATTTTAAATGTTCTAATTCCTAATATAAAATGTCAATACTTTTCTGAAACCGCCAGGGTTTTGGTTCACTTCTTTCAGGTAGCTGCAGTTCTTCCAGGTAAGTTTTGCACTGTGTAAAAATAAATTTCTTTTTATGTTTTTAATCTTACTACAGAAGATGAAGTTACCTCCTGCCTTTTACCACAGAACTACAATTGATTATGTTTCTTTATATTATTCTTTAAATTTTGCGTTTCTACTATGCCATCATTCTGCTTTAAGAGACAATTCTTTTGGTAACAGTAGTAAAGTCATGGTTGTTCCAATGTAGGTGCTATTTGGACTGCTCTTTCACAGTCAGTCTGACATTGTAACAAAAAGAAGTTCAGCAGAAGTTTCAAAGATTTGCTTGCATGTCAACATCTACTGAGGAATGAACGAAAAGAAAGCGCTGATTAATTTTTAGAGTTAGGCAAATGTCTGTGAGATGATTGAAGCTGGCATTCATATTCATCTAAATTAGGAAATGGTCTCTCATTCTCACTTGAAATTGTTTCAGTTGTAAACATAGTGCTTTCATGTGAACATTGCCTTAAAAGCTAATGGATTTGAATCTTTTTTTTTTGGTAGATTCATATTATTGACTGTGGTATTCATAACAACAAAACAACTAATGGATCAAATGAAATATTTTATTCTATAATGGGCCTGAATAGTGAATTAGTGGCATCCAAGCAATGCTACACCTATTACTTATTCTTCTGATCTTTAATCAGTTCAGTTAAGGATATGCTTGGTAAACATGCATTTACCTGCTGAAGAGTAACTGATATTCCAACACCAAAGAACACAGTCAAATACAGTAATTTCCAAAAGCTGGAGGAGAAGTGTGTGCCAAGTGTGAAATGTAATTGAATCACATTACCAAATGCTGTCTTCTAGAAGGGAGAAGTGATTCAGCATTTTAAACAAAACAATGGAGGAAAATAGTAATGATTCAAAAAAGGGAGAAAATTATTACAATGAGTGATTGAAATAATACAAAGCCAATTGTATCTTTGTGTTATATAAAGCCAGGAAATCGGAAAGCATCATCTCTCTTATCCACTGCTTTTGAAAGGTTGTAGAAATTTGTCCAACGTATGAGTATCCAGCCCTGTATTTGAATCAGGCCCAGTTCAGAACTCTTGATACAGATGATTAGGTCTTTCTCAGTATCGAGTTAAACTAGAATCCAGAAATCTAAACATTTTATTCCTACTCTAAATATAAGCAGCAATTTTTATATGTTTTGGAGACTGCTTGAAGCTATTCCAGAAAGTATGCTAGGGGGCTACCAAGGAGGAGAAACATGTATTAGGCCAATTTTTGATAAAACCCCATCTTGAATAGGTGTGGTGTTAGGAATATATACCTACAAGATGCATGTATGAATATATAAAATGCAAAATGTTTTGAAAATGACTTGTACTCACACTAGAATAGATAGTAAGTTAGGAATCCAATTTCTTCTTTATTTCAGTCAAATGACATTCTCCTTCCTGAAAGGATGCCTGCAAGTATAATTGTCCTGTAGTTTATTATTATAAAATTAAATACATGTAGTATGTAAATATAAATCTGATTGTCAAAAAAATGAAGTGGAAATGAGGCCTATAGAAGTCACAATAGGATGTGATTGTTCGGTCACTATTTTAAAAATGAACTAGGAAAGCATCTGTACAGTCCTAATAATGTCAGTCTGAAATAACATAACAGAAGTTTTCCATGAGTTTATAAATGGAATATACCGTAACACTTTGTTGCACAAGAAAGTTTTACAAGCAAGATGGGAAGCTTTCGTATGTTTGTAACTGTAAGCTGGAATCATAAACTGTCATTTGGATATTTGGAACGCTTTCTTTCCAGTCAGTTGGCAAATTCTTTGCTGGCATCTTCTAACTGCCTTGCTTTGTTGCAACAGCCATGTAAAAATGCCAGTTTAAAACCGGTTTGTCTTAAACTTACTTCGCTTGGACTTTGCAAGTACTTACCCCTGGTGGAAAACTATCTTGCTCTGAAATTATACATAAATTATCTGAAATTCTGCATCCCTTCTAAGAAGGAGAGCTCTCACTGTATTAGATGAACCTATATGTGGAACTGAAAGATCTTTAATCTGATTTATAAAAAGGAGGATTTTCAGAAAGTTGCATTTCACATCTGTTACATGATTTCCAAATGAAATCCTTTTTAACCACAACTCTGATGTACCATGCCATTTTACTCAGCTCTGTTTTAGGAGGAATTTTATTTGTTTAAAATGCACATAAAATAAAACATTCAGCATGCAGCAGTCTAATAAATAAGACACTGCTAGTGAATGATAAATAATGAAACACTGAAATTACAGCCCACAATTAAGAGCTCTGTGGTCTGTTTTGGAAACCCTCAGAATAAAGAATATTCTGAATTATTTGACTTCTGCAAAAGTCATTCCTGAAACTTAAACAGTATGTTTAAAATTGTTTTTCATATTATGTTTTCAGTGGAAATACAGATAGTTTCATTAAGTGATATTAGGTTCTGTATTTGTGTTACTTTTAGATGACCAGTTTTTCATGATGATCTATGAGTACAGTTGGCATCTGGATTACTTGGCTTTCAAGTCAGAAATTTAATTCCAAAAAACAGATATCTCTGTGATGCAGGTGGAACATATAACTGTGCCCAGAAAGTGTAAAATAAAAGATATGGTTTAGACATAACCTTACACAAACTTTATGTAGCGTTGTATGAACCTGGGGTTACGTGTCACTTAACTGCAGTCTTCAGTGTCCCCAGAACATCCCCAGTCTTTTCTTCATTTCCCGCTTTAAAGGGATGAGTGTAAATCTGTGACCTGAAAAGCCAGGCATTCATTGTACAAGGGGATTTCTTATGGCAATTTGCAGCCAAAATAAACATTATCTGTATTGCTCTTGTAGTGCTAAGCAGACAGTTGGCAAGAAATAGAGCCCCAGATGTTCCTATCTTCATGTAGAAACTTAAACTTTCACCTGAAAAAAAATTTTGCTTCTTTATTTTTTCCAGCCTACGTGAACTACAAAATGCTATGGCTATGCCTAAGCTTATGCGCAAAATAGCTGTGAAAGGCCCTGTGTTCTTTCAATAAAGCTCTTCTAAAATATTAGGTACTAACAGTTAGTGAAATTTTCCATAGTTTTTTTTTGCTACCACATAGATAATGGCAAAATGAAGTATTTTATTTGTTGCAAGTGCGGTTTGCCAAGAGGGAGATTCAGGTATGCCGTTACCAGATACCAGGATGTGCCACCCAGGCAGCACCAGTTTGCCAGATGTTGCCTGGCGTGGATGCGATGAGGAGAGGGCTGTGGCACCACCTGCTGCTCCCAGCCGTGGCGCAAGTCTGCTTCTCTCCCTGCGGCTTGTGACCTTGCCGGTGTTATGTAAACTGCAGTTATGCAAGGAATGCAGATTTCACCTTACATAACTGTTCGTTCCTGCTCAATATTTCCTTATGTGTACCATTGGCTCATATAAATTAAAAGAAGGGGAAAAGCAGTTGTGTTATTAAAGAGTTATCTCTGATTCCAAAACAACTTGATTACCTGTTTGCTGCTGTGGTATTTCATACTCAAGCAATTTCATGGAATTCCAGTCTCTTTCTTTACCTGGAAGAAGTTCCCTTCTGTTCAAAAAACCAGCGCATGTACCTTAGTCCTATTTGTGCCACTTTATGAGGGTCTGAGAAAGACTTCACTGAATCATAGTTCTTGCACAGAATGAACTTAACCTAATATGAATGAAGGGAAATAAAACCCTGTGTATCTCAAGTTTTGCATTTCAGCTGCTGTCACAACCAGAAGAAGACCTGATTCCCATGTCTGTGTGGAAAGGTAGATTAGATTTCCATGTCACTTAGGAACATATGAAGTACTAGAGAAAAGCGCCCGGTAGCCCATACTCTGTCTCTAACAGGCATTAGGAGAGATCCTAGAGACAGTGGGGCTGGTTTCTGTTCGTTCGTCCTCTCATGTGCAGACGTTCAGAACTTCTGTGTGTGATGCCTCACTCAATTCCTTCCATACTTGTTTTTGATCCTGCAATTCTAAAATACCTTTTCTTTTTGATTTAGTTGCTTCTTTATTGCTTTTTGTTTGTTTGTTTTTGTTTTCTTTTCTTCACTTTGTCCCTTTTTCTCCCTGGAAAGACCTTGAATTCAATGGATACCTTGACAGATTGCTGGACGGGGGTACTCTGCTCAGGATTTTGTGCTGATTCTCAATTTACACATCTTTGACCATACACTTTCACACTCCTTTCCTTTTTCATTTGTTTCTAATGTCCAGCCAGCTCTAAAAGGAAAATCCAGTGTGAACAGAGGCAGTTCAAATGAGTAGATGGGTAGATGGAACCAAAGACAGAACAGTCCTTTCCCTGTTGTGCCTCACCTGTAAAGCTTTATGATTTTTATAAGCTGGAGGTGGAATGTGGGCTGTCCTAACTGATTGTCTTCAGTCAGTGAACATCTTCCAAGAATGAGTCCAGTACCATTTTTAACCACATCTATTTTGAGGCTGACAGCATCCTGTCGTGGTGAGCTTGTTCTACACTTCATCGTGCACTGCGAGCCAGGGGGACATGAGCCAGCTTTGATCCAAATATTGTATGACCAGATATAGCACAGCTCTTTGAACCGCTAGCTAAGACTACAGCCAGGGTAAGCTTGTGTCTGTCACCTGTGTATTGCAAAGACTTCCACTAACTGATGAGTCAAAGGAACGTGCCACAGATTACCACACTCAGACAACTCGTGTTACCACGGAAAGACAAAGGATCTCTGGGGAGGGTCTCTGCGCATGATAAAGCACCTTTCTAGATCATGTTGCTGAAAAGAAGTAATTCACCTGGGGAGTAGCTCACATGGAGAAATCTCTGAGTCTGGCAGACGATAGAGACTGGAGCAGATGAAAGAAAGTGTGAAACGAAAGATGACCTGATAGATTAGTCAGATGTTAGGATGGCTTACACTTGTCCTCTCCCATATGATCCAGTGGGCATAAGCAGAGGGAAGGGGAACAGGCACTCTTTTCTGATCTAGACAAATGTGGTGGAAAAAATAGAGCTGTTAGACTCATTGCCTGCCTTCTGTAATAATTACTTTCTGATTTTGGACAACCTTTTGTTTACAGAAGAAAAAAAAAAAAAGAGGAACTTAGAATTTAAATTAATAAATACTGAAAAAAATAAAAAGAGAATATCACATTGACTTTTCTTCAACTTGATATTTCAGTTCACTTTTCCTTTAAATTCAGATTGTGGTGTTATTTCATATAGACGAGATACAGATTTTAAACTCTTACATATATAATACCGCAAAAAAATGCATAAAGAAAAACTTGCTGTGTTCAATTATTGATTTATTTAGTAATTGAGTACTGAAATTGGATATTTGTGAAAACAGCAAGAGTAAACTTTATACATCCTATCTCTTTGCCTAAGTATATGCTTTTACAGTTCATAATGTACTGACTGTTCATACAAAATATAGCTACTGTTGATTGCCAAAATAATGCACAAAGACTACTCCAGTGATGTTTTCCACAGATGAAAATTGTGTACCTGGGAAGAACGAAAAATTTTTAAATGTAAGTATTAGGGCCATGTGCAGGGTGAACAGGCCTTCAGGTGTTCAGGCCTTGCTCAGCTGCAAAGTTGCTGAGAAAGAAAAAAATGCATCCATTTCTTTTGTGACATGAGGAAGTATGCCAGTTGTGGCTAAAGGCTAGAGAAGATAGCACTGAAATCTCCAACGACATCTCTGAAAGACATATAAAATGTTTTCACAGTTCCAAATGAAATCAGTCATTGATTTTGCTGCTTGATAATATGAAGCCTGTTTTCCCACACACCAAGGCTTGGGTTGTTTTGGGTCCCTTGTTCTAAAGAGAAGCTATTTGTCAGCTCCACCAGCTCTGGGGTGATGGCTTTGGAAGAACGGAATCCAAAGATAGTGCCTTGGGACAGGTTTTCAGCATTTTCAGCACAGTGGGAAGGAAGGACTTCTTACACAGCTTAGGGATCCATTGCTGCCTTAGCGGTGCCTTGAGTTACTGTTAACAAGAAAAAAAGGACAGTTTTTCTTGCATATGCCAGTTGGGCCAATGCAGAGTGGTTCAAGAATTGGGTGAGCATGTCAACAGATTAAAAACACTTTTGCCAGCTTTCTTCATGTATAGGACCAGAATCCAAAACCTTTCGTTTTCCTCTCCCTAGTCAGCACACAGGCATCCTGCGGGCAAAAGTAACTATTAAAGTTCTGTAAAACACAGGAGCGAAACTGAAAGCTGATGCCTTTGTGCTGCTGGTGCTGGCTGTCAATTCCAATTTGGTCAAAGGCTGAAGTTCATTTTCTTTCTCTCTCTCTCTCTCTCTCTCTTTCTTTCTTTCTTTCTTTCTTATAGGCTCTTCTGTAAAAAGTTACATAGTCCATAATGAATGTAAATGGAGCACATCTTTCTGAGTTGTATCTATGTTTCAACACTTGGACAAGATTGGGAAATACTGTATTAAAAAGCCAATAGAGCCACCTAGTGCTTAAATTACAGAAGTTCAGTTATTTGTGTTTTGGACTTCTATATGTAAGAACAGTGTAAGTGTGATCTCAACTGTCAAAGAAGGAAAATATCTCATAGTCTTTTATGTTAATCCCTGAGAATTTTTGTTTCTTACAAACTGCAGCTATTGTTGCTCAAATGAAGTGTTAAAATTGTTTTTGGAGATTTCCATTATTTCGCTAGAGACACTGTCCCAAGGATAGTCAAAAAGTTTTCTCTGATATTTAGCTTGAACCACTTTCATATTATTATTTTTAGTTTTACATTTTAATTTCCTCTTGGCATTTAAATCCTTTTAGATACCTGTGCTCCTTCATTGCCTACTGCCTAGGGTGGGTATACTCGGTTATTCTCTGCAGATTATACTTCCTTCTGTGAACTCTTTTGACAGTCTGGTGTATCAGACTTGGTGCAGTGCTCTGGGGTTGGTTAGAAAGCTGGGAAGGATCCACATCACAGGTTTCTTACTTTTTCCTCAAAAGGCTGCAACAAGCTTTAATGTCTGTTAACTCCCTTCCTTGTAATCAACGTGCATGTATGCATGCACCCAACAGACATACACGCAATTTTTACTGCTTTTTTTTCCCCATCCTTTCTCATGTTGAGCTCAGATGTAGTTTCTCAGCATTCATCATCTAGAGCTGTTTCCTTTACTGTATAGTCATTTTGTCATTTTCTGCCTCTGTGGGTAACTTCTAAAGAATAAGAAATATATTTTTATATTTACTGGCTAAGTAGTCGAGCTGGCTTTTTTCTCCCAGTAGTGTAACCAAAAAAGGTGAGTGCAGATCAGCTGATTCCTACTCACCAAACAGGCAGAACGGAATTTTGCTGCCCAGTGAGAAAAGCTTGGGGTCGAGGCAGAACTGGGGCTATGTCAGAGCCAACCTGGCAGCTTCTGCTGCCAAGGGGGGTGTAGGACAGAGGACAAAAATGGCCTCGCTGGGAATAGCCACTAATATTTCTGAGAAAAAATACCTCTTTCTTTATCCATGACTAAAGTCATTCTCCCACATAGTCTACTCTGTCGCTCAGCAGAAGTTGACAGACTGGCTTTCTAATGTACTAATAAGGCCAAAGAAGCACTTAAGTGTTGCCTGTTTTGTTGACCCCAGCGGCTTACTATTTGGACAGGATTATTTTGCCTGTTTGTTTTAACTTCAGTCAACTCATAGAAGATGTTTAGTCATGGACTGTGGTGCACAGATATAGGTTGGTCTCACAGTCCAAGCTCAGGAGATTCCTCAATGCAGCTGATGTGTCCGTCAAACAACAATTTCCATACAGACTGCTATTCATACTCAGCACCATGTCTCTTCTGTATGTAATCTTGCACCAGTTACTTGTTTGCCCATAGGCCAGTTTTCTTATCAGTAAACATTATGTAATTATCTTCACAGAGATCAAGAGGCTAAACTACTGTTTTTAAATACATATGTAAAGGCATATCTGCTTGAAAAGTGCTGTAGAAGGGCAAAGAACTGTTTTTATTATTTCAGTATCCTCACACTTTTGTAATGATTTTGCTTAATTATCGTTGGCAAATTCTGTTAACATATTTGTTCATCTTCTACATGTTGTCTTAAGGATGTTCACTGAGACTGTGATCCAGCAGATTCAAAACTAGTTGTATTTATGTGTCCAAATACTCCCACAAACTGGACCTTAACCCAAATGAAATCAATGGGACTAATTGCATGCTAAAAGTTGAGCACGAACATAAGGATTTTGCAGAAATAGGGCCTGACAACAAGAAGTGAAAGTCTGTCAGTGTTCTGAATGATGCCATTCGTAATCACTCTACTTTTTTGTTTCTGTCCAAGTCTGATGTAATACTGTGATTTTCTGAGGCAGCATGCAGTGATTTATTTGAATCCTAATGTCCATCATTAAATCTAGCATATGTACAATTCAAAGGTAGGACGAGCACTGGCCATGGTAACATATCTGACTTAGCTTTAGATGTTTAAAAGGTAGTTACTTAAATATAAGCTGGAGTTCTGACATTCTTTATAGTCTGTGAGAAGAAGCAAACATTGCCAAAAGATGATTTTGATCTCCATATAGGTGCCTAAGAATGCTGGAGTCAATAACCCTAACGAGTCAAATCCCATGTGACGGACAGTGGGATCACTAAAAATCACTTGCTTACCAGGAATCTCAGAGTGAGGCAGAATTGTATTAGCTGTTTTGGAAGCTACTTCTGGAAGGCCATCTTAAACAGGAGGGGCTATGTAGTAAGAATGCTATCCTTCAGAGGAATCACTTAACAGCTGTACTCCTTTTAGTAATTGCCCAATGTGCTCTGGAAAGGAAACTGAGCAAGCCTTCTGCTTTTTAAACCTATTTTGCTTATTACTGATGTTTTGGGTTTTTTTTCTGCACACTAGATATTTAAAGCTTTTAAAAACACTTGGAGTTTTTTAAGTGATTATATTGCCAAAAGTCAAAATTAAGGTTGTGATAATACCACAGTGCATTACTGCTATATTCTGTTTACCAAATCCCTTCAAAGGGACTATCATATTATCACTATGACCTCAAAAAACATGTTAGTCTTGTTTAATCATTAGAACAAAGAGCTGGAGGCCAGAAAGATCACAATACAACAATTAGGGACTGAGAAGAGCCAACAATGTGGTTCATAGAAAACAGAGACAAGAAAAGACATATTTAAGCCTGTGAAGTCTTCCATTTTCCCCAGCTGATGTGCTGCACAAACCCGTGATACGTCCATTTTCCCCAGAATTTAAATTTACGTTAAAGTCAACCATGTGCCAAGCTGTCCTGTTTACAAAATCCTTTGTCTACACAAGGAAAATGATTGATACAGCTCTCATAGCATAAGCTAATTCTGCACTATTCTAAAAGCTGCAAGGAGTTATTTAAGAACAACTATTGTGGAATAGTTTATGCTACGGTGGTTACACCCATCGCTTTCCCTGGAGAGAAAAAAAATCCGTTATGATATTCTAAATATGAACTCATGGTAAACTTTTGCAGCATTTTCTCCAGGACTCTACAAAAAGGCAGCTTGAAATAATATCCTGAATGACATTAGTTGTCTCTTTGTTTGAACAGTTAACTTTAAAATCTAGTGGCATGAGTTAAAATGCTTAGCAAACCTTTCTGATTGGAGGCAATCGGGGTTAAGTGTGAGAAGTAGTAGGAATTATTACAGGGACAAAAACCTGAAAGGAAGGGAAGAAAGGACAGAAGTGGGAACAGAAACGAAATACCAGCAAAAGGAAAACTGGAAAGAAGAAAATCAAAGTGCTGAAATAACAGTGACAATCAAGATAGAAATGTTACCTCAACTGAGAAATGATCACAATATTAAGCCTGACATAGTTGTCACAGTACCAAAGGTTAGTTTATCCCCTTGATCTTAATGCCAGGATCCCACTGATATCAGTGTGTATCTTGCTGTAGATTAAGTGTATCATACAGTCCTAAATTTAGACAAGCAGTCATTAAATGTGGAATTTGGCCTTCTCTGCAGAACGACTTTGCACATCCCTTGCATAGGTCCCAATGCTAAGACAATATTTTCTCCATTGCATGCCTGTGTTTGTTTTACCAGGGTTTTCATTACTTGCTTCATTTGCTCACAATATGTCAAAGCCCAATTCTCTGACATTTCAATCTAAGTACATTTTAAAGGAACTGTTTTTTTCTCTGTTTTGAACAGTACAAAGCAACTTGTTTCCCTCACTGTGGCAGACATTTCTGTCATTCAAGCAGAAGTAAATGCTGTGATAGATTGAAGGAAAAATATGTTGTTTTCACACTTACATATGGCATGAGCTGAGGAACAAGTGGAATGCCAGGGATCCATACTGTGTAGCAAGAGCCAGTAAGGACAGAACAGGGAAGCAGAGCTACCTCTATCAGGCCAACCCTGAGACAGTGTCTGAGATGGCATGCCCCGATCTGTCAGCTTCCCACACAGTTCCTGGATGAGTTTTGCACTTACTGGCAGGATCGGGAGCTAAGTGATTTTACAAAAGCGTTGCTTCTTTTATTTTCCTAATTTTTGTATTATTTTTATTATTTATAATCATAGCAGAAGCTGATAAAGGATTACATCAATCAAAATTGTTATTAATTGTAGTTGGAATAACTGGGGGGATGCTGTCTATGTAATGAAAACTTTTGTCCATTTTTTAATCTTTAAGTGTGTTTTTAATGCTGATGTGTAACTGTGTATCCACCTTTGTTACAAAAACCTTTGTATTGTCATTAGGAATAAAGGGGAATCATTTGTTTTAAATCTTATAGCTTGACCAAGCAATTAGTATGTTGAGGAAGTTAGTTGAACCTTTTAATGCAAATGTTTCTTCAGGGTAATGAGACTTCAACAAAAACAAAGAAGCCAGGTACTCTAAATGGGTAGATAAAATTGAACAGGCTCAAGGAAATAAAGGTACTCAAGAAAGAAATGGAAGGATTTTATAGAGGATGGGACTGAAAACATGGGATGAGAGGTCTGTGTTAGCTGCAGTATCAACAGAGGTATCTCAGTATCTCAGTATCAAAGAGCAGTAATGTTTTTAAAATGCATGCAATGTGTGCAGTAGTGCATAGACCTAGCAGGCACTTTGTAAGATGTAAAATGTAATTCCAGCTATAGTCTTTCTGCGAGTGCCTTGGAGTTCTGGGAACCAGAGGCAGATTAGCTGTTGGGTCTGTATTTGGAAAGGGGGAACAGAGAACCTGTGTCCAGGAAATGTAGGTAACCAGAGAAGCTAACAGAAGAGATAATGCTGTAGCCCGCTAAGAGAAGCTTGGTGCTAGTGAGACAACTGGAATGAAATCCAACACAGCAGTTTGGGGAGCGTATATTGGTGTGATTTCAACAGATCTATAAGAAATTCAGTATGGTTAATGTAAAATTGGTTGCTTCAGACAGATCCAGTTTCAAATTTGATCGAATATACATAATTGTGGAGATGTAGTAATACAAAATCTCTTGTGAAGTGTTCAATTAGTATCTTTGAAGTTTAAGAAAAAATGGCACTATTTGATGCTAGTAGAGTTTGTGCAAGATATCTGAAGGACCAGCAAAATGGCAGATCTCGGGAAACAAATGTTCTTGAGGGGATCATTATCAGATGGGGTTTTGGTGCGGCATTCCAGAGCAACCAATGTTAGACATAATGTTCCTGGTGGCTTTCATCAGTGATCTGAAAGTAGATATAATAAGAGGCAGCAGGTGACACCTAGGGAATATTTCAAGCAGTTTGGCAATGACATTTTAAGCCTGTTGGAAACCTGGAGAAGGTACAGGGTAGATCTATAAAGTCTTTCAATGCTAGAGAAATAAGCTTGCACTGGGAGCCTTATGGCAGAGCTAGACAGTACAGCTGAGTTCCTCTCTTCTGTCTCCCCGTCTCTGCCTTCAGGTCAATCCTCCTCGTGGCCTTGCAGTCACATTTTGTCCCTTTCACCTGCCTCACCATACAATAAGCTTGTTCACATCATTAACCCTGGAGAAGGATATTCCCATTTCTGAGGGAGGTGCATCAACTCTTTTTCCCCTGCTAGAGGGGATTCAGTCATCTGCTTGGACAGTTAGACAAGCAGCAAAGCTGGTAGAAGGGAATTGATAAGAGTATGTGGGCAGGAGTAAGAGGTCGGGAAGGAAAGAAGGCCAGCCTCTCTGGGAGGCAGCAAGGCATTATGTCAGCCCAGGTACTTCATGTAACAGCGTTAGCTGCACAGTGTGTTCACTTTGCCCAAAAATGGACCAAGGGTGACTAGATAAGTTCACAAATAACTTATCTGTGTGAGATTATCAGGGACACATGGGCTCTTTAATATCATAGGAAGAGGGAAAAGTGAGAACCAAGTGCTATAAGCTGAAGCCATCAAATTCAAATGAGAAGTTACACGTGCTTTTTAACAGTGTGGATGATTGATCAATGCCAGGGGAAGTGGTTGAGTGTCTAACCCTTGATGCTCTTACCTCAAAACAGTGTACTTTTCTAGAAGTAATTCTTCATTTGAAAATAGTTGCAGATCACAATATAGTAATAAAGGGGTAAAATGTAACGGCTATGACAAACAGGAATCAAACTAAGAGATCTATTGGTTCATCTGGGTCTTAAATTCTCCAAATTCTATGAAAGTTCTTAGAGAGTTTTTAATTCCTCATCCTAGATTTAATATTCTTCTCTCTACATTCAGTTTAATGTTTTAAATGCACGTCTGAAGGCCAGAGTTGTTTTTTTTTTATTTTTTTTTAACACAAACTGGAAGCTGAAAACATTTCTGTTTGTCCAAACCTGGAAAAATGCGGAAAGATTATGTTACCAAAGAGAGAGAGAAAAAAAAAGAAAAAGAAGGAATACTGTGTACCCAACAAAACCGGGGCAAGAATGCAGGAATGTAAATGTCTTACAGGCTGTTACTAGGATTTTGGATATAAAAATAAGAAATAAAAGGCTGAGGAGTTGGAAAGGTATAATAAGATACAGTCTATTTAGACCAAAAATTGTCTTCCCTAGATTGCTAAGGTGACAGGAAAAAAAATATTAAAAGAAGGTAATCATATTTGTTTTAAATCTGGAAGTTTCCACTAAAATGCTTGTCTCTATAATAGGTTTTTTTTTTCTTTTTTTTTTTTAAAGAAAGTGCCTTGGGGAATTACTAGAAAAATGAGCTTTATTAAGTGTTCATGGCCATCTGAACTACCCACCCATCCAGTATAAATGTGTTCTGGCAAAATAAGTGTTTGTGTTGCCATGGCCTTTCCCATGATGTTATTTTCTTAAGCAAAGGCATTTTTCTAGCTGAGATCTTAACAAGGACACAGGCAGAGCGCCATGATTCAGTCCTTGAAGAGAAAAATAATGATTTGCAGGGAATGGTGAAGTAAAGAGATGATCTCAGAGCGGGTAGAGCAGAAGAGTTGGATGTCTGGTGGTGACTCTTTTGCCCAACAGAAGCAGTGATGCCTTCTCCTAACCACTCCAGGTCTGTGGGAGAGTAATACAGCCTCCACCAGCCCTGCAGAAACACTGGCAGGCCCAGTGCTAAGGTTCTCCTGTAGCATCCTCAGTGTAGGGAAAATCTCCCTTTAAAAAATAGCAACTTTTTTTGCAGATTTTTTTTTGCAGATTACTTTGCAGATCGTACACTTCAGGCACAGCCTTATTCAGATCTGGTCGTAGGGCCCTGCCCCGTGCACACATACAGAGACTCTACACAAAAATACTTCCCTAAGGTCTATGTGGGTCCATGTGGGATATCTTCAAGACAGAAGATGTGAACTGTTTTATATATTGGATTTTTGTCTTCCTTTGCCCTGCAAAATCCCATTGGGAAGATCCAGTCTAAGAGTTTCACATGGTTTTCTATCCTTTGGCAAGTGAAAATGATTGTGAAGTTTACATTGCTAATTGTTTATATTCCAGTTTTAGATCAATATCAAAGTGTTTTGTCATAAAAAATAGTGAGCTGGTCACATAAGCATTGAACATTATTATATAGTCAGTATAAGTCACAGCTACTAAACAACTAAACTTAATTTTCTTCATAGTGCAAATCACTTCATGAGGTGGTGACCAATATGTCTTCTGTTCAAAGCAATGCAGTCCACATCTTGCTGATACCTGAATGCAATACAATTTTAGTAAACAGATCAGTTACAGGCCTATGGCAAAACAAAGAAATCAACATGGAAAACTTTTTTAACTTTGAAATAAAATTGATTAGCTGGAAACTAAGAAAGCAAACAGGATTTGATAGAAATAACAGAATACACTAGATCTTTACTCTCTTAACACTAGATCTTTACTCCCTTAACTGCTGAGATCCATTCAGTCTTGTGCTCCAGCTCCATTAGATTTAGAAATCCCAGGAGCAGAACTCTACTCAGTCCTCTGGGAAACAATTCCTCAGCCTACCAACTCACTATAGAAGTCCTTCCTGTTCAACTCAAAATTTAGCTGTTGTCTCATTAATCTTGTTAAAGTATCTTCAGTAACTCGTACTTGTCTTTCATATTCACACCAACTGGAAAAAATCACAAGGTATCTAAGTCAAAGCTGAAGATCCATAGAAAGCAAAACTAGAGCTTTCATAGCAAGCTTGAATGCAGCTTGCATTATGAAACTAATTCCAGTGAAATTAAGACTATTCAGGGGAAGGAAGCAAAAATACCATTAAGTAACACCAGTCCTACATTTGATTTTTTTTAATATGACCTTTTGAAAATTAGATTAGAAAGAGAATTCCAAGTTAAAATTGAATCAATTAAGTCTCTTGCTCTTGCAGTTCAGGATGTGTCTGCTGCATAAAGCAGTACAGGAACTGCATATTGCAGGATGTGTCTGACTTGTGGTCCTAAGCAGACTGAGTTGTCACAGTGTGATGGAAGGAGTTTACAACCTCCATGCTGCAAGAAATTGGTTAACCTGGAAAATGATTCCAGAGCATAGGGAAAGGGAATCAGCTGCAGAGGATGACAAGGCTGCCAGGAGAACAGCAAGAACAACTCAGAGCATAATATTACCTAGAGGGAGGCATTTGTAAGTTAGTGCTGACAGGAATTTGGAGATGTGGGAAACCAAGACGTGAATTACTGGTGCTTCTTATCAGCTGTCACTAACAGTGACTAATTTATAGGTGTACCTCATTTGTGATACAGATTTCCTCAGGTTGCTTGTAAAAACTCTAAAGAGGGATGTCCCCTTTACATTCATTTGCTCTCTTGGAGTATAAAGTCCCTACAGCAGAAAGGGCATGATGGAACTGGTGTACTGCAGTGTCCCACTCTATAGATGGCTGTATTAGTGGAAGCTGCTTCTAATTCTGTCTTTGAAAGGATTAGTTTGCAGTTTGAAACTGCTGAAGGAGTGGATATGCATTTAATTTAGCCATTCCTACTACTGAAGCCACAAGTCCTATTGCTGGGTCGGGCCAAACCATCTCCACCTGCAAATGTGAGTAAGCCTCCTTCAAATCTGATTGTGGAAGACTAATTCTAATGACTTAAACATCTAAGTAAATAAAGATAGATTTGCATGTGTTGCGAAAATTAAGCTATATTAACCTTATAAACAATGAAGGCATATTAAGTAATCCACCTTTAACAAAATGCTTAGGAATGCAATGTAGTTACAATTAAATTCCAAGTATGTACATTATTATTACGTTATCACGTACTACATCCAAATACATACAGAGAGTGCCTCTTACTTCTCTGTTGAGCTCAATCCTACAGATAAGAGAGGTAAAGCAGGCTCTGCAGAAACACAGAAGTTGGTTTGAGCCACTTCCCCAGTTATTTGCTAAGAGAAATGCACTAAAGAGGCTTCGGTTTTATCTGATGCAAGACCAGAACAGTCTTCTTAGTTTAGGGACACAGACCAACTGCATGCTATTCCTTTATTCAGGGCAGATTACAAAGGGATAATCCAGTCCTAATTTTGCATTTCCCATCATTAAATAAACTAATGCTTAACAAAATACAAAAGCTATATTTAATCTAATTATAAAACCTTAATTATAGATGGATACCTTTAGGTTATGCAGTTAAAACGTTGCAAACCTTCATAAAACACACTTTGAACAGTTAGGACCTAGTTTGTGTTCACATTCAGATACTGATGGAAGCTGAATTGCAATGGTGCAGTTATATCTTTCATGTTTTAGAAGAGAATGATCTGGTAGCATATTTCAGTTTAAATCAACTATTGAATAGCAAAAGTTCATTATTTGTCTACTGCTTTTTAAACTTCAAAGGACTCCTGATACATGTTGTAAATAGTCTGATTGTTACCATTGGCCTATCATAGAGAGGCATTATTCAAATCCTGTTTTTGGTGAAGTCATCTGTTGAAATTCATAAGCAATACGCTGTTAATTTCTTGTATAGAAATAAAGACAGCTGGTAACACCCAACAGTAACTTGGTGGCATTCAGCACAGTGGAACTGAGCTTGAAAATGGAGGCCTTCCCAATGCCTGTGACGCGCTTCTGCCAAAGATTGCCATCTCTACTGCAGGGACAGTTGAACTGTGTGCAAAAATGCTTGCAAATCACCATGTTCTGTACTATAAAAAGAAACGGTCCTGATTTTATACTGGAGCACTTTAGAAATGTCTGGATGGATTATTCAGGTTTCCATGTTGAGGGATGTTAAGAGCAATCAGACAGACAGGTAGCTGAGGGCCACCATTGGTTGAGTCTGCTTATGTCTGTGAGTTACCTTCTCCATATACTAGGGGGGCAAATGCTGAACATTAAAGGAAAGTAGAAATATTTATCATGGCAATTGGCAATCATTTGTCTGCAGCAAAGCACAATAGGTACCCAAAAGTTTGGTTGCATGTTGAATATTGCCTCCAAGATTTTAAAAGGCCAGAGAACTGGCAAACCTATCAGACAGATGTGAGTTATGGAAACATTGTGATGGAATTCATTTAATGTTGGATACATTTTTATCCCTGTGAAGACAGTGACACGCCAATGTTCTTGTGCAAATCCTGTGTTTGTCGTTTGTGTTGGAACGACTGGAAGACTTCTGCCAAATTATTCAGTTGTTGGTCAAAAGCTGGAAGAAATACCAGAAGATGTTCCCCTAATCTTGATGAATTACATAATTTCAGGTATCATATTGCCAGCATTTTAGATAGTGCTAAGGTATCTGAATAACTGGTATGATCCAGAAATTAACTTCATTGCAAATCTGATAAGTTACTATGAAGTTATAACTACCTTTGTACTCTGTAGTTTCTCAGCTGATGCCTGTGGCAAGTGATCTCTGATTTCAAATTCTTAGAATTTGAGAATGTGGCTCAGAAATCTCCAGTGTAGTAGAGAATAGTCAACTGCATCGATAATGTGTTTGAGGTGAAACACATTAGCTGTGCTGAGGCCAATGCAAGTTTGCAACTACTGATTAATAATAATAACATACAACCGAACAAGGGGCGTTGCGTTGGGTTTTGTTTGTCTTTGTTTTTATTCGTGTTTGTGTGTGCGTGCATTTGTGCCTTTTTAGTTTCTTTTGCCCTAAACCAAATTAGCTTTCAATGTGTTATCAGTTCTGGGAAGCAATGAAATCTCATTCTTCTCTGTATGGGATTTCCTGTTATTGCATGAATAAAAAACAAAGAAAACACTCTCTGTATCTTGGAACCTTCAGAAAGGGAACTGAGGCCAGGGAGAGTACCTGCTCCTTCAGGAGATTGTGGTATGGTTATGAGGCTGGGAGGCTGGTTTGAGTTCACGTATTATCTGAGACATCAATTATAAAATTGAGCCACTGCAGGTCATGTCATTGTTGCTAGGCACTAGACAGCCACACTTTTTGATGCTGGGCCATTGTGCAGAGACTGCCTTGGGAGATATCCCAAGGATACCCACTGAGCATGAAAGGAGCACTCAGCCAAGAAAAGCAGAAAAAAAAAATGTTCTTCTAAAGTGGGGGCAGGGATGCTGTTTGTTTTCAGTCTTTATTTCATAGGAGCCCAAGAAAGGGAACCAAAAAATGAAAAAATGGGAGGACTGAACCTGGGAGAAGGGGAGTAAAAGTATCTTTTTACATCAAGAACTGCCAGAGCAGACCACTGTTTAAACCTTGGAACTTCATTATTCTTGGTCCAGCTGGCAGTCTGTTAGAAGAGTCCTCCTGAGTCCTGGGTATCCTGGCAAGTTTGGAGAAATGCAGGTTTTCCCATTTCCACTATTGCAAGAGTAACAGTTTGCTTGCCAGAAACACTGACTAGGGGAAAGCTGCATATCTGCCACTGGAGTAAGGACAGAGTTGCTTCAGGGACCCAGAGGGAAGTAACGACTTCTGTGAGGCCAAGAAGTGTCTGTCAATGTAGGCGTTGAAGACAGTTTGCTGACTACATTATGTTTGTATTAAGATTCTCTCAAAGTGCAGTATTAGTCAAAGCCTCTGCTGTACTATACAAGTTAGTTTTCCAAAGGTTAACTGCTCTCTGCCAAAATAACTTGGTTTCTGTCTCATCATTTCCCGCAGACCTTTCAAAAACAGGACATAAGCATGTCACCCAGAGCCACAGGAAGGGGGTGGTTTGTCTTGCCTGGCAGCCCTTGAAGACCAACATCTTTCCTGATACTTTTTTGCCTCTTTTTGAAAACATGTCACTGAAAGGTGCTTGCAGCCATAGACGTTGCTCTTCACTGCTTCAGCAAAAATGTCCATCCTGGCAAAATAAAGTAAGACAAACTGGGATGCTGCCTGAAGAAAACACTATCAGTCATGGACTTTTTCCAATGGCCATTTATGAGGGGAGCAGGGATTACAACCCTTAAGGGTGAAGGGAAGGCTTTGCCTCTTCCTTGCCTTAGTTGATCTTCATCTCAGTGCTAAAATGTGCCTTGATATTCTAATGAGACCAGGAAGTCCTTCTCTGTATTATCTGTATTCTTTTCAGTGCTTTCTGGTAACCAAAAAGACAGGCGAGGGATCCATCAAATTCCACATAAAGAACAAAAGAGAATCACAGGGCAGAAAAGGCACTTTTCTGGAGAAAAATAGAAGATCATGGGAGATAAACTGTGCTCAATTTGTTAATTGTGTTGAATTCAGCAAGGTAAACCATAAGCCTATAACTTTTAAAAGTTACATTCTCTATTGTAAAATATAATAGTCTATATGAGCTGTTACCTTTCTCTTACCACTTTGCCTTTCAAGGGATTTTGGTTTTAAAGCCTTTTGTCCAGGTGAAGGCATATCTGCATGAAATGACTAACCTATATAACCATGCATATATACACATCTTTTTAGAATTGTATATAGAGGGGAGATAACTAAAATAATAGAAATAAATAGTCCTGGAATGTTAGGATGGTATTTTTTGTTTCCTTGAAAATTACTTACAGATTTATGAAAGAAAACATGACTTCACAAAGGCTACAGATTCCTACAGGAGGTCATAGAGAAAAAGATTCCTACTTGATGCACTTCTCACTTCCTTTACCTTCCAACCGGCTTTTTCCAAACCTGAACACTAACACCTAAACACTGGCATACACGTGCAGATTTCATTTAGAGTTTTCAAAGGTCTGTTCTGAGCAAATATGTGCTTTGGAAATCCATTTAGCAACATGGACACTTTTCTTAGACAGTAAGGCAATGAAAATGGACATTTATGCCTCTAGCTGAATATTCCACAGAATTATGGAGAGGACCATTCCTAAATAAGATTAGTATTGAGTATCTTGATATTCTGTGATTCTATATATTTTATAAGTTCTTAGATACATTTAATTTATTCTTGTACTAAAGAGTATCTTTAACTAGATATATCACCTCCTAAATACTTCGTAGATCTTCTGGATACAGAGCATGACCAGTGTGTGCTATTTGAACTTCTTTTTCTGAATCACTTTTATTGCACAAGGAACCCGTGCCACTGTTTTGTACAAATGAAAACAGCACACTGTATTCACCTGCAGGCTAATGTTTTCTTGCCTATGAACTGACTTCTACCATACATTCTCTAATCTGTGCTATGTCTAGCCTGTCTCATTCTTCTTAACTACCTCATTTCTACTCTTCAAGTTTTTGACCTCGTGTAGCTCTTTTTGTTTCAGATGTCTACATCTTTGCAGTTAGAGACTGAACCCTGACTGTTTTTTATCCAGACGGTCCCAGTTCTCCTACCACACCCCAGCTGTCAGCACTGACATAGGCAACCACTCCCCATGGCAGCATAGCAGAATGGGCATGAACCACATAGAACTGCTTGGCTCAGGGACCAGTGATTGCTCCTTGGAGGACATGACATAATCCATAAAGGTGTAGCCTGTTTGCATGCTCTTGTCTCCCAGTCTCCCCATAGCATCCTTGTTTTCTCTTCTTGCCTTAATGTCACTACTGGTAATCATTTAATTGCCCAGGGAGTCCTACTACCTTACAAAATGAGAGTCACGTACATAGGAAGTACAGGAAAAAAAACCACCACAATCTGTCATCAAGCCCAGGAAGATAAAGGTGTTTCTAAAAGAGAGAAATTTTACTTACCTAATCAGGGAGAGAGATGTCCCCACATGCTCATGGACTATGCTATCATACAGGTTCGGCTTTGTAATTCTGTAATTACTTGGAGATATTTAGTCAAGTACAGCTGTATTGCATACCAAGATTGCCCATTTATGGGTTACTGTGTAGCCAAATTCTTCATAGGTGGCAGCAAGGTAAGAAAGTAATTGTAATTCAGCATTTGGAAAGTTGGCATACACTTGTATGTCAGCTTCCATTTTTAGCTAAATGTTGTTTCAAAAATCTTAGATGTTAGACAAAGATGAAAATAACTTTGATATTGGAGGAGCTTTTCAGACAGGAGTCATCAGAAACCAAAATCCTACTCTATCTCTGCACAATATAGACAGTACTTAAATATTCCAGGCATTTTCACAGTGGTTTGAGTTGGAGGAAATCTGTATAGAACACAGACCATAATCTTTGTAATGGCATTTTAAATTTGTTGAACACATTGACAGTTAGACAGACAATATTACAGGAAAAGGGTTATGTCAGAATAACCTAGACACATGCAGGAAAACCATTACCTTCTCAAGGCATTCTGTGTGGAATAATATTTTTGAGACCTACAGAAAGGAGTGGACCATACCACAAAAGTAAAGTTAGGAAGGAACACGTGGTCTAATGAGCACTACAAAAGAGCAGAGGTGTTGATACTCCCCAGTTTGCTGCTACAGAAAAAGAACCCTAAAAGGCTGAATGCTGTTTAAGTGGAAAAGTTGACAGCATGTGTCTGGGAAAGTAATTGCCTTCTGCCTCAGGATAGCACTGTCAGGCAGTACCACCTCAGAGTACCAGTATGTGGGCTTTTGGGCTGTGTGGGAAATGCTGCGGTTCCAAAGTGCAGTATCACTTTCAGACTGGGAAGTAGCAGCTGTGAGGGAGATAACTGAGCACAGTTATTACCAGACTGTGCTGAACAGATTAAAACAACAGGCTCTAAAGCTGTGCCATGGCCTAAAAACTGTATTTTGGTACAGTTCCATCCCAGCTATTTGAGGGACAAGAGCACTCTAATCAGCCATTTAATCCATTTATTTCTCTCTCATGTCTGTGACACCGAATGAAGTCCCAAGGAATTCAGAGCAAAACACTGAATGTGTCACAGTAAGCAAAAATATTTTTCTCATCCTCCTCTGGATTCCTAGGCTGTGAGCTAAATCGTGTTTACTTTCCTTTGCCATCCACTTCTACCACATAAACAAAGCAACCACTCATCTGTTGCAGTGTGTATGAGGAACCTGTAATCACCATGCTGACAGTAGTTGGTATTTGCTCTGGTCACCTTTACAGTCATGCTAATTAAAACTGACTTTCCTACTCACATATTGAAAGAAACACAGTATCTGGAGGCAAGATCATGTTGTCAAGCATCCCAGGAAAGCTTTAATAAATCCCTGTGCACCAGTGTCTGCCTCCCTGAGAGCTGGCAAGTCGGTTCCACGCTCCAGGGAAACAGTTTGTCATATTCTCTGGGCTCATGTCCTCTCAATGTGCATCAACAATTCCATCAGGAGAAAAAGGGAGGTTTATCAGGCTAGAGAGCCAACTAGCACACATTGATTGGGCATGCGTGTGACAGCCAAAGGTATTCACTGTTTTTTTTTTCTGAACAGTTTGCTTTCCTCTAGTGCTTCAGTTGAGCACTTTTCATTAATGTGCATAACAACCCCAGAAAGGCTTAAAATAGAAAATACTGAAATAGGAGGAAGAACTAGGGAATACAGATTGCAGTTCCTCAGGTGTGGGATTTAGTCATGACACTGGAATCCTTACAGGATGCATAACAAGCTCGATAATTATGACACGGTTTAATGTTGTCTTGAAGTATCTCCAGCATCCTTTTGCCATGCAATTCAAGTTGGTTCCTTATGAAATCAGCAGAAATTGCCCACACTTCTGAAACATTAGCACACTGCCCACTGTGCCAGTTCAGCTGGGTATTGTCCATCCAGTCACTCACTGGCTACTGATATTTGATCAGATGAGATTGGAGTCAGAGACTTCAGAACAATAGAATGACTTTGTCTAGTAACCTCTGTCTGCTCAACAAAAACTTCCTTGAAGACTTCAAAGTAATTGAAATCTAGCATAATAGTTCTAAGAGGACGGCTTGCAGTTTCATAAGATATTAAATGTTTTTACTTACAAAAACTTGAAATCTATGCCAGGAAAACTAAAATAAAGAAGCTCAAAATTAGATTAAATAGATAAGAGTGAATTTTCCAAGGCTCTTTCATCTTTCATTTTCTAACTTGTTAATACAAATGCTTCTGCAAGAAGGAGGGCAGTACCAAGAAGAAAATTGCAGTGTTTGTGACTTGCTCAGCTTTAATTCATGCTATGTTATTTAACTGTTGTTTATAAACCACTGATAAAACTAAAGACATATTTGCCTCAACATCTTCCTTAAGATTTTATAACTGAATATTCAGGTTCTGATGTAAGTGAGAATCTCAGAAATTGTAGGTTCTAAATGACTACAAGAACTACAGGATGTCTTGATTAACCCAAATCTGCCAGCATGAATGTTAGCTTTTTCACTGTTCTCTAATGTAGGACAGTACGAAAAAATAGGCATAGTATATTGGTGTAAGATGTTCTGATAATTTGGTAGACATTGCATTTCTCTTTTTTCTTCTGTCCTGCATGGCACTGCTGTCTACCATACCATTTAGTAGTTACATAATTGTTCCCTCTCAGGCATACAAACAATGAGGTCAACTTGAGTCATGTCGAATAACAAGAGCAAATACCACATATGAAACCATTTAAGATAACAAGTCATGTGATCAAATATATTACCTCTTGCCTGAATTTTCTGGATCATACTGGAAGTGTGTTAGAATACACAAAAGCTACAGGGCTTACCAGCTGACTGTTTTGCCTACAATAAGCCACCGATGAGCAGTTTATTGCAAAGTATTTAATACAGACAAGCTAGAACTGAAAGCTACCTTCCTCTAAATCATTATGCTTCTTCTTTAAAATGACCTTTTCAAGGCAAAAACCTATGTTTTCCTGCAGGACAAAAATATGTCAGGGATGAAGGTTTAATTTTATTTTAGTTGTTTTAATAACATTCAGCTATGTTACATTTTAAAGCTGCCTAATTATCAGATGTAACATCTGGGATACAGTTCCTATCAGACTGTGTTTTATCCAAACTGGGCACGGATACAAGAAAGTGTTATTTGTGTTTATTAACTGGAACATAAAGAGAAAGGTCAACACTTTCCCTATTCATCCTTCATCAGCAGAGATTCTGGTGTAAAAAAGGAGGGTAAAAGTAAAACTCCTTAATCAACAAAAAACTTGTGACTACAGAAATATGCAAGACACATGAAAGCAAAGAATAAATTCTTATCCAAGCATTTTTTTTTTCTGTTATTGAATATCACTCAGTTCTATTATACTCTTAGGGCACATCATGGGCCTCTGCTGTTCTTAGCTGATGTCAGACGAAGTGGTTTCTCTCTTGCTACAGTGGTTGACAAGAAGACAAGCATTAAAACAGTCTTCTTAAATAAACAACAGCTAAGAGAAAGAAGAACATGATTAAAATAGTTCCCATCAATACATTTTATTCCACTCTGCAGCACCCTTGAAGCAGTTAGAGTGGCCAGTTGCTTCCATGACCTTCCCAGCTATGTTCATAGTAGTTACAACTACTGGCCCATGAACACAAGTTGTTATGCCTTGCATCCAGAGATTTTGTGAGTTTTTCTCTTGCTATGTACATTGCAAGACCTCACAAAGTAGAGCTAACTATATTCTAATCTTACAATCCCAGAGTGATTCAAGCTGCTGCTAGAGGGTACATGGATGTATAGCTAGAACAATCTTGTCAGTATTTCTTAAGTATAGACATGTATTTTTCTATCAGTAAGTGCTCTCATTAGCCAGTTTTAGAGTCCTCTGCTAGAGCATCAGCACCATTCACATTCCCAGTATATCATGATAGGGTGGCTTTTCTTACACAGAGGGAATTCTCGACACAAAAGCTTTATTCATAAGAACATAAAAAGTGTCTGATTGGGTCTGAGCAGTAGTCTATCTAAGCCAATGTGCTGTCCCCGCTGTCCTGAGGTGAAAGAAGAAGGTAGAGTTTAGGCACAGCATGTGAACCTGGCCTCTTCCTGGGGTTTGTTCTCCTCATGTTCTCCCAGCATCATTGGATTAAGGAGTTTAAATGCTATGCCCCTGCCTATGCCCTATAGTATCTGTCTTGATACTGTTATATGATATATTTTCTCATTCCTTTCTGGACTTGCTGATGCCATCTACCTCCACAACCTCACGGGACAAGAAATTCACCAGCTTCTGTGTAAAAAAAAAAAAAAAAATCTTGAATCTCTTGTACAAGTTTTAAATCATTTCCCTACTGGTTTCAGTGAGTGCCCTGCCCCTTAGGTCTAGTATTGCAGGATTTGGTGAATGACACTTCTACATTCACCTTATCCACCATCTTAATGAGTTTGTACCGTTTGTACCTGTGATCATCACGCTCCTCAGCCTTTGTCTCTCCACATTGAAGAGTTCTGGCCGTTTTAGTCTCTCCTCAGAAAACAGCCACTCCATCCCTTTGATCATTTTTATTGCTCTTCTCTGTACCTTCTGTAAATCCACTACATCCTTCCTGAGATGTAGAGGTCAGAACTGTGTACCAGACACAGGGTGGCTGAGGTTTTGTGTAGTTCCAGACTGACCCGCACATTCTCAGTAACCTTCCTGATGATGTCCAACACACTGACTTCTGGCTGCTGCTATACACAGCTTGACGATCATTTTTCCCTCCTCAGCATTTCTGATTTGGCCTACAGCACCTCCTCTCTTCTTAAAAGGATCAAGGATTTCCAGTCCCTTTCTCCATCATAGATCTAGGTTGTTTGTTGTTTGTTTTATTGTTTGTTTGTTTGTTTGTTTCCTCCAGCCATACTTACTTTTTATATAAAATAGCTGACAGAGTTAAAATCCAGGCTAATTCAGTAACTTGACTTTACTCTGAGGGTGGTGAGGCCCTGGAATAAGTTGCCCAGAGAAGCTGTGGATGCCTCATCCTTGAAGGTGTTCAAGGCCAGGCTGGATGGGGCTTTGTGCAACTTGGTCTGGTGGAAGGTGTCCCTGCCCATGGCAGGGGGGATTGGAATTAGATGATCTTTAAGGTCCCTTCCAACCCAAAGTAGTCTATGATTCTACGACTGGTGGCTTCAAACTGCTGTGTTTTAAACCAAAGAGCAGAACTGAATCCAAAGGGAAAGCCAAAACAGAATCTGGAACAAAATTTGAAATATCTCTTCAAAGACCTTTTCAAACATATATAAGTATAGAGCTACTGTTTCAAAATAGTAATTTGACTACAAACGTAATCTTCTAGCAGAGACCTGTTCAGTACAGGGACTGTTTAGATTAGTTTTTGCATAATTCTTTTTTTCAAGACTGCTGCAAGGTTGCCCCAGCAGCTCTGTGTGCTCTTCAGATTCTTGCTGGGCTTCATTACACAGAGGTTTACCCCCACTACTTTTCATAAACAGCCTTTAATGGAAAAGCGCTGGCAGTAGCTTTGATTCCTCTTCTTCTATATTTGTCAGTTGTGTGTTTAGTGCTAATGATATGCCCTGTACATGACAGTTGGCCCAAGTTTCTCAGGCCTTTTCCCTTCAGTCCTATAGTGCCTTACTGGTTAGGTGTGTTTACTTGCATGTGTTTCTGTGTTCCCATGATTTATAGGTGCATGTGCATTAATTTATTGGGTAGTGGTGGTTCATTAGTCCTGTCTTCCACTCCTCTGCCAGAACTGCTGGTAACTGCAGTGCTTCACGTTATTTGTAGCCATACCTGGGGCCCTACAAATTTAGGCAGAGGGAAGCTGTTTTTCTGGCTTGGGAACATGACTGATACCTGTCTGAAAGCAAGGAAATAAAGATGTAGATGCCCCTACCACTTCCATACAACATTTCCATTTTCACATTTGTAACCATTCATAGCAGAGCATATAACATGTAAACTGGATGGGCTAAATGAATTAATTAGTGTATCACTGTATATCCAGTATAAAGCAAATTTAACCAGCATTGAATCCAAAACAGAAGTAAATCAAAAATATGTTGCTTCAACCACCTCTTTTAAACACATGGAAGGGCTGAATGTTGTCCGTAGGCATCACATTGTATATAACTTATGAAGAAATTCTACAGTCAGAGAGATGAGAAGTATTCTGTTGGAAGGTCCTTTCTCCAATGCCTGTTTTTGTATTCAGCAGTATTAATAATAATTTTAAAAGTTCACATAAGCCCAGAGATCTTTACAATCTTTTATAAGATCTATTTTCTTTATCTTCATTAGGTAGAATTTGAAGAAACCTTTCATACTAGATATACTACTTCCTTCTGCAAGTGTTGGATTATCTGTTATAATTAATATATTTTGCAGTGGGTTATTTATTAAAATAAGAATACTTGTATTGTACTAAGTATATATAGCATAATTATATCAGAGTTAATATGACTGTGATTCCAATCCAAAGCTCACATCTAACTACCACTGAGGGGCTGCATTGTTTATGACTTAAATAAATGGCAGGTCAGTCTGATTCATCATACACTATTCTAATTCCTGCCTTTTAAAAATCTTTCTGTCTAGAAATGAAGAGCATGTGCACATCTCTCCATTCATGAATGCTCCTGAATAGGCAATGCTGCTCTTTCTAACTTCAGCCTTCTTTACTCATCAGTGAATAGGTAATTCCCATAACACTCGAAGAGCCAGTGTTCTCCTTTGATCCCTTCATGTCACACCTTGAAAACATTCTTTTCTCCAAAAATGCTGCTATGGTCACGGCTATCTTGGTAGCCTACAGCAAAAGTGGTGTTGGGATAGAGGAGACATCTAGGCATCCAACTGGTAAAGTGTAAACCCTGAGCTTGCTAAGAATAACAGAAAGAACAAAATAGTTTCCTTTTTCCATTTCCTCAGAATATGTAAAGGTACTGTGCTGTTCTTGCTTTTTCTGAGTAAAGCTGAGGAGGAATTAAAAATTTGAGCCTAGGCCTTACTCAGCATACTGAGTAACCAGCCCAGGCCAGATAAAAAATCCGTGTAACGCAGGCCTCCCTGCTGGCAGCAGCACTGTGCCACTTTGACATCCAGCAATAATTTTAAATGAGAGTGATTTATTTTTCTTTAGAAGACAGCAGATGGCAGCAAAGTTGTACAGATGTGCCAGACTAGTAGAAGGAGAAAAATATCTTGGTACACAAACTCTAACAACATTCCATGGAAAAAACGTATCATTTGTTTCTATCTGTCTTGCAGTGTGGTTAACACAATAAATCAGGTTTAATGGCCCTTGTGCACTTGCAATATGAGGGTTTTTTTCCTCCATTATCAGAAGTTAATGAAATCAGACTGGGGCAAGATGATGTGAGTAATCACTCAGCAAATCATCTTTGTCTTTGCAGGACTCACTTCTTTGTGCAAATCTTTTTATACCCTTCATTAAATAGTTACCAATTACCTTGTCTGTGTGTGTGCCCTGACTGATGCAGCAGCTCTGACTGCCAGTTTCTGCTGTAAACTATGTACACCACTCATTGTCTCATTTGAATTGGTTGTCTGGATATGTCCTTTTGTGAGGTTTCAGAATAGGTGATGAGATTTAAAAAAAATAGAGAGAGAGAAGAGAGAGGGGAGGAAGGAAGTGCTGCTATATAAAGTCATAGTGTTTGAAACACTCCAAAATCCTAATTCATTAACGGCATCTGGGTTTTGGACAAGAACACTGGAAGTTTCTGGTATTCAATGCCCCCTCATGAACACATTTAGCACCTCACTTCATACATGTATGTTTGCTGAAGCTGTCATTGCCAGCAGTACCACATCCACTTAGGAGGAGCAGCAATGATCATACATTGCTGAACTCATTTCAGAAATGAACAGTCTGGGTTTGTTACCTCTTTATGACACAGTTCCTGTCCCTTACTTTTAATTTTTAGCAGTTTCATCAGTCTTCAAAAACAGAACTCATGAATAAATGAAGTACAAAGCGTAACTTACAATACAATTTTTCAGTGTAGAAATAGCCATGGTTTTGAAAGAATGCTATGGCTTAGGCTTTTTTCCTGCTGAAGTCACTAGAGGTTTTGTTTCGATTAGATGGGATCAGTCTCAGGCCTGGGATTTGGTGCTGAGATTCCTATCTTGCTCACCAGTACGTCACCAACAGAACGTCTGATGTCTGTAGGCAGTAAGGAGACTAATGATATATGCCAGTTGCATATTTGTCTTGTTTATCAATAAAGGGCCAGACTATGAATTTGTTCCTTATGCAGAATGGGAAGCAGAGTTTCACAGCCCCAGGAAAAAAAAAAAAAAAAAAAAAAAAGACTTAGAAAAAGGGACTTAGAAACCCATCATTTTTTCCTTGGCTTTAAAGAGAACAAATACACTTTACAAGGTGCAGCTGTCTTCTTCCAGTGTGCAGACTCAGATCTGCTCCTGAGTCCTTCTGTGCAGATGGGGAAGTGCAGTGGCCTCTGAGGGCTTACTGCTTTCTAGCAGAGAGCCACAGTAGAGTCAGGTCATGTAAGGGGAAATGAGGAACCCCCACTCCCTTTACTGCTCTCCTGTAACAGCAGTGAGATGGATTACATGGCGGCCTTTCAGTTTTTGAGTGTGTGGGTTTCATGATAACTCCTGTGACAGTAACCACCTATTAAAAGGACAATAATCATGTTCGTTTGATGAACTGCTTAGTTTGCTCCTGAACTAACAGATAAGAAAGATCCCTTATGTTTGTTATCCTGTTTCTGCCAGTACTACTGGACATAAGAGATTAAGACCCAGACGTTTGTTTGTTATTACACTATGTTAGGAAAGCATGAAAATAATATTAACAGTTTTATAATTACTGGAATAGCTACATTGAATTTGCAAACTGACATCTGGAAAGTGATAGTGAACTGGAAGTGTTGGAGGAATATTTATTGTGCAAACATATTTTGAGAGTCAGTATTTATTATAAAATTTTTGACTTCAGCTGGGTTGGACTGGTCTTGCCTGCTTTTGGAAAAAAAACAGGCTTTTGTAAGTGGATGGAAGATGAGGAGGTGTAGTTACATCTTTGATAAAAGTTATCACATAATCAAACTTAATCAAAAGTTTTCATTTGGACTCCTCATTGCTGTTGTTGTTGCTGGGAATTTGGAAAGCAAAAAACTCCAGTCTTATCAAGCCATGGATTCTAGTTTTAATGGAACCATTTGTTTTTCATTTGGAGACATTACACTTATCAAGCGCCTTGACTAGTGTGTTGTAAAAAGAGTTTTACATAGCAATGTTCTTTACCTCATGAACAAATTATGCTTCCTCTCCTCATGAAGGATATATGACCCTGTTCCAAAGAATTAAGTATTTGAAAATTAAAACAATTTCCAAGTTGACACAAATTATTTGGTGAAAAAAGTGTTCTTTAAGAAATATTTGGATAATAAAAGCAAACCCTTGTGAACGCAATAAACAAATTTTAGTTAGGAGTAATTGGATTTAGTTATTGGTAGTACTCAGTCATGTTGGAATTTTTTCTCCTGATGCCTGTGTGCTCTCCACTACTTAAGTATGATGTGAGATAATATAAAACGGTGTATTGACGGCACAAGGAAAATATTTGGATGGCTGTCTGGAGTTGCCATTATTGGCTTTAATTATGACTTGCTGTCCTTTGGGTACTCAATGAGCCAGAAAAGGCTTCATATGTGCCAAAGTGTTCATTAGTATTCCCCTTTCTGTCATTGTACTTGAAGAAAAAGTTTCTATCTGGCACCTGACTGCAATTCTTACTAGCATGGACCAAGATGCTTTGCAGATTTTGATAATCATCTGAAAGTACACCAGTATCTCTACTTTTTGGATACAGTAGAAGTCATTCCTAGGTAACAGTGGCAGAACTCTTTGATGGCTTTCTGATGTATTCGGAAAACAAACGTCTTTTCCAGTCCTCCCCACGACATGGTTGCTTGAAGTAAATTTTGTGGTACCTTCTGGAGAAAGAAATGTGATTACTTGGTTCCGTCCTCCAGGTTAGGGGATCTACACTAGGATTTATGGGAAAATGCTTGCATATCAGCATTTTAGGCCTCTTGCCACCATTCCATATAGAATAAATAATGGAGCCACAAAAGTCTTTCTGAGATAAAAATAGCCTTTGCAATCAATTTTGCTAATAAAAATTGTCTATAGCAAAGTCCTTTTTGTTTGCCATGGGACGTCTCTAGGGTAGGCACAGAACAAAATAGTACTTCATAAAGAATATTCTGTGAACATTCCTGACACTTCACCATGGAGGCTCTGCTGAGAATGGTGACCACTCCTTTGGCATTTGTTCTTGGATAGACTGATGCACAAGGATGAATTTCTGCTTCAATACATATTCACCATTGTAAAACTTTTTTTTTAATTATTATTATTTTTAATTCAGAATCTTGTTTGAACTCAGCTTATAGTCATGTTTCAAGCAGCCTTTGAAATGGTGGCTTACAAGGCACAAGGCTGTTTTTAGAACCTGATACTTTAACTAAGGTGTTATGTAAACAGATGCTACTGATTTTGGAGGCATTTGATGCCATCTTCCACTTCTCATCTGTCTCATTAGAGCATAGGCTGGCCTTGACCTAAGCACCCCACTCTTCTTCAACTTCTAGGACTTTATGAGGAAGCTTGCTCTCATGGGCTGACCATCTGTGAGCACTGGGAGTCAGCTGCTCATTTTCATCCCTGAAGGCCGAAGGGCTGCATCTTATTCCTGTGTTTTTTCCTGGTTTCACAGGCTTGTTCTCGCTGAGACCCCAGGGTGGGTCAAAACACTAACACTCCTCAGAGATTTTAATCAAGTTCACATATGAATTTCAACTACTGTTTGAAAGTTCATGCCCAGCATTGTGCATGCTGGGATGTTCATAGTGAAAAGATGCATTAACCAAAGTTCTTCAGTAATGTCCCCTGCACAGAAGAAAGAACTCGCACAGAAGGAAGAACTCTCACCTGGAGAGATCTCATCTGGGGCAGGTGCAGAAATGGACGAGGAGGGAGAATGCTGTCTCTGTTTATTTTAGCCCTTAGGGAACAGCTCCCCAAGACTATCCTAATGATCCTAAGGATGCGGCCTTAGCCATGCCACAGGAAGGAGTCCCTGCTTGCTCTGTCATTCTCCCCCGGCCTATCTAGCCTATGGGTTAGATAAAATACTCAGTTGCTCTTTTTCCAGGGAGTTTACTTTTCAGCTTCATTCCTCCTGCCATTCAAAACACATGCTGTCTTCCAGACACAGGGCTACCCACTGCTTTCTGGTGTATCTGGTCCAGCAGTGCTGGTCTTTGCGCTTTAGAAGTCGTTATGGTTTTCAAGATTTGTGGGGATGGGGGAATCTTTTCTTTAGTTCCTGTTTATTGCAACTGTGAAGTTTTGCTTCTCCCTACAACCACGGCAGGTGGTGCTCTTGAACCTTCCAAATGGGAATTGCACTTAGGGAGCTCCAGTAAGGTCAGAATTCCCGATTTTAACCCTCTGTGGTTAGGCCAAGGATATTTCAGCTTTGAGTGAAATGATCTTTATCAGGGAAAGGAGGGAAGAAAAGGGATTTTAAGTGGGCATTGTTTTTTGGCAGTAAATGAAGAAAAGATTAACACAAACAAAGGTAGCTGGTTGGTATATACATACTTAACCACTCTATAGTCCAGTATGTCCCAAGTTTAGATGATAAAGGTGCTAGCTTTGTAACCCATAAATAAAATACTGTAGCTATTAAAGTGTAGGGCTCTATGGAAGTCATTCCAGCTGCGCTATGTACTTGGGTAGCTTCGGTGCTTTCACCTACATATTGTAATTTCCCACTGCAAGCTCCCCAAAACTAGTAAGTAGCGACTAGCCTAATTTGAAGAGCTTTAAATGATTTCAGAATAGCCTCTTGCTTGTGTCTCAGCTGGCAGCTGTAGTCTACATTGAAGATTGTGTGATTGCCATCATCCCTTGTCAACTAGAAGGTGGTATTTGGAAGTCTGATACATTTCAGTCCATACTTCTCTAGGTCTTTACGTTTTTCCCCATCCTATGTTGACACCCTAGAAAATCTGGACCAGGAAGGCCATCAGCAGCAGAGACACAAATTCTCTTTCAGCTGGTAACAAACAGATGGTGATTAAAACTGGCAACTGGCAACATATATGCCTTTAAAAACAAAATAAAGCAAAACAATGAAAAATAAAATGAAAGAATATTTCAAACGGAAAACCCACCTCTCAAGATTCCTAGTTTGAAAAAGTTTAGGAAAGTAGCTTAAAAATAAGCACTCAGCAGAATTTCAAAACTTTGGGGAGAAAAATGATTACGAGTATATGCCAGTTATCTAGTTGACTGAATTCCTACCCAAGCTTTTTTGCAGCAATTTTCCTGGCAGTGTACCATTGCTCATTCTTTTGATTATTTCTTGGAAATAATGTTTTCCTTTGGCACTTAGGTAAAAAAAATAAAATAAAAAAATATACCCACTTAATTTCTTCTAGCAGCATTTAGTGCTTCTGTTCCCTTACCCTCTTCTGTCTATGTCCACTGTCTTCAGAGATACATGCCTTAGGGGAAATGGTACGTTTGATCCAAAATGTTACTCAAATACACTTGTTTAGTTTTTTAGGGATTTGTTTTGTTGAAGGATGAAGAGTCGACACCAATAGATGGTGCTGTTGGTGCATTAATAAGGTTCAGTTTCACATTTGTTTTCTGGTCTGTGGCTGGAATTCGTTTAAAAAAAAAAAAAGAACAAAACAACGAAATCCCTAATGCTAAGCTTTTATCCAAGATGAAAAACACTGCCCACACTGAACCGGTCACCATTTAACTTTAACCTGAACTGTGGCCCAGGAAATCCTTCAACATAAATAACCTTGGAAGCTGCTATGACCATTTTTGGAACATGCTCCCTCAATAAATCTGTTACTTTGTTGTGCAATGTTGAAGTGTGCAGTTGTTTCTCTGATTAATTAGGGCAAAAAATAAACTTGCACGATCAATCCAAGCTGTGACACGTTTCAGCCCTGGCTGGGACATGTGGGTAAAAGAGGCCTTAGAGCCTTCTCAACAGCTTTGCCCTGGGATTTTAACGTGCACGCTTTTGAGTTTATTTGATTTGACTAGATAAGGCAGCTGCTAACAAAGTCTGTATCTGCCACATTTCAGGCTGTCACAGCATTACCATGCCAGGTAGATAAGGGTAGGACTGCAGAAAGTAAGGGTTCGTTCATCGTCACCACCTGCCCCTACTAAAAACAACAGAAAAGCTTTACGTAATAGTGTTTACTTTATTTCACATATTACCCATGGAGAACAGCTGATACATTCTCTACATCTTTCACCAGTCTGGAATGCGAGATAAAAAAGGTATGGAAAAAGAGTTTAACAACGTTTGACATTCACGATATGAAAAATAGAGGGGATACAATGTTTTAAAATGCCCATATGCAATATATATATATATAAACGTATAAAAATAAAATATATTTTCCAAAAAAGATACAAACAGGACATGACACAGGACAATCTTAAATATCGATACGTATCTCATGATCCACACACACCGCACCGCACATAATTAACAAAAACCACGTACAATTGCACTTTTCCTCTCTGTGACGTTCAAGTATATCGCAGTCCCCGCAGGGACTAGTGAGTGTCCGATTCCCTGCCGGGTGCAGATAGCGCAGAGGGTAGAGCAGGTGGGGGCGACCTGGCCTGCCCGGGGGCCGGCCGCCGGCCGTGGGGCTCCGCCGAGCGCCCCTCCTCGGGGCGGCCGGAGCCGGGCAGCGCAGGGCGCAGCCTCCCGGCGACGAAGGCCCGGTCCCGGCCCCCGGCGGCGAGCACGGCGCGAGGGGCGGCCGCCTTCCAGCCCCAGGCGGCGGCGGTGGGGCCTCGCCCGGGGAGGGCGAGGAGACCGGGAGCGCCCCGGCGGGGCTCTCACAGCTCCCTCGGCGGCGGCACCGGCGGCGCGTCCCGCCGGTCCTCGCTGCCCCGCCGCCCCCGGCCCCGGGAGGGCGCGCCGGGGTCCCGCCCGAACGGACGCTCTCCGCGAGTCCTCCACGAGCCCCCGGAGTGTCCGTGCCTGAGTGCAGCCGGCCGAGGCGCTCACACCCCCAGCGCGGGTGCGCGGGGGAGCGCCCGCAGAGTCCGGGGGGAGCGCAGGGAGCGCCGCCTGCGGCCGTAGCCCTGGGGGCTGATCTTGCTGACGGGGGCGGCGCCGTCCTTATCCTTGTCGGTCAGCTGGTAAATCTGGTGGGCCAGCTTCTGCACCGTGCACGTCCCGAAGCGGCACCCCGTGCGGATGGCTTGGAAGTGGGGGAAGCTGTTAATGCTCTGGCGGTAGCGCTTGACGCGGATGTGAGCATCCTCCCGGCTGCTGCGAGGCAGGAAGAGAGAGCAGGAGTGAGAGCGGCGCGGTGGGGCCCGGAGGAGAGGGCAGGAGACCCGCCGTGCAGCCCCCCCGGCCCTGCCCTCCGCCGAGCGGCGGGAGAGGGGCGACCCGAGCGCGGGGCAGAGCTCGCTGCCCACGGGAGGAGAGGCCCCGCCGTTTTGTGGCCGTTACTTTATCTAGGGATCCAGAGCTCAAGTTACTATTTATATTTGGCTTTCGCAGTGAAAGCGCTGCTATCTTCCGCCGGCTGAAGAGCGCGGGGAAAGGGAGGCGGCTCCCTGCAGGAGCTGTCTCCGGGGCTCGGGGATTTGCAGCAAGGACCCGAAACACCCGGAAACGAGGGGACCCGGAAATTTTCTGCTAGCTTGAGCAAGTGTCCGAGCCCGGAGGGTTCGAGCTGGAAGTTACCTGGGATGCGAGACGCGGGGATCCTCCTTCACGTCCTGGGGCCGTACGAGTGGCTGCACGGCGGCGGCTGCTCCCAGAGCTCGGAGCGCGCCCGAGGGCTTCACGTCCCGCTTGGCTCGGCTCAGTGCCCATTTCGTCCATCTGAAAGGAGCGCAAAGGAAGAGGACAGCCTGTTAGTGCAAGCCTGCAGGGCGGGAGCCAAGCCAAACAGATTCGAGGGGCGATAATCTTCGCCAGCGCTGAGATTTTTCGGACTTTTTTGGGGATGCTTCCTGAAAGGGCACGCGGCCCTGTGCAATTCCCGCAGGGAGTCCGGTCCCTCTGGTCGCAGCCGGAGCCCGGCGCTGGGGCGCGGAGGCTCCAAGAGCGGCTGGGCGCGCTCCCATACTCACTTTCTTTTGAACTCTGTCGCTACGTCCACCCTTGCAGCATCCACCCCGAAGAAGGTCGCAGAGCCGAGATAGAGCAGGGCTACGTGAACCAGTTTCATTCTGGCTGAACTCCTGGTGGATAGAGAAGAGAATTTATAAGCATGTTTGCTAAGATAAGCCAAATAAGGTCTGTCCGTTTCTTTTTCTTTCGGTGGCTCCGAGAACCTCTTCCCTCGGTAGAGCCCCCAGGCTACCGGGAACTTTGTGTGCGACATGAACCAAAAGCTAGTATTTGCTCAGCAACTTATCGCAGAGTAAATAACAGAGCCTCTAAAGTTTACGTTTGTCGAGAGTTTTACTTGTAGAGGCGGCTGAAAACCAGCAGGATTGCCATAATACCCCCAGCGGCTTACATTAGGATTCAGCAAACCCACGAGATTAGAGGGAGCTGGCTTTCAGATCCATCGTTTCCCAACTCCGAGAAGTGTTTTGCTGCCTGGAAGTTTATCCCCGATAGCTCATCTTCTCGCTTCACACGCAGAACTAGCTAATTCTGGACCTTATGTTGTAAACTGCAGCTGATGCCAAGAGCCAGTGCAAGGCTCTGCAGCGTAACTTCAAGCTCTTCAAAACAGCCCAGATTTAGCAGATTTCCACTTCCTCTCCACCTCCCCTTCATCTTTTTTTTTCTTAGGGAAAAAAAAAAAAAGCTTCTTACCTGAAAGTGAGGCTAATCCACTGAGACAAACGTTCTCGCAGTAGCGATCCGAGCTCGCAGGGTTTCCTGAGGAGCGAGAGCTCTGTCTTTGTGTGTCTGGAGCAACCACTGCGGAGCTGCGCTCCACCACTCCCTTTTATAGCGCAGCGCGGGGGAAGTGGGTGGACCTTGGCGTGCCTGGCTGGGCGATTTCTCTTTGACACTTACCCCCACCCCCACATCCCAGGCACTGCTTAATCGTTCTAGCATGGACTGGGGGCAACCCATCCTGGGGGAAAATTGGAGGATTCATGTAAATTATCTTCAACACCCCCCCGTGGTACTTTTAGAATTATAACGACAGCTTTTAGGTGTGGAATCCGAGTCCTGGCATAAATTGCAAAAGCTGCTAAGCCCCTCGTTCTGTTTTGCTGGGGACAGTGGTTTTAACTGCCGGTATAGTACAGAAGTCAGTTTGCACTTACAGACCGTGCCGTGATTTCTCACTTCGGGCACGTTAACCTCAGGTGGGGGGAAGGAGGAGCGTAGGAACCGGACCCGATCGATTTCAAGATCCATGCAAATCCATCAAACAGCAAGGTTTCACAAATAAATCCATATTTGGACAATTGAATTGTAATGAGTAACTATAATGGATGTCAGCCTTCTTTACATAAGCTAAGAGGTGACAAATCAGCCGTCATTAATATTTATGACTCAACGTAGGTGCATTTTTCATCTAATAAAGTGTTCCTGATGTACTTGATCCGTTCAAATCAATCAGTTTCAATGGGTTTGGAAGGCGAAGGTAGGAGCGCAAGTTGTGCCCTCGGCCAAGGGGAGCGGTGCCGTTGCCACAAACACAGAGCACCTGAGGTGCGCGGGGTCACGGCTCCAAGCAAGCCTTGCGCAGCTCGCCGGGTGCCGCAGCTCGGTGTACATGACTGCCCTTACTTCACCGGCTCCGCTGCTAAACCAGTGCCCGAACGTCTGCAGGACCGGGGGCTCTAACAGCATTCTCCTGGCTGACCAGAGGCAAAACCTGTTTTTTGCAGCCTGTATCGGCTGTTCGGCCCCGCAGAGCTCTCGCCGCGCAGGGGATGCAGATCCGGGCGCGGCCGGGCTGGTTTTCTCCCCGCCGGGCCGGTTTTCTCCCCGCCGGGCCAGGGGTAGCGCCCCTCGCCCCGCGCCCGGCCGGAGCCGGCCCCGGGCTGCGTGTGCCGGGTGTTTCGCCCGCATCTCGCCGCGAGCGCGGTGTTTCAGAGATCAGGTGAGTTACGTGCTCGTGACTCTGCTTTGCTAGGTAGCCGCGCTCCCTGCTGCACCCCGGAGAGGTATGTGCGAGGGGATGACTGACACTTTCCTACGCGCGGCTCACTCGGGGGGAGCTGCCGCCTCCCTCGCCAGCAGCGGCCGGGCCCCCGGGGGCTCCCGGCTCCGGCCCCCCCCCGACCGGGGCAAGCTGGTGGCAGCGGCTCGCCCTGCCCGCTGCCGCCCCGGAGGGGCAGCGCACGGCTGGCGGTCAGTTTCCCCCCCGCTCCGTTTCCCCGGCCGTGAGCTGGCCTCTGGGGCAAGCCCGGATCCGCTCCTGCGCCGCACCTGCCCGGCCGGAGCACGGGGCGGGAGGCGGCTGCGAGAGCCGGGCAGCCCCGGGCTCTGCCTCGTCCCTTCCGCCGCCGGCTCGGGCGGTCCCGTGGAGCCGCAGCTCCGCTGCCCTCCACGCGGACCGTGCTCCGAAGCAGAAGTGCACCGAGCGAGGGGCTCGGTTTCTTTCCCGGGAAGAACGGGGGAAGAGGTGGCCTAGAGAGGGACGGTGTCGCGAGCGGAGCCGCGCAACTGCACCACATCACAGTGAGCGGCCTTCCGAGACCTCATGAGGCAGCTCAGGCTCGAGGGAGTCCGCAGGTTTACTTTATCAGCAGAAGCTGGAACTGAATCTAACTTCTCTGAATGAGAAGGCAGGATTTTGTGTCACGGGCATTGCTTTGATTTAATTTAAATCTCTTGTTCCAGTAAAAAATCCCACACTTCCCAAAATGCTGGAAAATCCCTCATTAGAATCCTTGGCCAAAAGGGAAGTGCATTTTGTATACTCTTAGGCAAACAATGCAGAAAGAATCCTACATTGGTTTAGGAATAATAATACTATTAAGACAAGTCACATGTGAGTGCCATGCTGACTACAATGGCCATTTTAGTGACACAAAATTAGCTCATTCAGCTTTGCGTGCAGGCAAACTTTGGCACATAAATGATCAGGCAAGATGCAGTTTGTTGCTGACGTGATTTGTGAAAGGGCTTCAGCAGGTAAAGCTGGTTTCAAATCTAACACAAAACATCACATTCTCAGTTCAGATGCTCGTTTTGTTCTTCCTCAGCACTTGCATTCCCAAGCAGCTTGAAAATGAGCAATAGTCACTGAATTTGTGCAATGAGGTAGTAATAAGTTCTGCTTCATAAAAATTACTTTGTAAATAGCTATTTACATTTCAAAAAAATGATACAGAGTGTTCTGTGGACTTTTTTTTGGCAAAGTATTATTCTGAGGCAATGCCACACAGTTCCGCAAGACTGGGCTCTTTTCAAGAAGTGTAGGCTCTCCTCTGGGTGCTGCCTCATCCATCACAGAGAAGTTGGCCTGGAGAAACATCCGGCTCTTGTACTTGTTTACTGGTTATCTTGGGCATGTCATTCAACCTCTCAGTATTGCTGTATGTACAGAAAATTTTACAACATCTATCTAGCAGGGAGATTGTGAGGATCTCCCTGCTGTTTTGTGCTCTTTTGTACAGTATTTTATTCAGGTGAAGTTTTATTCCAAAAGCAAAGGTCTTAACACCTGTAGGCATCAATGGCAAATAAGTTTGAGGCAAATATTCTATGTTGATTATGCAAGAAAATTGTTATTTGAAGCCAGTGGGAGTGCTTTTGCATATTTCATTCCAGGTTGGTACAAACTTTACTGAATTCATATGCAATGAGTATGAATATACTTGATTGTACTTCAGGCTGTATAAAATCAGCACAAAGATGGTACTAGCAGAAGAACGACAACCTATGAAGCGTGTAAAACCCTTGTCAAGCTCCACACAGAAAAGCCTCGCTGTTGGTGCATGTACTCAGACAGCTGTATTGTGTCAAGGGTACAGTGACAAGGGACAATTCCATCTCCAGTGGTCTGACTGGAAATGTGATGGTTTCAGTGTGCCTCATGTCTGGTAGATTTGTGTATGCTAAACAAAACCTCCTCAGTGAGGGAGATGCATATTGGCAGAGAAAAACTGCTTGGGGTCATGGCTGCTTTCCTCTTCTGGTAAGGGGTGTCACTAAACTGAAGGGTGACACTGGATTAAGGGACTGCAGGCTGAATGTGACCTTCATACTTGCTGAAGGAGAAGTTGACTGTACAAGCTGCTGAGAACCTTCACATCTTTTTGGTGCTAAGCACATAGTCTGAGTGCGGCAACATTATCCCTTGTATGCTTTCTGTCTCCAGGGGGGCGGACACTGCCCCACAGTTCTTGCCCAGGTCCTGCTGGAGACCTAGGCCTTGGTGTCCACCCACAGCTGCTGCTCTAGGAACCCCTTCATGGCCTGGTAGCAGCCAAGCTACTCTGCTGGAACAGAGGGAATTTTATTTTTGGTGGTCTGGATGAAAGTTCAGTTTACTTTGCATTAGACTTTAAGCGAGCAAACAATGTCTGCTCCACTTCCTCGTTTGTCCTATAAGAATATTAGATTACTCTCTACTAAAGGGAAGTTAAGAAAGTAAATTATGGCTGACTGAACCTTTTTGGTGTCCATGCAGGTATACAGCCAAACAGCTGTGTTGGAGCCCAGATGAACGGTGCCCATCCTGCCACGAGTACCTAAGACGTGCCACTTCTTACGACCTGCTTTATAGACTAACCAAGCTTTGGTTGTATTGGTCTAGATGGAAGAAGGAACAAGGCTGTATATAAAGTGGGTGCTAGTACTATTGGAGACTCAATAAGTAATATTTTCCTCTTGTTAATTTGTTAATGCCCTGAGAAAATTGTTAGATGGTATTCTCCTCCCAGAGGTGCTGCCTTAAAAGAGAAGTGAGACTTAAGTACTGAGATTTGTCATTGCATATTGAACCGTTTTATGAGTGCAGATATGATAACCCTAAGGTTCTGTTTGAGCTCCAAATTAGGTAATTTCTTAGCGTTTCTAAACTTTCTCTCCAGGTTTAGCTACAAACATTATTATCCTGTGCTTTCATAAACTGTTGCATGTCCTGGCTTTGTGCTGTTGAACAGCTGCAGCGTCCACCCCTAGGAGTTATGGCGCTGAGCCTTATCCTTGTCCACTTCACCAGCAATGTGTGTCTTCATTAAGATTTGCATTCCTTTTTTGGTACTTCAGAAATGCTTTAATCAAAAAACTCACTGTTTTGAAAGCAGCTTTCTGGGTTTCAGTCATTACAGCCTACAGGATCACGGTCCAAAAAGCCTATGTGTAATTTAAGAAAGGTATTCATTCCTTCTAGCTCCTGCCTAATATAGGAAGTGACTGACCCCACAGCGTGCGTCTCTTGAAAAGTATTACCATTTTTTTCGATGTATATATATGTTATTTCCAAAGTTAATAAGCAATTTATTAAACCTTAGATCTTCCTACATGGTGTTTGACTTCAAAATAGTTAAGCCATGAAGCTGATTGCTTGAAGGAGATTTTGACTGCAGTCCTTCTGTGAGAAGGTACGAGCAAGAACATTGTAATTGATTCTTGAAGCTTCCCAGCTAATTTGCCCCCGGGTTATCAGCAAGACATTGCATTGCTATGTCTCAGCTAAGTAGGAGGTGTAAATATTGCATGCTTGAAACGGAAATGTCTCTGTGAAACTGCTAGTGACTAACTGCTGGGTTCTGCTCGATGGTGGATGGTCAGGAGCAACTTCAGCGAATTTGCTGAATTTCCATGTGCACCGCGGCTGCTGCAGCTCCTCGCTGTGGTGTGACTGATGTCCTTTGTATTGTTTGTTCTCTCTGTGCTGTCAAACAGGACGTACATGGAAGCTTATCATAATGTTTTGGCAGACTCTCAGCCAGTTAGCCAAGCACCGCACTGGCAGACACCCTGTTTATCAGCAGCATCTCTGCGACTGCTGGCAACCCCGCCGGGCTTTTGAGGGTGAAGAGTCCAAAAGGTGCCGGCCTCCCATGCACGTCACGAACAAGCAGCGCGACCTCTCCCCGCCGCTTTGCGAGGCGCCCCAAAGCAGCACGTCGGAGGCGGGGAGGGCGACGAGCCCGATCCCCGGCACGCCGGCGCAAGCCCCGCGACCCGCACTGACGGGGCGGCCGCGTCGGCCACGGCGGGCGGGAGGCCGGGGCAGCCGGCGGGAGTGGGCAGTCGCGCTCCGCTCCGCACCGCAGGGCCGGGCAGGGCGCCGCAGCCTCCGCTTTCACGCCCGCCTTGCCCCTGCCCCGCCGGTGCGGTCGCCGTGAGGGAGAGCGGGGCCCAAATGCTGCTCCCGCCGCGCGGCTGCCTGGCAGGCGGCCGGCGGGCACGGCGGGCACGGCGCCCTTGGAGCGTTCAGCGCGCGACCGTTGGGGCCGTTAGCGCCCGGCCGTTGGGGCCGTTAGCGCCCGACCACTGGGGCAGTCGGCGCCCGGCCGTTGGGGCAGTTAGCGCCGTCGCAGTCGGACCTCCTCTCGGCAGCGACATGTTCCGCGCATCCCGGACAAAACGTAAACAGGAAACATCCTGGAAATGTGGGTCCCGATTCCCCAGGAAGAGCTCCCGGCCGCAGCTCGCAGCCCGCTTTATTTTCGCACAGGCTGAGGGGGGCCGTGGCCCCGGCCCCCGCCCCCGCCAGCTCCTCTCAGAGGTCCCCGCCGCAGGGCGTCGAGCAAAGCCCCGCTCACACACCGAGCTTTTGGCAGAGAGCTGGGCGCGCACCGCCGCACTAGGGGCTGCCCGGGCCCGCCACCATCGCCGCAGAAAATGCCCGGTGCCCGGGGGGCGGGTGCTTCACCGGGCGGACAGCCCGTGGTGCTGCAAGGAGACAAAGCCCGCGGCGGGCAGGAGGGGCCCGGCCGAGGGTAGCATCTGCTGCGTGGTTTGGCGGTCCCGAGGCCGCCAGCGGCCCCGCTTGCCTCTCGCCCGGCCCGGGGCAGCGCGGCCGGACCATAGCCACGGCCTCCGCGTGCCGCCGGCGATCCCGCAGCCCACGCCCAGCCCGGCGGGGTCACGGCGCAGCGGGCTCGGCGGCGCGCAGGCGCACAGCGCGCCCGCGCCTCCAACATGGCTGAGATGGTGCCGCTTGTCCTGCGGCGGGCGCGCCGGGGAGGATGCTGAGCCGCCCGGGAGCCGCCGCCGCCGCCGCTGCAGTAGGGGTGTCGAGGCCCGAGACGGGCCCCTCTCAGCCATGGCCAGGCTGGCCGACTACTTCATCGTGGTGGGCTATGACCACGAGAAGACAGGTAGGTGTGGCTGCGCGCAGGGCTGCTCCGCCGTCCTGGCCTCTTCCCCCCTCCCCTCGCTCCTGCCCGGCCCCGGCCCCCTCCCGCCTCCGGCGGGGCCGCGGGAGGAGGAGACTGGCGCGCACACGGCGCCCGGGCCGCGCCGCGGGGAGCAGGGCACCCGGGGGCGACGGCGCCGGCCTCCCCCCGCGAGGGGCACGGCGGGCTGGGAGCCGCGGGAGGGTGAAGCCCTCTTTCCCGAGGCGGAGTGGGACGGTGAGGAAGCGGGGGGGCTGCTCTCCCGGCCGGGCCGCGGCACCTCCGGGCGGCGGGGCGGCCTCGCCTCCGCCCGGCGGCCTCAGCCCACCCCTGGCCGGCCCCGGCCCCGCAGCCCCTCGCCGTTGTTAGCGGCAGCTCTTCTTTCGAGCGGTGGGGCCGCGACAAACGGCGCCTGGGGACCCGCCCGGCAGCCAGCGGCCTCTCCCGCGGGGACAGCGGGAGCGCTCTTGCGCGCTTCTTTCCCGAGTGATCTCCACAGAAAGCAGCGGTACCGACTGCTGGCCCCCGTCTTCTTTGTGCTCTTAGCTGAGGCACGTACACACGCAGCCACGAAGGAAAGCGAAGACAGTGGAAAGCGACAGGGCTTTTGGCTGTTTCAACTGGGGGTTTGCAGCTTTTCAGTTAACCGGTGATTACAGAGGTGCCGCTGCTGACACCTCGGGAAGCACTCTGCGTTCAGTAGGCTGTTCAGAAATGGCTGCTTTTCTTAGGGGATCGTTTTCTTGTTTTTTATCTGCTCGGAAGAAAGGAGAGTGGTGTTATCTCTTAACATTTTGTGGGTAACGAGAGTAGCTTCAGTTGTGTAATCTTCTGTTTTGGTAATATCACACTCCTTTGCTGAAAAGACCCGAAATCAGTATGTGAACTGATTTGAAAATGAACTGATTGCCAACTGATACGTGCATGTGCTGGGTATTTCAGAATGATCCTTTGAATGTATGTTGTCAATAAAATAGTATTCTAAACAGTTGAATGTTCCTTAATTTATTTGGCTGTACACAAAACAAACAACACTCAAGTTTGTTACTCTAAGTTATTCTTTGAAGTGACAATTGCTTGGAGGGTATATTTGTTCATTGTAAAATATTAGGTAATAAACTATTAGAATAAGATCTCTTTGTTTTTTGGAAAGATAACATTCAGAGAAATTATGGTATCTATGTGTTTAAAGATATAGTAGCCCACAAAGTTGTACCAAGATTCTCCAGGATTTTACTATACCAGTATTATTACGGTAATTATGGTGTGGTTCCACCTCCACTCACTTTAAATAGACTTGTCCTAACTGCAGTGGCAAAATTATAAGACATTTGAAATGGAGAACACTTTGTCTGAAATAATGTCTTTCCACTCTCCTGTTTGGAACATTTTTCCCTGCAATATTAGAGAGCCCAAGTCAAAACAAAGAAACAAAAAATCCAGGAGTAGGCAAAGCAAGTAAACTTCCTTCTTAAAGGTTATGATCGGTCTGACATAGCCACTATGTGAAATAAAATTGCAGATTATATTGGAAAGCTTTATGTTGGTGAAATGTCTTCATCTGTAGTATTTAAGCACGTGTTTAGCTTCCTGTACATAAATTGTCTTGTTAAGTTTAGTAGAATTGCTTGCGTGTATGAAGTTGAGCAGATCCAGAAATAAGTCCAGAATCAGAACCTTAATTTTTAAAGGTCATGCCCAGAAAGTAACTATTTAGACTTCATTATTTAAATTACTTCTTGCTACTTTAATGCTTCATAATAAAAATGTTTGAAGAAACAACATTCTGTTGGAGACTAGGCATGCATTGTTTTCCAAATTCCTTTACCCCCACATCCAGTCCCATAACACATGGAGTACTGACCTTTCTTTTTCTTGTAAAGTCATAGCTTACTTGATGTGTTTATGCTTCCTTCTCGATGAAAAAGCAGGAGCATATGTTTCTGGGACTGTGGACTTATTACCTGTGAATCTTTTAGGTTTTTATGTTCTCTCTTTTTTTTTTTTCTTCTTCTTCCCATTTTCAACAGTATTCTGGCTTGGTTTAAATACATTTGATTTTAATTTTGAGTGTAATCATATTTGTATTGTTTTTCAAGGATAAGGTATGGAATATCTTTGTATAAACAAGCAAACAAAAATCCTGTAATTTTTACCTTTTTCCCTACCCTATATGTCAGCAACAGTTTGGATAATATGCACTTGAAGTTAGTAAGAAAAGATGTTTATATTAATGACTGTTAGCCCCCAAAAGCTCTCATGCCTATTCTGTTTCTTTCTACAGTAGCCATTATCTGTCCCGATTTCAGATGGGTTAAATGGATGTATTTACATGTGCCAATATCTGCAGTGTATTGAAAATGTGGCGAAGATGTTTTTTTCTTGTTAGTCTAGCAAACCATATTTTCTAGTTTATCAGATTATGTAGCTTTATTAAAAAACATTCACTATAAGTATCTAAAATCATTCATTTGTGCTCTTGTGCAATTTGGGAGTGGGGTTCTAGATTTTCCTGTAGTGGAAAAGCTTTGATTTTGATGTTAAAAGTTTTTATGCAAAATGATTGGAGAATGTTTTTCTTGTCCTCAAATAAACCAAAGAGAGTATCCTTTGAGGATCTGTATCTCAAACATTGCAAAATTCATTTCTCTTACTATCTGGGTCTGTGTAAATTGCTGTTAGTGCAGTCCTCGTGGCCATCCCTGTTAAGTCTTCCCTTCCCTTGCACTAACGCTGTTGGTGGACCTTCTGATGGCCCACTGTAGGATGCTGACCTGTCAGAAGGACCCTTCTTGCTGACTAATTTGTCTATGTGACTTATTTTAATTTTCTTTCTGAGTTAGTTTTCTGCTCATTTTTCAAACAGTTTACTTACCAGGGTATCAGATGAGTGCAGGATCAGCATAAAGGAGGAACAGGAGCATAAGTCACGGCAGCCTGAATTTGTTTCAGCTTGAATCATCCTAGAACCCTGAGCACAAAGCTTTTTGTCAGGTGCCTCCGTCTCCTTTGTACTTTGGGAGAAGTAATGGGTGCCTAAAAGTAGATCATGGAACAGGCGGTTTATTTATGCCTGGCAAGATGTACGGAGATCAGCAGGACTGGAGAATGAGCTTTGCCATTGATTGCTTAGATGTCAGCAGGCTTTCAGGCACCTAGGAAGTTAAGAAAAAATCTTTGTGTTTTAAAGGATGATCTCATTCACCTAGCTTTTTATCTATTTCAGACACAGTTGACTATATTTCTGTTTAAAAACTACTGTCCATAGCTTTCCCCATGAAAATAAACTTGAATTTATCATAGTTATTGCTACTATGTATTTTAAAACTGATTTTGAACCACTACAGAAAATCGTGATAGTGGTAGTTCCTGCTGGAATTTTGTGTTCATTCCTTGGCAGAGGTGGAGAAACCAGATTTAATAAACTTTCCCTGCTTGTTTTAACAGTGGAAATGTGAAGGATTTTGGTGATACACCAAGGTTGATTGCTTTACTGTGTTTATTTTGCATTCACCTGGACCTTTACTAAGGCGATAACATTTTTCTCCAACATATCAGCGCAATATAAAGCTGTTATGTAACTTGCTGCAAAAGGCATTTACAGAAGGCTCTTTGAAGGGAACAGACGTGCTAGAAAATGGAGGCTCTGGGTTAAAAGCAGGACAAAATCCCAGAAGTCCCTACTGTATAGCCACTTTGTTTTTCCATCAGTTTTGAAGTGTACTTGATGTGTTGCACCAAAAGTTTCTATTTCATATGTTTGAATAATGGAATGTTGATGAGATTTAGGAACAACACAGATGTTTGCAAAGATCACAGAAGGGCATGAGAAAATGCCTTTTTTGTTTTGTTTGGTTTTGTTTTTGCTGGTATAAACTATACTCATAAATTTATCACTTGAATTTCCACATGGTGGCACATGTAAAAAGTAAGAGACAACATTTTGTGTCTTTCGTGTCTCAGAAACTGAAAGGTAGGATTAATGAAGAGAGAACTAAATACTGGATTTGTTTATTCTGCCCACGCACCCATAATGGTCTTGCTATAGGATGCTGTTTTCTACACACCTGTGAGAGGGAGAGAATGTTTTCTGTGAGACTTTTCTGCTGTTTTTTTTTAATGTTCTTCCTTGTTGTGTGTAGTTGTAATGCATATGGTAGAAGGTTTAAGGCTTGCAACAGTTTTATGGCAGTTTCATTTGACTGTTGTCGTAACTGATAAATGCTGATACAACGTGTAGGCTCTGTTGTGGTTGTTTCTGTTATGATTTTTATCAGCTTCTTTTTAAGGAAGCCTTTCTTGTCTAACCTAGTTTCATATCCTAATGGGTTTTGAAACTAGATAAGCGATTACTGATAGAGTGGGAGAAATTCCTAAATGCAATTGTCTGATACTGTTTTTTTTCTGTTCTTTTTTTTTTTTTCTTCTTTCTGTGGGCAGATTTTGCCTGTGAAGAAGTATTATTTTCATTTTGGGGGTTAAATATCTTATAATATGATGAGAAGATGTTTTTTTTTTTTTGGGGGGGGTATATTTATTGTGTATTCATAGTTGGGCATTCCACTGGGCTAGCACATATATAAGGAGTAGATGATTTCTTGGTGTCTTAATATGCAATTTTTGTAAAATAGAACAAGTAGAAAAATAAGGGTATCAAGTAGTTACTTCAGTGGTTTTCTTACCTGTGCTGGAGCTTAATTTGATTCAAGTGTGATCGAGATCTGAACATGCAAATCTCAAAGTGAAAAAGACCATAAAAACTAGATTATTTCTTTTGTGGCAAAAGGAAGAATCTTTCTTGTAACTGTGGTTTAGTGAAGCATTAGCTGTAGCATCAGAACTGAATCAGAATGCAGATATATAAGTATCTGCGTTTTGGCAAGAGATTACTGTGGCTGGGTATGGCTGAAGAAGGGCACAAGTGCCCTAAACATTTTCCAAGCAAATTAGTTGCTCTAATGTAGGAAGTTATCTCTTGTAACCTTGTTCTTGCTTGGGTTAGTCTTTTGATACAACAGTCTCCCTTGTACCACACAGAAACAGAAAAACAGAAGGAGAGAAGAACATTTTCGTTGCTTTTTTTTTTTTTTTCCTTGTAAGATAAGGCTATCTTGAAAAACTACTTGGAGGAAAAAAAAAAAACAGTATTTTTCTGGTAGCGTTTCTTCCTTGAATGTATTCAGGCTGTAGATTCTAATATGTAATGTTGACAAAAAACAGGAAAAAGCTACGGTTGTTTTGATTTATAGATTCACTAACATTTCAGAAAAAAACTTAACACAGTTCATTTTAACTTTTCTTTCCTGCAAATGGCTGTTACTGAATCTCTCTGAAGAACTTGTATTTGAAACTCTCTGCTCACTTGGTCTTGCCTTCATAGCAGCAGTAGCAATATTTTTTTTTCTGCCTATTCATTTAAACTGGGACATTCGCGAGGTTTGAATGTTTATGGTGTAAGCTATCTTAATTTCTCCTAAAACATAAGGACACAGATTTTCTTGAGGGAAGTAACATTTCTTGTCTTTGGGGAGGTTTCAAGGCTAAATTGCAATAAAGAATCTCTTTCCCCTTTTCTGTCCTGGATTAATGTTGTGGATTACCTAACAGAAAGACACTTTTCATACAGCATGTTCATGGAAAACAGTTTGTTATGCAAGCCTGAATACTGTTTAAGCACTGGCCTTCTATAACTGCAAGCATATTTTTCAGTGGGGGACAATGAGAGTGGCATTTAACTCCTACAGCATCACAAACATAACAGCCTTATCTTACAACACTAGGGAAGATAATTATTCTGTTGTGGTAGTTCACTGACATGAATTTAAAACACCAACCACCTCCCGAGCTACTGGTACTTACGAAGTGAAAAACAAAGGAAAACCACAGTCACTGTGGAATCATTTACATGTGGAACAGTAGATTCACTGTTCAACCTTAATAAACATCAGTGTAAGTTGCATCTTACAAATATACACTGGTAATTAGGAAGCCCTCCCTTCAGTTCATCTGTACTTTTACTCCTTTGCAGTAACATGGGATTTTGCAGCTCATTGTTTATATAGTGAAAATAATTATTTCTAATAATGAACTCTGTTGATGCATTTTCTTCAGTTTGGTGTTTTGGGGCTTGTATTCCACTTATATGTATTTGTTGAAATAGATGATTCCTTTGGTGTCAGTGGTATAATCTGAAGTCAAAGACCATCCAAATAGCATTGATTTGGATTTGACAGCGAAATCCCTGCTCATTGAGCCAGCAAGATGCTTGTCATTGCTGTCTGTTAGTGACATGGTTTCACATCTCTGATGTTAACAGTTCTCAATTTTCTAATTTTTCTACATATGATATGAAATGACGAAATCAATTAATGCAGTTTCACTTTGTTTGCTTTGTAGTACTCTTGGGCTCAAGGCAAAGTAACTGATCACAAATTTTCTATTAAACTGGATATAGGTGACAGATGCTTAGTACTGCTGCCAGAACCAGTGGTAGTACAAACAGGTTTTGTGTAGCTGTAGTAGAGGAATGCTAACATACAGAAAGTATAAAATTGTCATAATTCTGGATGCAAATTCATGACAGCTGTATATAAAACCACATTGTACTCTGGAGGGCCTCAACAGATAAAAAGACACAAAGGAATATTACTAAGATTACAAAATCAAATACTTGGAGATTAGGAAAAAAAGGTAGGAATAACATCCTTTTAATGTGACTTATATGTAGCTTCATATGAGTGAAAAACACTTAAAACACAGAAAATTCATTATCTGATACTTGGACAAGTCTTCAGCAAGATTGGAAATGTCTGTTGAAGTATTACAGACTTGTATGTTGGATCTAATGGAATAGTAACTCAAAGGAAGATGAGACATTCTGGCAGAGGTTTTCACAGATACTTGCAGATGCAAAGGGATGGTGACTCCTCTCTAGAATTTTGAATTCAGTTGTGGAAAAATGTGCTTTGGAAAATGGGTTGCATAGAGTTACTTTTGCCAAATGGCATAATTATTAATGCCAGTAGTATTGAGTGCTGTCACTTGGCAGTGTCCTTTCCTCTCTCAGCTCTGTAGTGGGCTGCATATCACTTTATGTGTCTTGGGACCCCTTGCTCTGTATGACATTGGTGGCTCTTACTGCTTGTGTTTGGACTATTCGGGTATTTTGGAGTTCTTTCTGTCTTCTAGTTTGGTTTTCCAGTCTTATCCTGGAAGAATCTCTGACTTATATGTATCTCTTCCTCTGCTTCCTCTTTCCCTTTTCTCTTAATATGTTTAGGCAGTTTTATCCACTCTGCGTTTTTTTTCTGATATTAAGTCCTCTTGTCCAGTCAGTCTGCTTTCTCCTGGTTTTCATCTTCTCTTCTTTGTAGCCTGCCTTTTGTCCTTTGTTTCAGCTCCCAGCAAGATTGACGTCTGTTGGCACATAGCCTACATGAAGGAAGATGTCACCTGATTCGATTCAAGTGAAAAGAAGTACTGTATTTCTGCTCCTGTTCTTAGGCAGACTTTAACCCACGGTTGTTGCTTTCGCAGAAAAGTTCATCTTCAGATTGCCTTCTCTTCCTAGCTTTGGACAAGAGCATGTTTTGATAGCATGCATGTGACCTGATCATTAGTTGGGTTGATACGACAACCATTAAGCATTTCATTTGAGATGAAATTTTCAAATGGTTAAAATAAATATCTGTTTGTCATGTAAACACAAAGGCTGGGTTTGATTCTGATGTAAATTTCAGGCCTAAAAGAGTGTTTGTAAGAGTTTTAGTTCAGGCAAAAAAAAAGTCCTTGTCCCCGGTCTTATTTCTTAGAAACAGCATAAGTATTTGCTCTGAAGTTTTCTGAAATAATTCAGCTAGAGGCAGATATTAAGCATTGAGACATAAGATGGTACATTTAGTTTGGCTAAATTAGAAATAATTGAAAATAGTTATATTTATGTAAATGGATTAGATAAATATAAATTACATAACTATATCAATTTTACCTTATAGAATAAGAGGTTAGAACACCCTGAGTAAGGCTTATGTCTGTGAGCTATTTGCATATTTAAAGCATTGCACCAGCTATAGCACAATAAACCTTTTAGTTTCAACACAGCATTATTTAACTCTTCATTTTCACATTTTTAATTTGCACACTTAACATATATATTTGTGCTTTGGACAAAGAAATATGGACGCTGGTCCTTTTCCGTGACTTTTTCTATGAAATATAAATGTAATTCCTAAATGGCAGTAAGCATAAGCTGACTGTACTACTAACAAAATACCGACGACTTTTGAAAAAGTACAGTTATGATCTTGTCCATTAACAAAGCATAAAGATAATGTAATGGATTTTTAATTCTTAAGTACTGGTGAATGGGCATACCATACTTTTTAAATAACTGTAAATTAGGAAACTGTGTTTTCTAATGGTATTATAGGGACAGCATTTCATAAGAATATAAACTGCATAGAAAAAGCCATATGTTCTGTTTCTGCAGAACTATTTCTTCATAGTAGCCTCTTCTCCCAGAAACATATAGTAGGTCTGTGGAGCTTGTGCAATGACTAAGCTGTTATTGTTCTATATTGTTAGCATATGCTATTTTAAAACTGTTTAACACAAATGATTCTAGTAGAAGTTACCAAAGCACTTCATTGTCCTTTCTTCTTGACTGGTAACTTGTGAAGAGAGGAATTTGTTTTTTTTGAAGAACCTGGAAATTTGAAAGGATAATTTCAAAGGAAAAATGATACTTTTCCTCCCTAAAACGCTGATTTAAGACCATGTTTTTTGCCATATGGTATTGGTAATTAATTTATTTCTCATCTCTTTCAAGTTGTGAGTTTTACAATAACAAGACCCGGAGAAAGGTGAAAAAAAAATCTTCTCTGATATTTGTTTAGTACAACTCTCAATTCTGATCCTGTCAGAGATGGCAGTGGATGCTGATGTGGTTGGTCTAAAGGTGTCGTTGAATTCATCATGTCTAGTAGAAGTGGCCAGATTTGCCCTCGACATACTCCTCTCTCTCAGCTTTGAAAACTCATAGTACTTCCTGTGGAGTGCTGTGGCTGGGGGTGGCCTTTGTGCGGTTCAGAAGGTTGCTGCTCGGTGTGTGAGCGCAGGGTCCTTCTGGAGGTTCCTGGTGCTGGCACTTGGTTGCTGGTGGGCTCTTAGGCAGAGGCTTTTGTGAGGCAGATGAGCTGGGGCATCTATCTGAGCAATAGAGGGTGCCTGCGCTGCAGCTGAGGCACTAGTCTGAGGCACTGAGGGAGGGGAGAGCTGCTGCCTGAGCACTGCCCACTTTGAGGTTCACCCCACGTTTCTTAGAAACATTATTAATGAATTATTCTTATTTCATGCTTCTGAGGACCTACTTGCTTCGGCAAAATATGAAGCTGAAAGTGCATGTTTCTCATGATCAGCAAGTTTTATCAATGGTAGAGAGCACAAGGTTTGGAATGGATGCTTTTAGAAGTATTTCCGAAACATGAGTTAATTAGGTGTATGTGCAAAATAAAATGATGCTTTCTGTAGTAATAAATAGTCAGGATTTAGAGCTTGTGTTCAGAAATGCAAGCCAGTTCATAGGGCTGTGGAAAAGTAGCTTCCTCTCGAGATGTTTTATGGGTACTTTAGTAATTATTTTACTTATTGTAAGTTTTAGCAACAAATTCTGGTCAACTTTGCTGAAGGGATGTGAGGTAATGCCTGTTGAACTCTCAGATTTGCCCTTTAGCTGGAGGCAACTACCCCTACAACAATTTTGGACACTCGTGCCTGTTCCCTGCTAGTTCCGCTAATGAACTGACATTTTGACTCAAGCTGCCAGTAAACGTGCTTTAAGCTGAGACACCTGAATTTGTGTTGACATGGAAGGAGCGTGGGACACATTTTTCCAGCTCTGGGGAGCTGATAGTTTCCAGCAGAAAAGCAGCAAAAAGACCTAGAGGTGTTAATATCCCAAACCATCTCAGAGGGTTTTTGTAGGACTAGAGTGTCAAAGCTGTGGTGTCAGCTGCGATGGCATTGTAATCCAGGACTGCCAAAGCAAGTGTTGTGTTTTTTCAGTTACAGGCAACCAAAAAGAAAACAAAACCATATAAATGCACATGCTCGTGATTTGGAATTCAAAACTCATCTTTCAAAAGATTCTCTTTCCTGTTTGATTAATCTGCATAAATAATGATACTAGGTTTGCCACTGAATAAACAGTGTTGATACTTTTATAAGGTTGTTTTTTCAGTACTCTGTTTTCCAAATATTTTGTTTATAGTGTTTATTATGAAGAGAGATGAGATCATAGATATTTAACAAAATACCCTTGTGGAGGCCGTTTTTATTATTTTGTTCTCTTTTGCTACATGCTATATTTTTGGAAGAGGCAAGACTGCCACTTGAAGTGTTTAATGTTTTGTGAGAGTGTGGTCTTGAAATATGTCCCGAAAACATACTTCTAGCTTTCTGGCTTTGTAAGATGCTTTTGCATTTTTTCTATATTAATTTTATTTGTATGTTTGCTCGTTTGTGTATGTTGGTATGCAGTTTAAGAACATGCAGCGTCACTGGTCCAGTCCCTAGACATAGTCATTGACACTCCGAGTTCCTTTTTAATAGTCTAGTAGCAGAGAGAAGATGCTGATTTACTTCCATGCTTAATTCGAACAAAGCTGAGGATTGTTCTTCGTTACCATGAGATGAGGATTTTAGAGGCCTACCTCAGAAGACTATAATTTTAATGATCTGTTGTTTATATTTAAAGTTAGAAAATCCAGAGTTAAGATTTACATATGAGTAATAAAAATAAACTTAAAAAAATCAAGTCCTAATTCAGACTGGACGCATAGTGTCGTAGGTCTTGCAGAATCAACTGTGGAGGTGCTCCCTGTTCCAAGGTTGTGATGACTGAAGATGGGATGTTGGGAAATAATTGGTAACTCTAGTCTTTCTTTGTTATGGAGTTGTGTGTGTGCTGTTTATTCTTTCTGTGTGCTTAAAGTTATAATAAATTTTGTGAGCTGTGTCATCTCCCATTGTGAAATTCTTTCCCTTCTCCCATCCCTGTTCTCTGATAAAATCAATAATCTTGTTTCTTGTCAATCTTTAGGTCCTGGCTACCAATATACTTTGAAATCCTGAAGCAGAGGACTCTTGAACTGCAACATATAATTTTGAAGTAAAAACAATTTTCTGTTCTATAAAGACTGGTTTTGTTCATTCTTCTTGAGGTTGAAAAAAAGTGGGGTAAATATTTCATCAGAACCTAAAAATGGATCAGATACTCTGGTCAGTTTTGGTTATGCATCCTCATGTTTGCTTATCAGTTGCACCATTCCAGTTATCCAATTTTTCTTCTTCTGTCAAACCACACAGTTTTCATAGTGCCCCCCGAGCCTCCCCCCCACCTCCCAAAAAAAACCCACAAAACCTCTCCAAAGCCAGAAGGATGACCATGTAGCTGCTGCCAAAAAATGATACAGAGTTGTAACTTTGAAAAAATTCCCATGTGAAGCCTAGAAATAAGCAGCAGTTAGTGAGCATGAAGAATCTCTAATCTTCTGTCTAAATCTGGTATGTACTCGCTACCTGAGACTAACCGTGCTTCCTAAAGTATAGAAAGTAGATTTGCAAGGACCAAAATATTAACTTAGATGTTTTATTGGGTTTAATTGATTTATGAAGACTGGATTTTTTTTTTTTAAATCCTGTATATTGGAGTTACCAAAACGAGATTTGGACTACAATAATCTTAATATGGTAGTACAAAGCATCATGTGCTTTTTAGAGTTCTTTCAAAGAGTCAGCAAGCAGATGGACAAAGATGTCAACACTGTCTTGCCAATCATAATTTTCAGCAAGTTTTCCTGTCCAGGGCTCTTTTTAAAGGATCTAAACTGTTGCTGGTTAAATGGTAACAGTCCAAAGAATAAATTGAAAAAGGAAGCAAGTGGTCAGTATTTTTAGACATGGCTGGTAGCATGGATTCCTGGAGTCCATTTTGCAGACCTTTCCTGTTCAACATGTAAATATATCCCATATGAAATGAGGGGTTGAATAGTTAGGGGGTGAGATTTGCAGATAATCTAAAAATAAAAATAAAAAGCAAAGAGTGTAGCAGAATCTAAAGCTTACTGTGAAGGTCTTCAGAAAGAACTCTGATACTGAATGAGAAGATACTGAAATTTTGGATGAAATGCAGTGTTGAAAAATAAAAGCTACTGTACAAGCAGTGAGGAGCAAAGATGATCCTAAGCCATTCACAACGATCTCTAATTTAGCTATCGTCACTTAATGAAACAATTCTTGGAATGAGTTGAGGCAGTTCTTAAACATCACGCTAGTGTCTGGTGATAATAAGAGTATAAGCCAGAAATAAAAAGTGTTGAATTGTGTGAGAGAACTGAAAAACCAACAGAAAACACTGCAGTGTTGGGACTTACAGCCTAGGGGACAAGAATGGATTAGGCGGTTCCCAGAGGTCCTGTTTAGCCCTGGTTTCTGTAGTCCTGAATATTATGTAAGAGTGGTAAATAGCTCTGGGAATCATCTGATCCATTCTTCCTCACTAAGCTGTAGCCTTCATTGGTCTTGGTGGATGTTTGTCTAACTCATTCTTAAAAACCTCCAGTGACAGCAGGCTTCCAGCCTACAGTGTCAGTCTATTCCAGTGCTTCGCTGCCTGACCTTCAGAAGGGTTTTCAGAGTGTTTAACTCAAGTAGTTTTCTGGTACGGTTTTAAGCATATTATTACTATTCTCCTTGAAGTGTGGTGACCAACCGCATGTAGTAATTTACCTGAAATCTTGCCAATACTAAGAGTGACACTGTTATTTCCTGGCTTTGCAGGCAGTTCTAGTGTGTAGACATCACTCTGATGTTTTTATTTTTTTCAACATCACAACACTTACGGTCACTTAAAACTCTACTTTAAGCTCTCCATCCCTTTTAACCAAGCTGCTACCCAGCTAATTGGCCACCCCATCTATGTGCAATCAGCTCTTCTGACCGAGCTCTGAAGCTTTGCATTTCTTGTTAGCCATACTCCAACATTTTTCATAACTTTCTCCAGTCAAGATAATTTTGAATTCTCATCTTGTCCTCTAATATGCTCATTATCTGCATTTTCTGAAAGAAAAAATTCACATCTGTGTTACGTATGTCTGTATTTTTGTGTATAAATATACGAGGAAGGGTGTAGAACAGCTTCAGTTACATTTGTATTGCAGCCTGTAGTGATTTTAATAAAACAAAACACCCCAAAACAAAACTGAGCACTGAGCCCAATAATCACTTGCGTATTGTAGCTAGGAGATTTTTGCTAGGAGATCATTCTATGCATTTTTGTCTTTTGTCTTGTGTATCCCTGCTGCTAATGTTTCTGCTGCCCTGCTAATGTTTCTACTGGACAAGCAACAAGGTGTCTTGAATATTTGTTTTTTTCAGATTAGGTTTACTGGTGACTATTTATTGAGGTTAAAGGCTGTTGATCACATAGACCTTGTTTCTAATGGAAACATATCTGAAAGTAGCATTGTTACAAGATCATGATTTACTGACATGTAGAATACCTGCTTTCCTTTGTAAGAGACACATTATACTCCTTTATGCCCCGCTTAACATTTTGGGCTTGTCACAGCCTCAGAAGGGGGAGTTATGTTCTGTTAACTCATTTTGGACTCAAAGTCAAGTGGTACTTAATTGTTTGCTAGGATATGGATGCAACTCTGTTTTCTTCAATTATGTTTTAATTTCAAGCAATCAATTCCTTCAGTTTCTTAAAACTGCAGAGTATGGGTTGAAGATTTTTTAAAAAATTATTTTTACTGCTACTGATGCATGCAATGGAAATGCAGTTTGACTTGTAAAATCCTGACAGTGTGGATTGTTTATGGGGAGGGAGACTACAATACGGGAATATGTCACTTTGGGTTACCAGGACAATAAACACAGAATCATGTTATTTTTGCAGTTCAGTTTTAAGAGAATTATCTCAAACTGGGGGAACATACTCATTGTTTAAAATCTAAAATCAGTGTTTATCTTAGGCACGTGTATTTTTTTTCTCGCCATAGTTACCTAAGTATTTAGCAGCATTTGCAGTACTTGTGTAAGTATGCTTACAGGTCGGGTGACATGATGTTACTCTACATGGACAATTGACATGATACAAAGCTCAGCTTTTGTGAGGAACTGACTACTAGTGTCAAGAGAACTGGAAATACACAGTAACATTTAAGATGTTTAAAAGTTCATAGGTGTAGATTTAAATGAAATTTAAATATATTATCTTTCAGCGTCTCTTAGAAATGACTGCATTCTTTGTGTTGATCCCCGCTTAATTTAAGTAACTTTGGCAGCTGTATTCGTAGGGGAGGAGGAGGTGAAATATACTGTAACCTTTGAAAGCTAGAATACAAACAAATACTGTTTAACTTGTGGAAATTTGTGGATGTTTCAAACAATGGTGTTAATTTTGATTACCTTTTTGAAGTCAGCCTGTTCTTTTTGTTCTTGTTTTGGAAGCTAGACATATTGTTTGAAACATTTCTGCAGCTGTGAAGAACAAAGTTGGTCGTGCAGTAGCTTAGTAAGATGACATCATGAGTTGATTTTGACCACTGTGTGATGATCTTTCTTTTGTGGTTGTAAACGTGATCACTGGTGTGTACTCGTTTCTGCTTCATTAAAATCAAGAAAGTATAGATAGGGTTGCATTCTGTGGCTATTTACTTGACACCGTTGTTCTGGGCTGTTGTTATTTTGATCTGAAAAGCATTCTGCTCAAACCCTGCCCCAGTTTGTTCTAAAAAATGCTCCAGGTAAAGTAGTTTTGTCTTTAGGCAGGGGAGCATTCCTCCTGGGAATGGTGGGTTACTTGGGGATGTTTGAATGGTGCCACACCAGTTCTTTGAAACTGGTGCATCACAGAAGGCCAATAACTGCAGAGTTAGGCTTGAGAGTCCCCAGTCACTGTGTCATGTGTCGTCGTCGTTGCTCTTCCCCCCCCCCCCGTTATCATTGAAGAATGCAGAGCAAAACGTATCCAAGCTCCAAGCACTCAGGATCAAACTGAGATCATCTTACGTTGATTTACAATACTGACTTGCACATACGTGTGTATTCTGGTAAGTGAGTAAGGAGCTAGTTTTTGTCAAATACATATGGGCCATAAGATATGCTCACATTTACTGGAAAACTCTTTGTTTTTAATGTGTTTTTAGTCTATAGTCAGTCCAGACAAAATATTTGTCCTACCAGGATATGTGAATCATTCTTTGTAAAGTTACGTTTGTCATCTGCGTTCTGAAAAAATGTTTTGCATGAGGGAAACATTGAATACCTTCAGTAATTTTATTGTTAACGTGCGTTTTTACAGCTGTTAGGTAAAAATCATGCTTTGGTGAGATCAAAATATTATTTAATTGTTTTATCATACTAGAAGCACAGGAAACACACAGGGTGGGAAACTTCTAAATGACTCTTCACTCCTTGTCACCTGTAGGTGAGCAAAAGCATGCACGCTTAGAAAACAAACAAACAAAAACCCCAAAAAACAACCGAAGAAAAAAATCTTAGCAGCTCATTATTTCTGGGAAGAGAAAGGAGAAAAGCTACTCCTTCATCCTGTATGTACAGCTGATATTCTGAGTAGAAAAAATACTTCAAATTTTCCTTTATCAATACAAAAAGGCATAATGGTATTAATTTGATGCTAAGGATTGAGTGAACATTGACTTTTTTTTTTTTCTTTGGAGTCTGGTTTTAAAAGATACTAAGGGCATGTGGATGTGAATCCAGGCAGGAAGGGCTCTGTATAAAATTTTACATGGATTTTCAGTGTGTGTCTCATTACCTGGAGGGATTCAGCAGTTGTTATGAAGTAGAGGGAAAAATAATGTTTCAGTAGACCACTGAGATGACCTTCCAATCATGAAATGCTGCAAGTTTTGAACAGATTTTCAATAAACATGCCATCAGGAAGTTTGACGGTGTGATACGTATGAGTGACCTCTGTTGTGATGGGAGCGTGTACAGCTCCACGTTCCAATTCCTCTCATTAAAGAAGCATGGCTCTCTAAATATGAAGAGGGAGGAAGTGTTATAGAGAAGTGGAATTTTTAACAATAATTGTAGAACAAGGGGACTAGAAGAGGGTTTGAGAGAATATAATCATTGCCTTCTAGAGAGCACGTGTGCAGTATGCAGAAGAATGCTGGGAGAGCAGTGGAGGGAGAACTGTAAGGATTTGGAAGGTGAAGAAACTTCTTATTGCAGAGGCTTTAAAAGTAGATAAGAAGGAAGTCAATTTCTCAGAGCAAATATTTTGCATAAGATGTGGTAAAATACATTAACAGATTGGAGTTGAGATGTGGGTAGCTTGAGCAAGCTTTGAAATAGGAATTCATAGTGATGTGAGTGATAAGGAACTTGAAATAAACACTTGATTGAAGGCTAATGTGAGAAAGTTGGAGTAATTGGTTGCATGGTTATCTGTGCAGCGCTGTCTTTGTGGGGGCTATCGAAAGGGCCCTCATGAGGATGATTCCATCTGTACAGATTTCGGATGTGAGGAGGGTTGTTTTGATTTGGGTGATGAAAAAGACAAGTCTGAAGATACTGTTTTTGGAAAAAAAGGAAGTGAAGACAGAAGGGATTGATCTATCTCTACTGCCTGACGTATGCTGTAGTTCATAGACCCACTGTTGAAAATTTCAAATGAGCTGTTACAAGCTTGAGTATAAGATACTCAAGAATATCTTGAACTTTGAGGTGTTAATTTCTAACATAGTTGGCAAATAGTATTCAAAAGTAATTTTAAATCTTTGAAAGTTGTGATAATTCCCAGTCTCTAGAGTGACGGTGTGCCCAGTGTAAAGCAAGATAAAACTACTTAGATGTTGCAATTCAGCAGGAAATGTGGATCTTTCAAGTAAGTTTTGGGTCAAGTATGTATTTCCTTTAATTCCACACAAGTACGTCTTACTAAACTTTATTTATTTATTTTGTTTAAGTTACGGTAATATTTCTGTTATTGGTCAACTACCTAACCTTGAAATATTTTTGGAAGTGGTGACTGCTTTGCTTCAATGTACATGGTACCAACTTGAACAAGCTGCACTGTGCTGTTTCCGTGGAATAAGTTTCTGGAATTAAAAACAAACAACCACACAAACGAGATTTAAAGCTTTGTTATCCTTCACCTTCAAAAATGCAGAAAGTTTGTTACGTTCTTTATAAAGAATGTTATTTAGTGAGGATTCTGTTATTTACTTTAAATCAAGATGCATATTGTAAAGCATACTTATTTTGGCTTCTTGTTTCTTGGCTTGAAGAAGGGACTGCTTTTCTGCTGCTGTGTCTTTTACACAGATGTGCGTTTTATTTCTTGCTTTATTTTACTGTAATCCTTCATATACACATTTGATGACAAAGTAGTAGTGGAAGATCCTTTACAAAGCATTTGGATATTTTATTGTGTACCAAATCATTTTGAATTTTGGGGAAAATGAATATAATGAAACAGCTGAGAATGAGATCCAAACACGTCAGAATTGAGCTTGAGTATAAACATTCTGCATTTCCAGCTGCTATATGCAAAACACTCTTTTAAAGCATGAAGTATGTAATTGCTATGTGTGAGAAGATGCAAAGCACTTTTTGTTTGATGTAAACACTGTCATAACGCTTCACGACCTATTTCACTTTGTTGATGATTGCTTACTAAATAATACAAAGTGTAAGTAAGAAAACATCAAGAATCTCTAAAGAAACATCACAAATATTCCAGATTATCTCGAAGATAAAAATTTATTTTTTTCTTAATGGCAGTCTTTCCTTATTTTTATTGGAAGACTTTAAAACTATATTTTTCAAAACCAGAATACAAGCCTTTGTCTTTGAGCCATTAGCTAGACAGGAAGCACGAAATGCCACAAAATGCTTTCCACTAAACCCAGCAACTCTTTCTAGCTTCTTCTTTCCCTTTTGCCTTGAACTCCCCTCCCTCAAAACAGACTTGAAACTTTTTATGGGTATACCTTGCTTAACTTCTTCTGCTTGAACTTGTGAAATTTAACTTCATTTTTCAAATGGCAAGCAAACGGTTTCTTATGTGTATAGCCACTGCTCCACATATAGTGTGTATGTGACCTCTAGATTGCCCAGGCCTGTTTCAAAGCATCTGAAATAATCTCAGGCTTAAGATTTTTATCTGATTTTTTTTCAGCCTTGGGTTTCAAGATTTATATGCTAGTGAACTCAGTGTCTTTCTTTCAGTCTGCGACTTTCATCAGGCTTGATGCCTCATAGAGTTGTGTCTGTTCTCTTTAAACAAATTCAGAATTGCGAACTCAAGGTAAACTGGATTTTCCCTCTCCCAGACTCTTTGCATGCTATTAAAAATAGATAGTCCCCTTCTCTCTCCCAAGAGATGAGCTTTCTAGAAAGACTTGGAAAATCTTGAGTGTAATGATGATCAGTTCATGCTCTACTTGTAGATGTACATCTCTGAGGTATCAGATGTATGTGGGATGTATACGGAGTGCCCAAAAGATTGCATAAAAATTCCAGGTCTGTGTTGCAAGCGTGTTGCTGTAGATTAGGGTATAGGGTTGCAGCAGGAGCTTGCTGCAGATACTCAGAATGGCTCTTGTAGGTTCTGCTGTACTTACTGTCTTATCTGCTAAATGTTCATAGTTCCCTTTTCAATTTTATATAGCTTTTCCTGTTCTAGTAACAGCAAAAATCCATTTTTTTTCTATCTTACTTACCTGCAATAAGATTTTTTTTGCTTCTAAAACAATGACTAAGCATTCTGATTTCTCTGTTAGTGCAAAGCCTTGTGTATTGTTTTGGTGTTTTTGTAAGTTTTGTTTGTATTTGATTGTGAAAGTTCATTTTTCGCTTTGAAAGCTCTGGAGTTTGACTCCTCTCTCTCCAGCAAATTCTTCTCTTTGTTTTTCCATAGACAATGAACTTTACAAAAAAGTCTGTGAGACTAATTAAATGATGACAGGTATAGATTTACAATAAGAGTGTTTGATGTTGTCTGCAAGCCCTGTAAGTCCTAAATGTTTTCACAGAAACCTACAAAAAGGACTTACATAATGCAGGTCCTCAGAAGACTTAATTGACAAGCAAGATGTACATGTAACACTTGGAAGTCATGGTGACGCCAAACAATATTGGAAATTCCTATTAAAATTTAAAACTGCATTCACTGTATAACTAGATACAGAATATGTTACAAAACAAAGGATTGTGTCTCATGGCTTCTGAGTTTTTAGTGTATTATCTGTTGAGCTTTCTGAAAACAACTTCTCTTGAAAGACTTGGAAGTTTCTACCAGCTAATAATCAATTATTTCTATACGACTATATGACTGTCTTGCTAAAACAAGAGAATGGCAATAAGTTATAAATGCTAGGCAGTAGAAAATCTGCATCTTCTCTGCCTGCAACTCTTCTCAGTAATTGTCAAAACATAAGAATTTTTGTCAGAAAGCATTAAGTTACTTGCCTCAGCTGCCACTTGAACAAAAATCAACCCCCAAAGCCAATCCTGATAAGTTGCACAAAATGAAGGGAGACCTGGAAAAACAAAACCAGCAGAAATAACTTCCTTTGTTTTCCTCATGTATTTCCAGTAGAGTTGGGGGCCTTCAGATCCACAAGTAGCTTCTGTCATGTCAATTATTGAAGTACCTGATAGCAACAGGTTTTCATAGTGTATGTGATCAGCCACTTGAGGGAGGTAATACATAGCATGAGAACGGAAAGGTAAGATCTGTTTCTGCTGTACAAGACTTTTTTGTTTGTTTGTTGGTTTGACCTTACTCTTTCAGGAAGGCCCCTTTGCTAAATCACGCCAACCTCTATATGGTTGAAAAACTCCTCAGTAATAGGGTAGTGAGGTGCAGAGCATCAACTGTTCAGCTTGTCTTCTGCAAACTTGTGGTGTTAAAATAATAAAAGTACATGCCATCACTAGTTCTGTATGCTGTGCATGGAAATTAAAATGATTCATTTCCAGATTCCAGGGTAGGGGAAGGAAGGAAGAAAGCAGTAGAGATGGTATCTTGATTTGTGAGGGGTCAGGAGGCATTTTTAAGATTTGTTCTGGGTATGTTCCTGCCTTATTTCATTATGCCTTTGCATTAAAATCTGTCCTACTTCTGTTAATTTAAAATGAATATATGTTACAATTGTATTGTGCGTAAGTAGGTCATAACCTGAGACATGGTTGAAGTATATGAAAAACTACTTCGGTTTAAGGACAAATGACTTCATTATAAGCTGCACCTTTGAATACTTGTGTTGCAATATTACATGTGTTTTTGTCATAGTGATTGGTTCTGCGTGATGTATCAAGTCTGTAGAGGGCCATCTTATTAGCCAGTACTGTTCCTGATTTAAATAGAAACCTTCAAAAGACATTGGTGGATTTTTTCCTCTCATATTCTTTCACAGCACTTGACAAAATAACAAAGAAGAAAATGAAGAAATTAACCTAGCAAGATTTTTTTTTTCCTGATAAACCTAATGTGTTTTCTTTTTGGCATCATACCTATTAGGGATATAAAGCTGAAAGCAGGACTGAAATTCAGACTTTTCTGTTGCCTTGGAATAATAACTACTTTGTTGTCATGACACTGGAAAGTAAAAGATGAGTAAGGAATGACAAGTGGGGAAGATCCTCTGCACAAAGCTGAGAGTTGTGTAAAGGAGATATGAAGCGAAGAGGGAAGTAGGTAGACAGTGTGCGCAGGAGAGCAAGCTGAGTGGAAGCTGTGCTTTTACCTTAATAACAGTTGAAATAAAGTAGATGATGTACTGTTGGGAAGTTGGCATGGTCCATATAAAGATTCATATGCATCTAAATGGTAGATTTGTGTTGCATTAGTATGGATGCTCCTTGGACTTTTTTCATTCTGACAGGTTCTGCTTTTTCTCTTGCATTTCCATGGAGACTTTCTGGAGTTAGAGTTAGCAGAAGTTTTGTACAAACAACATTGTCTTGTCATCCAAAACTTCTCAGTTCTCTAAACTACTCCCAAGCATTTGTTCAGTGTGTGATATCTAGATTTTTACACTGGACATAAAAACAAATCTTAGAAAGGAGAAGGCTGCTTGTCTTGGACACTGTTTTTCTGCCATGCTCTTCTTTCACTGTCAATGTTCTGGCTGATACCCACCGTGGGTCAGGTGAGTAAAGAAGCTGACAGCTCCTAAATTTAGAGAACAGCTCTCATTTGTGGCATTATTTATTTCTATTACACAGCATGCTGAGACAAAATCAGACAAGTGCATTACAATACTTTTGCTAAGAGTAAGGGTGGTGAAACCTTTTCCTTTGGCAAATAGGTTGTTTGCAAAATAGAGATTTGCTTAGAATACGTGTCAAATTAGACTATCTGCTAATCATTTTTCTTTTGGACCAGGCTTAAAGTGTTAAAATGTTATCCATAGAAGGGCAAATGGAAACAGTTTTTAACATAGAGCATTTCGTGGCTTTTGCCTCTTAAGCTTACAATAGTTTCTTTCTTATTTCTAAAATAAGATACACATAAGTTACATGTTTAACAAATATATGCTATATGTTTTTGTTGCATATGTATTCTTTGGTAACACTGGGGGGGGGGGAAAGTCATCCTGAACAACCTAGTGGACCATAGCCAGGTTTTAGTTGTCCCTTTACCAGATGCTCCAGTGGGGGAGATGCAGTTTGTGTAATTACTCTGTGTTGTGTGGGGGATTTTTTTTACCCCTCAGTAGCCATGCAGGGAAGGTTGGAAAACTGAGGAAAGGATCAACTTGAAAGCGTAGGGCTTTTTCCTTAGATCTTAAAATAATTTATTTAATGGGAAAAACAGTTAAATAGGATTTTGCAAGTCCAGTGAGGAAATATCAGTGTTTTTTTATTTTTATTATTTTTTAAGTACTACTATTTATTTTTTTTAAATGACAAAGCTATAAGCTTTTCCATTACATTGGGAAGAAAAGTAATGGAATATTGTGGTTTTCAGGATTTGCTTACTTAAGGAGGAGAGGTTTCAGACAGGCTGTTACTATGGGTGACCTTAGTTGTAGTGTAGCGGTAGCAGAGTTTAGTACTTAGTTTCTCAGGTCTGCAGAGGGCTAGCAGTGTGGTGAGGCAAAGTGTTTTTATAGCTGATAAATCTTCACTGAAAGAAGGTTTTGTGCTATGTAGAGCTGCTATGGTGTCTTGGCAATCTTCAGCTTCTGTAACAGCCACTTGAAGGGTATGTTTAAGAGCAGCCCTTAGGCTTTTTGTATAACACTGAGGATTGGTCTTATTCCTGCCAGGCAAAGGGTAAGGGAAGTGGAAAGGTGGCTTTTAACCAACTTCCACGTGCCCTCTGGTCCTGTGTGGCTGTTCTGGGGCACCTGGCCAAACATACATAATGTGAAAGACTTGCTAGGAAATCACAGTATTTGAAGATAGAGATTAAGTGTAATTTGCAACAATTTGTCCATGATATTGAACAACGTTGTGTTTTGCAGGTAGCAAAGAAGCAAGCCAAATTACATTACCAATTTGCTCAACAATGAGTGTTTTATAACTTGCAGTTTGCATCTCAATAGTATTTAAAAAAAAAAGTAATTTCAGACATGCTAGTCTCACGATAGATCCCTCATTCCTAAGAAGTTGAATTCTTACTCATCTTTTCCCCTGCTAGAAAGCAGTAGCTCCCATGTGCTCTCCTTATCCGAAATGCATTGTCTAAGTACTAAAGAATGTGAATGGTATTTCTTAAAGTAAATTCTTTTGTACTCAGGGAAAGTATTTACTTATACTCTTTAAATATTTAAACTTCTCAACTGAACCGTAGTTAGATTGTATCATTCTGCTTGTTCTAGACGTCTTACGTAGAACACTTTTCTAGTAGTTTCAGTCTGTAGCTGGTACATCTCTGCTATTCCTATATCTAAAATGTGCACTTCCAAAAACAAAAGCAAAACAAAACCAAACAAAAAAACCACAACTGACCCCCAAACACCCCTCTCCCCACCTCCCAAAAGACAACTTGTAGTGTTATCTTCTTATAATACACCTTCATTAGTAGTACAGATGATGCTGAAGTCATTCTGCTATGAATATTCACTAATGTAAATGATTTTTTTCTTTCTGACTTCTCTTCAGCACTGAGATCAAATGCTATATTGTTCTCTCCTCTCTACTTCCCTTTCTGTGCAGGACTAAATCACCAACTGAGTGTTGCTTTCAGTGTATCAGTGTATCAGGACCTAGTTATACCTTTGTTCATGATTATTAATTTGTGTCATTTGAAGCCAGTTTTTAAGTGTGTTCTGGCTTTGGCATGTTGAACTACATAGTCCCCAAATATTCTTTAAGAGTCTAGGTCAAGTGCTTAAGCTTTTATCATGAAGCATGTTGCTATGTATGGAGATATTCATAGCTATTTCTGTATTCCTCTCTTCAGACCTGACTCACATTTGAAACCTTTTTTCCTTCCAGTAGAGCTCTGTGTCAGTATGCATTGGTTTGAAATATATAGCATATTTATTTATGTGTCCAACTTTGGTTTTGTTTTCTTGCTTGTTTTGTAAAATAGTGTGATATTAAGTATTGTGATACGTTTTCCCATGCAGATGACCTCCAGAGGAGCTGCTGAAGTTGAATCCATTTGTTGCAGTTATAGTACAGTACTGTGTGTATCTCTCTCACAAACTGGAAAAGATCCAATATAGAAATCTTTGAAGTATTGCATCGGAATCCACAAGGTTGCTAAAATCAGTGTGCTAGATAAATACGATGTATTTAAATAATGTGAAGTCGTCTCATCACCTCTGAAACGAACAGGAAAGTGATATAGGTGTGAGCTAAAATCAGTGTGCTAGATAAATATGATGTATTTAAATAATGTGAAGTCGTCTCATCACCTCTGAAACTAACAGGAAAGTGATATAGGTGTGATTTTATGAAAGTTTTACTTGAAATTTAAAATTATTCAGAGGTAGGTCCATTCTTTTTTTTTTTTTTTTTCGAACCAAAATGAAAAAAATGCTTCACTTGTTAAGGTAAAGTTTACTTTTAAACCTGTGGCAGCCTTCCTCTAGATTGTACATTGTCTAACTCACAACCATATTAGATCATTCATTCTTTTGTTAATGAATCATTTGAATTATTTCTTTAACAATGAATCACAAAGCACATTTGAAAGAAGCTAATTGAAGAGTGTATTATTATATCAAATTTGCATCACAAATGCAACGTTCCTACGTATATTACATTTGGTTTCATTACTTACTGATCCTGTTCTTCCTCTCTACTCCTTTCTACCCCCCGTCTCATTTTATGTCATTCTCTAAAAGGACAGCTTGAATTCAAGCTTACTGCCTTAGATAGTCGTTGCATTTTCTTTTTTATTCCTTTAGCATGATGAGTTGCCAATCCATTTTTGTGGATAAGAATCTGCCCTAGGAGTAAAGTGCACCACCTACTAGCTCACACTATTTTGTACAAGTAAGACTGGATATAGAAGTGTTTTATTTACAATTCTGAACATCTACACAGGTAATTTCAGGGTATTAAAAGAAAAATTTTAATGTAAAATTAGCTGAGAATGTAGGTATTAGTTCCTAGGTAATGTTAAGGAAAAGATACACCGTTAGTGCCTGGAAGTCATCTACACTGTGGAGGTATATTGTGTGTGTTTAGGAGTTAAATTATGCATAGTTTCTAAATTTTGCTTTGTATCATACAATCAGTTTTCACCTGAGTTGGATTTTAATTACAGATATGTTTTGATTTTTTTCAATATATTCTAGGTTATCTTAAATAGCTAGCTTCTGATGTTCAAACTGTAATAATATTTTGTCTTGAAGTAGTATGTCCCTGCCATATAACAACGATGAAGGCATCTTAGGTAGCACTAACAACAACACTTGATATCTCTGCGAAAGCAGAATTTTCTGAATATGTTGATCCAGTTGATAAACCCCCAAAGTAACTGTTATATATATGTCTGAGTAGCTTGGCACCTGTGGCAGTTCACGAACATATTTGGTTCTTGGTAGAAAAAGATACGGTAAATATTAGTTCACAGCAGTTTACATCCAGGTAATTCACAATAAGTTGAGATTTTCATTTATCGTACTTCATTTTATATGGTTCATAGTGCTCTGGTTAGTTGACTAGAGGAAGTTGTTTGTGGAGTAATGGGAAATCAGTGCTAATAACACATTCAGTGTTAAGAGAACTGCACAATGTTTTTTATTGGCTTTGTTACTTGTTTGGAGTTGTTCTAGATTTTTTTGTGATTGCTATTTTTCTTTTATAGAAGGGGAAAAACATGAAAAAGCAAATCAGAGTAGCAGGAAATGTTTGATATGTTATATAATTAATTAGCGAATGAAAAAGGCAAGTATATGTGCGTTATATTGACGCATAAGTTTTTATTTAATGTATATTTTTACAGTGTTTTATGAGTTTCTTTCTGTGTAGGCATTTTTTCCCTGAAGACCTGTGAGCTAAATGATATGCAATCAGGCTGTGTACCTTCTGTCCATGTTCGTACCCTTCATGCTGTTTCCACCATCTATACACTGAGAAGTGCAGCTGTTTCTTAACAGGTGTGATATTTGGCTTTACTTTTGCTAGGCAATGCCATGGCTTTCAGCAGCCTCTGCTGCCCTCTCCTGCTGTGCTTTCTGGCTTCTGTTCTTGGAAAAGTGACTGACTGCCAGGGAGGAGCCAGGACAAAATGGGCTTCAGAAACAGGTAGGGTGGAGGGCTCCATGCACCTTGATGCTCCTCTGTAAAACATATTTACCACTTAGTATGGGTTCCCCTGCCTCCTGAAGCAGCTCAGGCTTAGTTATGGAGAAAGATTTCAAACATGCTACATATATTAACCTGAAGGTAAATAAAAAACACATCAAATTGCCATGCTGCTTTTGATGGTAGCATAGTTTCTCACATTTGAAGTGGTAGGCCAATCTTGCACAGTCAGGAACTTCTGTTATACTTTTTCATATTCTTTGGTCCCAAGTAGTAGAAAATATACCTTCAGCTGTATTATTAGCGGTACAAGAAAAATAAACGCTGAGGTATGGAAGTTAACATTTCAGGTGTAATTCTGGTACTCTAGTCAATGTTTCATCAGATGCAGGCAAGAATTAGAGGGCTTTTTTGTTGATTTTTTTGTTGTTGTTGAAAAAGACATAGTCTCCCATTTAATAAAATATTACACATATAATTGAAATGAGGAAAAATAGTATTGAAAAGTTTGAAAAGTGAAAATTCTGTGTAAAGATGTATACTAGGGTATGCAAACTACTCTGACAATTCCTACTCTAGGAATTAGTTGGTCTGAGGATAGTCTTTGAGGACGCAAAGGAAGGGATTAGAAGCATGTCCTAAAAAAACAGTGGTGGGGTTTTGCATGTATCCCATTAAATGGTACAACAGCATCTTTAAGAGCTCCTGTTTTGGGTAACAAATAGAAAAACAGTTTAGAAAGAGTTTTTGAAAATGCATTTCATTGATACTATAGATATGCAATGAAAACAACTGGGACTTGGATGACATTGTACAGGACAAAGAGTACTTAAAATGCAGACCTCTGTTGGAAAAGTATTGTTTACTTAAGTGAGTATCATCTATCAGTTTGACAAATTAAGCTTAACTGGCATCAAGTTCTGTTATAAAAATCTACTTATGTAAAAGAATTACTAGAATTTAGTTGCACAGTGAGACCTTACTGGATATATTAATTTGAAATGGCAAATATCTATTCTGTCGTTTTTAGGTGTTTGTCCTAGCTAGCTGTGTTGCAAAATGTATTTAGTTATCCAGCTACTTTTGGTGCTCAGGTGCTCATACAGAAGGCTGCAGCTAATTCAGTAAGCATGTGTCTCTGGTGGAAATCAGTGTATCAATCGTGAACATTAAAATACCATTTAAGTTGTTATTATCAGCTGCTCCTGGCAAATGTTTGATTGAGCAGTCTGTAACTGGCTCCCAAGAGCGTATTCTTCCTCAGAGCTGAGGCAAGTCCCTTTTCTCTTGCTGCAGGTGATGGGGAACTCAGTGTCAGGATTTGGAAAGGCTGTGTATTCTACGATAGGCATTGAGCAGTTACCTGGGGCCCAGTGCGCACTGATCGACACTCATTTTACGGGTCTAATTTGGGTCAAAACTCATCCCAAAAGACAGAGTTTTGGTCTTATAAAAGTAAAGCTAGTTAACATCTTGTTTCAAGTCAGCATGACATGCTAGGCATCTTTGTTGGAACATTTGGTAGGTTTCAGATACCCCTGGAGTTTAAAAAAATCTGTACTTAATTAAGGTGACAACATGCATAAGGAAGGATATCTCGGAATAGTTTGGGGTGTCTTTTTCATGTGTCACTTCCAGCACGCAGAGAAATTCTTTCCTTTTTGTAGCTGTGGCGATCTGGAAGGATACATTTAAGAACAGGTGGAAGTAATTTGGCAATTTGACATTCAGACTGTATTACACATGCAGGTCCCACAGGATTGTAAAGTTTGTGGGGCTTTTGCACTTTTAATATCATTTTCCATGTAGTGGCAAGGCTGGATAACTACTAGCATAGTATTTTCTTTTGGAGATTGTGTGTTAAAGAAGGTGGTGCCTGTAGCCCCTGGGGTTCTTCAGTGATAACATTCCAGGTCTGGAATCTAGGAAATGAAGAAATCTTAAGCCATAATCATTTGCTCCAATTTTGTTTTTTGCATTTTAAAACTAAAGGTGCCATTTCTAATTAAGGCTTACAGTGGAGGTTCAGTTTGATGATACTCATCTGAATAAAAACAGATGAATAAAACTTAACGTATGTGGTGCTGTGTTATGGTTCTGAATACTTTCTTAACATTTCCATTGAGTTTTATGATTGTGATATATGCAGAATTCAATGAATTCCAATTATTGCTGATGATATACCATTTGGACACTCATAAATGGTATACAGATTAGATAGAAGGCGTGCTAGAGTCCTAGCCAGTAGATGGTATTGCAGTGCAGTAGCTTTGTATGTAAATGTGAATATTTGCTTGTAGATAGGTAGGTAGCATAGTTTTAATAGGCCTTCTTTTGTACAATCTTTTGAAATATGTACACATGGATTATATGCAGAAGTGAAGCAAGTCCTTGGCTTTCCTACTTTCCTAACCATTAATCATTTGTATCACTCTTTTTTTTTTTTTTCCACCAGCACATTTGAACTAACAGCATAGAGCTTAATGCGCAGATGATTTTTATCCTACACCAGTGTTCTTTATATACAGGTGATACTTATTTCTGGAAGAGTTTTACAAGTCTTTCCATTGTAGAGCTCCTGTCCAATGATTTTTCCTTTGGAACTTCAGATGCAATTTTCATTTAGTTTCTTTTGGGAGGTAGGAGTGGAGTGTTGTTGGTTTTGGTTTCTTTCCTAAGCTGTTTTTTAAAGTGTTCTCTCTGAGTGACTGCAACATGTCATGGGTAGGTAGGCAGCTCTCCCAAATTAAATATTTAAGGTTTAGTCATGTTTAGTCATTTAAAGCAGACTTTGCCTGAATGTGCCAGAATTAAAAGACTTTCTCTGATACATCTGGTTCTATTCCACTGTTGAAATTCTTGTATGGTTCAAAAATAAGAACATACGGGAACAGAGAACATCAGTACAGAACAATTGTCCCTGGTTGTACTCTTTTGTCCTCTACTCCAGAGGGTTAAAATATCCTTATGGGAGTGTGGTCAATAGGATTTTCTACAGAATTATATTATAAACAGAAGGAAGGCTTCCTGGGCCCTTTAACAGTATGTCTTCTGTAACGCATTTTTTATTTGAAGTACTACAGAATGAGTAGTTCTGTATTTGAATTTGTAGCCCACGTGAATATGAACACACCGTTTACTGTTGAACTTTTGAGAGTGGGGAATATTTTCCTTTTACCGGTTCTGTAGATGGAACATTCATGCTCTGTGCGTGGAGAATGAGAAAACACATGGACGCATTAGCTGGAATGCTTCTGGCACGTCTCTTCCTTGGGGAGATGGAGTGTTCCATAGCTGTGAATTGTTTTCCTTTCAAAGTGGCAGAAAAAGTTCTGTATTTGTTCTTTATCCAAGAATATTCTGGCTTCCCGACTTCCTCTTTTGCAACTTGAGAACTGTCTCCATCTTGTACTCCACATATGTTGTATCTCACTTACCATGAAATGTTAAGATGATCTACCAAACATTTATCAAAAACAAACAAACAATTGAAAAACCCACAAGATTTTCAAATTGCAAATTTGTCTTCTTGACAAGGCACTGAATATCTCCCTGGATCTGAGGGCCTGTGTCTGCGGGCCTGTGTCTGCCACAAGGTGATGTCATCTAAAGTCAGACCATTTAGCACAACTTTGGTGCCAGGCAGATTTTTGTCAGCAAGCTCATCAGGTGTATCCATCCTAAAAAGTCCATCTTGAGGATATTACCTTTCCGTCTACATCATAAATTTGTCAACCTGTTCAGCACCAGCTCATTTAGTAAAATCCAGGAAGACAAAGCTAAGATATGCTCGTAGTGCTGTCTTTAAGACCTTGGCCCTTGGACAGTATGGCTACTTGTGCCAGGAAAATGAAGGTAAGGTGCCAGAATTGTGATGGTAGCAGTCATCCTCCTTATCTTTGGGTTCTAGGTTTGCCTTCACAAGAGCTCTATTACTTATCTGTGGCTACAGTGCAGGCATTTGGTCAGTCTGGGCTGGTTACAGTACACTATCACAGAAAAAATACTGTAGGCTTATTCTGTTCTAAGCAGGTTCATCTCTTCCAGTGAAAATTCCTCACCTTCATGAAAGTAGTATCTCAGAACCTTCCCAGAATGTGGTCTCTGTTGGAACTATTATTTTCTTCTTGGAAAGGATGATGAAACCTGCTGAAATAAGTTGAGGATGCCCTTCAGTGTGGGAATGGAACCATGCTTTTTGGTCATGTTTTATCATCTGTCTGCAGCTTGGATGCCATTGCATGTTAAGAAAATCTGATTAACCTCTTTGAATTGTCTATGTGGTAAGTTTGCCCTGGCCAGCAGATGAGCCCCCCCCTACCCAGCTGCTTGCTCACTTATCCACAGTAGGATGGAGGAGAGAATCAGAAGGGCAAAACTGAGAGAAAATGGTTGCTTAAGATAAAGACATTTAAATAAGTGAAGAAAAAAAACAACTGATGCAAAAGTAATCAGTCACCACCTCCCACCAGCAGACTGAAGCGCAGCCTGTCTCTGAGCAATGTCTACTTGGTAAAAACTCCCCCAGTTTTATTGCTGAGTGTGATGTTTTATATGGTACTGGAATATTTCTTTGATCAATTGGGTCAGCTGTTCCAGCTGTGTTGCCTCCCAACCTCTTGTCCACCCATAGCCTTATTCACTTTGAGGGCAGAGGAGAAACAGAGGAGGCCTTGACACACTGCAGCAATAGCTAAAACATTGGTGTGTATCAACACTGTTTTAGTCACAACTCTAAAACATAGCACTATGTGAGCTGTTGTGAAGGAAATTAACTCTATCCCCACCAGACCCAGTACACCCCATCCCTGAAAGCCTCCAAATTCTGTTGTTTCACTGTTCACAGGGTAAATAGAGACTTGAGGTAAATGGTGCCTAAGGGGTTTTTAGGAAAGGTTTTAATCCTTTTTCATATGGATTGGCACTTGGTATAGAAGTTCCAGGTTCAAAACCAAGTATCGTAAGCACGCATCTGATTTCAGCAAAAGCATGTATTCCTTTTCCTCAGTGCATTTGGGCCGTCAGATTATTTCACACAGCTCTTCTGAAGTGAACAAGCTGTTCTTCTTTGACTTTCTGCCCGCTGAAACCAGACAGGATTAATTCTTACTCCAAGTTGTCTCTAGGACATTTCTTCAGGAGTTATTAAGAGAGACCTTGATGATACTGGTTTGTGGAGTTGACTGTAAAAATGAGTATGTGCAAAAGCTGAACACTGTATCGCTACAAGTTGTGTAGTAATTGGAGTTACTCTTGAATCCTTGGTGAGGAGAGAACTTCCTGTGAAACAGGTTCCGGTCTTTAAGTTTGGTTCTGCAGTTGCCTACTCAGCTGACCACTGTGGTAAATCAGTACGTCTTCCTTTTATGACAGATGACCTATTTATCTCATGTGACTCATTGCACCAAATGTTACCTTGGATGACTTCAAGTATGTGGATTCTGAATTCTTCTGGCAAGTGTTTCCTTGGCAAGTGGGTCAACATTTCTTATATTTGCTGTGATAGTACTGTTCATCGTTTGTACTTCTCCAAATCCTCCAAAACAGTGACATCAGATGTGTTTCATGAGAGATGGGAAGCCCGGTTTCACTGCTCTGTTGTGCAAGAACTGTAGTCTTGGTTAGAGAAGAAGTTTTACTTCCATGTACTATGGCTTGGGCTCTTTGAAGCGAGGGAAAGCTCGGCTATGATGGGTAACCTCACCTTCTGTTACTAGATTAACAGATAACATGATGCAGAGTACTTTCTCTTTCAATACGCCAGTTGTTGGGGGGAGGAGGGAGAATAGGTGCATGGAAGATCATCAGTCAATAGCTCACCTACATAGGGCTTCAAACTCTGATATACAAATTTGGGTTGTGTTGCTTCTAAACCATAAGCAGCAGACATAATAATGGAATGATGAACTGTAATGATCAGTGCTGATCAGTGATATCGTCCTGCTTTCCTTTCTACAACAACTGGAAGCTCTTCTGCTTCTAAATGTGTTCGTAGCCAAACTTTCTTGGATACGCTCTTTATTACATCAGAGTGTCTAGCCATGTTTATGTTTTTCAGGTTCCATTGTTTTAAAAAAAAGATCTTTCTAGCCCTAGGTAAAGACAAGGTGCGTCGCTGATTATCCACTTTTTTATATATAGGCGATTTTGATATTTGGACATTCTGCAGTTCTTGGTGAAGTCTCTGAAATTGTTATTCCCTTACTAGCTGCCATAGATCATGCTATTAAAGTGCTACACCTTCCAGCCTGTCTTCTGTCAAGAGAAGACTGTTCTTGTAAATTGCAGAAAATTCTGTCCTTGTAAATTGCAGAAAAGCATGTACTGAGTGCATTTATCATGCTAGGAGGATGACTTTGAAGTTATAGCCACTTTTTGAAGGGGCATGTGGGTTATGTTGAAATAGCAGCTTGAGCAAGAAGCTCATCTAACTCTCTTAGGTCTTATTTTGTGTTAATTTCTGCCCATCTGTATTTTTTCTTGGGGTTTGTTCATAGCTTTTCTTCTTCAGTATTTTTTCTTTCAGACTTTCCCCTGATATTACATATGGGTCCCCTGTTAACCAGTGCCACACCTGTCTCTGTTAGGTGGCTCCTTTATTTTTTGTGGTTTTTAGTGAAAGAGGTAGAGGAAATGAAAGGCCATGCATAGCCTTGTATGCACCTTATTTCTCAAGACAAGATATTCTGGTTGAATGCATTCCTCACTCTGCATTAGAGTGTTCTCCAGCCTCAAGTAATAGGATGTTTTGTGCTGCGTGAGCACCTTGTAGCTTCAGCTCTGGTTCCTGGTAAGTAAACTTCCTGTGGCAATATTCCTTCCCTGTTGTTTCCCTTTTGTGTGGGTGGAGTGTGATAGTCTGTTTCAGTTCCAGTAATTTGCCTTTTTCCATCTCAAGTAACTGAATTGCTAGGCTTTCTGTGAGTTAGAATTCATGTCAGGTCATTCAATTTACATCCTGGCAGGGCTTCAGAAGTATATATAAGAGTGTTAGCTGCTGTTTTCTTCAGAACTACTGTAATACCAAAAACGCTCTTGGAGAATCACTGCCTAGTGCCTTTTATGCTGCAGAATTCTTCTTGTTGTTACATTAAGAAAGCATTCTATATGCAGACTACATAAGAATACCACAAAATTAAAGAGAATTATTTACTGAAGTTTAAAGAATGTCTATTATTAGGCTACAGCTGAGAACAGAATATGGTAAGAATTATTTTTTGTGGCAATAGTACTGCTTAATAAAAATCAAATGACATTTTTAAGAGTTCAGATGTATGGCAACACAAGAACTGAAACCCCTTGGTGGAGACATTTCGCCAAGACATAAAGTAGCTGTACGGATGTTTTAAATAAAACTTTATCACTTACTTGTGGCTTTGAGCAATTAATCTTTCTCTGCATATAAGATGGGCTATCTCTGTTTTGACAGGTTATCTGTCACCATGGTAACCAAATGTAGTGTCCTTTATTAGAGATTTTGAGGTGTTAGGATGGAAAGTGTTATAAGTTGAAATATTAAGTTTGCGTTCTGACATCTGCAACAATGAAAATATCTTTTGAGTACAGCTGTTGGACCGAAGGTAAATTATCAGGCAAAATGTTTGAAAATTAAACGGCTTCTCCTTATATCTAATGGTCCAAACAACGATATTATTTAGTACAATATAACCTCGTACATGTGTTCCTACTTCCCACCACTGGTTTATACCCCGTTTCATGCAGGGAGTTTCAGGGCTGCATCAGCACTCGGTGCAGGGTATTTTATATCATGTTAATGAAGCAGATCTGTCAGCATAATACCTGTCAATGCAAGATTCTGAAACTATAGGAGACGATACAGATACTATTCCTTTATGAGGTGGTAGTTCTTGAGACAGTGTTACCAAAATTAAAAAACAAAACAAAAAAACCCAAACCCTTCAAATCTGAAGCTGACAGGATTTTCTGATAAAAATATAGTAGCCACTATTGGATCCAGGCCTGCGTGTATTGGTGCAGGTTGACTAACAAGTTCTTGCCTGTTAATATCTTTTAAATTCGGGATAATTTTGGGAAAGAAGAGTTGAAAGATGTGAACTTGTAGTTCCTCCTTATTTATGAATATCTTGAGCATTGCATAAAAAAATCTGAACTTCACATTTTTGCTTTCTTTATGCATTTAAAGCAGTGCTCTCTTGTGTTTCTTTTATGTGTTTCATAAGATTATTCCTATGGAAAGGAGGGTAATAGAGTTTTCATCTGTGATCTGTATGTGGGAATGGAGTAGTGCAGAGAACTCTGTGTGGTGTGTTAGCCAAAAAGAGAGTGGTGGTGATTGGTAACTCAAATAACACCTTTCTACCTGGTAGAAGAGTTAGAAGAGCATCTTCAGCTATTTCTGTTCTTGTAATAAACTTACTTTATTGCTCAGCTACTTTTGATGTTAGCATCAAACCGATAAAGATGTTAGAAACCAGACTATGCAGAACTATCTCATTAACAAGTTGATCTTCAAGGACTTTAATATAATTTCTTTTGGAAGAAAGAGCCAGCATATTTGGATATTTCAGTAAATTTTTCAGATAGTTTCTGTAAAATATACCGAGATCTAAATAGTGACAAATGGCATGGCTTTATAACATTGATTTGTATATTCTGTTGGTTTTAAAAGGAAAACAACCACTTTTCTTGTTATTAGCTCTTTATACTTCACAGGTAGCTGCAAAATGTTTGGCTGCCAGACTGTTTTAAAATCAATCACAGAAATAACTTTTATTGCTATAGCCATTTATCTCTTTTTTTCATAGAGATCAGGAATACTAAGCCAATTGAACTTGTAACTGTGTGTTTCTTTTCCTACTCCACCCGTATGCTTTACATAGGTCAGTTTACTTCAAAAGATAGATGAGGATCTAGGGAAAGGCAGAATACATTCAGTTTCTAAGAAAAAAATGCTGATTTGTAGTGAAGATAAATCTTTTGCTAAGAGAGTCAAAGTTTTTACTTCAATTATGTGAAGTCAAGACATCTAGAACTGTGTTCTACTGCTGTGTTTTTTCTTCCTCATAGCATAGAAAATCTGTGCTCAGTCTTCTTTCTGTCTCTCAAAAAATGCACTCTGCTTGCTTATCATGGGTCTGTATGTTGGTGAGCCTCACACTGAACTAAAGTTATCAGCCAGCTCTGGGAAGTGTTTTGCTTACTCTTTTGCAACATTGCATTCCCTGCTAATTAGATATATCCGACTCCCTGGTGCCTTTAAAACAAGTCAAAGCTTGAGAAGACACATTTGGTCTTGTACTGCGACATTTTTCCTCATCAGCAACATTTTCAGGTGATAATTCACCCTAGTACTCTAATTTTATCTTTTTTTTTCAAAGATAGACTGAGGTAGGGATAAGATTCTTCATGCACTCTTAATGTTTGCGTGAATTCCCTCTTGACAGGAGGTCTTAAATGCTGTTACACAAACCATTGTAATTTTTGGAGCAAACTTTTTTTTTTTTCCCTCTTAGTGGTTATTTATGAACCTCTCCAATAGGGAAAATATTTTATATACATTCTGAGAAACCCATTTGCTTTGTATTGTTTTGACTTTATAGATGCAATAGGCATGAAATTTTTGTCTTTCATTTTGGAATGTGCTTTTGAATCACCATTTTTATGAGAGTTAGCTTCAAAGCTCTTTTCTTTTGACAGAATTTAAGCTCTATGATCCCTTCCCTCAAACAAAACCACTTTTTCAGATCATTGGATATAAATGTGTGCTCCGAGGGAAGTCTTTGCCTTAAAAATGTCTTTGTCCAAAACTTCACAGATCTTTTCGAAAGAAGACCCGTGTGTTTGCTTATTCCAACATGTGTGTTCAACTACTACTGATCTTGTTCTTTCAAATAGGCTAGATCGAATACTATTCTGGTAGTGTGTGCATCAGTTCTGGAAGCATTTCCTGAGCTCAAGACACAGTTTCTGTAAAAGAAAAATTTCCTTGTTTGGATCTCAGAATAAACAATACAAAAGGCATCATTCTGAATGATGCATTGAGTTTGATAGTAACTATGTTGTTGTTATATTATCAGGTTGGTTTTGTATTCCTACTTTTATTTTAATTATGCTTATAGCTAGCAGCTGAAGGGAGTAGAGAGAACCTACAGGCTAACACAAGATGCATTGCATAAGCCTCGTTTCTTCAGGAAACCAACTCAGGAGCAGTGAAGATATCCTGTGAAAGCCAGAGAGCTAGCAGTTCAGAAGAGGTTGAAGGTACTGAGTTCTGATAAGTTTTGTGGAAACTTTTTTGTGTGTGTGTATTTAGGTAGTCCCATAGAACTGTAGATGTATTCTGTATTAGAAAAAACTTACAGTATAATAAAAATGCTATTGCACATCAGACAGCATGTGGAACAGGTGTTAAAGATATATTAAAAAAATTATCTGTGCTCTGAGCTTATTAAACTGAGATTCTAACAACTGGGATCAAGCCATTTGGGAATTCAGCCTTCAGTAGCTTGATGCTCACAGTGCTGCTACCTGTTCTTCCTTCTTGCTCTCCTCATCTAGATCTTCAGTATTTTTTTGTCATTTTGTCATGATTTTTTTTCTTTCCCTTTGTTTAACTTGATTTTTCCCTTCTTCATTTGTTATTCAGCATATGTTTATGAAAATAGAATTCCAATATTAAGAAATTTTCTTTGACATCACATACAGAGTTTTTGTCTGTAACTTGGCTAAATATTGGAAGGTCTGAAAGGACCAATTAAAAATTTATTTTCATAACGATATACATGGGTCTTCCAAAGTGAAAAATTTCTTATGATACTTCAGACAGCATTTAAAGTGAAATTACATTGAACAGTGTGTCTTTTTGCTGCTGTCACATGATCTCTCATATTTCCCCAGAATGTCACAGAAAGAATCTCTTTTTGTCTCAGCATTGCAACCTTATTTTTCAAAGTTCACACAGGTACAAATAATGCTGATTTAAAAACAAACAAAACCAAAACATGGGCCCAAGCCAAAACCAAAAAAAGCAAACTGTTTTTCTGACATTTTTAGACAGAGTTTAATGGCATATTTCCATATTCAGCATACTGAGTCTGAATTTTTTTTAGAATTGTTATCTGTGTAATATCATCCATATAATTATGCATACAGTGCATATAATTATGACTTTCTCTGTCTATTACCAGGCATGATTAGACACTTCCAAAAGCTGTAAGATCTTCTCATATTTCTTATCTTAGCTGTCAGATGTTTCTATTTTATTATTTTGTATATCTGAACAATAACCTGTACTTGGTAAAATAATAGATGTAGCATTCTCCCCCCGCCTTAGTTTTGTTTCTACTCTGCAAAAAGAAAAAACACATTAAAGCATGCTTGTACTTGAAATAAATAGCCAAAAGAAGTGTTTTGACACTTAGAGAATATCTTATAACTGTTGCATTTACACCTGAATCTTCATATTCAGGAATCCCCTAAATGCATACCGATACCGAAAAACTGTTGTAAAAGATGTACTTCCCCCTTTTTTTTTTTCTTTTTTTTTTTCTTTTCCCCTCGAGCACTCAGAGAAGCTCTAAGACCTGGATTCTAAGTACAAAGCAGAGGGCAGTTTTGTCTTCTTAATTTTTATACCTTCCTTGAAAATAAATAGAACAGATTTTTCCAAGACAGCTGGGGAAGTCTTGTTCAGTTTGATGTGTTCAAAAGAATGTTTGTTCAATATAGAATGTTTATTTTTAAGTCTGGTCTTCCTTTCCTATCCAAAAGCTGGCAGAAGTCAGTTGTTTGCAAACAAAAAGGGGAATTGTCTGTGAGCAGGAAACTTTCTCCCTTCCAGCCCCCCAAGCTTTTTTCCAACTTCTTGACTATTATGCCAACCATTGGTGAGGGAGTAGCTTGAAAGTGTTTTAACATTCACCATTGCTTTCTCTTGTCAGTTATTTTCTTTCAAGACTTTTATAAAGCTGTGTTATTGTCCACCCAGCAAAAATGTAATGTATGTCTGGAAGTGTAGTGTGTCCTAGAGTTCTTTTTGGAAAGGAGGTTCTGCAGGCCCAAATGTTAGAGCCAAGCTGTAGTAAATGCACCGGTAACTTACTCAGATAAAATCTGGGGGTAATGAGATTCCCAGCGAAAGGTGGAGTATGGTGGTAATGAAGGGTTCTTCAACAGTAACTGACACCTTTATAGGCTCTAGACAGTGCCTTATAGTGTTTTCTCGAGTTTCTAGTCCTAAAGTTTTAAAGAACACTTCAGATTATTGCCAAAATTGCTACATAGGCTTTTAAAAACAGTAGCTGCCACAGCAGCAAAAGGAAATTTTTTTTTTTACATAATTAACAATTGAAAAATGTCAGTGAGGTCATTGCCACCAGTTGCTAAGCTTTTGGTCTAAAACACAGCATTCAAAATGAGATAGCACTGTACATGGCTAAAAAATTTTCAGGTATAATTGACTTCGCGATGTTTGGTATGTGGCTATTCAGAGAGAGAAAAAATGATGGAGTGAGTAATGGCTGGCCAAATCATTTTGTGTGCTGTCAGCCAGTGTTGTTGTGTCTGATACTGAGCAGTATTAGACATTGTTGGAGTAGGTAAATATGCATTGAACCAATAATGATTATAACATCTGTTTATTCACTCTTCTACCTCTTCATTCTGACCATGCTTCACTTTCCTCTGATTTCGCTTCCTTGCTCTTCTGCTTTGTATAATATTTGTCCCTTTTCATTTTGCATTGCACTGGATGAAGTTCATTCCTAAAGGTTAATTTTTCCAAGACTTCCCAAACCTACTTTAAAGGTTTTCTTACTGAGTAGGAATTGACAGCCTTCTTTTCAGAGAAATAACTGTTGATTTAGTGGAATGAGATATGGTATAGATTGCCATTTTTTTCTTCTGTGCTTTAATTTAATTAAAATATAAGCTGTAGAATAGAGGCCTTTTCTCTTCCTTTATTTACAAAGCACAGAAATGATTTTTTTTTATACCTAGGAATGAAGAGATTAGTAGTTGACCTGCACAGGAAAATATCTGTTGCAACAGCAGGAAGGATGATCCTGTGAATAAGGCACTGACCTGCAATTTGGTGGTATGGATTGGGGCCACTTCTTGTGTGTCCTCTGGGGACACAGACCACTTTTTCTGTGCTTCCTTTCTCTGTGCGTAAGATAGGTTATTGGTTCTGCAAACAGAAAAGTACCAAAATCAAATACTGAGACGTTCAGGAAATGGGACCATCCAAGTGTCTCAGGTAGTTCTGACTAACAGTGTCAGTGTTGCGTTAAGGGATGTAGCCGATTAACCATTATGGGTCCGGTCGGATTCAGGGTACTGAGCTATCACAATCACAGATTCACCAATAATGCATTAACCGATATGGGTCTGGTCGGATTCAGAGCACTGAACTACCACGGTCACGGGTTCACCAGTAACATATAACCGTCCTTACTCTAGTCACGTTCAATGAGAACTATCACGGCTAGGAACAATGCACAATTTATTACAGCAACAGGTACACAGGTTCTTTGGTTTGCCGGCGATAGTTACTGTCTGCAAAAGCAAGCTAGCATGCATGAAATACACAGGTGCACAGCCTGGAAATTAACGCGTTAAAAGGCACAAAGACTCTATAGAGATTTCTAAGTTTCTGCGGAGACACACAGTATAACCAAGTGTTCAAATCTCACCCAAAGGCATCCCAATGGGGGGGGAAGGAAGGCTCAGCCCGTCGACTGATCCCAGGAGTCAGGAGGTCCTCGGGATGGTATCTTCCCTGACATCCCCTCTCTCTTAGGCCGATTAATATTACTTTCTGTCTTTTAGGTGGAGCTTGAGTGACTCTAGTCAAGCATATCTTAGTTATGATTGGTGAAAAGTTTTCTCGTCTCCGTTTAAAGGAATAGGCTCCAAGAAATTCAGAGCGCATGCTCAGAGAGGGGTGGTCACACCTTGGAGGTGGGTAGCTTTTGGGATGGAGGTGTGTTTTGGTATTGTAATGATATCATAATGAGCAAAAGTACAGTAGAGTACAGCATTTGTCAAAACATGACAGGTCGTTGGCTCGGGGTAGCAAAAAGTGCGGCTTATCGGTCTCGGTAATGCAGCTACACCCTACCCTGAAAGCCTCTTCAATGCTGTACATTTTCTTTAAAATGTGAATGTTAGTTTTATTTTCCTAGTTACTTTAGGCAATTGCACCCCAGTCAGTACATTTGGGGAGGATTAAAATATAACTTTTTTTTCTCTGAGAAGTTCAACACATTTTCCTGTTTACAAAGCGAAGGATCTAAAGATCATCTTATCCTGTTATTTTTTATATCCTTGATAATATGGCAAGCATCCAGGATGTCTGTCGTTCAGATTCCCAAGACTGTTGAATGCATTTCTTTGACTTCATTAAGATCAACTGACTATGAATTTTGCCAGTTGCACAAATAATATCTGTGGTCATTGTGGGAAGTCTGTCTTGCTAAAAGCACCAGCATTTTTTTTAACCTTTTGTGACTGTTAGGCTGCAGTAAAGTGTTTCCTCTGTAGAATATACTAGTTAAATTCTCTTTAGGTAAATTTTAATGTCCACTCTACTTCAGACTTTAAGATGCACATAACTTGTAATTTGTTACAATGGCTTTGAGCAGATTTTTAGAACTTTGTGCCATGTTTTTTAGGCCTATCGAAGAAATATTTTTATTTCTAGGTATTTAGTGTTCTTGTTCACCTTGGTTCCAGCTCTGATTTCCATCTCGGGACTGAGTTAAACTCTTCTAAAACAGAGATATCTTTTGTGATATTTTTTTCTTGGCATCAAGACTTCTGTAGCATAACTGGAGAGTTACAAGCCAACTAACAGAAGTCCTTCTGTTATCAGGGGTGGCAGGACTGAAAAGACCATCTTAAACACACCAGAAACCACAACAGCACTCCCCAGAGGCCATAGATAGTGCCGAAGAGTTGAATTCTTTGGTTCTTTCTTAGTCCAGCTTCCAGTAAGCTCCAATCTAAGTCTTGTTCCTTAAGAAGCAGTTTCTTAAAGAAAATGTCACCGTAAAGTGTGCAAAACAAGAAATCCTGGGAACATGTGTTGATACAAATTTGATTCTGCTGTCATCTAGACTATTTTATTCCTCTGCCACCCTTCTCCCTGCTGCAGCCCTAGAACAGGAAGACATCAAGGGGGGGAAAACTGGAAGGCAGTTATTTTGGGTGGGTTCTTTGTGAAGAAAGAGTGAAGAATGCAGACCTGCTAAAGGGAGCCCAAAGGGACCCATAAAGGGGCCATGCTCGCAATTTGTATTGGGATTTAGGGGCAGGAACCTCTCAGTTTATGAACTGAAGGTTGATTTCAGTTCTGCTTAGGTGTCAGTGGTATGTCTTAAAACAATTGCTATGTTGAGTGTTTATTTCTTAAAGGATATCCTCCTAATCTGAGCTATTGTTGTTTGACGTAATCCATGCATATTTGTAAACACTAATTTCAGTAGGGGAACCAGTCTGCAAACTATACAAGCATTAGGTAAAAATGGTCTACCGATCTTTCTAATTGGTAAAATTGAGAGTTTTCCTCTAATTTTCTTTTTTTTTTGTCATGTTCACATTCAGCTATCTGATCTTGCTGAAGGTCATGTTACCAGTGGTTTCTTGTGATCTGCGGGGGAATTCAGGTAGTTGGCTGCTTGTAGGTATGGCTGATAGGTGTTGAGGAGAAGCAAAGGTCGTTGTGTGTGGAAACGAGTCAGCACAGTTTAGTATTAATAATGGTTGCTGTGACAACTTTTATCTGTGCTGGGCTCCAATTCCATTAATTGCTTGTTAGCATTCTTGTTGTGTGTCTTCTGTTAGATTTAAAAAGTTTACCCTCTGCTGTTTCAAATTGTTTAAGAGCATCGATGCAAAAGATTTCACTTCCCAGCAGATTTTAGTTATTTCTTGAGTACTCAGTACTGTTTTGTGAAGAATGATAAGCAGCACTTTACTCTGCCACTTGCACCTGTGTATCTTTCACTGTCAGTATGTTTCTGAATTTCAACATGAAAACCTTTGCCTCTGAGTACTCAAAATGATTTAGTAACTTTATATCTAGGATGTATAATGGTAGCTTTGAAGTATTTTGTGTGGATTAATTCTTCTTTGTGTAGTGCCCCCTCATTCTTGATGATCAGTAGTGTTTCTTCTGTGCAGACTGAAAACGATGTATATTGTAGTTTTCTTTACAGATCGCCAAAGTGCTTATACCCTGAGCTTTGCTTGTGTAATTATTAACTCAAATGTACAACTCAAATGTATTTTTATCATGGGTTTGTAAGTAAAAAGACAGAGTTTATCATAGTTCTCATTAATTTGGAATGTAAGTTGCATTAACAGCTTGCTTCTGGAATTCCAAGAGCAAGCAAGAGATGGCATGTGACCTTTCATGGGGAAAGATTTATATAAGAAAGGAGTTTAGGGGACTAGGGTTCAGGAACCAGCAAATTGTGCCAGAATTTTAATGTGTTGCATGTTTGTATTGCTTAAAGAGAAAGATGGGAAGAAGGGAATGAGAAAGAGGGCAGATTAGAAGAGTTTATCTGGGGAGAAAAGTTGCTTTTTCTTTAATTTCTTAAGGTATACACTGCTGATTCAGAATTCTTACAGGCTAAAATTTTGTTCTGGTCTTGGACAAATTAGCTATATATATATATTGTACAGGCACAAAAATGTATGTCTAAAAATTCAAGTCTAATTTGCTGTTTGGTCAGCATTGGTTTGTAATAGATTGACTTTAGTAATCCTCAAGATAAAGATACTGTTGGAGTTCTTTTTATTATTATTTTGTTCTACTTATCGTCATGCAACTGAAATTGTAGTTCATTGTTGTAGGTGTGAAATCACATCTTTCAAAATTACTATAAGATCATCACAATTTTTGTACTCTATAGTACATTTAAATATCTTATTCAAAAATTGAAGAAAAATAATTGCAAAATACTTCAGTTAAAGTATAGGAAGAGTCTTGCTTTTGTAGGGTGTTTGATAATAGTAATGGTAATGATTTTGTTGAAAGCGCTTCTTTTGATTACTTGTTACTGCCAAGCATGTTTTGCATACATAAATAATAATGAAAGCAGTTACTGTTTTACATGGAACACATTGTTAATATGCAGTCATCTTTCATGCTGTGCTCATGCATGTGTATGCTATACTAAGTAGTTCGAGGGATGTGGCTAATGCATCTGAGTTTAAGCAGTCTTGAAAAATAATAATAATAAAAATTCCATGTAATCAATTTCCATATAGTGAGCAGTGTTGGTTATGGCATTTCCACTGGGTTTTGGGCAGCTCTGACATTATTTGAGAGGATACCAAAAGACAGAAACCTTTCCATCCTGCTGACTGTGACTATCTGAATCCATTAATATGGAAATAACCTGTTTTTCCAATTTAAAACCAAGGTGCCTATATTAATGTCTACCAGTTCTTCCTGTTGCTCTCAGTAAATGGATCGAAATGAACAGGAAAAAAATTTGGGGATCTGTGAAGTTGCTGGAGGCACTAACTGAGGAGGCTGAGCTGCAAGTCCACAGGCTGCTCAGTGTGTTTGTTTAATGGGGCAACACGTTTGTTTAATTAGCTCTAGTTAACAGAACTTTCACTTGGTATTAAAGGAATGTCCTTGTAGTGTTAAGAATTAATGAAGGGACCTTGAAAGGAGCCTTTGGAAAGGGTAGATACAGAGTGGAGGGAATGTGGTAGGGATCTAGCACTTATTATTTCATTGGAAAACCTTAATCATCTTATTTTATTATTTTACTTAGATAAAATGGGCAAAGGCTGTTACTTAACCAGTGAAAGCAGTGGAGAGAGGGACAGAGGTTACTGAGTTACTTCCTTCTCTATTTTAACCAAGTGAATTGTACAGTGGAGTGGAATGGGAAACTGCTGTTTGTCACAATGTCAGCATATGCACTTTTGAAGCCCACCTGATGCAGAGTGCCTCAGTTCAGAGAGAAACTTTATCTGTCATACAAAATCTAGGACACCAGGGGATGTATCTGAATGCATGCTGAAGGCATAGGCATTACTGAAAGGGCAAAATGATGTATGTAAGCATTCCTTCCTCCTGTTCTATTTTTTGATTTTTCCTTAACAGAGATCTGCAAAAAACCTGTATGCTGGAGTAGCAAACAAAACCAGCAGTAAACAGTTTTCCTACTAACATCTGTGTAACTAACCAGCTCTCCTACCTGAAGAGCTACCATACATAGCCTTTACCTCCAAAGACAACGCCATCGTTCTTAAAGCCAGCACGGGAAGTGTAGTTAGGAGAATCAATTGGTGAGTATTCCTCTGGCATTTTTGTAGTAGTCCCCTCTGTTGGTAATATTGTTTCAGTTACACATATCACCCGAAATTTCACATTTTTCAAGGCTCATTCCGTCTCAGTTGCGTTAGGCACTACTGTGATGTTTTCAGTTAAATCTGAGCCTGAAGAGGCAGTTAAGTCCGTTGGTGCACTTGATGATGGTCTACTTGTAGTTGGATCTGGTATACATGAATTAATTTGAACATCTGCAGTAGAGAAAGGAAACACGTGAAGGTTATGCTTCTGCTAGGTTTGTACTTACTGCACACACATTTGCAGAAATTGTTACCCAGCCATTCCCTTCTGCAAATTATTTGTTGCCTTATCCAAATCAGGCATGCTTATTTCATATGTGTAGCTAAGACACCGATTATGCCCTTTTTATCATTACTCACATAGTTAAACACTTGGAGTAAATGCGATGCTCATTTTGTATTTGCATACCAATAATCTATTCCTCCTGAACAATATTTAGAGTAATAATCCATATCAAACACACACACACACCGACCTCCTGCAGAGCAGAAGGCTTAACTGCAGTTTCAAGCTTCAAAAATATTTCCAATATATAACACACTTTAAGATAAATGCTATTTTAGGTACCTTTTATCCTTATTAGGTACCTTCCACGACCTAAAGGGGTCCTGCAAGAAATCTGGAAAGGGACTCATCAGGGAGTGATGGGACAAGGGGTAATGTCATTAAACTAAAAGAGGGGACGTTTAGATATTCGTACAAAAATCTTCACTCAGAGGATGGTGACGCCCTGGAACAGGTTGCTCAGAGAAGCTGTGGACGCCCCATTCCTGGAGGTGTTCAAGGCCAGGCTGGATGGGGCTTTGGGCAGCCTGATCTGGTGGGAGGTGTCCCTGCCCATGGCTGAGGGGTTGGAACCAGATGATCTTTAAGGTCCCTTCCAACCTGAGCTGTTTTGTGATTCTGTGATCTGCAAATCTCTGTCATAGGAACTCTCTGTGGAAGGATTAAGTGTTTTGTGTTTTTTTTCTTTACTTGTCTTCACATCTGATAGGAAACTTCTTTCTTCCAATGCTTGTATCTTGTGATTAAGAACTACTCATTTCCACATTTATCCTTTAAAGTGGGCCATTGCTATAATGTATCCTTCATGCATCCTTCCACAAAACTTTATTTCTAAGTTAGATCTTTCTTTATGTTGATGACTCTTTGAAGATTCATCTTAACTGGGTTGCCATAAAGACAGTTTCCTAGGTAAAGGAAAAGCTGTGTGCACAAGCTAAGCAAAACCAGGAATCCTCCCATTGGCAGGCAGCTGTTCAGCTGCTTCCAGGAGAGCAGCACTCATCATGCGGAACAGTTTCTTGGGAAGACAAACACCATCACTCTACATGCCTCCCCACCTTCCTCCTCCTTTCCCCCAGCTGTTATTGCTGAGCTTGACACCACATGTTGTGGGACACCCCTTTGGCCAGTCAGGGTTAGCTGTCCTGGCTGTGTCCCCTCCAGGCTCCTTGTGCACCCTCAGCTTGCTTGCGGGCAGGGCAGCACCAGCAGCTGAAATGACCTAGGCTCTGTGCAAGTTCTGCACTGCAACAACTAAATAAGGTGTGTTATCACCACTGTTTTCATCAAAAATCCAAACGACAACATTGTGTGAACCTCTGCGAAGAAAATTAACTGTTCCAGCTAAAAACCACCATGACATATTGGTTAAAGTAAATTTACTTTTGCTTTGCTACATTACATTGTGCTGTATCCCAGAGCTAAACTTCAGTAAAAAAGGTTAAGGTTCTTTTCAAGATGTTCTCCAACAGTTCCAGCATGAGGAACACGCAGATTCATGTTTATGCATGTGTTCCTGTACCATTCAGGATGACAGAACACGACAGTTGAACATCTGTGGCTTGTCTGAAGGGCTTTGTATCTATTGCACTGTATCTTAAAAAAAGAAGGAAAACAAGAGAATTGGATGAGCAAAGTTAGTAGAAGTAAGCATTTTTTCTCTACGCTTTTCAGTGCAGAAAATTGCTGATGACTTGTCCTAGGAAGCGAACTGATTCATGTCAGGGCACTGTAATGTTCTAGGTAAACTGTCTAAACTTTTAACCTATGAACTTCACCTTTTTGGAAGACTGCTTTTTGACAAATGTTTGATTTTCATTTTTTATTTTTCTAATAATGATCCATTATTTTTTATTTTAATTTACTTCTGTTTGTAGCCTGTAATAGCCCCAAATCATTTATCACTGTAAATATGCATGGCAGCTGTAGGCTGGATGTAGCTTGCAGCTTCATTTCCTGTAGCGACTCCTCATGTTACTACTGGAGAATATTAAGATTGTATTTATTGTGTGACTTCAAGACACATTTGAGGAGCCTGTTTAGCTTCTTGGGCTGCTAGTATTGGTATATTCTGAAAATATTCTAAAAGTTATGGCAGTTGAAATTTCACCAGTTCGTATGTGAACTTTATCTTTCAGTAATTGAATTTATTTTTCAGCAGGCCCAGCAGAAGGTTTGGGAAAAATAATACAAAGATTTCCTCAGAAGGACTGGGAAGATACTCCTTTTCCACAGGGAATAGAGTTGGTAAGTTTGCACTGTAATTTTTGTAATTTTTAGAACTTCTTTAATGTATAGTTAGAAGATGTGTCTGCCTTCACAATAACATATTATTTATCTTGACAGGGAACGGAGACAAGTTATGTGAGTAAAGGGGGTAGATAATGGCTTTTAGAATAATATTTTATTACTGTTCTTTACATGTAAGTAGATATTCCTAGAATACAGTAAGTCTGCTGCAAAGTTACAGTGTATTTATGGTTGGTTTGTGTCAATAAGTTTATCATTGACTACATTTTTTAGAAGCATCCTTCAGATTGCAGATGACTTTTCAAATCATTTTCAAATAAATAAAAATGTGTAATTGTATACTGTAAAATAAATAAATAAATAAATTAAAATAACATCATGATTAACTGGCTTCATTAAAAGGGTTGGTCTTTACCCAGTATTCTGTCCTGATCAGATAGCATAAGGAGTGCTAAGGAAAACTGTGCTGAACAAGACTAGCATACAGTGATCTATTTTAAATACTCCTTGTGATAATTCATTCGTTCCTTCCCTTGGTCTGATGATGTGAGATGCAATATGTAGGTTTATCTTACTCATCCAGGTCAGGAGTTGACTAGATACACAGCCCCAAAAGTCCTGCAAAGAAATGAAATACTGTGGTCATACACTGCAAATTAGGTTTCTGAGAAGTCAGAGTGAAACTTACTGCTATGAACTTAGGAACTTCTGGGACAGGATGAGCTAGGGAAGGAGATGGTCTGTAGGAAATGTTGCAATAGAAGTCTTTGCACTGCAGGACAAAATCGGCTGCAGAGGACAAAACACTGATGCTTCATTAAACTTATTACACAGATAGAGCAGACATAGCAAGCTTTTATTGATATGATACCTTTCAAGTGCTGTTCAGCTAGCTCACAGAGTCATGCCTTTGGCTATGTCTTCTCCTGTATAAGGAGGAAGGGGCATCTTGGTGCTTAGTGCTTGCGCCTGCTCTTACATGGCAGAGGTTTGTGTTCACTGTGTGCTGGTGTACATGACTGGCTGCTCGTTTTCAAGTGTGGTCTAAATTTCTTCATAGTCAAGCACAATCCTTATGTTCTGGGGGGATGTCATACATTAATTACTGGTGTAAGCATTATTTCCGATACACGTGATGGATAGTTACAGTGTTTGTGGTACACTTGCGTAATACTACATTTAGCAATGTAGTGCTGTGCTGAAACAATGGAAGCTCCTGCTTTCTCTGGAGTATTTCTACTACTGTTACAACATTATACCACTATGTATAGCAATTGTTGTTTACTCTGTCTGGGAGCTGTCTTCTTAGTACATGCCTAGCCAGTGTGTGCTCGATGACTACTGACTGAGTTCAGATAAGTGACTATTTTACACAGTATACACTTGCAGGTCTTTAGAAGAAAAATAAGGCCTAGGTGTTTTTTGTTTGTTTCTAAACCACTCTCTTAGGGTTGAACTAGGTGGTTTGATCTTGCCTTAAACAACTGCAAGCATCTGAAGCATACTAAGGTGTTTTTTTGTCATAAATTACCAATTTCAAAGTAACACAGCTTGTTTACAATGATGTTTTGAAATAAATGAGCACAGTTTTACTTAAAGCAGTGAAGCTACTTCATACTGTATCTGTACCCAAATGACTCAGTAAGCAAAGTCTTTGATACTTTAAACTTCCCAAGTAAAATGAAATCTAGCTACTTAAAAGTTGAGGACATCTGTTCAGCTAGTCTGTAAAATTATGCAAGTTTTGAATTGCTATCTAAACTTGGTAATAAAATTTTATTTAATTAAGATCAAAGAGATATTGCAAAGATCATGTACTAAAGTAAATCATTTGTGAGAGTCAGATACGGGCAGGATGTTATGTTCAAGTTTTTGGCTAAGTGTAGCATGAATCAGCATTGGTGGAAAGAAAAGAAGAAACACTATGCTACGACTTTCTGCTTGTCATCTTAAGGACAACATTAATATCATCAGGTGGGTAACATGCAAACCTGGAAAAAAAAGGAGAAAGAAGATAAAAACAGAATAGTTGACAAAAATGTTAGAGAACGAAGATAGACATTTTTATGAATAGTACTTAGTTCTATGAAGAATTTGAGTTAAAATCCCTTAAGTGTGTTTCCTGCCCTTTGAATGAAGGATCTTTATGGAATTACATGGTTTCTCTAACTGGGAAATGAAAACCAAACCAAAACAACAATGGCTTGTATTAAAAAATAGTGTTATCCACTGTGTTTTCATGAAGGGAAAAAAAGGTCAAAGCTTTTCATGTCTAGTGTTAGGGTTGAAGGGGGAATTTTATTTTTGAGGCTTAAGCTAGTTCTTCTACCATGAATCACTGAGACTGTTGACTGATAATTGTGGTCGTCCCCCACCCCCCGGGTGTTTTATGCAGTGTATTATTTGTCTGTGAGTTTGGACACTGAATGTCCAAGTTATTTGGAAAAATAATTTAGGTCGAATCAGATAATTCGTCATGGCAGCTAATGGATGATGTGATTTAATACCATTTCCATCCATGTTGTTACTGGTATTTTATGAAACAAGGGGAGCAGAAATCTCAGAGAAGACCTATGCCCCTACCCACTCCCCAGGTTTTAGTACTTTAACATGGAAAATGCCCTTTTAGAACCCTAGTGATCAGCACAGCTTGTAGAGATGCAGTTTGCCCAAGCTCCGCCCAAAAACTAATAGACAAAATCTTCCAAGACTTATATGGAGGGCTCTACTCTCCCCACAACCCTGCATATATCCCCAAGTGACTCCAGTTTGGCCAGATTTCTGAGACCTGAATAAAGTCAGTGTAGAAAACAGAGTAGTTCAGGTAATTTTAAGCTGAATAATAAAAGCATTGCAGATAATGTTTTTCATTTTGTTGAACATCATTTTGAAAAATGCTAACATGGGAAGACCTGCCCTAGGCTGAGTGAGAGACATCTTGCTAAGGAAAGATTATGACAATGCAAGAACTTGTAGCATTCACTGTATTTGTCGTTTAGTTAATTTGACATAGATATGGTGAAAATTGGGTCGCTATAAAATGTAATTGCAGTTTGAACTTTCCTGAAGGGTATTACATTTGGTGTGTGTATATTCTGCATTTTAAGGATCAAGAGTGTTACTTCAACTGTTTCTATTTTTCTATGTGCTGTGTGTTAGGAACATCCTGGTTTCGTTTAACATAAGCATAAATTCTGAAATAAACACATTGTCCAAAATTCAACAGAAATACACTATAAGAAATTTTATTGAAGTCAAGAGTTTGAATTTATCTTGGTAGATAAATTTTATGGTTTCTTGTTGTCACTGGTAAGTGAGCAAAGCTATGACAGTGTTCAGTAGGTCTTGGTCGGTGTATTTTCTTAGAGCTTCTACCTGTCTGCATCTCGTAAAATGACCTGAAAGGATTTTTCTTGATTTTTCGTTCTTTGCATTTTCCATTTCTTTCACAGCTTTACAGCTTCTACCTTTGTTTTGTTTATAACTGAACAGAGAAACATTGAGAATGGAGTCACCTGCAAATTCCTGTGAAACATCCTGTAGATTTTTTAAAATGGATTATTGATTATTACAATTGCTAATAAGGACACTAAGGATACTTTTTAAACTGTTTGTTGAATGTCATATAACTGAGAATAAGGTGTGAGATTTCTTAATATTGCATATGAGTATTCTACTGACTGCGTTACTTCAAAAGCAGCAGGACGCTCTTCTCCAATATGCTAGAATCTTCTGTGGGCTGTTCAAAGGGCAAAATAGGGAACATATTTTATAATTTCAGCTCAGAATCTGAGCATCTTTAGTTTACTGACAAATCGCAGACCAAAGTGAGTTTTCTCATGCATGCTTCATGGAAATAAACTGATTTTGAAGAACAAAGAGAGATTTAAGAAAAAGCATTTTTCTCAGAGAAGCATTTAAGTCATCAGCTTCTAGAGTATGCAGTTAAAATTTACCAGTGTGATTAGTTGCGTGGTATTTTAGGTACATATATTTAGGTATCCTTCACCATGATTTGTCTGGAGAAGTCGTTTCAGCTTTGCACAGATACACCTCAAGTTTAAAAATAACTCCAAAATCAAGAGAGATACACACTGGTTTTATATTAGGATGGTCAAACTTCTTGTTCTCTCTTGTAGAAAGAATCTTTGAGAGAGTATGTTGTTTGCATGAGTTGGCTTTACATTTCTGCATATTTTTTTATTTATAAGCCAATTTTAATTCTGTTATAAACCTTTCTAGTCATCTTAATTAGTAATACATCAAAGGAGGAAGCTTTGGTATGTAGTGTTACAATGTATACTTGCATACCTTGGTATTCAAGTGTTACAGTGTATACTTGTTTTGGTCAGAGGGCTAAATTACCTGAACTACGTGTCATTTGCATTACTCAGCGTTAGGAGGATAATGCTAATTAGGCCAATGAAAGTTACACTTGGAAATAGATTCATTGTCTAAAACTGGATACAATGTATTTGCAGTTTGTGAGTAAAGGGAAGAAAATTTCCCGGTATAACCATTAGTAGTAGTAGAGCTATCAGTTATTAATAATTTTGATTTCAGACATAGGCAAGTAGACAACTGAACATACATCTCTATACAAGTAAATGGCCTATCCAAATAACTACTTAAATTATAAGATGTAATTGTAAATTGTAAAAATTTTATATTTTTTTTCCTTTGGAGAAAGGCATTACAAGCATTATGATGCAAAGAGAAATGCTTCTGAAGAAAGAGTGTGTGCATCCCCTTGAGAGCAAGCAGGATGCTTGCTTCCTCTTAGAGGAGGAGTTGATGTTGTTGGTATGAGCATACTATGCACTGGTGTTGATCTCAGCATTTCTAGACCTTTAAGCAGCTTCAGATATGAGCTGTTAACTATACATGAAATATGTCTTTTATGAAATGCTGGATTCAGCTTCCAGATTCCAACTAACTGAGACTTGGGATATGAAAACAAACAAACAAACAAAAAAAAAACAAAGAGTGTAAGGAAAGATGTTTTTGCATTTTCAAAGCGTGTCTGAATTTTGACTGACTTAAAAGATCTCAATCTTTTGACAAAACCAGCTTTGTAGTCCTGTACAGCTTTCCACTTCACAGAGATGTACAGTTCTTAAGAGTGACTAACAGCTATACCTCTGAGATCTTAAGCGGGTATACAATGCTGTTAGAGCTTCACAGGGGAGACAGGGGAGAAGAAAGCTATCAAAACAAAACAAACAAACAAACAAAAAAAAAAACCAACAAAAAATCAACCACCTAATTTGTCTTCATAGTTGTGTTGTAAAACAGAGTTGCTGTCAGTCAATTGAAGACATTTTAAGGTAAAACAGATCTTAAAGTAGCAATCGCCTAAACTTTTAGAGATTCCCGACAGAGAGTCTCTGAAACTCATAGAATTATTAGTCATTCCTACAGAAGTGATACTCTTAAAATTCAAGTGCCAGTCATTTAGTGTTATTTTTGTTTTACTGCTTTGGTGTAATGCTTGTTTTCTAGAAAAAATATCTGATACCTGAACATTTTACCTATATTTTAAATAAGGCGTAAGGGAGAAACTGGGTTGCAAATGAGCCAGTTACAGCCTGAAGTGATTAAAGTTTTAAGGGGGTTAATCTTTAAATGCTTCAGTCTTAACTTGCTGATCTGTAGGCCAATTTTTCTGCAACATTAATGCTTTTAAGAACCTGAATAAAGGCTTATCTGTGGTGTCTGTTTAACCTTCAGTGCACTTGATCAGCTATAGATATTTTGGTTTTGATTTTTTTCCCTCTTTCCTCTCAGATTTTTTTTTAGCTTTCAAAAATCATTGTATATATAATTATTTAATGAACAACTACATCACAGAACTTAAGGTAGTACTTCTAAATGCATTGCGGTGTTCTTTCCTTTTCGTTATCTTGCAGCACTGGTGCTTTCAGCAGTGTAGTAGAAAACAGATGATCACAAAAGAACAGCTAACGTTTTTATTGGAGTTTTATTATGGACTCAGTTTATATTCCTTTAACTTGTCTATGTTAGCCTCCAGTGGAAATCTTACAGTGCCATAAATGTGTTGTGTTTTACAGCAGTGTCTCTGCTGTGCTGTAAAATAGTTATATTCAGGTTTTAGAATCCCACTACTCTTACTGATTGGATTTTAACTTCTGGATTTTGTAGATTAGTGGGGTAAAGTAATTTGATATTGAAATCTGAGGACTTGCAAGTAGTCCTTGTGTAGCAAAACTTGGTCCTACTTGAAAAAATACCATGAAAGGATGCAATGAAAATGTTTGATCCATTTTTTTCGTTTGTCATCAAACTGTAAAAAACAAATAAACAAGGAACACACCATAATACAGGCAACACTTTTGGTAAAAAAAAAAAAAAAAAAAAAAGTTAAAATATTGAGGGAACACCTGTTTGGACATTCTGTGTTCACAGAACAATTCTGATGTAGTCCCAAGTACACAGAGATGAATGCGGATGTATTTATGTGCACTCTAACATCCAGATCTGTTGTTATATGAAAGTCCTGTTTTCCATCTGTTTCTTGTGCCATATGCACTTGACCTTGTCTAAGTGGTATACAGGTGTCAGTATTTCCTCATCCTTTGTTTTTGCAAACAAGAGTGTTGTGCATGTTGAGCTAATCGTGAACCAAGGAAGTTTAATTTTTTCAAAAAGTGAATGCTGCTCTGAGCTGGACAGGTTAGACATACGAAGACTTCAGATAAATAAGGGACTACTGCAGAAGGGAAGAGAATGAACTGTTGTCCTTATCTTTTGAAAATAAGGTGAATAATAGTGTATGGATACTATAGCAAAGAAAATGTAGTGTAAATAGTAAGAAACATTTAAATAGAGCTTAGAATGAAAATTTTGGTCAGTATTGTTCATTTTTGATCTCAGAAAATATCTGGGAGGAATGACTTCTGTGAAGTTAATAGTGAGGCGTGAAAGCAGAGTAGCCTGGATCATCTCCTGAGATTCTTTTTTGATTTGTTCATCTGGAGGCTTTGGATCTCTGTCTGTCTGCTTGTTTGCTCCCTCTGCAGAGAGGGGCAGTGGTAACTAGCAGGTGTTTCCTCTAGAACTTTATCCTTGCTGGCCAGAGTTCTTTTTGTCACTGTCAGATCAGGTTCCTGTACCTATCTCATAGGAAGATAGAAAATCAAAATTAGAAAAATGTGACAATATAGTAGGACATTGAAGTGAAATGCCTCAGAATCACTTAACAATTTGTTGTTTAAAATTCCCATGTCTTGTAAGAAATTGGATTTTTTTTTTTTTTTTAAAGCTAGACATGCTGTAATTTTTGCATTTTTGGACTGAAATTTCTGTTTGTATTTTTTTTCCCTGTGTGTTTGTACAGTGAGCTGAGAATCTGTGTGATTTCAAGAGAACCAGAAAGCAAGACTTGTCTACTGAATTCATAACTATATATCCAGTTGTCACAGAGCTATCCTTTCTAGGGTTTTGTGAAGGAGCAGAGAGGCAGATGATGTGCATCTAATCAAATACAGTCTATTGGGCTGAATACAAGATTGTGAAATTTGAACTGGGTCATTGAATGTGTTCTGGGAATCCAGAAATAATTTATCTGTGAAGTTGATTCATATCAATATAAATCAGTTTGGAATGTTTTCTAATAGTTCAAGAAAACAGAGTAATGGAAAATAACCTTTATGTTTTTCTAAATAAATTTGTTAATGGATTGTATTTTTTAAAACTGATTGTGTTGTTTCCAAGAATTTCTAATCCATAGTACTTATAAATTGGGATCCTTCTCTCAGTTTGATCAACTTTTTAATTTTAACTTTTTATGTCAGTTCTCTTACATTTGATGCAGGTTTCTTCTGACTTAAATCATTTGGGCAATTTTAAAGATTGACTTCTTCAACTTCAAAAATGTTTGTGATACCTTTATACAGTGTAAGTGATAATTCATATTGTGTTATAAAAGGTGTATTTAAATTGTGTTCGTTTAAAAAATAATTAAAGCAAGTGACAGATTTTGAGTAGTCGAAAGACTTTCCAATTTGGCATATTCTGTGTGCTGCAGCTCACTGTTAGCCCTTGTATTATTCAATTAGAAGCCAAACCAGTATTTGTACAGAGACTTTTTACTGTTCCCAATTTATTTAACCCCTGGTTTTAATTTCTAGACAGGGCAGAGCAGTTGCGTGCTCTAAGTGTACACGTGGCACAGTTACCTGTGCAGGCTTGGGTAGAAAGCTGACTTGAGCTGTTCAGCGCCTCACAGAGACTGTGCCATGCGGACCCCTAGGGAAAGGACTTGGAGGCTTATTTCTTAATTTTTTTCAAAATTTTTTTTGTTGGTCTCAAGTACCTTCGCTAATTGGAATTCGACTGCTTTTGGTACTTAAAAATCCTGAGGCTGGTGTCATTGGTTTGTTCGTTTATAAAGCAAAGACTGCTTAGTACTATTTGCAAATACTATTTGCAAAGTACTATTGGCAAAAACGTGTTCAGATCTTTCAGTTTTTATTGTACAGCATTTTACTCTAGTTCTCTTTTGTCCCTTACCTCACAACTTAGAGAACCTGATATTTGTAGATAGAAAAAGGACAACCTTATGAATTAACTTGTAGGTTTGAAGATTTAAAAGGAGCTAAGCTATTAGCTTATAAGCTATTAGATGGCCTTCCTCCTATATTATTCTGTAATAATTTCTGGTAAGGTCTAACCTCGTTTTATTTAATAAGCTCTGGGATCTATTTGAACATTTATAATAAGGTGTTTATTTCAGTAGGATTTGGTAAATGGCTGTGAGAATAATGAAGATAGCTCCTTATTTTAAGTAAAAGTTATTAAACTGATTTTATGGAGTTCACTTTTGATCATAGTAAAGTACGAGTGAAGCCATAAGCATGGCTTCTTAGTAGTGAATTTTGAGTCTCGAATCAATATTGTAGAAGCTGTAATTTTGTTATCTGTTTACCTGAGTTTTTCCTAGCACTAACTTTCCTTCTGTCTTCATTGGGTTGTGAATGTCAGATACAAAGCAGTGTAGGACAACCCCCTTAGAAGTGGTGGATTTCTAAGATGAGAGTGTTAATGATACAGTTTGATCTGTGAAGTGATACGGCCTTATTTAGTGTTGCTAAAAGAGACCTATCTGACCTGTGTTCAGTTGCAGCAGCGTCTTTATGTTCTTCAGGGATGTGCTGTCAAATGATCATTTGAACAGGTGCTTTTATTTAGCTGTAATGGACACCAGGATAAACTAGAAGATAATTTATTTCTGTATGAACAGTAGAGTAATAAATTAAGTGTTTGAACTGGTATGTAGTGTGGTGGTCTGAAGCTCCAACTTTCACGGATTTGGAGATAAGGCAGTTCAGACTTCAGCTGGTCAGTGTTACTTGTATGGTGATCCCTTTAAGGTTTGCAGTTCTTTATCAGCCTGCAACTTAGTAAATCAGAGCTGCAAAGTGAACCTAGACAAAGGGGAGGAACAATGGTACCCAAATCTTTTGAATGACTTTTGGAACTCAAGGGCTTCCCTGGCAGTATATAGCAAATCTTGTTATTCCTAATGCAAGTTGAGGAGATAGGATAAGAGATAGGACATCACGTTTCACCTCACCTTCTCTATGGACATGTACAAGTGTCCCTAATCAAACAATCTGTGTTTTGATCTGACTCTTACCGTTACCCGATTCCTTCATTTCTGTATCTGCATGCTCTGCATGTTTCCATAACATTAAAATATCGCAGTACCAGTCTCCATTTTGCATTATATCAGGAAAAAAAATAACGAACAAAACCCCAAACCAAAAATCCTCTGCATATTTAAAACAGAAACTTGATCATTATGTGGTGTTCCTGAAGTGATTTTTTCCCCATCTTTTTTGATTTGTGTATCAAACTAAGGTACTATTGTTCGTTTTGAAGCAACTATTCTGTCTAGATTTTGTCATGAAGGTGTCCTCAAACTGTTGCTCATCTTTTTCTTGCACTGGCTGGTTTCATAATCTTTCATGAGAAACCATCTTTTATTTATGTCAACAAAAGGAGATACGAAAAATAGATCACACTCAGTTACTTAATAGGTTTTCAGTTATCCTCAAGTCAAAAATGTCTTTGTTCTTTTTGTGTTGAAAGAATACATGTTCTGACATGAGTCTCTGCAAAGTTACATTAACTAAAGCAACCAATATATACATAAAATTAGGAATAAAACAATGCAATAAATAGTGGGCAATAATACTTTGCTCCCCCTGTAAAATGTTCTACTTACCAAGCTGCTAATATTCCTGTTGTTATTCAGTAATAAATTGTGAGGAGTTAATATAAGAGCTGGCTTTCTGCTTTTTTTTCCTCCTTTCTCCATGATTTCAGAATTTTACATTTAAGCCCTTTACCTAAGTAAAGGTAATTAAATTCAAGCCCATGGTAGCGTCTCTCTAAAATAAACTGTGGTGGGGCAAACTCAGAGTATGTGATCACTTTGTAATATACTGTGCCAATCTACACATTGGATTTTAATTGAGCAAATATGATGTTAGCACTAAAAATGCCCAATGAAATCATGATTCTGTTGCTTTATCTTAGGCTCACTTTGGAGCTAAGAGCTCAGGAAACACGTATTTCTTCTAAAAAAAACATAAATTCAGTCTAAGAGAGGATATCTACTTTTGTAATTTACTACAAAAATCTACTTTATAATGTAATATTTTGAAAGCTAGCACTAGTCCACTTCTCCAAATGGCATATACAAGATCATCCTCTGTTCATTTTTCAACTGTAAAAGTTGTAAAGCTGTAACCCTATAGCATGTAGAAGAGAGATGTTCATTAAAGTAATGGCTTATAAGTTTAGAATGAATAACAAATTAGATTTAATACCAAAATAGTGGGATAAGAAGTGGGTACTAAAGTTACAGAGTGCATTTGTGACCTCAGTATTTTTAACATTCTTTGAATACCAGATTTGTCTGCTTCTCGGCATCACCTCATGATTATTTGCTATAACTGCATACCAGAAAAGCTTATTTCACAATGATTTTCCTTCATTCTAGACCAGTAATATACTTGTAGAGACTTGTTGGCATTTGCAATTTTTAAGATTTGTTAGACCATTTTCGTATCAGTTTCACGTCGTGTATATTGAATTTGATCTCCACCTCTCAAATAATAGAGGAATGGGCAAGACCTCTCCAAAAGCAGTGTGGGGTGTGGTGGGAGGAGAGTACATTTTCCTCCCCCAATTTTAGGCATCTCGCTGGTTTGACCAAGATGTTTTAGCAGCAGTAACTTCTGTATTAGAAGCTTTTAAGCATCCACAGCGAGCTGTATTTACCCCGAGTAAAAAAAATTGCATAGAAAAATCACTTGTTGCTAAATCGTTTACGTGAGCACACCTTCAAAGCTTTCTGTTTTAAAATTCAAGATTTGTTTGTTGTTCCACTTTGATCAATAGTATTACTTAAAAGAAAATGTTGTGGTCATTTCGTGTTTGAATGTCTTTAATCTAAAAGATTAGCAGCATTTCCAACTGTGTAGTTGGAAAACTGTTTTGGAATATTGTAAGAAATAAATATCTACTATTTTCTTTGTTCTTGGGTAATACAATTGTGTAAATTTGACATGAAATGGGAAACAGTTTCCAATTTATATAACAGAAGAGATATAAAATGAACAGAGATACATTAAATAACAATCTTCTTGTCAAGACTGATTAGGCTTGAGGCATTTTCGATGTTAGTTTTTTGTAATAGTATGCCTCAGATGAAGAAAATAAGTGGTTGAGTTATTTTCAGTATGCCCGAGAAAGCGTATAGTAGTCATAAATTCTATGGAATCATATGTGGTTAATGAATATTTAACTGCATTTCAGTTGAGTTTAAAACGAAGGCATATCAATGTTCAATTTTGTTCATTCTGGCCTGCCACAAACATACTTTTTTTTGTACTTTGTGTGGCAAAGGTCGAGTAGTTAGTTTTCAGTTAAGTGTTCAATAATACATTTTCCCAAACGTTCAAGTTTACTTCCAAGGTGAATAAATATACAGTTAAGGAAAATATAACAATATCTGATCTTGTGCTGACTTTGGCTTTAGACTGCAAGCGGTATGGTGGTATTGTGGAAGAGTTCAGCGAAAACCACTTAACTCTTCATTCTCTGAGTTCAAACTGTGAGTTAATAGAGGTAATTAAAGAGGGCCAATTTTATTAAATTGCTTCTTAGTTTGTTAAAATTGAAAGGCAGATACAGTTTAACCAAAGAAACTGAGCCTGCTTAAAGGTTTTTTAGCTGCACGTCTTTCAAAACTCACCTTTAAGCTTGCAAGAATGCTTAAGAGTTACAGAAAATGAAAGAGATTGTTTCCACGTACTCTTCATTCATTTTTTTTAAACTTTTTTTCTGTAGGAACTATGAGTGCATTACATAAGTAATTTTTAAAGATTTTTTTTCTGTGTTTGTAATTTGATGGCGGTGAAAAATTTTGTTGAAATGGTTACCCAAGCAGGAACATTCTCTGGCATGTTTTATGTTTTTTTTTTGTTTGTTTGTTTTCCTTTTTTTCTGATGAAACATATCACCCCCTAAATAGGCACCTATTCTAAGTATCCTCAGTTAATTTTTTGAATGCATAGATGTGATCTGTACTGAAGCATTTTAGGGTGTGTAGTATGGGATAATAGTGACATACTTCATGTATTATTAACTATTAAGGTGTGTCATTATTACAGCATATGCACACCCTATTCTGTCTTACTGCTTAAATATGATAAGCTTATAAGCTTTCCTTTTAAAGTATTAATTTACTGTGATGAGTTGGGTAATAGGATATTTATGTACATTATTTTACCTATTATGGATGATACTTGCATGTGGGTTGCAAAAGCAGTACTGCAGTGGAATCTGTAATTAAATGAGGGATTGAACTTAGTAGTGGTTTCTGAAGAGTATTCAAAGAAATAAACTTAATGGCTCTTAGCTCTTCAGATTATCAATTTTAAGGGTGGCAGAAAACATACCTTTTCAATGTTGGTTTTCCAGTGTTTTTTGTCTTACACTGTATGAAGTATAAATGGATTGGTCCTAACTGTGAGTTATTTAGCATTTTGTTTTAATACCATTTATCCCCTACCTTAGGTTTTCTTCCTTTGAGGTGTGGGATTGGGATTGCTCTCTATGCCAGAATTGATCCAGTATAAGAGAAGACCACCCAACTTTAGCTTCTATCTAGAAAGATGTGAACATGATTTGCAGGGAGAACTAAGTTATATCAGACCCCATATGAGAGAGTACAGAAAAGATGTGTGCTGTCTTTCTACCGAGACAGCATTAGGATGACTTGTTTAAATTACAAGTTGCAAAAAGCCGACTACAGTTTCTACAAAGTTCTTACTAGATATACAAGCAGAACCTTCTATTTCTATTTTTTATTATGTGCTTTAGTGCTACGGGGCCCATATAAATAATGGAAGTCTGTCTTTTAAACATCAGTTTTAGCAGTGTAATAGATAAGTAAGTGTAGATATATTAATTCTGCCACAACTAGGAACATTATGCTACAAAGAAGCTGAGCTACTTTCCGTAGGTCAATCAAGGTTTATGAGAAAGTGCTGAAAACAAAGTTTTGCTTTTATGAGACTCCTGGAATAATTATACTGTATACCAATGGCAATATGGATATCCAGGATCAGAAGAGAAGTCCATCGGGCATATTGTCCAAAAACCAACAAGAATTGGCACTAGGTAGTTTGGGAAGGCATGCGAGGTATCATGAGATGGCACACTGTTGCTTCTTTTTATATATAATGGTATATGCTGTTCTAATTTCAAACAATCAGTAGTAGGAAGTGAAAACTGCGATCAATAACTAACTTCGTGTCTTGTTCATTTGGAACTCTTGGAATAACACTCTCTCCATTCCTGGTGATTTGATTATTTGAGTTTAGTTTTAGTTTTCTGAAATATCTTATATATCTTTTGCTCCAAAATTACGGGTTTGTTGTGGGAGCTTCCCCAGACGTCTCTCCACTATATCTGAATATAGAAAATTCTTACTGTTTTGGGGGGGTTCTAGATAAGCCTTTCTTGAGTGATCATCTTTCCTTTAGTTATCCATTGTCCTCACCAGTTTTTACAAACTTTATACTTGTGATGTATTTTGAAATCTTTTTATTAGTCAATATGCTTTTTATTTTATTCCTCAGCAAGCTTCACCACCAGATTTGTTGATTAGTTCTCTTGGTAATTTTGCACTTCATTTGCCAGTGTTGGAGAGTTTGTGCTCATTTTTACTTTCCTCAACTGGGATGAGTATTTTTTAGGCCATTTATACTGTTCTCAAAAAATATGTCTGGTTACTGTATGATACCAGAAAAATAAACGTTTCTGAAAATACTTAGCCTGTCAGATCCCTGAGAATAGGATTCCATGGGCATCTCATGGAATGTGCTCTGACACGAGTAGACTTTACAAACTCATCACCGTTTCTTGGGGCCGGTCAAATCTTTGTGAGTTTTATCACAATGACATGCCACAAACAAAACTGCTACATGTTATTGCTGTTATTTGTTATATTCCCACTCCTCTGGCTTTGGAGCCTGCTTGTCCTACAACCTGAGATCATTGCTATGAGATTGTTTTGTGCTGCCTCGTTGGCCCAGCCTGGTCCGAAGGGCCTGCTGCTTTCCTGGCAGAGAAGCAGCTGCATCATATTTGGAGGGGCAGTGCCTTGGGCCTAGCTCGACAAGGGAGCTGCATGGGCCACCTTCTTGTGGCTTGGGATGTGACAGGAGGAAGGAAGACAAATTGGTTAGTCTGGATGCCGATCTTTCAGCTTTTTCCTACTTACTGTCAAATTTTTCTTAACTTTTCAATTGATATTTGATGCAAGAACATCTAATAAATATTTAAAAGTTTAAAAGAATGCTTTTAATGAGTTTTACCAAACAGGCATTTTGACTCTGAAATTTCCAACCAAGTTGCCAAGAGTGTGCTTTCATGAAAGCACATGGCCAGCTTGCTCATGTTCATTTGGAACAGAGCTTTGAAGCTTATGGTGTTTATCACTGCTTGAATTTTCCTCGCGATGAACTGTTTTGAAATTTCCATAACAAATCTCCTGTTTGTGATTATTTCCTCTTTGAAATTAATTTGTGTATATTTTCACTGCACAGTAAAAAAAAATAAAAATCCAAACAGTATATTTTTGACTTTGTATGTACGACTTGTTTACCAGAGTCACAATATTGGAAGTGGTCCTTGAACATTCTATATGACGTCCTAAGTAGGGGGGAAGGAAAGCCCCCTACAATAGGTATGTCCAAAACCAACCAACACATTGAAGCAGAAGAATATATATGTGTTTGTCTTCCTGCAATTGACTCGAATGTCAGGGGCTGTAAGTGCTGAATTTTCCTGATTAAGTCCCTTTCTTCCCTTTGCGAGAGTCAGACTTGAAGAGAGCAAACAATTCAGGTCAGTCATCTTTGCTGAGGAACCTGAATAAGATGCTCGGATGCTCCTCTCACTAGGAGGGAGAAGGGTTAAAGCCACACATCCTCTAATCTTGACCAAAGCGGGTACTACTGAGACCCATGAATTAGACTAGTCCTGATTTTTCAACCGATGTTATACTGACTGACTTTACTTTGATAGGAAAATGAAAAGATTTTACTTAAAAGCTATACCAGTACTTACAGAACAGCTTACCAGTATTGTGGCACTTGTGGACTTTTTTTTTTTTTTTTTTAAACCAAAATTTCAGGCTCTAATTCCAATGCCATATCCCATAAATTTTGCACAAGACTGCAATTCTCAAGTGATGTTTTCTGTTATAGTAAACATTACTAATGATCTAGTCTAGAAAAGAATTATAATGCTTGAGGTCATGAACCTAATCCTTGGAAGCACCATGGGTCATAATTAGAGATGAGTTTAGTCAGTGTGATTATGTGTATGAATATGTGTAAAATAAAAACATTATCAGTTTTTTCATATATATATATATATATATTTAGAATTTCTGGATAGTGAAAGAGGGGGTGACTTCCAGAGCTTCATTGCATTCTTACTGTGGCTTTTTAAATACCTGTAAATAAGTATTTTCATAGTTTAAATTGAAACTGAGCATAAATGCATGGAATGATGCTTAGTAATTTTTGTCTTACATATACTGGCTATCTCAGTACAGGTTATTCACTTTAAAGCATACAAGAATGTATTCCCTTTTTAGTAATGCAGTATGTCTTTTTTCTTTTTTTTGCCATATTTTGAATCAAATTAATCATGATCTTAAACAGAATTTAGGAACAAGCTTTGTGTAATACTTTGTTGAGGAGAGGGGCAAGAAGCTTGTTAAAGTCCATTAAATGTTGACATACATTTCCACAACAATTTGTGAGTACTTTTGTGTGGACTTAGTGGAAATGACGAGACAGAATATTTTTCTTAGATTTTTTTTTCTCTTTTTAGCTGGCAATATTCCTTTCTAACTTTTTTTGAGATTTTCCTTTACTAAGAAATCTATTTTTATATTAGGGAAAAAAAAACAACAACCTACTGTCTCTGGAAATAATTAGTTTAGATGAGACATTAGGATTATGCATAAATATGAACAATTTGATTTTTTCCTAACTTTTAACATTTGATAATATGATGACTTCCTCTGTATATAATTTCTAACATTAATTTCACGAGTTTAGGCTAGCAGACCTCATGCAAGTCGGTCATGAGTTCTGTTTGCACATTTGTATAGAATGTAGTGCAAGCATGCATGACTATAACATTTTATTGTGTTGTGCCTTAGTGTTTTGTTTTGATGTTGGGATTAAAGGAAAATATTTAGTCAAGTATTTAGCATCTGAAGTTATTTTTGCTGTCTCGTTTTGAGTATCTAACCCTTTGTGCTCCAGACTGTCCTTGTTGAAGTGAATTGACACTGAAGAACCCCTCTGTTAGAATAACCAGTAGAAGCTGGTTCACATCAGTTGCATGAAGAAACCACAAGTATCTGGCTTCCAGCAAATACTGGAGTCTGATACTGGAAGATACTATCTAGCGGATACTAGATTGAGCAGTCACAAAAAAAGCAGTGCTTCAGTCATTTTCCTTTACTTTTTTCCCTTTACTCAGAAGTAAAAATCTCTTTGTTAATTTTTAATGTTGCACAAGGATGTTTTTAAGTACTTAAATGTATTCTGTGGTTTCACTTCAGGAAGAGCACTATACAATATATGATTTGCAAGTCCAGGGATTTTTTTTATTAATTTGTTTTTTACTGCTTTTATGTGAGAGATGGTAATATTTAACCACCTTTATTATTACACTTTTGGGTAAAAGTACTTTTCTGTTTTCTTTATGCCGAGATACATAACTTCCTACTACAACTGAGATTAATGAAGCTAAGGAATGCTACCTTGGCTCGACCACTTGCTGTCCCTCAGTCACATTCTGTGCAGTCTGCCTGGTGCATTGGATGCTGGGGCGGAGACAAGGAATCGCACTGTGGTCCAGCTGCAGCCTCTTTCCATCACCTGACCTTTCTTCCTCCTGGTCTCTTACCCTATCCCACTAATCAGTTTAAAAAATAATGACAGTGGGGGAAATTAAGCAGTTGGTAAGCTATTACTTGCTTCTTGGGAATAATGTTTTGACAATCACTGCTTAATATTTTGGATAAGCATCCTTTTTTATCTTGCATGCAGAGTGAGAGGTTATCCTGAAGAAAAAGCAGGAGATACTAAAGTGTATGTATAATATAGCAGTCCTTTAGGAAAGAAGCCAAAATATAGTGGATGTGAGAAACAAATAATTGTCTCAACATTAGAGGTCATCTGTTTGTGTGCAAGAGAATTTGTATTGGTAGGAGGTTTGCAATTTGACCATCATCATACTTACTGTTCTTTCAGCTTGCAGCTGAGAAGGTGAGGTGACATCACCTGATTATACACTATATTCAAAAGTGAAGAGAGCTCTCAAATCTTTCTGTCCCCAGATTTAAAATAGTTTTAAATGGCTGATCTGCTTAAAGTAAATGGATATGTATATATATACACACACAAATGATGTATGTGTACATACAGACACACACATGTATATATAAAAATAAAGGCAGGGCTCACTGCAAGATATTTTTTCAGGTATTTGCTGAGTCTTTGCAAGTGATTGCTCCTACAGATCAAATTTCAGAGGTGGAATTTTAGATTGTAAGATTGCCTAGAAATTTTCTAATTCCATCTGTAAGTTTAAATGTAACACGTAACTGCCTGATCTACTAGCTGTTCCATTAAGCACATTCTATCAGTACTAATTTTACAGTATCCCATTTTTGAATTATCTCCATCCTTGAAGGTTTTCAAGACTGACTTGGTAAAGCCCCGAGCAGTCAGGTCTAAATTCAGGGTTTAGCCTACATTGAGCAGGAGGCTGGACTTAGACCTCCTGAGGCACCTTCCACAGGCCCTCCTGTGATCTGTACCATCTTGCCTGTCATACATGTGCCCAGCTTGGTGCTGAGAACGAAGAACTCTGCAGTGGGATTACTTCTAGATATCTGGATTAAAGCTGCATCCCACCTTGTCACAGGTGGCTTTACTGAGATAAAGACTATTGGTATAAAGAGAAGAGAATCCTTGCTGAGGAGTTTTTTAAAAAAAAAAAAAAAAAAAGCATGTGCTTTCCATTCTAAATTCTTCCCATTCTTGTGAGGTTCAGTGTAGCTTTACATTTCCATGTGTCTTGGGAAAAAACCTTTGGGGTCAAAGGAAAGTTTATTTAAATCATTGGTAAGTAAAGGAAAAAATGTTGTAGAAATCCATGTCTGATGTGAGTTTAAACTACTTAAGTAGTTTGAGCTTGTAAGGTGAATTTATTTGCATTCAAGTATCTTGAATTTCTTTTGATATTAGCATTTGTTGTTAATTTGTTGACAATCCATGTGCAATTTTCAGATTTTTCCCCGTCATCTGTTCCTGATGCATATTTCCAATTTTAACCGTTAGTGCAAAGTCTAGAATTGTAGAAATAGGAAAATAACAGTTGTAATTGTGCTGAGAGCAAACACTGATGTGAACTTTTCTGAGAACTTGAGGGACTTTTTAGTTAGACATAGTGTTTTTCCACGGTGAAGTTTTATTTTGAATACATTTCAGTTTATATTTTCCTATATTTTTCAATTGTAGTTTTTTAGAGAAAGAAGGGATGATATTCTGTATAAAAAAGTATGAAATAGTTCCTGGTACTGATGTAAATGTATTGAATTTACAAAACTTTCTTTCTTTGGACATCAGGCTCCTTCTGTGTAATACTTAGTGACATATTTTATGGTAGGACATTTAACCTTGGAATTTTACTGGTTTGTTTGGTGAAAAGCCATATATTGGAAAAATATCTGGTAATTCAACTAGTTTTAGCTAGTTTGTCAGAGTTTTTGTGCGTGTGTGTGTGAATTATAGTAAAGCTGTCTGAAAAGAAAATGGGCTGTCTACATACTTATTTTAGTATCTTTTTAGGCTTGAAGTATTTTTAAACAGTTTTATTCAGTAAAAACATCTGCAAGTTTACTCTAGAACTTGTAATTTTACATAGCAGAGCAAATCAGTGATGTGTGTTTCTTATTACTACAACTTCTATAGTCTAGAACTCATGCGAAACAGGACACAGTAATGTCCTAGATGCTGAAATGTATTTCCTAGTTAAAGCTTGGAGTCCTAGGGGCCAGGACGTTGCATTTGCCTTCATTGAACATGATGAGGTTCCTGACAGAGTCCATTTCTGTAATCGGGACAGGACTGCTTCAGTAAGTCGGCTGCTCCCCTCCCCACCCCAGCTGGTATCATCTGCATTTTTGGCACCTTCATGCCCAAGCATCAGCTGGCTCAGCTGGAACAGGACTAGAAAGTAAAATTGCAAAGACCATATTGACAGATTTTAAGTATTTGCATTTCTGAAGAAATCTTTTCTATATTTTAATATTTTATTACCTGCACAAATAAATACAGTTCTTCTCTTGCACTCAGAGAAATGCAACTGATTGCAAGTAAAATACTCGATTTGCGGTTGTAAGCCATTAATTTTTAATAACTTTTTTCATATGTATGTTAGCATTACTGGAATGAATATATTGTTTCTCTTTGGCTTCATCCCGTCAGTTACCTTAACGGAAAAGTTTGCATTCAGACACTTATTTCTCTCTCAGGCAATATCATTTTTTTCATATACTTTTGTATTTGCTCTTATTGATGCTTTTTTTAATAGTCTGAAAGTACATAAGAATCCGAAAACAATAAGTACATTGTCTGCTTGCCATTGCAGTTTGATTTTTAATGTTTAGAGACAAAATAATGCAACCATTGCATTGCAAAATGGCCTTACTGCTGCATGAGGTGGGCAGAGGTGAATCCCAGCATGTAGCTCATGGCATGACCGCATGGCTTGCGCACATCTTGTGACTAATTCTGTATCCGTAGCGGTGCAGAATTATTCCAGCTCTCCTTGTGCTCCTCGCCCAGCATCACAGGAGTCTTTGCTCTGTGAAGGGGCTGTGGCTGCCCTTCTGCAGCTGTCGGTAGGGAACAGCAGCTTCTTCAGCTGCACAGAGTTCATCCAGTGACTGCTGGTGTGACCTGTTAACAAAACCCAAGTGCTCATTTCCAAAGTACCTTTTAGAGGATCTTGATGGAAATCAATGCATTTTTAAAGCAAAACATTAACAAAAAGCTGAAGTGTAATACAGGAGATAGGCCTACTTATTAACTGCTACAAGGTTTCCAACATTTTGATGTAATTAGTGACCCACTTCACAAGCCTCCACTTGAAAAAGATGTCTGAATATGACATTTCTGGAGAAGAATGCAGACAGGCTGAAAATACTTTTTGTCTTCTTAACCTTTAACAGGTATTGACAGGAAACTTGCATTTTATTGTAGAGTTGTTTTCAGTGCTCCATTGAATCACATGGTTTCTGTTTATTTTTCACAGAGAGAACCAAGTACACAATATATTGGTTTTAGTAATTGCTGTGCCTTGGCTTATACTATGTCAGCAGCATCTGTTTTATATCAATGTGCAGTGTTTGTAGAAACTTGTACAAGAGGCTCTCTTCTGGCTCACCAGATCTCTGGTCAAAAGTTATTGGAGGCCTGAAAGCTCTTCCCTGTGCATCTGCTGTCAGCCCTATTGAGAAGCAGAGTACCTGCTTGGTTAACTCAAGGTACCTTTCTTTATGATAAGTAATGCTGATCAGCTGACGTGTTTGGTAGGAATTTTGTAGGAGGGTATGAATGTCTACTGAAAAATGCAGTGAAGGTAAAAATGGAAAACATCATGTTCAGTTGGTCTGAATGTTTTCATGCTGCATTCTCCTTTTCTGGGAGGATGAGCGAGGTTGTTCTTTCTTGTGCTCTGGGTGGGCTTTCTCATCCCTGCACTTGTATTGCTTGTAATTTGTACGCTTAGAATGTGAGAAACAGATGCTGCAAGGGCTGGACACATAAATTAGCATGCTTTATCACCTAATTATTTAATTTTCAGGAAAAGAAGCCCTTAAGCAATTCAGAAATGTTTCATGTCAGTGTGTGAACTTATTACTCATTTTCTAATCTCTTCCATCATAGAGGTCTAATTGTGGCCAATAGGCAAAGTTTTCTTTAAACTTCTTAAATGCTTAAACAAGCCTACTGGGCAGAACACTGTGATTTGTATTTTGCCTTTTAATTTCTTAGAAGAGCAGTTTTTAATCACGGGTTAAATTTTGAACTCTGTTTAGATTATGAAACTCTATTTGTGCATTTTTATTATTTGTGTATATAACTTCAGGAAATGATGTGAAAGATGAAGCCATAATGTGTTGCGCTTACCTACTATCTGTATCATATGAAATTATTTTTAATAACTCGTTTTTTATGTTATCAAAATACTCAAAACTGAAGTGAATCAATCTACTGCAAGGGCTTTTCTAATTAAAATAACTGTTGGCAAAGTGGGATATTTTCTCTATAAAAATGCTAAGCATTAACTCTTTTCATCTTGAATATAAGTTTATTTTTGTTTACAAAGTGCCTAGTAAAAGGTTCATGGGAATTACTTTAAAAGATATATAGATACCTTAAATATGCAAATTGTTGAAATGTGGTTTTGTATCTTATAGATGAAGTGTAATGAAACTGATATTTTCCTCCAATTGAAAACAAGTGGCTTCTTAAAGTACCATTCTGGAAAAAAAAAAATGTTACTAAAATAGAAAGTGAAAATACCTGAATGGTTGTGTCCTATTAGTACTGGAAGATTCATTTGAATACAGAAAGGGAGTGCCTAGAGAAATTCAGGCTAAGACTGTTTTTAAAATGTGTGTATAAAGACAACTAGATGGTGAATCTAAAGTTTATGTAAATTTATTTTTTTAAATCTGTGGTATTTCTGTGTTTTATTTCATTTTATGGCATGGCAAACCTGACCGGGCTTCACCAGATGGTTATGCATGGAGGTATTTATCTGACAGTGACTGCTTGACTTTTTAAACTCTTCTCATTGTTACAGCACAGTCCCAGCTGTAACGTGGAATGCAGCATGAGCTTCCGGGAAGTATCTGAACACAGCTTTAAAAAATGCCAAAATAGGAGTATCATCAGTTGGTGACTAAGGGTAACTGAGCTCAGCTTAGCAATTCTTTAATTCTTTTGTTTTCCTGTCCTGCCGTGAGACATGGTCTTGGCAATGAGTCTTATGATAAAGGAAAAAGAGAGGTGAATGCTGCTAATAAAGCAGGAACTGCAGGAGGCTGTGTTTGTTTCTCTTACTTGTTTTGTAATTAAATCTGTTGTTACAGTGAATAAGCAAGAGGCAATGACATGCAGAATTGCACGTTCTAGTGAGATACTGACTTGCCAAGATTCCTTTCATTTACAACATACTCCAGGAAAAGCTTTTAACCAGAAGTGTCATGTTACCACTTAGTAAGCTGTTGTTAGAACAAGAGAATCCAGCATTTCTGAAACTGCAATTTGACATCACGGTGTAAGAGGTTTTTGTGATTGTAATCAGAAGGGTTGCTTTGTTTAAGTAGTGTTGTAAAATTCAGTATTTTACTTTTTTTAAAAAAGTTACTGCACTATATACTACTTGCAGTATTTCCTCACGTTGTAGCTAGCTTTTTTTGTTGTTGATGTTTCTGAATTCATTTCAGGTTCTCCACTTGTGAGAAGTGGTACCCATTATTTATGTCTTTGCACCTTGAGAGGTTCTTTGCAGTCATTTGCTGATGATGCACTGGAGCTGGAATTCATTTCTGTTTGTACCTGTATTGTGCTGATGAGAAGTTATCTTCTGATGTCTTTGAGTAGCAGTGTTTTCATGACATGGAAAAATTTATGGCTATGCATACTGTACACTTACTGCCTACATATTTCTAGTAATTAAGAACACCAAGTCTTAGAGGAAAGGTGTTATTACTACATAAAAATACAGTGAATGATTTAAGAACTTTGTAGGTCAGGTCTTAGTTTAATTTCACAAGTGACCAAAACCCTGCGGAGTGAAATGGGCATTTTTTATTTTGTGTATATATATATTTTTATTTTTTTAGAGCATATCTAGTACACTCCTCACATGTTATTAAAACAAAGTATCATCAAATCTTTCAAGTGTGTGCACTGAAAGGCTAGTAGGGCTAGTTGTTATCAGAACAACTCATTAAATAATAGTGGATGTGCATGATTTTTTGTTTGCTTTTTAAAAAGGTGATGAACAAGATTCCCAAAGAACAAAAAGTTGTTGGTTCCATGAAAGTAGTGTATTCAGGTTTGAATGTACATTCAGAACTGTATCCAGCTGCAGTACGGGCTGCTTGGTCCATACAGCTGATCCCTTTATCTTGTGACCTGGAGTGTGTGACACATTGGATAAGGCATTCATTCCTCTCTCCTGCATTCCATTTCAGTAAATCCTTCCATGCCCATGGCCTCATCCTAAGCACGTTTTTGTTTGTCGGTTCTGAAGTTATTTAGGGAAACCCCTGAAACAACGTACGCAGAAAGAAGGATGCATCCTGCTGACATGCTCTTCCTTTTCCAGGAACTGACGTTCCTTCACCTTGACTGACAAACACACGGGATATTAAGTTTTTATTACTTGTGTGAAATAAAACACAAAATGGGAGGGGAACGGCAGTATTTGAGAACTTGAAAAGTAACTTGGGGTAGTTTTTTCATTTGTTATTAGCCTACTAATTAAAATACACAGGTTTTAGAAACTGAAGCTGATCAAAATACAGAACAAAATTCTCTTGGTTCCACAAAGGAAAACTATGCCTCGCTAATCTATTAATATTCTCTGAGTGCATAAACCAAACAGTGGATACAGCTGAAGTCACTGACATAGTTTATTTGAAGATTCCAAGTCCTTTGCCAAATCTCTTCAAAACAGGTCAAGGAAATTACAAGGCAAGGGGCAGCTGTGAATCAGGTAGTGACCAAGAGCACAGAAAGGAAACAAAATTTTACCTTACGGGTTCATCACAGCAGAATTGTTCCATATTAGAGCTGAGAACGTTTATATGCAGTAAATATCAGGAATAGGATTAGCAAAATTACAGATATTAGTATTATTTATGTAGTTAGGATCAGGTAAAGCCCTTGAGGCAAAGTTGGGGGAGACAGTTAGTTGGATGAATAATAAAACAGCAGATGAAATTCAATGCTAATGAATGCAAAAGCATGCATATTGAAGGCAAGTAATTTGAACTGCACATAAACTTCACTGTGTTATGAATTAATTTTACAAATTTAGAAGACATCTGAGCAACATTTTGGACAGCAGAGTTGAAGATCTCTGGCTCAGTAAGCAACAAGAGTCAAAGAAAAAAAAAGCAAAAGCTAAGATGCATTGGGATTAGCATTATGGAAATAAAACACAAATCAGGAGATCCACTGTTGCCTGGAACGACAGAAACAAGAAATTTGGCAATAATTAGAATGACAAGGTAGATGAAACGCTTGTGGAAATGAAGAGGGGGGTTGAACATTTGTACCATTTTACTTGAAGATCAGCTCTTTGGAGTTTGGGACAAGTATGCAAAATTTTAATTGGAAAGCTCTGATCCAGTACAAAAACAATTCTCAGCTGATGTTGAGCAGGGACGTTCAGTAGAATAGATAACTTATGAATGCAGATCCCTATTAGCTACTGCTTTGGAGACTGCAAAATTGGATTCTGACAGCTGTACCTGTAGGCTTAATTTGAAGGTCAGTAATTTAATTAAATTTAAAATTAGTTCTTTATAGGTGCTTAAAAGTAGGCAACAGTAATGGCTCAAGAACAAAATTTGAAAATGGTATCACCTCTGTGCTTGTCGAAGAAGTCCAATAGCAACTAACTAATGTGGCAGGAAGCATTTATTAGGACATCATTCCGTTGCAGTGCTGTAGCAGGGCTCATTCTTTGTAAGGTGATACTTGAACCACTAGTTGTATTTGAAACAAAATGAGAAGTCGGTGAGTTTCTTCAGATTAGATTGTGAACCTTTTGCATAAAATTACCATACTTGTTTCTTGAATGTTTTACAGAAAATATATTACTTGAAAGGTTTGAAAATGTTGTATATATTTTTTCTCATCTTCTAAAACATAGTATATTTTTATACCTTGTATAACAAAGAGATGCATATTGGCAGGTCCAAAGACAAAGAAAAATGAGAAGCAATTTAAGTGATCAAACGGAAAAAAAATTCTGAACAAGGTGAAATAATTATAAGAGCCTGTGACGTATGTGGGAGACTAGTAGGTTCTTTTTCACCAGTAGATTGTTTGCATTTTTATATAGAAAGCATTCATTGTAGTTGAATGATTTGCTGGTTAGTGAACACAGGCTTTTAGTTTTGCTAAAGTAAATTTTTCAAATCCTTTAACTCAGTTAAATCTAATTCTGAATAGAAATTCTATATGTAGAGGAATGGCTTTTTTTTTTTGTTAACCCCTTTTCTTGACTCCCCCCAAGAAATCAAAACCAAACCAAACGAATCAAAAAACCACTAATTCTATCAGAGCTCTAAATTGTGTACTTTATTTCAGCAGATGATAACCAATGGCATAATGAAATCTTTTCCATGCCTAACTGTACAAAATATCAAGTCTTGTCACTTCATAAATGACTAGTATAACATATTTGCTTGGGGAACTATTGTGATTTTAATTATTTAGTTATGATTGTCTATAGTACTGACAACTAATTGTCATTGTGAGTCCCTTAACTGTATTTGCTGTACTTTTATAACATCCTACATATTGGTAATGTAGTACCCATATGGTACGCACGTTGGGCTTGGACGTTGTGTACATCTACTCTTAGCCTACACCTCTCGGTTTGTTTTTGAATACTAATCTTTGTGCCTTAGAGACTGGTTGTGTCCTTTTGATTTATGGGTCTGAGTTCATTAAGCTAATTATATCTGAGCATCTCATAAGATTAGCAAATGTTAATTTTCCTGCTTGGAGCAAGTGAGGCAGATTTCATATTAAAAATTAGCGTGCTAATTAATGGACGTGGTAGTTCTGATTTAAATAATCTCTGTAATGCAAAACAAACTTTGTAGGTGCATAAAAATAAATTTGGGATTCACAATGAATTGTATGAGGCAGCAAATGTACATTTCTGTGTAGCAGGAGAACTACTTTAAAAAGGCTTTCTGGCCTAACCAGAATTCCTCTAATAGGTATTTTGCAGCCTTTTCCTCAACATTGAGAACAGTTGCTGTGAAAAAATACGGTAGCTATCATGACTATTACATATCTTTTAAATTCAATATCCTCACTTAAAAGAATGTTGCAAAAAACACGTACCATCATAAAGAAGCACTAATCTTGTCTTGTTTTTCTAAACAGAGCAGGTTATTGTAGATAAAACCAGCAATTCTGACGTAAATGTATCTGTTACTGACAATTCTGTTCATATTAGTATGGCATGAATAGAATAAGCAGTGGCTTATTTTCTAGAAATTGAAAGTTTGAGAGGGTTGGAAACCAGGTTTGGTTCGGGGAATTGCTGGGAGTATAGCTCTTGTACATTTACCATAAAGGATGACCTTCACTGTTTAAATCCTTTTGTAATATAATAAGTAGGTATGTAAAGGACAGAGTGACCACTTTAATTTTTCCAGTAGTTAACATGGATAACAGTGTAGGGTAGCAGACAAAAAAAACCTTTTTCACACGAAAATGAAGATGTCATCCTGAAATACAGACCGAGGTGGTGTAGCACTTTCAGTTCTGAAGTCAGAAAAAGGTGCAAGAAGAAATATATCGTGGACATTTTTTGTCACTCACTCGTTAGGTACTTCCAATACACATATACTAGAGCTGTGCATTTGGCAAGTGAAGGTGAGTGGCAGTTGGAGGATGTTGTCATTCCAGGTGGGCATTCTGGCCATGAAAGAGGAGGGGTGGGTAGTTAGGAATTTGTCATAGCTGTACTGTCCTGGTCACTGCATTGTTCTTCCCGTTCATTGATCCACAGCATTCCAGAGAAACTCAGGATGAAGTTGACCTTGAGGACAGTAATACCTAATGGATAAGATTATTCCTGTTCTCAGGTTTGACAAATCCCTATGTGCTCTACAGCTGTATGTGATACCCCCAAAAGTTAGGTTACTTATCAAAGTCTCTTTCCTGCATTCCATGACATGGATTAAAGTATAGTTTACTGACATGCCTAGAACATTTTTTGGAAGAGCAAAGCCTGCTTATCCTGGATAAAAGCCCCAAACCTGTAGCCAGTGCAGAGATTTGCAGTTAGGGTTTAATGTTACCAGTTGTTTACACAGAAGGCTCGGCCAGCGTAGCCTGTTACCTTCCCTTCTGAAGAGCTGTGGCCTTTTCTCTGGGCTCCCTGAGTGTCCACATCATTCATTCAGTAGTTCAGAGCTGTTTGACACTTCCTGTCTCAAGGAAGCTACTTTTCTGAGCAGCTTTCTTTGTCCCTGGTTAGATAGCTTCCCCTTCTATGTTGTCATTAGTTTCCTGAAGAAGTTACTAGGTCCACTTCTTTGTGCCTCAATCTAGATGTCTCTATGTAGTCAGTACTTTAATAATGAGAAAAGCTTTTCCTGTAGTGAGAGAGAAAGTTATGGCAGCATGATACTGTCCGAGGAGCTACAAATTAAAAACAGAATAAAACAGGAACACCTACTGTCACCAGCAAGAAAACCTGTAAAAATCCGCAAGGCTTTTCCATGCCTTGTTATAGTGGTCAATAAGATTCTTCTAGGCAAGAGTATTCGAATGTGACAGTATATGTAATGCATGTGCCTAAACGGTGACTTGTATGTGTGGCTAACAGTGTAAAGTATTTAACAGCAAACATCTCTAGCTGGCAGTACAGAATCAATGATAAGCTATATGAAGCATGTTAGTTCAGTCAGATGGTTTGCTTGTGAATGTCCCAAGTGTCAGTGTAAGTCATTTCTATCTGGCTAAGAGTGGACAAGGAACTGCTTGTTTGTGCAAAAAACATTTTTTTTTTTTGCTTGTAAAGCTGAAATCAATCTATATATGCTTATGTGTGTGTTAAAGTCATGCAGAAATGATCAGCCTTTGTGAATTGCCACCTGGATTTAGTTAGAGAAAATCTAAGTTGTCTGAAGTTATGTATTTTCAGGACGGTTTTTTTCTTTTTCTGGCAAAAATGCAGGCAGGATATGCATGTTCTTCTCTTGTAAGAGTACTGACTGGTTACATTTAGACACCTTCATAAATTCTTCTATACATATATTTAGCTAGGTAGTAAAACCTTGCAGTCTTCATTAGAAGACTAAATACTTTTCTTTGCATAGCTAGTTAAGGCCTTATTGTGAATGTATGAATTTCAGTTCTATGATTGAGAATAATGCTTTTTGAATAATGTTCAAATAATAGTCTTGTATACTAGCTTCAATTCAGTTGAGAAATATAGGATATGAGAATAGATCTCCATGTGTATAATTTCACTTCTCTCTGCCCCTTTAATTGAGAATTTTATTAACCCTTATTATGCTGATACTTGAGGGTTGTTTTGTTTTGAAGCATTATAGTTATGTAACAAAAACCCCAAAACCATAATGAATATTTATTAATGCTTTCTCATGTATTTGTCCTTTCTGTATAGCATCAATTTCAGGCAAGAGTGAATATTGCTAAATATGCTCTGCTAATTGGAAAAAAAAATCATCTCTGTTTAAGGTTTAATTTCTTAGAGTACTTCACCTGGTACGAGCTAGTGCTTTGCACTAACTTGAGGCAGTCAGATTAGCACGTTCATGCCAGTGGCAAAATTTTAAGCATAATATATTGCTTATTGGCACAGAGGATTGTGTGTTTCTTATCATATATCATGGAACTCTTTGTAAAACAAACAAACAACCTTAGTTTGGAATGCAGTCTTTTGTATCACATTGCCTGCTTATCTGTGTACTGCTTGTATGTTGTACTTTCTAGTAAAAGAGGAATGTACGGTGGTTAATTTCACTTTTTGTTTTCAATCTATTTGTTTTATAAGTATAACCCAATTATTTGTCCTTCTCGAAGAGAAGAAACTAGAGATGCATAGACAAACATTAGAAATATGGGCTTTGAAGTCTGACATTACTGTATGTGGTAAAATCTAGTCAGAAATAGAACTCAGTGAATTAGAACACATCTCAGTTTACTTGATGAAACTGGAAAATTGTTAGAAAATCCCTATTGACTAGAGAAAGATATGTTGCACGCATCTTCAAAAACAGTAAAAACAAATAATAAAGCAACAAAACCAAACAACAACAAAAATGGCTCTGACTTACAGATCAGCCAGCCACTCTTTGTGGGGAAGATCATGGAGCAATTTTTCTGTGAATGCATTTTTGAGCACCTGAAGGGTGATGTCTGGGAATAATCAACATGGATTTTCCAAGGGTAAATCACATTTGACTGACCTGATTGCCTTCTGTGATGAAATGATGGATTTGTGAATAAGGGAGAGCAATGAATATCAGCTAACTTGATTTTAGTGAGGCTTTTGGCATGATCTTCCACATCGTCCTGGTATTCAAGTTAAGATGTTAAGGTCTAAGTGGCTGGATTCTACTAAATGGGTGAAAAACAAGTTAGATCATTGGCCTCATGGGACCCTGTGTGGAGGATGATTACACCTAGAGTTTTTATAAGTACCTACCCTGTTTAATACCTTTACTGATGACGTGGAGGAGGTGGCAGAATGCTGTACAATCAGATTTGCAGGTGATGTCCAACAGGGGTGCAGTTTAATGGACTTGAGGGCGGATCTGTCATTCAGAGGAACCTAGACAGGCTGGAAGAATAGACTGTCAAGAACCACATGAAGTTCAGCAAGGACTTATATAACAGAAGAAGAACATTTTTTATTGTCAGGTGAACCAAGTACTTGCACAGGTTGCCCTGGGAGGTTGTGGAGTCTCCCTCCTTGGAGATACGCAGGAGGTGTCTAGATGTGGTCCTGGGCAACCTGCTGTAGGTGGCCCTGCTTGGACTAGAGCAGAGGCTTGGACTAGATGGCCTCCAGAGGTGTCACTTCCAAAACAAACCATTCTGTGAACTTAAATTTGCAAAATGTAGTAAAGATTACAGAAAGATTGAAATATGCTTAGTCAGAGTAATATGCATCATGATAGTTTTATGCTATAGTAAAGTCCTCTAAACATTCAGCAATCCATTGAGATTCATCCAAAGTGAATTCTCATTATACTTGTCATACAAGCAACTTTACGATCTTAGGAAACGTATTGCATTTTGAGGTTTATTTAGATGAATAGTGTTTCAAATTTAGCTGCCTAAGGTAACTGCTTGAGAAAAAGAAAATGGTGCTCTATGTGGGAAGATTGATGTTCTTTTCCGTGCTTGTTTACTGATACTGGGCTCGATAAAAATCATTTTCTAAATCAGTACACAGATGGTAGGTGTGTATTTCAGAGATGATTGCCAGCCCAGTACCTGCTTTCCAGATGTCCAGAAAGGGAATAATGCACATTCTTCCAGCTCAGGAGAAATTCCAGAGAAGATTGGATAAATTCGCAGTTGCCCATTCTTCTACTGTTTGGTGTTTTCTAAATCTTAATAGGAAACTTTCCCATCTTAGCCAGTTTTCCAGAATTCATCTATGGTCTACCTCTGTAGAGCACTGAAGACACTTTATTGTGGTAGCACATCTATAGGCTATCTGGCAGACCTTAAACTGAGTATGGTTAGTGAGATCATTTTTCTGTAGGCATTTTCTCAGTGTTAAATGAGACAAATGTTCTTGGAAAGTGCTGTTGTTTAAAGGCCTTGTGCCTAGAGGACTTGCGTGGTATCTCTAGGATCTGGGACTGAAGAGATGGGAGGTGATGCAGCTGGGCACTTTGGAGAAGTTGGGCCCTGCTTGAAGGGTGCTTCTTTCAAGGCTGATCTGCTTTCCTGTATTCTCAAGCAGAGGTTGAGTTGTGATGGCGAGAGCATTGGTTCCTGGCCTCACCTGCTGGTCAGGGCTCCAGGTATGAGCGTGTTCTTGGTCTTTCTCCTAGGGCATGAGCTTGGAGGCTGCTTAGTGCGCTTCCTAGGGCACCCCAGGTCCTGTTGTCAGTTGCAGTGATGAACTAAGCTATTTGAGTTGCCAAAGATAAATGGCTATCCAAAATAGCAATTAAAATAATGGAAACGTGATCTGTGGTGAAACTGTAGATTTGAACTATGCTCGAGACCTGAAAAAGAAGGCATGCCAGTTTTATACTGCTTCTCATGAAATAAGTAACAAATGTGGTAAAGGGGCTAGATTTTTTTAATTTTTTTTTCTGTCCTGCTTATACTTTCTTTTTATTCTTAGTAGAAGAGATTCTAGTATGGTTACTGTTACTTGAATTAGCCTAACTTCTTGCTGAGAAGAGATTGATTCTCTTTGTGTTCTTCTGTCTGCATTTCATTTCTTAGAGGTTTAACCAACAGCTACTGCTCTGTGCAGCTCTGAGTGACTGAGGGTAGAAAAAGGGCATTTTCTTTAGCAACAGGAGTTTTGCATTTGCACTTGTGCTAGATATCTTTCTCTGGCAAAGAGATGTCATGCAGATAATGTGGAATAATGATGCATGTTTGCAAGGTGACAAGTAAAGTAGAAGATGAAGATAAGATGTTTTGACAATTTCTTCTAGCAATTAAAAATACAACTTCTAAAAACAGATTTATATTCAATAAAACATAGTGCTACCTAAGATTTAACAAAAAGGTTAAAAAATTGCTATATTAAACATCTATCTGCATACGCTTTTATGGCAAGATCTCTTTGCTTCCTAGGAAAGTAGACTGGCAGTTCTTGCTCTCTCCTTGCTTGTATCTAGTCATTTGGGCCATGGTTGGGAGGAAAACGAAAAAAAAGAAAAGGAGAAGCAGAGAAAGTCTTTTTCTGGGCTGCACAGCCACTGTGGCAGGAAACAGTTTGCTTCCTACACAGAGCTTGTCTGGGCTTTGACCATTTGAGTTGAAGACTGACTTTGCCTTGATATAGTTTCATAAGGATGTTACTTTGTAGCTTCTATGCTGGCTTGGTTTAGGAAACAGTATGGGCCTCTTCTGCCCCTGTGGAGGTGTTACTGGCCTGGGGCTGATTTGCCGAGAACCTGCTGTGAAGTCTGCTCTTCAAGGGGGGTGCAGTGGCGAGTGCACTGCGGGACTTGTCACGATAGTTTCTGCACTCTCAGCTGGAGTCTCATAGGGGTTGTCAGCTTCAGATCTGAGCTTGATTCCCTGTGGGACCATACCCGTAATGTTCATCCCAACGCATGGGCTCAGGAAACCTTTCTAGAATCGGGGTTGTTATGGTCGCTCCTGAACTGAAGTTCCACTCAGAAGACAGTCGAAAAGTGCTTCCCAAATGACAATGTGTGTTATTAAGGATTATTGATTGAGAACAATTTCTGTTATCAATTTGTGACCAAACAGAGGGAAAGGTAGAAAACATGAGCCTCCTTTAGCAGAGTCAGAGGAGGGTTTTTTGCCTGGTTTCTGGGCTTAGAAAGGAACGTACTAAATTAAATTCACATCTGGTTGGCTGATTCCCTTCATGGAGAAACTCCAAATTCATTGTGAAGATTAGAGTAAGCGTTTATGGTTTTTCAGGATTTTGAATGGAATTTGAAGTATTGTGTTTTCAAGCAGTGGACAAATCAGTTTTCTCATAGGTATTTGTTCACGTTCTAATTTTGGCATTTCTTTGTCTATATTATAATTTTAAAAATTGTTTTATACTTCATGTTGTGTCTTGGGATTTTATAATGTGCTCAGTCTTACTGTAGAAATGCACACAAATCCATTGAAGTTCCTCATGACAAAAAGTTTTCATCTAAAAGACATTGCCAAGTTAGTTGGAATCAGCTTATTTATCAAAATAAGCTGCTTATTAATGGGAGTGGAATTTGGAAATCATAAAAAAAATTTTTTTGATAAGTGTATAATATGCACGATTTGTTTTAAGAGTACAAACAGCCTATCTTACTGTTGCTTTTTCTTCATAATAATGGTTAACAAATGCATTCGTATCTGAAAGAGGTCTCATGAGCAAGATAAAGAAAAATAGTTAGCCTGTAAAAAGTGCTTGCCAGCTAAAAATGTCCTTCGTTTCAGACTTTATAAATCCCTTCTTCTGTATTTAAACTCATATATTGCAAATTATGTAGTCTTTTTGTGTAAATTGGTGTGGGTTTCTTAATGTCCAGCATTGCAGAACTTGAGAGTTTTCCACAGTATTGGCAATTTGTTATTAACTCATTTCTGGCATGTCTTTCCATCTTTGTTCATATATATTTATTTCTTAAGTGTCCTGTATTCTAATAAGCTCAGAAGCTGGAATCTCCCCCTAAACTTTTCTTGATCTTTATTTGAAAAAGGAATTTCTTTTTTTTCTTGATTAAAATGCATTTATACTAATGCCTAGCTTAGTTTCCTCTTTTGGATATCCGTTGTGTATAAAGTGCAAGAATTTATAGAAATTGAAGACCTGTCTATCTGTCTGCTTATGCAATAGCCTAAAACTGCGTTTGAACCTTTGTGCTCTGTCACATAGGCAGAACAGTTTGTCTACATTATTTCATATTAAAAAGTAGGCATTTGAGCCTTTGGGCTTATTTAAAAAGAAATCTTGCAAATGTCTTTACTTAACTATAAATAAATGGTTGCATGTTGATTATATATGTGTGGGATGCAGGTATTACTAAAATACTTAATTACTGATTTTGATAATTGTGATGCAGATAGCAGCCACAGAAAATCATCATGTGGTCATCTTTGACATTTGAATTAATAGTTTGAAGAACTGTTTATTTTGGCTAAGAAGAGGATAAAACTTTAGATTGGAAGTTAGTGTTCTGAAGAGTCCTAATCCACATTTTGTTTTTTTCAAACTTCAACGTGTTGGTTTCAGCAGGAACTTGAATTCTGTCAACAGCTTGTTGCAAAACATCTGTGGACCAGGAATCTAAAGACCAAGTTCAAGAAAAACTTTTGCTTCCAGTTCCAAATGTTTTTAAAGGAAAGAAGTGAGGAAGTTTAGTTACTCTAAGACTTCTGGTTGGTTTGTTTGTTTGTTTTTCCTCTGAGTCCTACGTGCACATTATACAAAGTCATTGTAGGGCGGCATTGCTCTAAAATGCTGTGCTCTTTGGTTAACCACATCAAAACAAAAAAAGCCTTCCTGAGATTTTTGTTACAGGATGCTAAGGTAGAGACAGAACAGTCTAGAACAGTCATTCTGTAGATTCTTTCTAATTTCATTTTAATTTCCACACTGTATTGGGAAAGAAGATCTCAAATTTGTTTAGGCCTGTAATTGATTCAAGGAGGATACCGACAGAATGATGCTGTTCTGGACTGAAGACAGAGTCCATGAGGTACAAATTCCCTCTCTGGTGCTAGTTTGGTCTCTTAAAGTATTATCACCGTTGAGCTGTCACAGCTGATGAAGTAAACTTTAAAAATATATTTTAGAACTCTTATTTTTCTTTCTGCCTAGACACAGAAGCCAGACATCAACACCATCAATTAATTTTAGTGTTTCCATATTTTTTCCTAAAAATTCTGTAGATATGCAAAGGTTTTGTTGCAGTAGAGGTGGAGAATGTATTTGCACTATATTACCACACAAAGAGGGGTTCTGGGCATGCCTGATGCTGTAACCTTGTTCTAGAAATGGTTGTCATTTGCTTTGTTCTGAATCCCTCTGTTAAGAGGTTTGGTGATAGTGGTGGTGGTTGTTACTGTTTTTAGCTATGTATTAGAAAGTCTTAACTTTTTGATTACTGAATTAAAAAATGTATTAGACGGAAGTAGTGAATACCTTTGAGATGATCAGAAGGGACTAAAATCACTAAGGGTCCTAGGTGAATCTGGATCGTCAGCTCCTAGCCTCTGATGCATTCAAGGGGGAAAGGGTCTCAACTCACTTTCTTTGATGTAAGTGGTTCTGTTCCTGGCTCAAGAATCTTATCACCACACTGTGTTTTATTAAGGTGTGACACTTTTAAGTCTGCATCAACTTTGTTTGCCAAATCTGAATCGTTTGACCCAGATTTTTCAGGCTGGTAACATTGCTGAGTTTCCTGCCAAACTAAACATTTTCAAGAGTATGCCTGCTCAGCACTTCTGAAAGTCAAGCCCTGTGACTTTGGTGTCCAGTTGTAGCAATTAGGGAATACCTGTAATAAGTGGCTTTTCAACATCACGCAGAAAACCTTTGGCAAGGGCACAGGATTATATGCTAGTTCCCAAAACAGCAATCAGTTGACCATGTGACTGATCAAACACTTGTATTATTTCACTGTACAAACACTTCCCCTGATTTATTTTCTGTTTATAATTGTCCACCTATTGCAGCTGTTCTCTCCCTCTCTTAGAGGCAATGAATCTTCTTTGGAACACTTAATGCATTAGTGCTGGAATCAAGAAACAACCTTTAAATTTCAGCAATGTCAATTACAGTATTATGCATTTATCTTCCTTATTTTATAATGAGCTCATAAGTGTTTTTAGAGCAAGGATTCTTATGAAACATGTTTGTATTCTTTTTGCATTTGTAAAGCAATATGTTTTTTTAAACACTGATTGTCAAGGCATAAGAGACTCTGACCATTTATGTTTGCTTTCATGGCAGTATTTTTCATAGCCGTAGCTGTAGACAGTCCTGGTTTCATAACATGGATTGTATGTAGAATGTATTCCTAAGTGGTCTGAGGTGCCCATCAGCCCTGTTCTGCCATAGCGTAGTTGTCTAAAATCTATATGAACTGTCAGTAGCATGTTTGCCTATGTATAGGAAGCTCAGGGTACATTATACTGTTAGCATCCTCTGTTCAGCTTATCTCATTTCTTGTGACAGATGATATGCACAGCTTTTCCACACACCTTTGCTTTTCTGAAGTTCCTTTTGGTCACTTAAGGTGACACAGTTACAGGCGGTGAATTAAAAAAAAAATCTAGATTTTGCTGTGCAGCAAAGAATGTTGAGGTCATCTTTATGTTCCATCTGAATTTTCTCACATCTGTAAAGTGGTTCTAGTAAGCTCGTAAACAAGTGGCTGCAGTCAGTTCAGGGAGATCAGTGATTTCCCACTCCCAGCTTTTCTTTTAAGGTATGGGAAGTACTAGCACCATTTATACTCTACTTTCTGGCATTTGGGATACAGTTTCCAAGCTGGTGCGGAAATACTAGATTTGTAATAATTCTTCAGTTTTGAACAGCTTTTTGATGTGCTGAAAGACACAATGTATGCTGTTGAGCATCGGATTATCTCCTTAAACATATTTTGAACATGTATGAAGGCTGGGGTGTTGGGAGGGAGGTTCTGAAATGGTTTTAGAAAAGTGCAAGGCATTACAGCAAGTGAAAAAATTCTTGTTGCTTTTAAGTATGATAGATCAATGACACTTTGCATGCAAAGTTGATTAGTGAAAATGCTAGATAAGGTGAAAATGCTATGGTGCAAGTTTTCTCTTTATGTACATCTTAAAGATGTTACTTGAAGATTTGTAACTTTTTCAATACTAAGAATCACAGAATCACAGAATCGTCTAGGTTGGAAGAGACCTCCAAGATCACCTAGTCCAACCTCTGCCCTAACACTAACAAGTCCTCCACTAAACCATATCACTAAGGGCTACATCTAAACGTCTTTCAAAGACCTCCAGGGATGGCGACTCAACCACCTCCCTGGGCAGCCCATTCCAATGCCTAACAACCCTTTCGGTAAAGAAGTTCTTCCTAATATCCAACCTAAACCTCCCCTGGCGCAACTTTAGCCCATTCCCCCTCGTCCTGTCACCAGGCATGTGGGAGAATAGACCAACCCCCACCTTGCTACAGCATCCTTTAAGGTACCTATAGAGAGCAATGAGGTCTCCCCTGAGCCTCCTCTTCTCCAGGCTGAACAACCCCAGCTCCCTCAGCCGCTCCTCGTAAGACTTGTTCTCCGGACCCCTCACCAGCTTCGTTGCCCTTCTCTGGACTCTCTCAAGCACCTCGATGTCCTTCTTGTAGGGAGGGGCCCAAAACTGAACACAGTACTTGAGGTGCGGCCTCACCAGAGCCGAGTACAGGGGAATAATCACGTCCCTAGCCCTGCTGGCCACACTGTTTGTTATGCAAGCCAGGATGCTGTTGGCCTTCTTGGCCACCTGGGCACACTGCTGGCTCATATTCAGCCAACTATCAACCAGTACTCCCAGGTCCTTCTCGGCCAGGCAGCTTTCCAGCCACTCATCTCCCAGCCTGTAGCTCTGCTTGGGGTTGTTACGCCCCAGATGCAGGACCCGGCACTTGGCCTTGTTGAACTTCATACAGTTGACCTCAGCCCATCGGTCCAGCCTATCCAGATCCTCCTGCAGAGCCTTCCTTCCCTCGAGCAGATCGACACACGCACCTAACTTGGTGTCATCTGCAAACTTACTGAGGGTGCACTCGATCCCCTCATCCAGATCATCGATAAAGATATTAAAGAGGACCGGCCCCAGCACTGAGCCCTGGGGGACTCCACTAGTAACCGGCCTCCAACTGGATTTGGCTCCATTCACCACAACTCTTTGGGCCCGGCCATCCAGCCAGTTTCTAACCCAACAAAGCGTACGCCAGTCCAAGCCACGAGCAGCCAGTTTCTTGAGGAGAATGTTGTGGGTAACAGTGTCAAAAGCCTTACTGAAGTCAAGGTAGATCACATCCACAGCCTTCCCCTCATCCACCAAGCACGTCACTTGGCATTGATTATTGAATATTGGCATTGAATCATAGGCCATCGTTAAATCTGCATTTAGGCATGTAATTATTGTACAAATGTTAGCATGTCATGTGTTTTGTAGAAATAAAAAGGCATGATCCAGGCTTTCTTTTTGTAGCATTTATTTTAGGTATTTATTATTTATTATTTATTTATTTATTATTTATTATTTATTATTTAGCATTTATTATAGGTATAATTTCGTAAGTAATTTTTCTTCTCAGCTATAGAGTTTGTAATTCATGAAGGTCAGAATGTAAACCCTTAGGAACCTAAGAATATCAATGTAAAGATTTCCAACCTTTTTGTTTCATTGCTAATTTAAATCTTTTGAAAATGAACATAGTTATTTGTGTGATTTACTATTCTTTTACTATATTATAAGCAGGGCAAGGTTCTTGATTTTTCTTCTGTGCTTTTTACTTTATCCCTGCAAACAGAGCTTAATTTGCTGTGTGAGCTGTATTTGCAGGTGTTCTGAAGTCATTGGAGACAAAAAGAAAAAACAGAGTAGAATGTCAGTTTTGGGGAGCAAGTGGACCTAAAGATTACTAAAGTATAAAGAATAACCCTAGTTTTAATTGTAAATACTAGCTAATGCTAGTAAGCATTACTGTAGCTGGGAATTTACATGAAATGATACAGAAATGTATCCATCTTGGTGTGGAGAAAAAAGCTGTGTTTTTTCTCATGCCTATTGTAAAACATGATCTGCTGGCATTGCTCTGGTAGCTATGAGTATACCTTATAGACTATGCTGCATTCTCAGTGTCAGGATAAATTCTTTAATTTTTTTTTTTTTTTAGCTACTGACTAAATCAGTGAAATATGAAGTCAACCGAAATTAAAGATATTAATGAAGATGCTGACTTACTGCATCCAATAACATTAAGCAAGTGTTCTTAAAAATATACAAGTCTTTATGTTTTTTGTTAAGTACAAATGCACCTTACTAAACACACAGTCACCACAGAAGAGGAAGAATGCCCGGATTGTTCAAATCCTGTCATATCATTCCAGAAATTGTGCTCACTGTTATTACGGTTAGAGGGTGCGGTCAGTGCTTCAGGAAAGAGGCCAAGAAGTGAGATACTGTTGCTGTGCCAGTTTCATGAAGAGGGGTTTGTGGAAGTGGACAGTGTTACTCACTTTGGTTCTGTCAGTTTAAAATGGTACATAATTTTGTTATTGAAGTTGCCTATAGGAAAACCAATCTAAATCTGTAAAGCTCGATTATGTAGTACTTATCTTCTTCCTTATTGCCATGATTTCACCTTTAGGAAAAAAGATCACGGACTATGTTGCTTCTGAGGCAAGGCCTGAGATTTTCTTCCTGCAGGCCACCAATTTCATTTTTACAGGATGTGTAAATTCTGCTTAGGAATTGTTCATCTCTGAGACTGTTGGGGATAGGATACTTGGCACATGCAAGACAAAGTCAAAATTCACAATGGTACAGGGAAAAGGAGCTGATATTCTTGGGAATGAGTCATGGCTACAGTATTGCTGTCTCATCGTGGCTTTGGGGAAGTATTTTTTGGAATGGGCAAGCTTTTGATGAGCCATAAAACTGAGGTCTGCCCACTATGAGTATTGAAGATCTCTTCATGCAAACGTAGGAGTATTAGCCACTGTTTTCCATAAGACTGTGTCTTGAGTGATGACATTCTGCCTGTGTTTCTCCAGCAGCTTCCCTCTGATGAAGTGCAATATGTCTAGCTTTAAAATTGTTTTTTAATTTCTCCGAATGGGGGAAGAAAAATCAATTTCAAAAAGAGAGTGTTACTTTCCATGAGTGGGACGCTGCCAAAGTATTTATGTGAGTAAAGTGTGCATTGTTGAATGTTAGGTGGAGTTGGACTGCAGGAGGCAGTGTAACAGAGAAAGTTCCCTAGTTGTACAAATGGCTAAAAAAGAAACTGCAGGACTCTTTCTCTATAAAGTTTGGATTAATGTGGAAGATCTTCGTAGTCACAAATGAAATTGTTTACTGCAACTGTTAGCAACCACAGTGGCAAACAGAGGTTTGAAAGTAACATGAGGAATGAGAAAAGAACTGGCAGGTAGCATCACATCTTATACCTCACTACAAATGGCGCTTTGACTTTAAGATTACTTGTTCCCCTGTTAGGGAGAATTAGTTTAAGTATATGCCAATTTAGAATTAAAGGCTGATGCAAAAATTAAAGAAAAGGGTGCCCAAAAGTCTTAATTTAACCAAAACTTTTCATAGGAAGATATCTCAGAGGTAAGAAGGCTTAAGGCATGTTTGAAGTTTTTCCAGTGTGCATTGGTTGTATATTGAACTATTGAAGAAAATGAATACCAGCATAGAAAAAGTATGTTACTCCTTAAGTGTCTGGAGAAATATAACATTGAAAAGAAGTAGTGGGGGGTGGGATGGAATCTGTGAGGCCATGTAAGGGGATGGTAAATTTTTAGTCTAACATATTGGAAGCCTTGCCATCAGTGTTTAAGAGAGAACCCAAGAAAGGGTCCTGCAAAGGATCTGATGTAGTTGCAGCAAGGAAAAACGATTGTTTGGCAGACCTTTTTTTTTTTTTTTTTTAAATCAGGTAGAATTATAGACTAAAGTTCTTCAGTACAGGGATCAAAGGATGTGGCATCTCAAACCATGTACTTACCAATGGAATATAAGTGAAAGATATTTATTAGAGGTCATAATGGAAATGTTGTAAGATAAAGCAAGATTTTGGAACCAGAGGTAAGTGAAGAATGGGTCAAAAAGCTGCATGTCACTGGGTGACTGAAGAGTAGGTGGTCAGTTATGATAGAAAATTACATTTTCCTGGATTCTGGTGGGAAGGCCAACTGAAACAGACTCTGTGGATAATGATTCAAATTTTGGTCTGCCACTCAGTCTGTAAACATGTTTATACATCCAGTTCTTACTCTGAAATGCTGATAAATCATTGTATATTGTTAATTTCTTTTGGCTTAACAATAATGAAATAAATGATGTCTTTTTTTGTTGATATTTTCCCTCTCCCCCTACTGTGGTTGTTATAATTCTGTTTATGAACCATAAAATGTCTGAAACAGTGAGCTGAGGGCACAGAGATGTCAGTTCTCTTACTGGCAGTATGTAGTTTGACGGCTTGGTCGTTACATCTGGACATTTGATGGCAATTTCTGTGACTTGGAGGTAGTGTTTTGCTTGTGGTTTGCAAACTGAGAACACAAGTCAATGAGCTTTCTCATAACCTATAGTTTCAGATAACACTGTCTAGATCCTGGCAGAACTATTCTTTTCATTCCCTGTGCTTAATTTTGACCTGGGTGTTGTGGTATGTTCTCCATTCCCATATCTGCTGCTCATCTGCTTAAGTCACTTGTTTATTTTCTTTACTTTTTTTTTAATGCGGACAATTGGAGGAATGTTTTTAATATTCGTGAGTTGTTCCATAGTAATACAAACACGTTTTTAGTTCATAGCTATGAGAAGTCTAGTTATGAGAAGAGAGTTTAGACTTCTGATGGTTTAGTAGACAGTGATATTGCATGGAGCAGGTTACAAGCATTTTCACTAGGCTTTCATGTCAGTCTATCTGTATTTGTTCTAATGGATCTCTTTCCATATTTGCAGGTGGACAGAAAGTTGAACCCATCTATAAAAATCACTGGATAGTAACGATTAATTTGATGAACTTGTATAGTTTGCTTTTTAGAAATTATTCTCCAGGTTCAGGACTTGGTATTTTCCTTTGTCGAACTTGTGAAGTTTTTAATATATGGATGTAGGATAACTCTTGGATTTAAGTTGATGAGATCCAGGTTAATTATATAAAAAAGCATAAGTCAACATAAAACTATAGCTAGTACCAGCTAGTTGGCATTGTCAGTATGTATACATTATAGGTCTTTGTTATTTCAGGCTGGACAATCTCTGAAAATATGAGCTTCAGTCCTTCAAACCAGCAGTACCAGCAGGAGTTGTTTTTACAATAATAATAAGAGGAGCTGTTTCTTTTTTCATACATTTATTTCCTAGCTTTAGGCAAAACTGCAGAAGATGAAATTAGTTTGGACATTTAACTTTTAGGCTTACAGTCATATACTGAAGATTTGAGCTAAATTAAAAAGAATTTAGAGCATAGTTCTCTCTTTATATAGAGAGGGGTTTTTTGTTGTTGTTGTTCTGGGTGAAATGTAGTTTATCAAATACAGTACAGTAATTTTCTGACTACTTACAGGAATTTGTAGGCCTGCATGTAACACTTTGCCTGTATACAATCAGTGTTTTCAAGTTGGTAATGTTAAAGTATTTAAGAAAATGTGCATTATTTTGAAAATATATTTATGGGGTGTGGGGTGCAGAACAGTATTTATTGAAAAATAGAGTCTCCATCCATTGGTCTCTGTTTTCTATTTAGGTACAAATAAAATCTGTGTGTAATTGAAAAATCACTAAGGCACTCTATTGTGAACTTACTTGTGTTGGCCAAAATCATTTAGGTAATATCTCATGTCTGTTATGCTTTTTCTTAAGAAAAAATAATTTTTTGCAAATTCCATGATGTTCTGCTCTGTTTTTAAAGGGTTCTCCAATCCCCAAATACTCTGAAAAATTGCTTTTCTTTTGTGCTGTTGTAGATTGAGTTTAGAACAGAACTGTTAGCTTTTCAAATGTCGTGGGTCAACACATGTTTCCTGGTATGCAACTGTTGAAAGGTTTTTTTTGCTTGTTTTTTCAGTTCATTTTTTTAATGTAACCCATACACACATTGTCAAAGCTCATATACTGTTCTTCTAATGTTTGTCCAGTACTGCATAGTTATTTTCAAATTTTCACATAATTTGTTTGGAGTTTACAGCAAATATTTTTCATATTTTTTTAGTATGATCTGTTTTGTATTTTGAAGACTTAAGAATCTAGGAAACACTGATGCATCAGGAGACATTGCATGCAGCAGACTATTTCTGCTCATCTTGTATCATTACTCCTGAGACAAAATGATGAATACGCTGATGCACGTGTAGGCAGCTTTGCAGTCCTTGCTGCTCAGACAAGACCGTCACGTCTGAGATGTTGACATCTCCAGCACATGACATAGTCATCATCTTACCAATAGATTTTGTCTTGCAGTAGCATTTTATAAACTTCATGATATATTGAATTTTAGTTTTAGTGTGAGCATATGGTAAAGCTGTGTTCTTACTTCCCTGTGGAAATGTTACCTGTCATCTGTTGTCTAAAGCAGCAGTTTCTCACTTTCATGGGCTTGTAGGTGTCAATGCTGAGCCACTCACACAATTTGGACCTTGTATTTCAGTCTTCTTTCAAGCTTGACTCTAGCAGCTGTGGTTTGCTTGGCTATGTAAAATATTATATTAAATGAGGGATAAAACAACAACAACAAAAAAAACTACTTCAGTATTTCACCAGCACACTGTACAATCTATTAATAGTGGTTAAAGAAAGTCCCCAAGTTTTCAGGTGATTTTCATGGTTCTTGTATCATGAAAGAATAAGTAGTCATTCTTTCAAAAGAACATGCTGTCCTTTTGGATAGCTGTATTGCACAAGTGATGTCCAAGTCAAAAGTCTGTTGTTTTTTTTCTTTTTTTTTTCTTCTACTTTTTATTTTTCCTGCAGATGGCTTCCTCTTGGGTATAATTTGGAATAAAATTCAGTACTGTTAAGTGATTTGGCTCTTTCTTTTATTCAAAGTATGTAAGACATTACAGATGCCTTGAAATATTTCTATTTCCTCTGTATACTTATGGGACAATAGAAGGGAACCCCCCACAGTTGACTAGTGTTTCTATTTTTATATATAGGAGTACCATGAACATCTGATTAGTTTTGAAGCAGAAACATGTTATTCGTTTAACATTTTCAATAAGAATGTTGTTGTTAACATTTTATTTTCCATGTACCAGTTTTTACAATTCAATAGCTGCTTCTATTATGTAGCAATTCTTTGATAATATTTTGCTATCAAGTTTATTGTAATAATTACATATATAGCCCATCTCTTGTTTGCCGTTTACATGAAAAAGATGTGGTTTCTATTTCAACTCTCTGTATTTTATGAGGTGATCTATAATTGATGATGCTCAACAATGGTCAGTTTGAAAGAAATTACAAGGGCAGCCTAGTTGCATTTGGATACAAGCAACTAGAATTACCTTGCCAGTAAAGAAATAAGAGGAGGGCTTTTCTGGGTGTGCAGTCACTGCAGAGGATGCTTGCATGCAATTGAGATGTGCAAGTGTATTTATACAGGGTATTTTTCTGCACTTGTTAGTTGTCTTGGGACATAGAGGGAAATGTGTGCTCTTTTCCATGCAGTAAAGTAAGCAGCTTACATATTTCAGTTGTCTTAACTTTGCATTGTCTTAATTGATTAGCAATCACTGGCATTTTCAAGCAGTGAAGTATTTTACAATTATTGAGTTTGCCAATTATTTTCTATTAAACTATCAAGCCATGATATAGTTACCTAATGCCTATCGACCCACATGAAAATTATTTATGCCTCTGTATTCAACCCTATTCAGTACAAGAACCAAATTTTACTTCAAATGTTATAGCATTTTATATTGTATGTTGCTTATAAAAAACAACAACAACAAAAAACTTCCTTTTTTAAACAAATTGGTTTCTTTTCTAATCCTTTTCTCCCAACTTTCTGGCTTCATGGAGAAGCCATATGTAATGTATCAGTTGATTTAGTCTGACCAGAGTTTATTAATTAGCACCACTGATATGTGATATGATGTCCAGCAATTCCAGTTACATCAGAAAGGTTCTGTTCTGTACAAACTGATGGCATTTTTAGGTGTAGATAAGACTAGAGCATCTCCTGAGCTTACGTGAATTGATTGCCCTGATGATATCAACATGCTATACACTGCAAAGGAAACAAACAAACAAAAAAAATCCCTGAATCCTGTCAGTTTGATTTGGTAGAAAATTTCTTCTCAGCCCTTGGTTTGGCACATGACACTTAGTCTTGTAAGCAAGACAGGTCAGCCAGAATTCTCTGCAGCACCTGCCAGCCCCATGACGGGCTGGATCTCTGCTGTTGGCTCTCTTGCAAAAACTTGGATGTCTGATTAGGTACTTTGGTGGAAATTCTGTCTAAATCTCTATGCATGAATGGCTGAAGCTCTGAAGTATGAGATTTGATTATAATATAGTGTAAAGCTTCAAGTATTATGAGCACTTTTGAGCCCTAAAATGGAAAGAGGTGAGCAAGAGGTTTCCTATACAGATTTGAAGGTTAGAGGAACCTCCACCACAGTATGGGCTGACTTGCTCTGACACACAGGTGTCAAATGATGTCTTGCAAAAGCTAATTTCAGGAGCATCTTTCAGAATTACAGATATATATATATATATATATATATATATATATTTATGAGTTAAGGACTTGGACTCCAACTGTGGTGAGCCCACTGCTTACCCCAATAACCTGTCCCAGTTTTCATCCCCTTCTTAGAGAGTGACATCTTATTTTGAGGTTTGAATTTTTATGATGATGACTTCTGGATCTTGTAATACACTGGATCTGGGAATGCTTTTATCTGCAGTCCACTTACTAGTAAACACCTTATCTATGTATCTTATAAACATCTTATCTAACATCTCACTATAAAGTGTTTTTCAACTCTCTTAGGAAAAAAAAAAAAGAAAAAGCTGAGATTTCTTTGAGATTTGTAATCAAAATCTTTTGAGATTTCAGCAGAGATTTGACAGATTTTGGAATCTCTTATTGTTAAACTCACAATATTATATTTGTTTTCCAGCCCTAGTTATGTATTTTTGTTTTAGTTAGAAAACTTTCTTCTGCATTCTCTACACCACATTCTCAAGTGATTTTTGTAGCAATTCTGGGACTTCCCAGTAATGACACATGGGAAGGAATGAGGATTTTTTAGCTGGGAGGAGGTTTGGGAATTAGATAATGCTGTCTTGAGGTGGTGCCTTCTACAACTGTCCTCAGTCCTCTGAGTTATAGCTTAAATGTGTGTGTGTGGGGAGGGGAATGGGAAGCATTAACTGCAGTTTCATTTAATTAAAATGCCTGGTTTTAAAGTGCCTTTGTTGTTGTTGTTGTTTTTTCTTCATGTGTTTCCCATCGGATTAATATTTTATTCTCATAATGTCATACTATTAATTTTTGAGTTACTGGTGGTCTTTACCAGTAAACTTTCTAGATGACTGTTGATTTGGTTATAAATATACCAAGCAGTGGTAGACCAAGCACTGCTGTCCGAAAAACTCCAGTAGAGGTAGCTTCATTGAGGTGTATGTCTGCTAATGGTTCTCTTTCCCAAATTGTCAGGAAGGTAGTCTTTTAATCCATAGAATGTAGCTGTAGTAATTTCTTATAAAAAGTTTAATCATCACATAGCACCAAATCAACTATCTTTAATCAATTAATTAAATAAAAAAATCCTGTATGTCCTGCTGTTGTGGTTGCGTTTATTAGCTGGGTTGTAATTCTATTACCCCACCCCCACCCCCCAAAAAAAAGGCTTAATGGCTTAAAAATGTTTTAATGGCTTTTTTTCTCCCTACATAAACATACCAGTTATCATTCTGTTCCTGACTTTGATTTTTGTCTCTGATACAGCTTCAAACTACCTTTTTGTTGATTTATGTGAGCTCGCTATTGTGCTGAACTAGTCCATAAATTCCTGTGGACATTCTTTTGACCCTTTTAAAGCATAGAAGTAATGTATGTGGTCTCTAGTTCCCTGGTATTTTCCCCTTCTGGAAAACTTGTGGAATATTAACTAATATTAGTGGTAAAGAGCTTCTCAGCGCTTTCATTTTAGATGCAAGTTTCTTGAGCTAGTCTGTTTGAAAATGTTGAATTTTATCAGAGTTTCTCGCACTCTTTCTGTTTTTTTAATTCAGGTAACATCTTATGAAATAAGATGCTCCCATTTTACAGACATACAATTTTAAATAGAATTCCTGATGTTCTATTTTACTCTGCTTATGATGGAGAAAGGAGAACATTCAAGCTGCAGTTTTCTGGCGATTGCACAGAACTCAAACCCAAGATGTCTTTCAAAGATGGAGTACAAAGGAGGAATGCTGAACTGGAGAAAAAGCGGGTACCAGGATTAGATAGGAACTGAGAAGTGCAAACTTTCTCATTGCCAGTCCTCTCTGAAGTATCAGTTTGGCAGATTTTGGAATCTGTTATTATCTTGTTTAGAAACTGCTAAATTATGCAAACCTACCTAGAGGAAATGCAGTTTATTTGTCAGCATTGCAGTTCTGCTGACAAGCCATAAATTAGTGCACGTGACAGCATTTGCACTGGCACCAAGTCTTGTTTACACTAGAGCTTTTGCTAGACCAGCTCTCGCACAGGTATTTTTTGTGCCACATGCATAAGAAGTCATGCCTGTAACGTAGTCTGGCAGCAGCACTCACTGGTAGTAACACAGTACTTGGCTTCGGGGGAACAGAGGACAAGTGTGGTCCTGTGCTGATTCCCTGTTTCCACACAGGAAGCTGGAACATCATGGAAAGCACCAGACTTTTCAGCTCTCTTTTCATGCTGCTGCAGATGGTGATGTATTTTAATTTGATCTCGGGGAGCGTGCTGACAGGAAGTGCGTTTGATCTTTCTTCATTAACACTATGGAAATGTAAAATTCTGTAGGAACAGCCAATGCACAGAATTCATTGTTTTAATGGGATACATTCATCTTGCAATCCAGTAAACTTTTCTGGAGGATTTATTTCAGGTCCTAGTCGAGGCTTTCACTTGCATGAGAAGTTGTTTCTTTGTGAGATTTCTAGCCACATTTTCCTGTTTATGTACTTTCCCTTCTGTTTCTTTGTGGAAACTCACACATGCAAAAGGGGAAATTGATTGTGACCCTAAGTGGGTAACAGTAACATGAGGCATGTAAGAAGTATTGTTAAATTCTAACATGAACAGACCAGAAGAACGGAGAAAAATATACCTCCTTTTCTGTAAGTTCCTTCAGTTCTTTTGAATTTAAGTTCCCTTGGCTGCACGAAGTTTTTGGTGTGATGAACCTTTATCTCTGTCCCCTCAGTTTGCAGGTGAAACCGAACAGAGTGAGAGGTGGCAGAGATCGATGTGAGCATGTGCTTGGCAAGGTGCTGAGCTGAAGGCTGCACTCCTGGATGCACTCTCATTTCAGGCCTTCTACTTCTCATGTGGCTAGAGGTGCTTATGCTGGGCTAGTTGTCTGCCAGACCATGTAAACTCCCTTGGGCTTTCCAAAATGCCCTCCTCACTCTAGCTGGATACTCCTTGTGCTGGATTTTTCTGTAGTAATTGCAAGAATTCAGTGGGCAGACTGACTTTCTGGTGTTGGCATTGGAGGGACGTGTTTGCTCTGGTCTAAGCTAGCAGAAGGCTGCTTGGGGTGAGCGTCATCCACACGCCAGATCTTGGAGGCACACCGTGTTTAGCAGTGTGTGTATGTGAAAATAAAAGAATAGGAGAGGGGAAGGCAGATGAATTTGCTCTCTGATGACCAGAACAATCGGAAGAACTGTTCTAATGTTCAGAAAAATTAGATTTACTGGGATAGGCTGCACTGCAATTTTGCTGGCATTATTTGTAGAGGACAGACCAGAACACTTGGCTCCTGTTTAAGGAAACTGATTAAATTTCAGTCTGTGGATGGGAGGAATCAAACACGACAAGAATAAGAAGTATAAGAATAAGAATCCTGCAGAGGTTAAGTATGACGTACCCCAAAACCTGGAATGGTTTGTTTTACAAGCATATGTTTTAGTCTAATTTCTACTGTCTATATTAAGACCAAATTCTGAATTCTTAATTTGTTTGCATATTTCAAGACTTCCTGTTCTGCGTTTTGTCATCTGGAGGCTGTTGGCATCTCCTTCAAATCTCTAAGCCTATTTTGCTGCAACTGGCACAGGCCCTCTCACTGCTAGGCCTCTGTCAACTCAGATCAATGTTGTTTTTAGTATACAGGGCATTACCACCTGGTTATACACGCATGCACTCATGTATGCACCTTCTCTTGAAGTGTTGAGTCTTGGAACCCTTTGCTGGCAGGTTTATTCTAAGGAATTACAAGATCATGAATGCAAAGATCGTAACCCAAGTTTGCTGATGTTTCTTTTTTGCTTGTTTGTTTGGTTGGTTGATTTTTAACTGTTAGAGTACAAAGGAGTGCATCTTTAAATGTGTTCATGGTAGCAAGGTTGGATGTGGTATTAGTGGTGTGGTTTAATATCTGATTGTTCAGGTATGAACTATAAAAATAAGATAATGAGGACTTGGTGTATTATGGTAATATTTTATATAACATTGACCGGTTGCTCTGGAAGAATAGTTTAGCATTAGAACGTCAACTCAAAATTTATGCTCATATAAATACTTTACTATATGCCAGTTGTAACTGCTGAATGATGCATGGTAATTATCCTGCTGTTCTTTTTTTTTTAAAAAAAAATTTGATTAATGCAATAATTATACATGCTGTGTATCTTTTGAAAGATACGATATAGCATTATCTAGAAAATCATTTGGGAAGTCATTAAAGACTTGAAAAAGTCTATGGTTGCTGTTGCATCACAGTGCTGCTGCTGTCAAAAGAAAAAGGATGAAGGAGGGAAGGCAGAGGAGAGAGAGAGAGAAGAAAGTGCATTAGGCAAGGCTAATGTTTCATGCTTGACTGATAAATACTATAAAATACTCATGTACATTTCTAAATTGAAGCTGTTTTTCTAGGCTCCTATTCTTCAGGTGACTAGCAATCTCCTCAAGTATATAGACAGCACTCTAATAACAGGGGGAAAACAACGCCAACAAACCAATTTTATTGTCATAGAAAAGTGTCCCAATGCATTTTAGAAAATACTTCTGAGCACTGGTGGTTCCAGGCTTTTACCTGGAAATAATTCTGAGTAACTTTAAGTGCATTAGTTTCATTTTAGACTAGGCTAAAGAGAGATAAGCGGTTTGTTAGATACAAGATGTTGAAAGGCAGGACGATGTTACAAAATTTTATGTATATTTTGTGTTCTGTTTACGTTCAGAGATATCCCCAGAGTTTCAAGCATTTCCTCAGATTTACAGCTTCATAACATTACATTTTTATTATGCCAGTGAGCATTGTGATTGTTTTGTTTTGCTTTAAGTAGAGGTATGCATCTGAAAAAGAAAATTTCCCTGTGCCAAAATTCCGTACATAAGTGATTGGTGAAATGGTGAAATATTCAGCAGCTGGTGCTAGGTCATGCAAGTCCAGATGGAACAAAATTCTTTCACATAATGTCCAGAACACGGTCCCTTATTTTCAGGGAGTTTTGTAGAAAAGTTGATGATGGTTTGTGTTAAAAACAAAACACAGTTATTTGAGAAGTAAAAGAAAGCCTACAGAAGCAGAGTCAATAGAATGAAGCATTATGCCCAGAGTGATCCAAGGGAGAATCAAACATTTGGTGAAGGAATTAAAATGAGAAGGAAGGTGAATATCTGTCAGATGCTTTAAATCCCAAAGGGATCTCTTAATTCGAGTCTTGTCAGTAGATTTCGATTGTTTATTACTTTATGTGCATTCAGATAGCTTTTGATATTATTTACAAGTGCACAAAGATGTTTTGAGAAAATACAGTGTGAGAATATATTTTAAAAATGTTTAATTATATATCTGCAGTGGTCTGTAATGGTATTTCATGGACATAGTCATCTGTTCTCTTTAAGCTCATTAAAAAATGCTTTCAAAAGATGACTTGCAAAGAATGTATCATGTGGTAACCTTTCTGAACAAGGTTTTTCCGCATTCTGTTCTGGTAGTGCCATCAGAAGTAGTGGATTTCTGATGGAAAGCTTACCGGATTGTTGATACAGAAAACAATGTGAAGTGCAGACAGAGCAGTATTCTAGGCTGTAGCTAAACAGACCCAACTAGAACATTGGTCTGGGTTTTTTTTTGGGACTCTGCTTATCCTGAGGGTACAAGCCCAGGGGTAAATAACACAGTTCTAACAGGCAGTTCAGCAAATGAGTAATTTCTGCTCAGCAGGTATGGAGGTTAAATAATGCACTTCAGCTGTAATAAGGATACAAATTACTAAAATTTTTCTGTAATGACACTTGTACACCAGATACGTACTGTTCAGTATAGTGATAGCATCAAGTCTTCACTTCCATAGCATCCAGTAAGACTCCTTCCTACATCCTAATTCCTTCAGTGCTAGAATAAAGGTTGTGACTATTGCCTTCATTTTTTCAACAGACTTTAGAAACCTGTATACAGTATATTAAAGGTATGTGCTGATAAGTACAATGATTTATTTTCACAGAGAAGGACAAGGTAAGGAGTAGTACAGCTATGGCTCTAGGTAGGAAAGAAGAACAAACTTATCAACTAAGGAAAGACGAAGTTTTTGGCTTATAGAAATTAGAAGAAATAAACGTCACTTTTAACTGAGTGCTAATCACATTTAGACCTTAGAGGGAAGCCTTGTGGTGATGACATATACACTTTTTAAAGGTGGCAAACCCAGCTACAGTATTTCAAAATGTTATGTATGATTTTTAAACCCGTGTAATTTCTTATTCTTGTTTGACCTGAAAGCATTTTGTGGGAGTAACTAAGAGAAAGTGCTTTGCTTCAGTGAACACCTGCAGTTTCAGGCAATGTTTGAAATGTCATTTCAACACGTTGACTGGAAGAACTCTGTTCCATATTCTTCAGCCCAAATTCTGGATATTTGCACCAGATTTTAGAAGGCAATCACTTGTAATCTGGAGTGGATTTGAAGCACTCACCACCCTTAGAGGCTGAATTCTATAAATAGTGAGTTGGACAATCTGATTCTTTCTAATTTTTAGTGTCTTTGATAGAAGCTGTGTTCTGGTTCCAAGAATTCTGGCAAATAAGTGAAACAGTATGGGAGTGCATTCATTTTTAAACTCCTCTTTCTTTTCTTGTTTACTGAAGAAGCACATGACCTTTGAATTATGTTCATAGTGGTGCTTTTGTCTGTTTTGGTATAGCGTCTGGTTGGTAGGGAAACATTTTCCTGTTCTTAGTAGCCAGACTCTAATGGCAAGCCTACTGGATAGTAGCTTGTATTTATACTAATTCGGAAAGTTCTTCTCAGTGTCATTTGCATTTCAAATATTACACTAATATTTATTACCTTATTTTAAGGAAACTGAGACTCATTCATTGTTTAATTTCTTGGAGGAGCATGTTGTCTTTATTCTCTATCTCTGTATTTATAAATTCCTTCCAGTTTATTTAAAAACAGATTCTCTGTATAGCCAGTGGGTGTACTCTGCTTCAGCTGTTTTCCTTAACAGTCACTAATTGTTGTTCGCGAGTAATGAGTGAAATGTAGAAAGCATTATACACAGGATCATTTTAAGATTGGGAAGGATTTTCACTGACATGAGTAGGGCTTGGACATGCGTGGAAGTTGAGAGAGGGCTATTGAGAGCTCCCTGCCCAGCTCAGCAGTCACTTGGCATAGTTAGAAAGGTTTTCACTTTGCATTTCCAAGTTTACAGGGCAGATGCTGGTATAAATTTTGTATGGTAGACCTGCCAATAATGTTTCATTACAACAAAGAGAAGTATCATTTAAGTACACTTTATTTTTAAAAACATTAAAAATAGACCTACTGATACTTAAAAGTTTGAAATGAGTAGATTGTGTGTACTGTGCAAAAATCAGCTATGCATAAGCTGCACATCCCAAGCTCACATATTGGTCATTGGTGTGCCCAGCACCTCGTGGTGTATTCACAAATCCCAGGTTTTACGTGCCCTTAGGGTGATGTTACTCAGTGTGCCTATAACGGACGTTGGTCTCAGGATTCCAGACCTTCAGCAATCTGACAGATTCCCACTTAAAGCTGTGCGATGGGGAATTATCCTGAAAGCTAATGGGCAGTGAGCACCAGCAGAGCCTGTGGAGGCAAGCAAGGAGCTCCTGTCAGAGCTGGTAGGCTTGGCAGGTCTGGAGGAATGCTATGGTTGTAAACTCAAGTGTTCAGAGTTTGAGAAGTGCCAGAGTCCAGGCTGTGTTAGCTACTTCATGTGTATTATTCAGTTTTAACTGTATACCATGAAAAGGTTACATTTATTTATTTATTACCAAAATGTTACTGTATTTGTTGCATTTTGGCTTGTAGTCATTGAACAAATGGCTATTCAGTGGTGGTGTGTTTTTCTATCTTTTCTGAGGTACAGATTCCAGGCTTCATTTACCAAATACCTCCTGACCTTTGCAATACATACAGATCTCTAATGATTTAATTTTCAAACTTTTTGATGATCCTTTCATCATAATGTCTGTATATATCTACCATATTATGTTATCTTTATAGCAGTCCTGCAAGATTAATGGTGGTATTTTCTTATTTTTAACTGATGTGAGTTGAAAAACAAAGGGAGATTAGGTCAGTATTATCAAATTCGGGGACTAATACTGGATGCTTAGCTTGGAATGACTAGGATGTCTTTTCACAGAGTACTTTTTGATGCTCACAGCAGTCATTCTCAGTTGCAGGGAGGAGTGCTTAGCACTTTTAGGTATACAGACTCAGAAGTGTTAAGCTGAGTATCTAGGATATGAAGAACATAACATGAGAAACTTTTGGTTCTGAAGATTTTCCCAGGATCATAAAACCAACTGTATATCAGAGGCAGAGTTTTAACTGCTTTTCACCTAAGACTGCCCAAGTTTTATTGTAGGGGTTCTAAAGATGAATGTGTAGTAAATGCTTGCATACAACTTACTCTTCACGATCTTTCAGCTTTTAGTGGAAGTCCAGGGGAAAGAAGAAATTGATAGAAACATGAGACCTCAACCTTTCTCTCTGGTTCCTTTGCTATCTTTATTGTTTAACAATTCTAGAAATTTTGTGTATTTATTTATTTCTGTAATTCCCAATCCAGACATGGCCTGTTGCCTTCATGCCTTGTAAATTTTAAGTTTATGATTTTGTTAATAACAATGTATTGTGATTTTTCTGTGTATGTGACTTCAAGTCTTCAGTAAAAGAAGCAATGAATACAAAATTCCATAAAGGGCATTTCAAGAATCTTCAGCAAACTGACTTCTCAATTTCAGCCTTTCATTCTTCCATTTCTGGAACTTGAGCCTTCCACTCTTCCATTTCTGGAACAAGTTATCAATCAGTGATGTATTTCAGGCATTGAAAGAGGGAAAAACGAAACAAAACACTTTTCCTTTTGCTTTTGAGCTGTATTTCTTTTTACTCATGCTTCTTGTGTACCTCTGTTCTGAGGTCAGAATTCCTGCCAGTGGTTAGGGTGACTTACAGCAACAGCTCTTGTCAGCTTGGAGGAATAAATACGGAAGAGACTTAAGCTTATTTGATGTGTTTGATAGGTATTGCACATATTTCTTCTGTTTGTTGCTGCAAGAGTAACGTCTTCTAAGAAAATATGATATATTTGAAGAATTACAGCATCTTCGAGGCAAGAATTTTTTTGTCCCTGAGACATACGAAGTCATGAACTTTGAACATATTTTTCACAGGGATGGCAAAACTTATCTCTGTTATGATATGACATCTTACAAAATTTCAAATGTTCACAATTAAGTTTATAGAGATAATTAATAAATAGTTGAAAAATATTGCTCTATAAATAAGCATTTGTGGGAGTACGTATTGAATGATTTTAAGTAGGTGTAAATGGAATATCTAATTTTGACTAGATAAACTAATGAGGAAAGCTGTTTTTAACAGCTAGGAGTGAATGTTAAGGACAAATACATCACCTGTGGCTCAGAAGGCTTGTCAGCTGAAGGCTAGTGGAAACTTTAATGGTAAGGAGACAGAAGTAACTGGGCAGTTACCCAGTCTTGTACTCTTTTTAAGCTTCTGCTATTAGCTCCTAATGGAAACAGGATACTGGACTTCTTTTCTCATCCAGTATAGCCATTCTTAGATTTTATAACTCCTTATAATGACTACAGATGAAGAAATCCACTTAATCCTTTGATTTTTGTAAGAAGAGAGTGTGGGAAGCAGAAAGGCAGATCTCATGTCCTGAACTTCTACAATTTTGTTTTAAAAAGAGGAAGGTATGTTGCAGGGAGGAAGAGAAAAGGTTTGGATACAGCTAGTACTTGCACAGGAAAGGATTACACTGTAGTTGTGACACTGCATGCAAAAATCAATCATATCTAAAAGCAGCATTCTATGTTTGTATTTTATGATTGTCTTGACTATCTATTATTGTATATACATGTGCAAAAATGTGCACAACTCGTACTGTATATCAGTAATTTTGTACTTCCAAAGATAATTTTAGTTGAGCTTCTTGGTTTCTAATGAATCTGTAGGTTGCAACTTCTAGTTTTAGGAGTCCTGAAATAGATGGAGAAATTAAAAATGTATGTGGAGACCTTCCAAGACACAATGATTTTTAGCTTCAACTTCTGACCTGTTATCCAAATGAAACCTGCATTATCTGTCAGTTTATTCCTGTTGTTGCCTGTTAAACCCTTGCAAAGATTATCTTGAATACTGAATTTAAAGGGAACCGTCTTTAGTGTGTACAGTTTATTACATCTCCCTGACTAATTCTAAGACGTGTTAGGTTTTTCCCATTTTCTCCAGATTTTGCAATCCTGTATATATTTGCTTTCAATGAAATTTTCTAAACTTCTTGTTTCAGACAGTATTTTGTTATCTTGTTTAAAACTATTTCTCTTATTTCTTAGTACAACAGATATTATTGCTTAACTCTCTCTCTCTCTTTTTTTGTTTCTTTAGTTTTGCCAACCTGGAGGATGGCAGCTTTCAAAAGAGAGAAAACAGCCAACGTTCTTTGTGGTGGTTTTGACTGATATAGACTCAGAGAGACACTACTGTTCATGCTTAACTTTCTATGAAGCAGAGATTAATCTGCAGGTAAAATCTTTACAATAAGGTACAAAAATGCAGAAAAAGGTGTCTAGAAATAGAAGATTAATAATTTTAGAAAGCATCTTTCTCTTCTTGCTAAGAATTTATTGTTCTGTCATATATAAATGTGTGTATTTTTCTTCCAAGGTAAACTTGATGTGCTTGTTTGTGTTTTGTTGTTGTTGTTTTTATCTGCTTAAACAAACAAACAAACAAAACACCTTAATAAAACTGAGAATGAGAATCTTAGAAAATCCCAGGTTGGAAGGGACCTCAGAAGTCATCTGGTCCATCTTAAATGCTGAAAGCAGGGCCTAGGCAAGATAGTCTAACACCTTGTCTAGCCAAACTTTAAAGGTCTCAAGAGTTAGAGAATCCACCACATCCTCGAGGTTTTTCCAGTATTCCAATGATTGATTGCTCTCACAGTAAAAAAATCCTCCTCTTATGTCCAATTAAAATCTTCCCTGGTGTAACTTGTACCCATTGCCCCATGTTTTCAACCAAAGGCTTCTCTTTTCTCCACCATATGCTTTTTGATTTTTTGCCACTATTTGTTTTGATTTTGTTAATGGGACAGTCAACAAAATGTTCATTTATTTCTGTGTTTAACATAGCAGGAATGATTCTCATTTCCTTTAAGATAAAGGTTTATTAACTTCTGCTCCCTCTGCTGGACATCTCTATCAGACTAGCACAGGATAAATGTGTACACGTATGCTGTAATGTTACATACATATTTCTGGAAGTGCATTTATTGGCAAGACTGGTGTGGGTGTAAATAGCAAGACTGTAAAACTGATAGAATAATTCTTCAGCTTTTAGGTAGGTCAGATTTTGGGTGTCAGCTACTTGGCAGTGTTTGTTTTAAACATGCATTTAATTAATTTTGGGCAACCTCAATCTTTCAAAAATAGACATTTTGTTTCCCATTTGATGTAAAGTACTTCACAGAATCTATGCTATGACTTAATACTTGGAATCTTTAGTAGCTAGAACCTAGGGAAAACCTAATCCAGTCCGTAATTGCGGACTGTTATGTTTTGAAATATTTTCTTTCCAACATGAAAAATCAAAAATAAGTAAAGCCTTGGCATTAAGAATATTAAAAAATTAGTTAAAATTACCTAAGGGGCTAAGTAAAATTTTTGTCTATTTTAGTGAAGAACTGTAACACCATTAATTATTTTAAGAACATGCTTTTAGTGATCCAAATGTATTCTGTTCGATACTGGTGTTGAAATCCTACTCTGCCGTGTAGAATAATTAATAGATGTGGAGTAGCAATAATATTGTGCTTTTTCTAGGCACAATTGGAAGCCAGAAAATAAAAATTGTTCCTATTTCGTTAACGCTACGGTTTAAATGGCTATTTTTGTACATTATTGGAAGGAGCTAAAAGCAGAAATGTAACTGAAGAGTAGATATATTTTAGTGTAGATTAGCTGACATCTTCCTATTGATATCTGTCATCTTTCCTTTACTTAACAAGTAAAGAGTGAAACATTCTACAGTAATTCTTTCCCAGCTGATAAAAATTTACAATGGTTGACTCTTCTTGCACTCTATGTATTTCATAACATATACTAAATTTAGCAAACTTGTTATTTATCCTGTGGTTTCTAGCAGCTGCTTTTGATTCATGATCCACATCTTCCAAGTAATGCTCATCCCAAAACATCCAGTATTAACTAAAAGGTTATTTTCTTATATTGCCTAAGTAGTGAAAAAAAAAAAATCAAATTTGAGAGCAGCAGGATGTTGGTTCTCATAATGCCATTCCTGGCTGTGTTGTAAAGAATGCATATTTTTCAGATGAACTTGCTGTGGTGAAATTTATTCTATGACTGTTTTGTTTATAGCCAAACTTCCTGTTTCTTTCTAAAACCCAAAGAGAATAATTGAATGTGCCCTGTTACATGGTCATTAGACAAGAATTCAGCACATGTACAATTTGTAATGAAACATAAGCTTATGAAGCATTGGGCTACGAAAGTGATGTTGATTTAACCATTCACATGCACACCTTATTAAACAAACAATCCAGGAAACAATGTCCATGATTTACAATGAAATCTGGACAGTGCTTTTCACAGTTAAATTCCATTCAAGTTTTAACCTAATAATATAACACACTATGACAAAGATTCAGTTTCCAAAAGGAATGGTTCTTTCCTTCCTAGTTAGCCTGCACCAGGTAAATCTTGCACGTATTTAAGACTGGTCAGATTTCAGCTAGTGTAGATATGCTCTTTGACTTGGCAGGATCATCTTCAGAAAACACCAAAACCCCAACCCTTGGAAGTTTCTGTGGTTAATTAAACTGCAAACTGAAAGCAAACTCATTTCTCTTCTTTTGAATGCTAGAGAAGTAGAGAACCTTTTTTGAGCCTCCTGCATAAAAATACAATAATCTTTTTGACACAATTTGTCAGGCTTGGTCTGAGAAGTCTACTTTTCTCACTCCAGTTGCTTTCATTACTGCTTCAGCTGTTTGTCACAGGATAGTTAGTATACATATGCCACCTGAAAAGTAAGGAGACTGTACTCACGTGGTGCGTCTAGGTATACCTATGATAGTCTAGGATACAAGGTTAATATAGCAATCGTCAAAGCTCTATGCAGGAGCGTACAGGAAAAAGTATTGTCCTTGGTATCTCTGAAAGCCCTGGATTCAGTTAATCTCTTGGCAGTTGTCTGTCATTACAACTTCTCCAGAGATGATAAAAGCACAGGTTCTAGTAATATGCTGATGGGCTCTTTTCAACTTCCCAACCCTGGGCAGAATATAAAGTATTTGATAGACACCTGTGAATCGTACTTTGCATTGTTGCAATACTGACATTTTGAATCAATGCAGTACTTAGTATTTGTGTAGATGTTGGTCCATTGTTTGATCAGCCTTCATCAAGTCATGACAGTATATCAAAAAGATCAACGTTAGATCTAGTCTGATTAATACTCCAAATCTGTACTCATGAAGAAGGTAAACATACGACAGTCCATTACATAGGGGAATAGAACTCACTTCTTGCCATGAATGCAGGTGATGCAGCTTTCCCATTTAATCCCCTGTGAATTGTTATAAGATGCTAGTCTCATTTAATTGTTCCAATAACAATTGTAAAGTGTGTATAAGGATAAGTTCCTCATCTGAAATTAAAACCAAGCATTTGAAAGTTTGACCCTAACGGGAATCTAAAATTGGGAACATGGCTGACTGATCATTAGACTACGAGGTAGTCTAATATAATCAATCAACAGTGGTAAAGACAGTTTAAAGACTTGCTCAGTTTAATTAAAAGCAGTTTAATATGCAAGATTTCTCTCTCGCCTCAAGTTCCTACCAATAGAAACGTAAAGAAATCTGAGATACTGCGCCAGTGTCTCCTTGCTTCCTGCTTTTTTTTTTTTTGTCTCCAGTTGATCTAATCCGCCTTCATGTCTGCCTTAAGAGATCCTCTTAAGCATGCTTTAGAGATGCTCAGACAAATAAAGCTGGATGCCGTACTGACTTGCATGTATCTACAAGAATTAGGAGGAAGAGGACAATAAGTCAAAAACACCCCTATTGCTTCTTCCCACACAGTGCTTTCAGGTTTTTTTGCATTACTGTATTTTGATCCTTGTTGTCCACTCTCTTGCTGTAAATTGTCATTAATTTGAAGAAAGCCTCATCCTCTAAACCAAAGTGTAGTATATGTTCCTTGTTATTCTTCTGGTGACTGAAGATGAAAGTTGTTAAGAGCCAGAGGTTATTCAGAAGAATCATAAGGTACATCTACAAAATTCACCCATAAAACTCAGTTACTCTGTGTGTAACTTTATTTGCTGTCCAAAAAAAAATACACATATGTGTAGTTATTTCTAACAGCAATTTCTGGATGTTACCACTTAACACACAAAGACTTGATTAATATATTTGACTCAGCAGTTACTTCTGTCTACTTCGGTGGTGCTTCCTACAAAATACAGTCAGAATTTATGCTAACAGCACTTGGAATCTTTAAAAACAAGAAAAAAACAAAACAAAACAGCAAAAAAAACACATTGACTTGCATCATTGGGAACTTAATGGTCAAATTGTATATTGCTTTGTGCTTTGGAAAAAAATATCCTCACTCTAACCCCACCATCAACATATTAAACAATGATTTATGTTAGCAAATGAGCCTGTGCAACCACATTTCTTGCATTTCAGAAATTGTGTTCAATGCGATCAACAAGAAACTTCAAGTGTTAGTTTCTAACAGTCTTACTACAAGGTTTTATCAGTCTTACATGTTGCCTTAAGTGTATATATGTTAAAACATTGTGATCACAAAGTTAGGAAGAGTAAATGTATCACAGACAAACGCAAGTAAGCAGTAATTCATGTCTCCTATTTCCTCTCATTCACGTTCTCTTCTTCTCTCTGCCCCCTTGCAAATATAGAAAAAAGAAATTGTAAAAATTCCAAAGCAGAAAATGGCAGATTAACAACATTCACAAATATTTCCTGAGTCAAAGGAAAATTTGCCAACAAAATGACATCATGCTTCATTAAGTTTTAATTTTTATGCTTGGATTGTAGAGTTGGTGATCCTACTGTGCTAAAGCACATGCTACTTGATGAGTCACTGATGTTTGGTTTTGAGCAGAGGATGAGAACACTCAGTTCAGTTGTATCCTTGTTGAAATGTGAAACCTGATCTTCTTTTGGGTATTGTATTAGTGTGTTGTTAAGATGAAGCTTAATAATTTTGTGAATATCCCAAATGTTAAACTTATCCTGAAAGTGACCTTATTATCAGTGTCTCAAAAGACATTCTGTAGGGAGTGGGGTGGGGGGGAGACCATTTAAAAATAATCAACATCTTTCTAAATCTGGTGAGAAATGGATGTTATGAAAACATACAGAGATCAAAGCAGTGCCTTCTTCCCTTCCTGTGAAGAGGAAATTACAGCTAATGTTCTGTATGGTAAGAAATAGCCTTGTATTGTGAATATCAAATTATATGTTTAAGGTCTTCTCTAGACCAGAATTTAAAGTTAAGGTGAGAATGAATGAAGAAAATCGTATTTTCATCTTTCTAGTAACTGTGGCAGTAATTTATCCTGTCCTGTTTATGTCCTGTGTGTGTGCTTGTGCATTTATGCACCTTCTTCCCAATTTGATTTCATGTTATTGCAGGGTGCAAAGGCTTATTTTGGGTAAAGGTAGTTGTCTTGTCTTTACTCCTGCGTGGAGTCTACGCAGTAGCCCATGGACGTCTGGCATTTATGTCGCATCTACATGTGCATTACCTTGGAATTCCCAGATCTTTTGGCATGTGCATAGGCTAAGGGCCCACTCAAGAAATATGTGTTAGCCTACGGTGCGTACTTTTTACTGCTTTTTATGGCTGCATACTTTTACTTTCATTCCAAAAATCTTTAAATGTGCTTAGATGAAAATTCATATAAGTACCTTCTGGGGTTTCAAAGTGAGGTGTGTTAAGTGGTATACGTATCATAGATGCTGCCGGTGTAAATTTTATGTAATGCTGGAAGGTGCAATGGGAACTCCTGATTTTCATATAGGCGTACTCTGCAGTGTCAACAGTATTTAGGGAGTGAATGGATTGATTGTTACAGGGGCTTGAGGTTATGTATTTGATAAGTTTACAGTCTGATCTTCACATAATCTTCTATCTATGGTCGTTTACTTTTGTAGTTGATGGAGTTGCTATTGTGAAGTGGTACAGTTTATTCCTGTTCTGAAAGGATTAAATCAAGATAATGGCTTTTTTGCTAGTATAATTATTCCAGTATAAATGTAGCTACTGTGCTATGATCTAGTGTGCATAGACAAGCCATGAAGTATATTTCTCACCTGTGGTTTTAGTTCAGTAGAGCAGACTGATCAATGCAGATTGGTCTTTTGGAGGCATTCTGCTAAGTTTATTTCAAATTTTGTACGTGTCTTAGAATTTATTGGGTACATGTGTCTGCACAATCTGAAAAATAAATAAAATGAATTGTTGCTGAATGGCTTTTGGCCTTTGATTTTTAATAAACCAGCTATTTGGCTGCAAACAAGGCCAGCAAAGCTTAAACGATGTGTAGAGAAAGGGATCTGTCCCAAATGAGCAATTGGCATGAGATTACTAGAGCTTCAAATAATTTTTCTTAAAATAAGGAATCACTCATGGTCTCCAAATCTCATTTACTGTGCTGTTAGTAGAAAAACAAAGGGCTTGCTGACCTTGACACAATTTCTGTGCAAAGTTTTGCAAAGGGCAAACTGTTTTTATAACTATTACGAAGAACTACAGTGAAAGTTTTTGTAATGGCAGATGTTCATTCTCTCTGACTGACTGAATTACTAAAAGTACAACTATAATTTCACTGTATGTTCATATTTCATAGAATCATAGAATCAATAAGGTTGGAAAAGACCTTTGAGATCATCTGGTCCAACTATACCCCTACCACCAATATTACCCAGTAGACCGTGTCCCTAAGCACCATGTCCAACCTTTAATTTCCTTCAAGTTTGAAATTATGCCTGCCAGCTTCCACCCTCAGAACTGCAAAGCTACATCAAATGTTTTGTATTTTCTGACTTTTCTATTAATACTTCAGTTTAAATGGGTTTTCCTCACTCTGAAATGAAAAGGAACCTAATATTTCTTCTCTGCCCAATGTTAATCAGAACTAAATGCACTGACTTTGAATGGCATGTGCATCCTGAGTGGAGATGTACAATCAGCATGCCTGGGTTGTCCTGATGCCTGAAGATTCCTAATGTCCCTAACAAAGGCAATTCACAGAGGTGGTGCAGATGTGATTCAAAGACCCGGAAGTACCTAGTCATCCTTCCAGGGGAATCAGAGCCAACATAAACGAAGAGCAGATGGACAGCTGATAGTCTTGGAGAGTTGGATTACAGTTCAGAGTTGCTTTTTCTAGAAGTCTTCAATGTTGGAGGTTTGATAAGTAGCAGATTTGGGCATACAAACTCAAGACAGACATGTTGAGGTTCTGAAGATGGAGGTAGAGACAGAAGAGGAAGGATGGTTATGGTTCATGTGTGCTGAAATTCAGCTGAACATCGAATGAACAGTTGTTCATGTGTTCTCAAGCTGGGTAAGTCCCTTAAGATCACCTACATTCAATAGCACGAACAGTATTTTTGGACTATGTTGGTAGGTCATTTTAATCTTTAAAAATTTACTTCAGTTCCTAATGTAGATTTTGGCTAGATTGTTTGTTATTTTTAAGTTAAATGTCAGTTGTTAAAAGCAGAGCTGACATCTTAAAATAATCTGATTGTGGTAGCAAAAGTGGGTTCATGCAAGTTAAAGACGAGCCCTTAATGTTTGAGGGCTAAATCAGAGCAATGAGTATGTCTGTTGAATAAAAAAAGATACGGTTAACATGAGTAAAGTTGGCTGCTTTCATCTGTTTACTTGGCTGCCATGTCTGTTGCCTTTAAATGAGCTGCTGTTTTTCACTGAAGTAACACAAAATCATTCACTTCTTTCTACTCAAAGTTTTAACGTAATTTCTTAAGCTGAAACTGAAGTTTATGTGAAAATATCCATTTATCTGTTCATTTTCCACAAGGAACGTTTAAAACAGGTCCAGTATCAGCCACACGTGACTGACAGCAGAGATCTCCTTCCAGTAGGTTTTAAGTATGTAAGTGGGTAGGAAGCAGAAAGAGATGTTTTATAGTCCACTGCTACATGAGGGAAAACTATAAGCCCTTGTCCGACATCAGGTAATCCACAAATCTTTTTAATTTAATGACATAAAGCTACAGGAAATGAAATTAATTTGTTCTGCTACAAAGAGCTATTTGCTCGTTATATGGATGCTGTAATTATTTTTCTTCTCTATTCCCCATAAATGAGGCCAAGTCTGAAATTAAGTCAGTTTAGGTTTTAGAATTGTATACACTTTTTCGTTTGTAAAATTTGGTTCATCAGAAGAAGTATGGGAATCAAAAATAGGTCAATATTCACCTAATTGATTTTTTTTCTGTATTTAATAAACTCTAACTTAGGCTTAACCCTGCATTAGTATTTTGTGTGTTTGTGATTTGGGTAACAACAGAGAATTAATATGTTCTTAAAGCTGTTTGTTACATAACATCAAACACTGAATATAATAGTATGCTAGAAAAGTTATATTGCTTTATAATCTCTGAGTAACATTGTGAACCTATATAATAAAGTAAGATACATTCAAATATGTTACTCTAAATGCTTGGAAGAAAATAAGCTATAATTTGGGGGCAGAAAGGAAAAAACATCTTGTGTAGTATTTTGTCTCTGAAGGTGGATAGGAGTAAATGTCAAGGGAGGAGTAGAGGAATGTGACGTGTGGTGCTTCCATGGGTGCTCCCTCCTCTGCAGTCTTTGGAGCAGCTGAGCCACAAACACCTGCTGCATGTTTAGTAACCGCTATGAATTTCATGAACATGTCCAATCCTCTCATGGCCCCTGTGCATTTCTGTTACTTGCAGTGTTTTTTAGCATAAGAGTTTCATAAGTTAGGTAACTGCTGCATGAAGAGCTACCTCCACTTGTTTATTTGAACGTATTTCAGTTAGCACGCTGATTTCCTGGTTGTTACTGCTTTTATTGTTGTCCCTTAAGACTAACTGTGAGCAACTAATTTACTTTGCTTTTGCTGTGTTGGTTTGTGGTCAGATGTTGAGGTTTCCAGTTTCCATGTGAGGCTATCAGGTTCAGGAGTCAGAAGTATATAAAGAGTAAAACTAAGCAGTAAGTAAAGGACCTGATCCAAAGGACTTTTTAACAGTTTTGCACTCGGTTTGATTGGTTCCGCTCTTGTCATGTTTCATGCAGTGTGAGTGCTGCTGCTTTGGCAAGCAAGCACACAAAGTAGCTCCAACGAAACATCTCTCTGACGCTCCTTTGATGCTAAGCATGGAAACTAAACAATTACACTATTCTTGGCCTTTACAAGATGTCATCTGAAACTCATAATTTTCAACTGTGAATATATATTTATGATCTAAAGCAAGCAAAATGTGTAGGATAGAAAATGTAGTGGGATTACTTGATATTCACCTTTGTTCCTGCTTCAGGTTTGCCAAGTAGTGCATACAGTATGCTGAAGGAACAGGAGGCAGTGATGAACTTCTGAAACAATCTCAAGTAAATTTTGTTAACTGCACCTGTTATATTGTGCCCAGTTGGTTACACTTTTTCACAGCTGTGGAGGTTTTATTAAAGCAAAAAGACACTGTTATTGATAGTTTAATTTAAAGCAAAGTAATACCTCACTTAATAATGTGTATCAAGCCCACAAGTATTTGATTTTATTTACGTCTAAAAATGTATTAAACCATTTTCTAGACTGTGGATTTGGGACATTGCGCCTGATCTGTTGGCAGGTAACTCCAGTTGTCAGTTACCTCCTGTATTAAAAATATTTGAATAATTAGTCTGAATTTGTCTAGTTTGGGCTTAATGCCATATACATCCCTTGGCTGAACTGAAGAACAAATAGTTCTCAGAAAACAAGCAAACAAATAAATAGCAGAGTAATGATTAACAATGCTGATCACAGTTAATTTTTCTAAGCTATTAGCTATCAGGTGATTAATGCCGATTATTTTTTTTTCTTTTTGTCATCTGAACTCTAATTGTTTTGAGGGATTTTTTTTTTCAAATGCTTGCACAAATACATTTTATTAATTTGGCTACTTTTATTGACAAAGTTCATGAACTATAAAGTGATTCTGTTAGTTCTGTATCTGGTTATTGTACATTCCAGTTTACCTCAAACCCATCTGTTTGGGACACAAACATGTTAAATGTCCATTTCACATGATACGAGAAGAAAGGAAAACAGTTGGAATATATGCACTCGTGCTCTCTCTAGCTCCGTATTCTCATTTAAGTAAGAACCTAAAAACTCATTACTGTGTATTGCCAGGAGTTGACATATGAATTTTTGAGTTTAGGTGTGGATGTGTACATTCATTAAAACTCATGGAAATTTTAAGAATGTATTGGTTTGCTGTAAATGTACAGGCCACACAGTTTCTTGGTCGGTCTCTGAACAGTTCACTATACAGCAGTGGCAAACAAGTTGAGCAAAATGAAATTGCATCATACCTTCAAAAGAATGTTCACTATTTTGAGAGTTCATTATGTTTTTATGTATTATTCATTGGTAAAAAGGAAAAGAAAAAGGAAACAAACAAAAAAAAACTAAACCACGGGTAAACAAATTAAGCAGCCTGCTGTAGAACCAGATCGGATTTTTCTGTTTCAACTTAAATTGATACATCCTCAATTGTGTTCTACTTGCATACCCAATAACATATACATGCCTATTTAATTGTATTTAAAAACGTTAAAGATATAAATCTCTATGTAGTTTTAGAATTGGTCATCATCTTGATTTTTTTTATGATTTTTGATCTCATGGGAGATAAGTATTAACATTCATTGTTGTGCTGTTGTGTCTATACTTTCCCAACAGTTTGCAATATGACAACTTAAAATTAGTCTGAGAAATGCCTAACGTTAGCAGTTTGGCAGTGCCAATATATCCGTTTATCCAAGGGATACAGTGGAGTCTAAAAGAAAAAAGGCAGCCTTTAAAACAAGAAAAAGACTCCTATATACCTTCCATGTGTCAGATGCCAAGACTGTCACAATCAAAAATACTTGAGCAAGGAACAAAGATTTATACAAAGATGGTTTCTGTTAGCTTGGAGACTTTGTGGATAAAGAAGTTTTGTGATAAACATATTAAGAATTTTAGTATTATCTGGTGGGTTTTTCTGGACCAACTGCTTTATGGACTTGAGTCAGCCATAGTTTGCAGATTCCCTGTGTAACTTAATTTAGAAGCCAACTCAAGATATGGAAGCAAAGATGATTCTGGCATTGGCAGGCAGGGGACAGGATCCTGAGGAGCTTCAATCAAACTCAAATTTCAATCAAATAAACTTCAATCAAATTATAATTACAGGTGACCAAATATTGTGAAAACTTGTATGATCGCACATTATTATACAGTTCCTTTCATTAATACAGTTAGGTCGGTCTGTTACCTATTCCTTAGCCTGACAAGAGTCATTCTTTTTTTTTTTTAAGACCTTAACTCATTTGATGTTTAAAAAAAACACAACACAGAACATTTATTCGTTTCTGTTCTAAAGTCACAGATGATTCTGAATTAGATTTTAAATATTTATCACTTTTTGAACTAAATGGATCTTTAAACATCTGGAGTACTGTTTTGCTACCCAGTGGTATTTTTTCCTCATCTTACCTGTTTTAAAAGTCTGTCTATATGTAGAGGTAGAGAGGGAGGGGAAAAAAGGAATCTGTTTGAAAATATAATTAAAATTAAGAAAATTCTGAATATGCTCTACCATAATATGAAAAACTACTAGCCAACAACATAGACGAAAGATGTTGGGGAAGCCTCACAGCAGTATGCCAAATACAATTATCATCTTCTTCCAACCAGTACAAGTGCCAAAGGAAAACTGTAGTGATTAACTAGATTTGTTTTAAAAAAATAGTAACAGCATTATCCCAGTTCTTTTTGAAACCATTTAATTTTATCTTTTAATTTATGTATGCTTAGAAAGGTTTTCTTTAACATTCAATTATTATTAATTTATTTGTAAACTGAATGCTATATATAAAAATCTATTAAGAACAAAACTTGATATTGTTCGTTCTGTTTAGAGAATATTTTTTCCTTAGATGGGAAAGAGAATTAAAAAAGGTGAAATGTGCATGTGTCTGAAGAGAAGTACAACTAGAAAGAATTAAGTTTGTGGTTTTACCACTTTGTATTTAACATTGCTAGAGAATGCATGTGCTGTTAATACTTTGCTTCAAAGTAGGTTAGAAGTCATGTGTTTGCCATGAATATCTGCTTAGTTTCCTGACTTCTGCCAATATGCCTGCCTGCCTATCAGAACGCTTAGCTCGGGAAGGAATATGGCTGTAGTCACGTTGTTACATTTGTCTGTAGATCTTGAAGTAAGAGAAATTGTTTTAATAGTCTAAATGATTTATCAGTTCAATACTGTGCTGCTATTGTGCACTTAAAATTTTAAGTTGTATTTAGTTATGAATTAAGACAGGACTTGATATGAGGTTGAGTGGATTTGTTGAAAATGACCTTTTATAGAAATCTCTTCCCTGTCTATGGATCCTGAGTTTTCATTATCTTAGTACCGCTTTCATCTAGAGAAGGTTCCATGTTCCTTTGCCTTGAGAAATGTTGAATAAGTTTTAATTCATTTTTCCCAATGTTGTCGTTGTCCAAAATTTGTTGGCTAGCCAGAAGCTGCTACTTTTATGCCTAGAATTTATAATTGTTCTTTAGAACAGTTGATCCAATAGGCTTTTTTTTATATGTTTAGTGGTATATGGTGGTTGCTGGAGGTAGGGAGAGCATGCTGGAGTAATGGCCATGCAGAGCTTGCTCTTTTTCAGGGGTGCCCGTGACATTCAAGATAGGATACTAAGCCACATATGAGCCTTTTGTTTGACTCCTAACATATAAGCATGACTATACAATTTTTGATATCTTGAGAGACTATAGACTAAGTGAATACCACCCAACTTCAGTGTCCTGAGGAACCCCAGGCAGTTTTACAGGAACCCCATAATCTTGTTTACTTTGTGTATAAAAAAGCACCGAAATATTTTATAGCGTTTGTCTCTCCTCTGATATAAATACAAAACATTACATAGTCTTTCAGGTCTGTATAGTAAGGCAAATACAGCACCAAGGTATGTGTGTTAGCCCATGTTCATGTGAATCTTACTTTTAAAGTACAAGTATTTGTGTGCATTTGTATGTAAGTGCTTTAGTGTAGTTTGACACAGAACTTGAGAGCCATTGAGCAGCTTCCAAAGGGCACAATTCTGTTTTTTAAGAGCTAAATATTAGTCTGTGTGACGCTGTGAAAAATCGGTGTGTTTTTTTTTTTTTTTTTATTCCCCCCAAATCAGTAGGTGTGCTAGTTTCCCTTCTATACTGAAACTGTTATGTGACTGTTGCTTTCTATTTCTGGAATCTTTCTGTCCAATGTCTTTGCTTATTTTTCATCCTGCTGTGTCATGTTGAGAATAAGGAATCTTTGCATGATTAAACAATTTGGTTATTTGCATTGTTTTTATGCAATTTTATTAAAGAATGGGCAAGGAAAGAATTCTGTACCTACGTGTAGCAACTTTGTGCAGTGTTTTTTACCAGTTGTTTATGACATTCAACTTCACATAACTGATATTCCATTTTGGAATACCAAACTCGAGTATAATAAAGGTTATTTGAAGTGTGGCTAATGATCAGAATGCTACCTGTAATTATCTGAAATTATAAATATGAAGTAAACTGCTCATCACTTCGGGTGTGCATGTCAGAGCCTGAATTTCTCCTGTTCAGAAGGAGCAAGGGTGAAGACAAAAGAGAATTAGCAACAGGAGCTCTGTATTTTGGCTTATAGTAACTGAATGTTTTTCATAATTAAATCATTTATAAAGTCATTCAAAGTAGTTATATTTTTTTCCAGTTTCTAATTGGATACATTCATTTGCTTAAAGATACCATACATTCTGAATTGAGGTAGTAAAATAAAGTTCATTCGCAGCATTCCTGGCATTTCAGACAATTTTATCAGGTTTCTTTCTTTTAGTAGAAACACGAAGTTGGATTTATTTATTTATTTGTTTGTTTATTTTCAATAAACTGAAGTGCTGACCAGGAACATGATAGAAATAGAAGGCCGATATTTCATGTTGTCAGATGGAAAGGGAAGTCATTTTTCTCGTGTTCCCAATTAAGATAGTACAGTGATTTTTGCTTAAAAGAATGCTCGTTTGGAGGAACAAATAATACACTTGGAAATTTGGTGGGTGGTGTAGGAGTGGAGAGAATTACATGCAAAAATTGGAACGAGCATACTGTCTGTCATTTGAAAACTAACTCAGTTAATGAATTTGTCAAAGAATGCAAGGAATTTCAGAAATTAAAATAATTAGTGACATATTTAGTTTTGGCCAGGAGTTAATAATAAAATATTTGTGACTGAAAAATAAATGCTGGCAAGGAGGTTATAGAAAGTTGCACAATATCATGAACAACTGCAAGTTTATCTGCATTGTACCATTCTGTTTTTTCTAACTGGAAGCATAGTGGTTCCTAAGTTTGAGAAATTGAGAAACTTATTGAGAAATTTGAACTACTTTTCTTGTGAAGAAATTCCAAATTTGGTGGATCAGGCTGGAGATGACTATATAGATCCAGATACAGATATCTGTATTCCTTGTCTCAGGGAACTTTATTTTAGATACACCGGGGCATGGCTTTACAGATGAGTTTTAGCAAGTTGAACTACATCTAGAAGGTTTTAGAAAGTTCAGGTAACCATTGGAATGATCTCCTCTTAGTTGACTTCATTACTAGTTTCAAACAAGGCATACACTTCTTTCCTAGTTAACAGTCTTTTTGAAATCCTGAGAAATGTGGACTTCTTATAAGAATGCCAAAATTTTACCTAGAGATGGCTTATTAATTGAAATGTTTCTGTTTTCAAGGGAACAAAAGAAACCGAAGGTGAAGAGGAGTCTGGTTTAATTCCGCCTGCTGAAGTATTTGCTCCTAAAAGTTTGGTGTTGGTGTCCAGACTAGATTATCCAGAAATTTTCAGGGTAAAGAACTTACCGTTGCTATTTATAATCTCTGTCAGCAGACAAATCTGTTTTTAATGAATAGCAGTCACAGGACTCTGATTTAAAGCATCTCAGGACTGATTTGGGAATTTAACAGCAAAAGTAGAGCTTAGATTGAACTAGATAAAATTCAATGTTTATGACAGTAAATAGCCCCTATAGGTTAAAGCAGTGCTTTTTTTTTTTTTTTTTAACACTCCAAGTCCATTTAAATCTATGTAGAAGACAAAATAGAGATTTTTCTGGGCTCAGATTACTATATGTTGAGGGAAATTATTAAGACAAAAATTAACTTGCTTAGGTAAAAATAACACATTAATGATAATCGATTAAATAAATAGTGATAAGTTAATAGTGGAATCCAAATTTTCTTTCATTTATAAGATAAACATGTCAGAGCTCCTTCCAGATAAAATTAAGATTCATAACGGAGATTTAGGATCTTGGATCACTTTCAGCCGATGAGATATGGCTGATGGGAGAAATTAAGAGTTTAAATTTTTATTAAGCTAATATATATTAACAGAAAGAAATATACTTCAGTGTACAGATCAAGGGAGGAAAATCATTCGACAGTAAGTTGTCATTGAACATGAAGAATGATTGTACCAACTCAGACTAACAATCCACATAACCCAGTATTTTGTCTGCTAGCATCGGTTAGCAAATGCAGTGCCAAATGTGTAAAAAAAAATGGCAGGCTGTAGAAATAATTACACAGAATACTTTCCTAGTCCGGTGTGAATTATAGTTTAATGACATCCTGAACCAGAGGTGTCAATTGTATGGGTTTTCATATAATTTGTCCAATTTCTTAACTCTCGATTTTACAACATCCCATGGCAAGGAGTTTCTCAGCTTAACTATGTGTTGTATGAAAAGTTACTGTTGGAATTATGTCTAAGAAGAGAATTCCTAAGATATTTACTGAATTATCAAAATTGTAGCAGTTAAAAGGCACCAAAAGGATGTTGTGGGACAGAGTTATTTCCTTTTATTCAAAGGCTGTTTGGAACATAATGTTAAATTATCTTACATTAAATTAAAAATGATAAAGCTGTATCGTGATTTCTCAATCAAAACTGAATCCATGCAAAACAAATACAGAAATGCTGAAATGTTAATGTGCTATTCATTCTAAAAACATGTTTATATTGAAATAATAAAATAAAGAATACAAGTTAAACAACGTACAGAATTGTTGATTCTTGATGTTAGTTTTACAGTGAACATCGAAAGCTCATTGGTTCATCAGTGTTTTACTCTGGAAACCAGTCAGGTTTAGGTCCAGAGAATTCAAAGTGCAGACAAAACTATAATGATTTTATCATTTTAAAAAGTAATTAGTAGTAAAGCACTTTTTATATAATTGAACAAACTCAAATAATTAAATATTGAATTTCTTCTACAAAAGAGGATATCTGCACCTGCCAACACATACATCACTTTTAAGTAGCCAAGTTAATTTTTTTAATGAGTGATTGCTTTGATAGCAACTTACTTTGTCTTAGATTGGAATGTACTTCACTAAGTTATCTATTAAGACACTTTTTAAAAAATTATATACATATATCTTTAAGTAATTTGATGTGTGCCCTTCCTGTATAGCAGGCTAACATATTTTGTGTGTCTTTCTAGGCATGCCTGGGACTGATCTATACTGTGTATGTGGACAGCCTGAATGTGTCACTGGAGACTCTCATTGCAAATCTCTGTTCATGCCTTGTCCCTGCTTCTGGAGGGTCTCAGGTAAATGCAAAAAAAAAAAGCGGGGGGGGGGGGATATTTTTCCAGTTAATTTAATTTATGAAGAAAACAAAACATAAATTCTTTAAATATTTTTGTTGAAAAAAGATCATAGTTCAGCTGAGTGCTTTCCCTGTGGCCTGTGAGTGCTTTCCCTGTGGCCTGTCTTCTAAAGACAGCAAAAATTCCATTCCAGGATAAGGTCAAAGGGTTAATTTTGTCACTGAGTTGGCTTTTTACAAGGCACAGTAACAAATCAAGCAGTTTGTGTAAGTTTAGTTTTTAATAATAATGTGTGTTCAGGAGTATTTGTGCTTGCTATGGATTTTTGAAGTTTTTTTTTTTCCTTTGCCATTTTTGACATGTCCTTTCCTTTAGTTCATCTACCTGTGTCTTTTCCGTGTTGCAGTTCAGGATTCCAATGGACTTTCCTTTGGAAAATGCTAAAAAAAATAAAAATAAAAAAAAATTACTTGGACATGGTTTTTTTTCAGAATTCATTAAATATTCCTGGTAACCCACACATTCAAAAATAAGAAAAAAGTTTGTCAGTAAATACACTCCTTTCTGCATTTCACATTGGCTTTCTGCAAGCAAAAAGTCAGGTTTGTTTGTTGATTTACTTTAAATAACTTATTCCTATATATTTTTAGGTTTCTTTCAAGCCAGTTGGGTCTTACTTGCTTGGTCTTCACATTATGCTGTAGCATTAGTAGGAAATTGTAGTCCTTATCATGAAACATACCTGGAAATCAAGAATGCAACTGGCAATATTTGAGGATAGATTTCGTATGCATTTTCTCACACTTTATACCCAACCTATGTATTACCAGTCTTCTTGAAATCCTACAAATCACAAATTCTTTCTTTTTTTTACCCATACCCCTGTTTACTTTGGTATTTCTCTTAGCTCTAAAAGAGGCAAAATCTCCTCTTAGCTTAATCAAGATCTACCTGATTGCTCTCCAGGCAACCATGTCTCTGTCGTTTTGCATCCCAAGCCTTTCAGTTGTGAAGGGGAGTAATTAGATTATATCTTGTCAGGAGCCCCCATTTCCAATGGTATTTGAACCTCAAATTACAGGTTCTGGTGGTCCACTTGGATTTCTAGCTCTTCCTTCTATCCTGTTCTCCCCTAGCCCCATCCATAAACAGGGCTTTCAACAGTGTCTTTTTCTGCTGCTAGAAGAGGGAGGAAAATGCATGCTCCTCTGGCTATTCTGCCTTCTGCTTTCTTTCTTCAAATGAAATGGTATTTCATTTGGAACTTTAATTTCTTAGTTTCAAAGTTTCATTTTAACCAGAAAATTAGTTTTTCTGTTTTCTTTTTTAAGCTTTGTGCTTACAGTGATAAATCTGAATTATGTATCTTAGAACAGGAACACTCTTTTGATGTCTATCTCCAGAAGACCTTGAGGGACCTCCAAGATTGTTCTTATGTCCAATGCTGAAATGATCAACTGCAAAGCTTTTAGGTTGGACATTAGGAGAAATTTCTTTACTGAAAGGGTTGCACAGCATTGGAATAGGCTACCAAGGAAAGTGGTTGTGTCAACAAATTTGGAGGTCCTCAAGAAACGCATAGATTTAGCCTGTCTAATTCAATGGACATGCAAGGATGGCACTATCAGGCTATACATTCAAAGAGACATACAGTTGTCCTCAAATGATATTTCAGATCTACATTGGTCAGTTCAGTTATTGGTACTGATTTTAAGATTCTGTATACAGAATTTTTGCAGGATGAATCACTTATCTGTATGACAACAGTATATTTATTCTGTATAAATTAAATTTATACTCAATTAAAAAAAATTCTTTCTACAGAAATTGTTTTCTTTGGGAGCTGGAGACCGACAACTGATACAGACTCCTCTACATGATAGTCTTCCTGTTACAGGCACCAGTGTGGCTCTTCTCTTTCAGCAACTGGGTATGTCTAGGTCTGACTTGAAAAAAAAAATAAACTACAGAGTGAATTATTTTCTGTTCTCATTCAGCTCAAATCATGCGCCAAGAAAGCTACATGGTAAATATTAATATTTTTTTTGAATGAAAGAATGACTAATAGCGCTTTTATCCCCCTAATCAGACATTCTTATAAACTTTTTGTACTTCCTGCCTGTGGTAAAATATCTGCAATGTTATCTGCTGTCTGCAAATGTTCTGTGAGCAGGCTTTTTGGTTACAATGACATTCATGGAAAAAGATTCTCCACCCCTTGGTTATTGTACAAACTGGACAAAACCAAGCAGGTTAATAAACTATTGTAACTGGAAAAGCTCATATAAAAGATAGTATATAGTGATATTGGTAACTACGTGGAATTCGTATTATTCTGTTATCATCTATCTTTTCATATCTTTTATGAAGAAGATGTAACACAATCCTCAGCAAATGCTTACTTGTTCATTACAGGAACAGCATCATGTAACTATGACCTGGGTACCTCAACACTAATCTCATGCCTCTCGTTTAATTTTAACAATCTGTTTTAGGTTTCTTTTCCTGGGCTTCTGAAGTAACTTGGAAGCACAAACTTGTAGGAGCAATGGATTAAGGGCAAAATCAATAGTCTTTTCTTTGAATCTGTGAGCCTCATGGTTAGTCTTAAGTAATTAAGTGGCCTCAGAATATATGTTGTTGTCCAATCTTCTCATAAATGGAAAACAAGGACACATGCTGTTTTACCAGTTTACCAGTTAGAATAGTGAAGAGAAGTCTGAGAACTTGAAAAAGCATCCCGAGGGGGAAAGAGAGAGATAGTTCTCTTTCATATATTCTACAGAAAGAGAAACAATGTGCTTAAGGATACAGTTTGCAATAAAACCTGGTGTGAAATTTGACTGGAAAGATAGCTGAAATAAGAATCATTAAATAATTAAATAAATAGTTTGCAGAAAATTACATACTGAGGTAATATCCAAGCCAATAACATTCTCTTATTAAGGCAAAATAATTTCCTTTCTGCTATCTGGAGAGGATTTTTTTTTTCAGGCTGATGATCATTCTGTCTCAGAACACGATGAGGACTAGGAGTTAAAGCAGATAAATTGTATAGCAAATTTTGTTGCTAGACTCATGTTGAGGAAATTGCCTTCCTTCTAGGAAATAAAACAGTGAAAATCTTTTCCCAGTCTCATTCATAGAACTACTATTTTTAAAGATAAAGTCTAGTATATATTGTTTGAAAAAGGGTTGGTAAGCTCTTACTACTTTCCCCAGTCAGTCATAATAGAGAGTTTAGTGTACAGTAAGCAATTGTAAACAGATCCTTTGTAATGGGAACCAAATTTAATGTAGATACTTAAAATACTCCAATGTAGCCAGATCATCTTTCTTCTTTTTTAAGAGACTGCTTTCAAATCTTAAACCTTACTTAAGCATGAAAGAGGCTGGGGGAATATGGCCCAAATTCTCAGCCAGTATGCATTTTCGTAAGCCACAGAAAATACATCTAAGTGATTGGATTTTGAAAACTAGCTGCACTCTGGTCACCACATGAAAGAGAAAAACAGAAGTGTTTATTTCTTGAAGCCATGTTCTTGAATGCTTCAAAAATATTGGAGAAATGTTAGTTTTGTGTAATAACTCTTGCTGAGCATCCACGGAGAAATTATTCTTGTCAATGCAGTAGTAACTTGTGTTTCCTACTCCAGCTAGTTGTAAGACCTAGTCGTTTGGCAGTAGAAAATCCAGGCAACAGAAAATTTCAGATCACAGAACCATTAAAACTTATGTCACAGGAAGCGGTATCAGATCAAATAAGTACAATGTAATCTACTACTGGTAAGGTTTAATTGTATCCTTCCTAAAAGAATATTATTCCAAATGGAATATTATTTTGTTGATAGTGGTTTAAATTAAAAAATGCAGCTAATGTATTCTAGATGCTACTTATCCTGACCACAGTCAGGTTTTACTTGGGTTATTATGTCATTAATATTACTCAGAGCATACTACAGGCCATGGTTCAAACATGAAAAGGCCCAACAACATTTTCTCTTTTGTGAAAATGTAAAATATGGCATGAGGCACCGTAAGTATTGTATGGTATGTCATGTGGTATGGTATGCTTATTCTGTAAGTGTGGTATGAGGTACCTAAGTTAAGGCAGTTTATTTGGGGCAATTCTAGTGAAGGTTACTGTAAATTCACAGTTCTGAAAATGTCAAAGAAAGCAAGACTTTTAGCCAGTGCTTAGTTTAGCTAACATGTGACACTTGTCCGTTGTGTGGCAAACTTGGGTTGTGTTTTATGTCTCAGGATTGATCTGAGACCAACAACAAAGGCAATCTGAAATGTCATTGTATGCATCAGATTTATAGAGAGAAGCTGCGTGAAGGGAGAGTGGGAATGTAAATATGGAAGGGGAAATCAAGAGGGCCATCTCTTCCTCTTGCATTCTTAATAAGCTCGTGTGCAGAGTGAGCTTTATAAATTCCACTCATGTATAAAACTGAATAACAACACTTTCATATGAGAATTGAAAATCACTTTCAGACACATGGGATTTAAGTCAATTTTATTAATCACGTTTTATTAATGAATAAATGTTGACAGATGTCATGTAACTTTCTGAAGATACTATAGAAGAGTATTAGAGAGTTTGGAGTGTGACCAGGACTCCTAGATTGTTGTGCTAGCTATCAGTAATTATTTAGCTTTATTTTTTGAAATTGTGTAATTCCTTTTTAAATCACTTACACTTTCTAGTGTCTGCACATCTGACTTACTCTTCTTTTCCCATTGTCCATTAGCATATTTGCTATGAACAGTCTGATTTCTATATTTTTACTGCTTTCTTTTCTTACCCTAAGTCGCACTAAATTTTGGAGGTCCAGTCTTTCTTGCTTTATGGTGGCTTGTAAGGAGTACAAGAGTCAGTAAGCATGTAAGTACCTAGTACCCCTTCCAAGTATGCTGCACATACTGGGTATGAAAGAAGGATATAAAAATCAGCAGGAGATGGAGAGAAAGGGAGAAATTGCAAGAAAGCTTGCTCATTACTCACAATTCTGGGTAGTGACACTTCATTTGGCCTGAAGAAGAGAAAGATAGAGGAAAGTATGTGATTATAAAACTCGGCACATCATCACACAGAGAATCTACAGGCTTACATCGTGTTTCTCTGAGGAGATCATACAAGTTCCTAGGAGGAAGAAAAAACATATTATTCCAAAATTATCCCAGTACCCCATCTTTTCTGTTGAGGCATCATTTTTTCGTTTACAACACTTTCAGATCTTATAGGAGAAACCTATCTGATGGTCTTGTGTAGCTCCTCTTTCTGTCTCTCTCCTATTCTGTGGTGTGATGGAGGCCAATCTTTTTTAAAATTCTGTAGAGTGGGAACATTAGTTCCCAGCTGATGTCCCTTTCAAAGTTTTTTGTCTGAGTATCTGAGAATATAGCACAATAGTAGATTCACCTTGTGTCTTGTAAGGACAGAAATTAAAAAATGTTTGCATTTACTTAGTGTATGCCACTTTACAGAATAGCCCTAGTTCCTTTCACATGTAGGTGGTGTATCTCTTTGAAAGGATTGTTATGTTTCTCTAGAGGCCAAGGTTTGTTAATGTGAAATTTCTGTTTGGATTTACTGGAAAAGAGTTATATCTGTATGCAAAGGTTGTGGAATAAAACAAACAAACAAAGAAGCTAAATGCATGTTTGTCTCTACTGACCTGGGCAAAAGCTTTTGACTTCTGTTGTCCAGCAGAGTGTTGGACAGTAGTTTAATGACAGCTGTGATTCCATCAAGTGCCTGTGTTCAGGACACAAATATTGACTATGCTCTTTGTCAAGTAACGATATGTTCAGTTATTTCTTTTCTGGTACAAGTCATTTAATCCTATTTAAATTATTAATAGAAAAATGAGGAGTAGTTAGAAAAATATTTGTGAACTGATTAAATCACCTTTTTAAAAATAGCTCTTTGAGAAAGATGGGCAGCAAGACAAAATTTACCACTATGAATAGATACAAAAGTAATTTCAACATTTATTTTGAGAAATATTGTGCAATAGTAGTCTCATCATGCTTTTTCTGCTTGGCAGGATAGCGTGTCAGAGAATGACCCTCCCTATATTACCAAGCTTGCAGCATATCTGGAAATTTTATTTTTACTTAGCATTAAGCTACAAGTGGGAAAAACATCCCCAAATGTTTTAAGCTTCATAATAAGGAACATCAGTCTTTGACATTGTAAATCATAAATGATTCTTTTTTATTGAAAAAATTAATAATAATAATATATGGGAATAATGTGACAAAAGCCAGGCCTGGATCACTACACCTAAAAATTATTTCATCAACGAGGATTAGCTGGAAAAACAATGATCATAATACTGCATTTCAAAATGGTTCATATTATCTAGAAGTTTTTAAAATACTTTACTATTTCTCATTGTCTATTAATGAGATGGTAGACGTCTGTTAAACCTTTAGAACACTTTTGCACTTTTCTGGCTTAAAGGAGGTTTTTTGTTATGCTTCTCTTTTTGTCCCTCTTACTATATTAAAAATACATTCATGTGTTTCTGCTTCAAATTCATTTTCTTTCTCCAAACTCAAGCCCCAGTTGCCTTCTCCATCCTGGTGGCGGTGTGGTTATTCAGCACAACCTTTGTCAATCATTTGTATCTGAGAAATATGCCTACATCTACTCAATGGGCAGTTTTTCCTAAAGAACCAAAGACAAAGTTAAATAAGGGACCTGAACAATATGCAGCAAAACAAGAAGCTCAGGTTTCATCAGCACTTTTAATTCTTGCATGTTTCAAGGACTGGTAGCATGAATCACACTCCTAAACTGATCAGAACAATTGGGAAAAATTATGTTTTTTAAGAATTAATGTTTCCAAACATTACTTTCCAAACTCTTAGTCAAAGACAAAAGAGTTTTCCTTCCTTTGCTTCTTGTTCAGTCTCTTTCCTGGACTGTCTTCCTATCCCCACATTTCCTTTGTTCTGTTTAATGGACCTCAGACCTTTCTTATCACCATGGACTTGTCTGGCTGTCTGGGCTTGCTGTGTGGCACCTGTCTCGCCTTCTCTTATGGAGCAGTCTGCCATTGCTGGTCCCTGGCAGCTAGTGGTTCTTCAGTTTCCACTGTTTACCTTCTAAAAGTCTTGAGAAAGTTGGTATTTTGATACTAGTTCTTAATGATAGGGTTTGATCCCTTTGCTACTAACAGTGAAAGTCCTACAAGAGATGTAGTCGTGCACCCCTTCTTGCCCGGTGCAGTTTGATCCCGAGGAAGAGATTTTTCTTGATCTTAGAACATGCATGCAAGTCAGATTGTCAGTATGCTGCAGTAAAGCTGGCTTCAACTGTTAACAAACTTCCCAACATTTTTATTTATTTATTTATTTTTTGCTTCCCAGTGCACTACCTCGAAGTCATGATGTGAGCTACTGGAACATAATAGTTTATGTATCACAAAGATAAACATTACAAAGTTCAGCAACTGTTGATCTATGGAGCATACAGAGAAGTGATCTGGTGGAGATCATCTATAATGTTGCGTTTCAGTTTTAAGTAAAAAAAAAAAAAAAAAAAGGAATCACCGTGCTGAGTCTTCCCTTTTAACCCACTGTTGTTGGTGATAGTGATAGACAGTTAAAGATTTTCCTCTAATAGACTGGGACTTACCACTTAGAGAGCTATGATAAAGTTTTCAGCATACTAATTTCACATTTTTGGGTTCATATCAAGGGAATCCAATGTACAACAGAACTTTCAAGCAGTGAAGAGAGGTTAATGATGACTGATATATAGTAATGCCCTTCTGATGTTTTGGTTTTTTTAGAATGATAGAATGTGGGAAAATCATCAGACTAGAAAAAATGAGCTCCAGCGTGTGACAATCTGCAGAGCATATAATAATAACAGAATTTGGCTCATGGTTGATGCTTTCATTCCTAATAGAATAATCAGCTTTGATGGACTATATATTTAGTTAATTTCCTCTTATATAGATATTTTTTAATGTATTACTGACCTCAGGAAACTTTGATATTTGTTACATATCCTAGCTCAAATTAGAGGTTGGTTGCTAAGTTTCTAGCAAGTTCATTTCTGGTTGTGTAGAGGTTCCCTGAAAAAATAGATGATTGCTTCTTGGAATAGGCAAGGAGTTGATGTACTACAATAGTAAGAACAAAGGAGAGTTTACCTTAAGGGTAAAGTGCATACTGCTAGGTTAGGCTACTTACACCTAAGAGACATGGTGTTGGTTGTATCTAAATATAGGAAAGGGATTAAAAAAATGTGAAAGGAGAAAAAGGGTACACCTCCTTATGCTACAGAAAATGGTGAGCACCAAGGATAAACTAATATAAAAGGGTCATAAATCAATTAAAGATGGAAATTAAAAATGATTTCTAACATAAGAGGACAAAAAATTCTGAAACACCTTCTGTTTTGAGTGGCAATGACAAGTAGGATTGCAGTATCACTACATTTAAGATGAAGCTTGATCGGTTTAGAAATGTCTGATGTAGCTGTGGCAGTAAAGGGCTAGACTCTTTCACTGCTTGTAGACCCTCTAACTCCATGTTTCTAAATCCAGGATATATTAAAATACTCAGAATTTTTGCTTTTGACTACATTTGTTCACAGTTCAAGGAATGTGTTCTGTAATGTAATAGTTTTCATTATTTTAATTCTGGTTTAAGGGAGATACAATGTTCAGCCTCTCCTGTGCCTCTCCTGTAGAGTACCTTATGTCAACAGAAGACTATATTGAATTACAATGTAAATGGGAAAAGACATTCAAATAATATGCATATTTGTATTGCTGAGAAACATTATGAAGGGGATGCAGAGCCTGCATGTTAGCTGGCTTCAACTGTTAAGAAAATCCCCGTGTCTTCAAATAGAGCAGGATTTTTTTATATTAATAATGTATTTTGTTCAGAATTAATGTAGGGCCAGCTAAACAATAAGATATTTAATCTGCCCAATGTTGTATGAAGTGACCAAATGCAGCATTTTCAGTACAGTAATATTTATAATTGTGAGATGCACTAAGATCAGATCCTCAATGTTCTTGCATCACTTCTCTGCATCCCATGTTTGTGATGAGCCGTCAGTGATACAAGCCAGAACTTTTGTGATTCTATCAGGTTGATTACAAACTTCTTACACAACTCATTTAATTTCTTTTCTTTCCATGAGATGTATGTAATGTAAGATGGGAACATATATTCCCTTTGTTGAGATTCAACAGCATGTATGATTAAATTAATTTGGGACTGTTGTATTGAAGTATATAATCAAGAAACATCTAACCAGTCTTTGATCTCAATAAATTGTGTACTCTCCAGCCTCTGTGACCTGGCACCACCTGTTGCATGAATGGATGTTGCTGGCTTTGTTGTAGTTGCAGTTTAAATCACAATGGCCAGTGAGCTGTGATTAGCTCTATAACCCAGCGGAAGAGAATTTGCCTTTCAAGCTTTCCAAGTAGATTTCTGTCATCTGTCAGAGAACAAATAGATTACTGAGGGATTTGGACATGGCATCTTTACTGCTAATGGGCACTTACTGCTGCAACAGCAGAACAAAAAGACAGCATTTTTTTGGAGCCGTTGGAAATAAAAGGATGTTGTGAGAGTGAGTTTTGGGCAGGGACTCTTCTGCACTCCAAAGTCGCATCTGTTTTCTGTGAGCAGCCTCAGGTTGTGTTTTGTTGCTGTGGTTGAGGCGGTGTAATAGCTAAGTGCTGCCATGAGAACAGATCCATCTTTCTGAGCGGGAACTAGCTCACCTTGGACTCTTGCGAGCTTTAATGCAGGTTCAAAGAATGCTTGTGGGTGGGATAAAACCATCCCTTTCAATGACAGCCACTAGAGCAGCCTTCAGTAGATGCTGCTCACATTTTTACATTTGGCATGTGTGGACACACTGAGGGAGAGCTGTGTTGTCCACTAGCATGGCACTGGTGCCACAATGCCAGCCAGCAGGGGAGAGGGGCTCCGAAATTTATTGGGTGGCAGGGACTGATGTTTCCTGTAGTGTTTGCTGTTTAGCAGAACCACAAATCACATGGAATAAGATGCACACTTACATTTTATGCAGTCCAGTCTTGTATCACTAATGGATTTTTAGTGAGATGAAAAATGCAGTAGTTCATGTTAAGCAAAGTATAAACCTCCCAAAAGAAAGTTAGCTAGCGTAAGTAAATACTACTGTTAAAGAAACCCCAAACTGTATATTTAAGTGCTTGTATTTAATAAGCTGTTTTTACAAAGCTTTTCCAATATGAAAAATAGTACAATTATATATTACTTTTTGTTCTATAACAATGAAGTGATATTTTTAATTGTTAAGTGGAAATGTCCTTTGAGATATATGAGAAGAGAGTAACTAACATTTTTTCTACTGAGAGTAGAACTTTAGAAGATGCCTCTTGGAAAAGTGAAAACAGATAAATGTTTCCCAGAGATGAGATAAATGTAAATTCCAAAAAGCAAATGTCTAATAAATAAACAAGTAGTCATACAGGTAAAAGAAGCTTATTTTTGCTTATAGAAAAAACTGAAACAGATCGTACTCAGAACAGATTACTTGTCTTTCTGTTTTTACTGAATGAATTTTATACTGAATTTTATGAATTTTATGAATTTTATACTCAATTTTATGAATGCAGAAATAGTTTTTTTCATTATTCCGTAGCAAATTTTATAGCACTTAAAATTGTAAGATATTTAAATTTCAAAAATTTAGTGTTAATACTTGTACTAAAGAGGAGAGAAAAAAGCAATTCTAGAGGAATTTCATTCCATATATTTCTTCTTGTAAGATCATGCTTAAACTTTTGCTAATATAGTTTTTTTAATAAGTACATGGTATTTTTAAATCTGAAATACGTAGATATTAGTATTATATATATATTTATATATATGTTTATATATATATATATTTATATCATACTGATTCAGTAAGACTTTTCTGAAACTATTTAAGTTCTTAACCCCACTGAGTATCACTGATTGATAACACTGATAGCTCTGCATGCCTTCATACCTGCATTTTTTTCTGTTATACTGGCAAGGTTACAGGCTGAATTTCTTTTTCAACATATTGTTTTTAAATTTAGTTATATTTTTGACATCGTATAGAAATAAAACCTTATTGGTGATAAGTCTTTTTTACTTACTCATTTACACATCAGTTACTTCCTCATTCCCTGGTTCATTCATTTACTCAACATCACCACTACATTAGGTCTTTCGATTGCCAGATAACCAGCTGTTAGTGCAAAATGGAAACAAAGGCGAAGTTATATCTAAGTTAAGTCATTAGTCAGTGATTATAATGTAGGAAAAACAACAGTTACATTCATTAGTATAGTACGAAAATTTGCCTTTTCACAAGTCTTACTGAATTTAATGAATTTTTAAGATGAACTACGATTAAAGAAAGCAGTGGTTGATTATTTTAACTTCTGACAGTTGCCATCAGGAAAATAGTTAACTACAGGAATATATTTTCATCCAGTATAGTTTAGTTTAATTAAAATGGAAATATAAACTGAGCTTTTCATGCTCTACTGTGAAAATACTTTATAAAAAAGAAAATGTTTGCCATACTTATCGAACATTAAGGCGTTGGTGTGTTAAAGGGTTGTGGTTCTTTCCTCAGTGGTATGTGTCATGGCATGTAAGCTCTTTAATTTCATACATTTCTGTTGAGGAAGAACATAGCAGGATGAGCAAACGTTTTTCTTTCTGCTGCTTCTTACTCTCCGTCGTGGATGTATTGTTACGCAATTCTAAAATCCTTCAAATTGTTTAGCAGTACATACTTCTTTATATCTAGCTATCATGAAGCCCCATGCTGTAACACAAAACCGTCTGGTCTGTCTGATACCCTCTTCTTGAGGACCCAGGCTGATCTGTGTTTGCTTCTTTTCCCCACCCCACACAGAGAATTTTGCAACATAGCTCCTGATACCTGCAGGTTTCTTTCAAATAGATCAGTGTGCATCCCACACCATTATTCTTTTCACTGTTGTTTTGGCAAGGGGAGTTGCACATGCTATCAAGTTTCCTTCATTCTGCTAGAACGTACGGAGCAGGCGTGTCATGCACCAGAATACAGTCTAGTCAACTATTCTAAACTAGTGCGTGCATAGATTTATAGCACATATGATGAATACACTTAAGACTAACTAAAAAGAACATTCATCCTTTGTTTACTGCTGAAGAATTGCTAGCTATTTAGTTGTAGTTTGTGCTGAGGTATCAGTATCTCGGGAGGTCGGAAGATCTCAGAGGATTTCACAAAGATTTTTTTTTTGATTTCTAAACATTTTGAAGAAAATCCAAATACTTAAGAAACTAAAGAGACTTTATTCACTTTTCCTTGTTATAGTGTTCTGCAGTTTTCTTTTTCTTAACAAGACTACCTGTGGTTTTGTGCTTCACGAGTATCAACCAACAGAGTCTGAAGATGGCTTTAAGAGAACATCCTGATCAGCCACCTCTGGTCTTGCTGTCTTTGCATTTCTTTGATTCCATTAATGTAAGGCTGCAGTAGTTTTGTCCCTTGAGAAAGACTTTGTAGTCCTTAGACAGGAAACAGATATGTCTGCAGTTTCTTGTGTATCTTTGACCATTTTTCCTGTGTACAGTTCAGGAACGACAATACTCTTCTCATTCTTAGATATTTTCTTTCTAAGGATCTTCATGGTATTGCTCCCTCTCTGCTTTGTTTGTCAAAAGACATTTTTTGTTTTAAATGAATCCAGTCAAATTATGGGTATCCATTTGCTCCCAATGGAGTAAATGGATACCTCTCCTCTATTTAGGGGATTCAGACAGCATTTTAGTTCATTAATATGTGTCTGTTATCCTAGTCCAGTCAAAATTCTTTTGCAAAATTCTTTCAATGTGTTTTGGTTCATTGAGTCTGGGCCTGTGAGAGTAATAAAGAAATTCTGTACACTGATGTTAGGTTCGTACAGGGTTACTGTGTACTTCTACTTGCATCTTTCTCGGGGCTAGATATGTATGGGATAAACATCAAAACCAAATAGCTTTCTGTTTTAGGTATCTTACTAGATAAGTAAGCAAGCAAAAGATGAGACGTGAAAGTGAATTAAATCATATTTCAGCAAAACAGACTATTACTCAAATGATAATGTATCCATATATGAACAGTCAGTGAAAGAAAAAAAAAGTTCTAATTTGCTAGTTAACAGCTTCATATTAGAGAAATATTCTTTGCTACCTTCCCTGTAGGTGAAAGAAACCTTAAATAATATCTTTCCCTTAACAGCTCTAAGTTTAATTTTATATGCAAACCTGCTTTGACTGACATTCTGTTGGCATTTATTCTTTACAGGAATTGGTTTTGGTGTGTGTTCAGTAAAAAGCAAAATAATAAAATACAAACCCAGCACCTATCAAATTTGTCTATATGAGACAGACAATCAGACATACAATCAGTTGCAAACCTTCATTGGTAATATGGGTTACATTTGTACAATTCAAAATGATTTGTCATGTAAATTTGGCATTTACCTCGCTGCCAAGTGAATACTTTCAATATATGCTTCAAGCATTATTGGTCTGTTTTACCTTCCATTGTCTGTTCTGCTTTATTGAGAAAAAACTCAACACTGCCATAAATCTTGAGCTTATCTTAGTCTTAGTCTTGTTTTGGATGTGTATAGCTTTAAAACTATGCATATGAAATGGTTTTGCACTTCTGTCTTTCAGAGATGAAGACCTTGTTCTCTAAACAGTTTGTGTTTGACGGCTCAAGAAATCCAGGGGGCTTTTGTTCCTCTTTTAAGTAGGTCTGCAGAGGGTCTTAATGAAATTGATAATAACAAAGTGTTATCAACATGCAAATGACAGACATAGCTATGTGTCTTCCTAGGTAGATCATATACTGTGAGCCCTGTTTTCTCATGCTTGCATAATTGAGTTCAGATGACAACCATTTGCTTATATCAGTGTAGACAGAACACAGTATTGTTAGACTTGGAGGGCGCAATAGTGGTAGGAATATTTATGCGTCAGCTGAAAGGGCCTTTTTTGTTATACCCATTTTCCGTCTCTTCGATACAATGTTGAATAATCAGTTGGCCTTTTTGGTATTTATACCATAATCTTTCTGTATGGTCCTCCTGTGCCTTCCCTTTTCCCACCCTCCATGAAGACGGGTTTGCAGAGAAGTCTTTGTCTTGCTCTGCTTTTTATAGAGAACATGCAACATTTGTGGTTTGGATACTAAATTACCTTCGGTTCCGTTCCAAAATCCAAACTGTCTTTCTAAAAATGTGTTTTGATTTTGGTACTGCATGTCACACCCACTGTTTGCTTCTGTGTGCTTAGAAATGAGTAAGAAAACTTTATTTGTGAAGTGTTCCATTCTTTGAGGGAGTTTTAGTTGAAGGCTCTGTGCTTTTGAAACTGCTTCTCTTCCTCCTTAGTCTGACAAAGTCCAAATAAATTAATCTCTTGGGGCACTTGTCTGACACATTTTCCGTGTTACCCAGCCAGACAGCAGGATAAATTAACCCTCACAAAACTCTGTGCTGGCACAGCTAGATTGTTCCCCATTTGTGAGCAAGTCTGTCTGTCATTTAGTCATGTAGTATGGAGTGCCGTCCTACTCTAAGAGAACTGCATAATTTGCTAAATGTAAATTGATCCTGAACTGAATGACATAACACTTTTTTAAAAACTGCTTGTAGTTGATTGTAGATAAGGTCTAATTTTTTGACTGGGTGGACAAATGCATTTTGGCAAGGATTACCTGTATGAGTATTGAGTACAACTGCTGCCACTTATTTATTAGCTAAGCATGTAATTCATTCATTAGCAGTGCTTTGCAGTTACTTCTAAAAATAAAAATGAAAAGAGTTTTGTGTTTTTTCTTTATTTTGTTTCCCAGTTACCTTTAGAGAGTGATGCTGCCTGGCACAGAACTTGTGCTATGCAATCTCCACTGTCCTTTCAGAGAGGCTTTTCAGTCTTTGTAGACCCATTTCCGGGATTGGTCTGGCTAAATTATGGATTATTTTGTCTATTACGCTTTTTCTTGTGTCCAGTAATTCAAGAGTAGCATATTGGCGTAATAATGTATTCAACTAGTTGAGTTGAATATAAAATCCAAATCTTGTGTTTATAACTCTTTAAAAAAGTTTGAAGATGTTAGTGACAATATTTTGATTTCATGCAATACAGAAGACAGTTAATAATTTGTCAAGTACACTTTTTTAAAATCATACTTAAATAAATACTTAAATTCTACAACAACAGGAAGCAGCAGAATGATACATTTGTTGATGTAGGATGTCAGATAATTTAGGACAAATTACAGATTCTTTAAATACTTGAAAACAGTGAAGGTCAGGAAGCCTGTATTCAAAAATTTCCAGCATATGTATAATATTTTACAGGATGTATGTCTGTCCGTAACTGCAAAAGAGTAATCTGTAAAAACCAACTTGTTTGTTGTTTTTCGTGTTGTCTATTTATGCCCTGACAAATTAGCATCGGATGTAGTGTGGAGTCTGAAGACCAGTGTGCAGTTCAAGGTTACAAACAGGCACGATTCTGTCTTGTAGCATGAGGAAACTGGACTCAGGCTGTTATTCTGGACTGTTTGTTTTTCAGTAAATAACATTCTGGGCTTGAAATAATACCTTGTTGGCTTGGCCAGAAAATTTAATCAATTATTTAAATGGTTTAAAACAGGAGAGTAATGAAAAGTCTTTCTATGTGTAATTTGATTCTGTCAGATGTAAATTTCTTTCACAATCATATCACTTCTATTCTTGCAAAAATGTTTGAAAAAGAAACTATGTGTGGAGCAATAATTGTGCATCAAGTTAGTTAGTGACTATCACCTTGAAAATAAGAAAATACCAGGTTAGATGTCTATCCTGAACACTTAATTTATTTCTTTTATATTCTTCTGTGTTGTGTACAGAGTATTAAAAAAAAAAAAAAAAAAGCTGCTGGTATAAGAGCACCTCTCTGGGCTCCCTGGGCTGTTGAAGTTAGTCAGTAGAAGTGGTTAGCCTGGGTTTCACTATCCCAAGTGCGACTCCAAACAGAGTAGCCAGCTGTCAAGAAGTTGGTTGGTATTGGTGCTGAGTTTCTCAAGAGAAGAGTACTTCTATTATGCAAAAACAAAACAGAAAAGATTTTAGAACGTCTCCTTTGGTGTAAGTTTCATGTTCTTTAGGCTGTGATTCTTTCATTCAGGAAAGGAAAGGGGAAAAGCCAACAACGTTCTCCCTTAAATCTAGCTTTTGTGAACTATAACTGAAGAAATAACCATGGCTATTCCTTGTTGTTTATTTGCATTGTATTGTTATTTCTTAGAAGACATTTATTGATTTATGTATGGATAGTACAAATCAAATACTCTCACCGTCGTATATTCATTTGTATTGGAGGTACCTTTCTGAAATGGAAAATAATTTTGTTTTCAAATGTAAGCACACAAGATTCCTAGGTCTCTAAAAGTCAAGTTTCCGTTCTCTTTTGTCTGCGTCTGCTAAAATGCGGTCAGTTTTAGAGAGGTGACTTTCTGCTTTTCATGCTTTCGGGATGCCAAAAATGGCTGAGAGAATTTAGAAATACCTTTGAGATGGAGACTGAAACCATTGAAATCCCAGGCTTAGGCTGAACCTGAGAATGCCTTCAAGTTCTGCCAGTTACATTAGGTAACCGGTGCACGTTGCTCCCACACTTCTTGCTCGCATCCGGCCTTTGTCGAGCTGCACAGACAGGGTGCACCGGTGTCTGTGCCCTGCGTGCTGCCCTCCTGTCCTCCCCGGCTGGGTCATCGGGGAGGGAGTTCAGCCAACCACTGGTTGCGTGGCAGCAATATACACGTTTCACAGCTGCTTTTAACCACTTATTCCAAGGACTGCAGACATTCGACAAGGTCCGCCAAACTGGAGAGAAAATGCTTCCTATCCCTTCCCATGTGTTGGGCAGTGAGCACTCCTTACTGCTGCCAGCCCGTCTTCCTGCTTTGGTGACAGCTTTCATTTGTCCCTTTTCAAATTCACAGTTGGATCTTCCCCAGTGTCCTGTCTTTTTCCTGCTACTCCTTACAGAACCTGCTGGTATATGATAAGAGATGCTTTCAATTTTGGTTACTGTCACAAGTTCTGTAGATAAAATGGTGCGTCTGTCTAACTCAGCAAAGCTGGGGCTACAGCTGCTACATTTGCATCACAGCAAACTTTTCAAATTTGTCTTCCGTGGCCAGTGAGAAAGTACTTAACAGTTGAGAAGGCAGCTAATGGAATGTAATAAAAACTGTATTTGCAGTAAATACTCTTATGTGTGGCATCAAGTTCATACAGGGGAGGCAACAGCTAAAAATAGTCATCTTAAATGTCAGATCATACTGGGGTTGATTAAGCTACAATGCGAAATGCCTTTGTGAAGTGCAAACTACATCTTTATCTACAGCTGCTAATATACAGCAAAACCAGACTAATTTCCCTAGTGAAGTTATGAAAGCCTCATATACAGTCCTCGCTGCTTAATAGTTTTGTTGTTTTTTTTTAATGGTTGCTTGCTTGCTTTTTTTTCTTCCTTTTTTACTCTAGTAAGTGTTGTCTTTTGAGTATTGTCACTTTGTCCTTCAAGAAAACCAGGGGAGGAAGGAAGGACTGTAGTTGAATTCGGATGACAAACCTGATGTTGCTGTATATTTTTTGTTTGTTTATTTTATGGAAGTTAAGACCTTATTTTTCAGGTTACCAAGATCATACTCTATTAAGTAGAAAAGTTGAATAACTGAACCTCAGTGCTGAGTTTTGATCTGTCTTCTAATATAGTATATATGAACTTGGTTCTTAAAATAAACCATTTCAAAAAATCAGTAAGAAATAAAAAAATTTATATGTACTAGATGTCCAGATTTTTCTGTAAATTGAAGACACTTGCCAAAACCCATTTCTTACAGTGGTGAAAATAAAAATCTAACAGATACATAGGTTTATGTTATAAAAGAGCATGAAGATTATCTGTATTAGATATACAATAGCATGTCATTTTATTAGTCTCTAGGAGACCTGTGATCTCATGCTATACTGCCAATGTGTTCTCAGTTTTGTTTTTAATAGGACAAGAAATAAATTTAACCATAACACTTTGAATTTAATCATAATATTTTGTTCAGGCACTAGAAAGAAGGCTATATGTGTACCTTTTTAAAAAGACCAATTTTCAGATGCCAAGAAGTTCTTGCAGGTGTCCTGTACATAAACAAATAATCCTGATTTCCGCTTCATTTATGCATTTTGTTAGTGAAATATATATATATATATAATTTTAAGTGTTCGATTGTTACGTACTATTTAGAACCATGTATTGTTTTGATATCTGATGAGGAATCCTACATTTAGAAGAGATCTCAAGTGAATGATGTTGATCCTGGATAATTTTTATGACTTTTAAAAGTATTAGAATTAAGATATTTCTTCTAGACTCTTGAATCATTATAATCCAGAATGAGAGAATGTCACATTGCAAGAAAAAAGGTTGATTTTCCAGTTGAATGCTTTCACTACATGGATGTTTTTATTTTTTGTAAAATACACAGTTGTGTAGTCAATAATATCCAGAAAATGTTTTATAACTGTCATGTTCAATGTTTTTATAACTCCCAGCCTAGGTTGTGATTTTAAGATGTACAGAGTGGAAAACCACCTCTTGCAATAATCTTTTAGTTATGGATATTTGAATTGTAAGAGGCTTTTTGAGATAATTACCAAAGTTGTACCAAATGCTTATATTCACCAAAAGTGAATGTTTATGTTGTACAGGCAACAGTTTCTAACTGTACAAATCTATACATGCTTGCATACAAGAAAGGACCCTGTTTCAGGTTAGCTTCTAACCATTTGCTGGGGAGTGGTGTTTGATTCACATAAGCAGACTTGATTTTTCTTGAACCCTGTCATTACATCATGTATTGCAAAGCAGTGTGATTTATACTAGCACAGTATTATTTATGCTGCTAAAGGCAATAGTAAGTATTTGCAACAGTAACTTGCTAAGTTTTTCCATGACTCCCATCCTCGAGTCCTCTCAAATCTCTGCCTTGATTTCATGAGGTGGCTGTTAAGATTCCTGGAGAACAGAGTTCGAAATAACAAGCTTTTATGTTATTGATTTTTCCTCCTAAGACCTGAGTCTTTTTCTCAAGAATCCTCTCTGAATCCTTGTCCTTTATAGGAAGCAAAATTTTAACGTCACAGAGGAAAAAAATAGTCAAAACATGAAATAAAAATTACTAAAGCAAAATGAAGTGTTAATTAAAATATGATTGTGGTGGCTCTTAGTAGTCACACTTCATATTGGGAAGATTGTTTTAAGATAAGCAGTAGTTTTCTTAAGGTAATACAGGCTATTTTACTGATAACAAAAGCTATATCCTCAGGGAACTATCATACATTCCAGAATATTTCAGGAAATTTCATAAATTTTGGCATATCTCAGACGTGTCTTTTTCTCAGGATGGAACTTTTGTTTTAAAGGAAATATATTTTTGGTTTTCCCTGTAAGCATAGGGAAATAGGGATCTCCTAGAAAAGTTATATTGTGTTTTTTTAAACAAACAAACAAAAACATCGTCTGATTCACCTGTCTAAATCTAGTGGGGCTTGTTTAAGCAGTCAGCTCTTCTTTAACATATCCTTCGAAATGACATGCACACTCTTACTGCCCTTTTTTAACCTTGTGACTCCTACAGTGCTCTTCACAGATAAAGCATGAGTGTGTTTACTAGGAAATCTGTCTCTTTTTTGGTTTTGAGCTCTGCAGTATGATTTCTTTTCATGGATTTTATATCAAGGTTTAGAAGTTAAGCATGGATTAGTGACCACAGCTGAGTTCTAGATACAGAGAAGGCTATGCAGAAGATAGTACTGTTTGAAGTCATCATCTCAGCAACACTTAATAATGAAGTTCTTGAAATTGATGTTGAAAGGGAGTTACAATATATTGTAAATGTAGAAGTATGTGAAATATATTCATATAGTGTTTTAGCAACCTGAGAAATAGAAAGGAAGCTACGCTAATTAGAGGAAAGGTAGAAAAACTTGGTCGTTGGCGGTTTATGCATTTACACATGGTTTTTTGAAAATTCCTCCAGAAAATGGTTACATTTTAATGTAGTCTTTTGTCTTGTTTTGGCAAGTTGTTATATTTTCTTTTTCTTTGCTTTGCCTTTTTTTTTTTTTTAAAGGAATCCAAAATGTACTCAGCTTATTCTGTGCCGTGCTTACAGAAAATAAGGTTCTCTTTCACTCTGCAAGTTTTCAGAGGCTTAGTGACGCCTGTAGGGCTCTGGAGTCTTTGATGTTTCCCCTCAAATATAGGTGAGTTGAGCTGTGAATCTCTGAACTCTTTGACTCATTTTATATTTATAACTCATATTTCATTCTCTTTAACGAAAGTTGTGCTATGTTTATTCAAATAAGCTGAGCTTTTTTCACAATCAAATCTAAAAGTCCTAAGCTGTACACCGCATCAGTGAAAATCTGGTTGTGTTAAGACAGTGGAAACAACGAAAGGAGAAACATCCTACCTATAAATACAATAGAACCCTACTTACAGCATCAGTCAGATGGTAAGACTTGATAGTGATAATCGATGAGTAAATGCCTGGAAAAGGAAGCATTTGGATAAGACCTAATAGCAGTGTGCCAATAAGTAAGAGGAGGTACGTGCCAGGAGAATGAGAGACTGTGGTCATAAACTGAAATAGCAGAGGGATAGGTTTCTGACTGGATGCAGGGAAAACATGTTTTATTATGAGGATAACTAAGCACTGCAACAGAGTGGAAGACTGTGGAAACTCTGTCCCTGTAGGTTTTCAGGACCCAGCTGGACAAAGCCCAGGACAACTTGGTCTTTATTCAGTCTTGACCCTGCTTTGAGCAGAAGGTTGGATTAAATGATCTCTTGAGGCCCTTTATAACCTGAAAGATTCTTTGATTCTAAGATAACATCTGTATTAACTTGTAACACAGTTTTAAGTCATTGACAAATGTCCACCAGAGAATGAATTTAAATCAACAAGTTGATCCTCTCTAAAAAGTCATAACTGAGTCCAGCTTTTTGAAATGGAAAACTTAATGTCAAATTATTTTGGATTTTAAGCAAAAAGACATGTAATTCTTACTCATCTGTTTTAAAAGAAGCTTGTATTTTAGTAGTGTCTTTTATTTGCTTAAAATATTTCCTGGGTGGACATACTTTCATTACAGAGTAAGAAAGAAAAAAATGAAAAGTAGTTTTGGAATATGTTTGCTTATATGATGGAATAGTAATGAATGTAAATTTTTAATCATAATTATCAGTTAGGAGTTGAAAATGCATTGATTGAGATCCAGATTTTAATGTTGCTCTGATGAAAAGACTTATTTTTTTCAAATTGACAACTTTAATCAAGTAAACAATATCTGAAATAGTTCTTCGTATAACATGTAGCTGCTACTTCAGTATCAAAGTGAACGAGTTCACCTTGAGATTTCTTATTAATTATATTTTATGAAAGGATGAATTGTAGCTTTCTCTCCAAAAACTAGCAATGTTTTGAAAAATGAAAGTATTATCTGCAACCTTAATGTCCCTAATTACCTGAAAGTTGTGGATGAATACCTGTATAACACAAACATTACAAATATAAATTGATTTTATTTTGCAAAATACATGTTTTATAAGAAATTGTAGACACTATAATAGTTTCTGAGTTTACATCACAGATATTCCTTTAACAGGTACTTTATAAAGAAGTATTTCATCTTTTGTCTTAAAAAAAAGAAAAAGTTGTTTATAGTAAATTTAATTTGCAGCAGGAAGATTGAAAAAAATATAAGCTGTGCTATGCAAAGAAATAGTCAGAAGCTTTTATTTTATTTTTATTTTTATTTTTATTTTTATTTTGTTTTTACTTTATTTTATTTTATTTTATTTTATTTATTCTTTTCACAGTTATCCCTATATTCCAATTCTTCCTGCACAGCTATTGGAAGTTCTCAGCTCGCCAACGCCTTTCATAATTGGTGTACATTCTGTCTTTCGTAATGACATTCATGAACTTGTAAGTATGTCTACCTAGAATATTCATAGTCACAGAGTTATCTAGGATGTTTAGTTGCAGGGATTTTCCATACTTCAGAGATGTTCGTATGAACCATTCATTTACTTTTAAAGTATTACTGTAGAAGGCTTGATAAGACCAAGGAGGAAAAAAGGAAAATCATTAATTCTTCTATAAATATTTTGAGTCTATAAAGTAGAAGAAGGAAATTATTTGATTCCAGTGCAGGATGGGAAGGAATGGATCTATTTCCAGCTTTGTCATGTCAGCCATAAATATGAACAAATAATTTGGTATTTTCAAATATATTCCCAATTATGTTATTTTATTCATACTTTTAAATACATATTTCAGAACCGGAACCAGGGTTACAGAGGTTCCTAGAAACATGTAATTTTACTTAAAGAGTTGTCATCATTGTGTCTTTTTGAAAACAGAGTATTCAATATCCCAGATCACTGCACACAGACCTGGAACATCAAGAAGGAGTTGGGTTTCCATTCATTTTTCACAGCTATGTTCAGTAATTTGAAGTATTTAGAGCATTTCCTTTCACAAAAGCATTCTATATGTTAAAGTTAGTACTGATTTACTTTGTTTATGTTAATTTATGTGCAGATCATGAAATTGCAACTGTTGTGTTTTTGAACTATGCTCACAGGATAATGCTCACAGCACAACCACTAATATTTTTGTCCCTTGCAGTTAGATGTAATCATTGCAGACCTGGATGGAGGCACAATTAAAATTCCTGAATGTATTCATCTCTCTCAGCTCCCAGAGCCACTGCTACATCAGACTCAAATGGCACTTTCTCTAGTATGTTTTGATAGAAAACCATTTTCTATTCTCTCACCTCTTTTAAAAGCAAGAAAGGAGAATTTTGGTATTCAGTTGCTTTCAAACACACTGGAAATGTGAGATTTAAAACTATGATACATGCCAACACTCCTTTCAGAATAATTTATGATCTGAAGTTAGAGTAATTTAACAGTAATTCATCAGTAATTTAACTTACTACTAAAATAAGTTTTTTCCCTATTTAAGAGGAAGGTAGTGATTTTCCTAATAGTACATTTGAAATTCTTAAAGTTTATTTCTCTAATGCCTCTTTATTATTACCTGAGAGTGATTGATTTATTATTATTATAATAATTTATATTATTATCTGAGAGTGATTGATAAGGAATTACCCAAGAAAGCTGTTGAGTTTTCTGTCTAGGGAAAAAAAAAGATTTTTTACTCTGTTAATTAGATTCATTGACTGTAATAGGAGTTTTTGATAACTAGCTTACATGTAGAAACATGAATTTGAGAAATTAACCCCACCTTTATTTCCATTAAGTCTTTATAATTTATCTCAATCAATTATTTGAAGTATTTACAATCAGTAAATATTATTTTGAGAAAGCAGAAAAAATAAATTGTTCTTGCCTCAGTAAAATGAGGGGAAAAAATTATTTTAAAAATTCTCTAGGTTTTGCATCCTGATTTGGAAACAGCAGATTATGCATTCCCTCCCCCACGAACAGCTTTATCGCACACAAAAATGCTGGTAAGATTTCTATGTTATGTCTATGTTATTTCTTAAACAAAAAACCCTTGAAATTTTAGACTAAATTTCTTTTAAGAATTTTGACTTTGTGTTTTCTCTTCCATATCCTTTACAGTATTATTGGTAGAGCAAAGAATTGGCATAGGACTTTGCATTCTGCTCTGTAGCAGCATTCTGATATCTAATAATGATAGGTATTTTATATTATATGTTTGAACATATTGGGAAATGAATTCCATGTTTTTTTTAATACTGCTTTTGGCTTTGATGAACTTCAACCTAAATGAAATGATACACAATTGTCTATAGTTAATTTTTTTTTTTAACTAAAATCTAGTTAACTTGGACTAAAAATAATTGAAAAGCCATGACAACTTAATAACTTGGTAAACCTGCTTGCTTTAGCCTGCAAAGAGTGTGTAAAATTGAACTGGAGTTGGTAGTCTAAACTAAAATCCAAAAGCAAATTCAATTTAAGAACATATTTTGGTTTTATTGTGTAAGTGTATTTCAAAACCTGTGAAGTTCTACGTGGTATAAGATACATATATATATATATATATATAAATAGTTCTTATTTGTTGCTTTAAGATTGTGGTTTCATTGATGAAGACAGAAAATGTAATCCAAATTTCACTTAGACTAGTTTCAGAATTCAGCTAAGATCTCATTTTGGACAGTGAAGTTATAAATTAATGACATTTTATATGAAAATATGAATTTTGTTAAATCTGAAAGAAATAACTATGTTTTCAAGATGTCCAAAAAGTCAGGGAACGTGTTAAAATCCTAGAGAGCAGCTTGAACCCAAACAAACCCAGAATGTCTCTCAGTAAAGTGAGTCCTTACAAAAATAACGTAAAAATAGAGTAACAATGATCAGACAACACATCTAGAAAAATATTCACAAAGGACAGCTTTATGGAATCTTATAGATCCCTATGTTTAGTTCTTTTGAAAAGTTATTGCAAGCTTTAACTTACTTAATTTAGATTAACTTATTGATTTAGATCATCAGCTGTTTACCTGATCTGATAATCTAATATTCTTTGCTGCTTGCAATTTTTCAAGTTGAAATTTGTTGAAAAATTTGTTCGAGATGCCATAAAACCTGAGGTTTTAAAACAAATTCTAGGACCTCACGTTTTAGACATGGCCATGGTCTGGATAGGTACTTGAGGTAAAATGAAAATAATGTGGGTGACACAGGATTTGAACGTTTTTAGGTGTATTTGAGCTGAAGATGTCCCTGCCCCAAGTCTGCCCCCATCTGTTCATATCATTTCTACTAAACCCTCAATGCTTATTTAAACATTCCCCTGCTCGTTTAAGTCAAAGTTAACCAGGACTTTAAAGATCTACTATTTAAAACATTTTAAACTAACCCTGGCTTGTTTTGGCTGCACTAGATTGGCATGTGAAGATTTGAGTTGGAAGAGTCATAAAAAAGTAGCTGAGCAAACTCAGAGCAGTCCCCACAGCTGGCTGCGCAGCATGATGCCTGCCACGCTCTGAGCCAGGCTCCCAGCACCACTGCCAGCTTAGACTCCTGCGGGTCCCTGCCCCCCTGCCTGCTCCAGTGGCACTGCCTTTGTAGTGCTGCAGAGCTGCCCTATTTGAAGGAATAAATCCAGGCAAAGATACCCCTTTTTCTTTCATTAGCATCAGTTTTCACTCAGGTTGGTTCCTTCTTGGGTTTTTCCACGTGACCACTCAGCTACTCTTGATTACCCTGACACTAATGTGCAGGTGTGAAAAAGGAGCAACAGGAGCGACAGGGTGGATATGTAATAATCATTACCATCTGTATTGCCATCCAGAGACAGGTCAGTGAAACTGTAGCCTTGCTTGCATCAGATAGTTTTGTATGCATGCACATATCTCCACTTCACATGCTGCACTGCTGCACTGGTTGGCAAATTTGTAGGCATTTATCAGATAGCTTTATACAAAGTGTAGAAAAAATTAGGAAATGAAAATGTTTTGACAGCATGTTCAATTACATCTTGCAGGATAAAGAAGTGCGAGCAATCTTCCTTAGGCTATTTGCACAACTTTTCCAAGGATACCGGTCATGCCTTCAGCTGATCAGAATTCATGCTGAACCAGTCATTCATTTCCACAAGGTAAAAGAGAAAGTTATTTTTATTTAGCTAGCATTTGTTTGTGTTGTGTTATCCCCAGGTGCTTGCCTTTTAAACAAGTGTTTAAAAAAAACTCAGTTTTTTTTTTACAGTTGCTGTTGACATGCCAAAATTTATCAACTTAACAAGGATATAATTTTGACATAGCATTGTATCAGTGCATTTTAGTGGGAGTAATTGTTGAGACAGTGATAAACATGAAGCAAAGTTAACATTAAAATTTAATATAAAGAAACATTTGATGGATCATCAAGGAATTTTGAAAACGTATGTATGTTGCTACAAGACAATACTTAAAAGTATCAGTTTTGTTTTATTACCTGTGAGATTTATAAAACGTGTACATCAAAATATTGTTACTTCACTCCTAAATTTAGGTACAAAGACGTCTTATGTAATATAAAAACTTTCTCGTTAGAAAGTACCTCATATTACTATAAGCTGATGAAAATATATAGTTGCTTATACATAAATAGTTGAATTTATGATGCTGATAAAATACTTGCATTCTTTTCTGTCTCTAATGCAGGCAGCCTTCTTGGGCCAGCGAGGCTTAATTGAAAATGACTTTCTAACCAAAGTTCTCAATGGAATGGCATTTGCTGGTTTTGTGTCAGAGAGGGGTCCTCCCTTTAGAGCCTGTGATCTTTTTGATGAGGTGAAAACTGTTTGGTTTTTAATCCAAATAAATTAAAATGTACCAATGACGTTTTAACACGTGAAAAACTTAAATGCTTCCAAACTGTCTATTTTATAAAGTTTATCTGTTATATAAAGTTTATGCTAATCTGCTCAATTCTCATTTTCTACTTTCTACATGCATTTTCAGCTTACTTTCATAAATCTGTGCCCTGCTCATATGTATGAAGTTAAACATTTGTGTAAGTCATGATAATGCTGTCCTTATTGTCAGGTTTGGAAATTTATAATGAATCACATGTGCTAGTACAGAATTATTTTGAGTAATCTAATTACATTCTTAAAACATTGAAAAAGTAATGGAGAAATATTAAATTAAATACATAGCCAACAAAATCAACTGGGACAAACATTTTTTCTGTTAAAAAGCAGTACCATACTTTTCCTGTGCTGTTTTTTATTTGAATGTACAGTACAAATAGAGTTTGCATAGTAGCAGTGCATTACAGAAATGTAGATTATAATATTAGAAACGTTAAAGGAATGTTTTAGGTTTGTAGGACTTTGTGTTAGGTTAGACTCTGGCAGCAGAAGCTCTATAAGAATCTCATGTTCTAGATCAATGTGACAGTGCAGGTTGTTCTTTTTTTTTTTCTTCCTTTTTTCTCGGTTTCAATTTAAGATTAACATTTTGTAATTTAAACAGTCAATAAATTATTTTAGTTGAATCATAAACATTCTTCTTTTCTTTTATTTATTTTTTTTTTAAGTTGGTAGCCTTTGAAGTTGAAAGAATTAAAGCTGAGGAAGGTAATCCACCAAAAATGATAAAACATGTTAGAGAACTTGCAGAACAACTCTTCAAAAATGTAAGTTTACTATACCTACTGCATTTTAGTATTGATAACACTAGAAGTTCACGTGTCTGAGATAGATCCAGTGTCTGAAAACAGAAATGACTGCTTGTGGTAGTTATCTGCATTATGACTGAAGACTTTGGAACTTTAAATACCAACAATTTTGTACATTAAGGACGTTCAATATATTAAGACTGATATATTAATGCTAATATTGATTTACCTACTGATCTTAGTACTACTTAGCATACTGTTTTCTTAGTGCGTATTCACATAATGTTTTAAACTGTTATTTTCTCTGCTGCAACCTGCCTGTGCCAAACATGTCTTCTTACTTCTCAACAGTTTCACCTATGAAAACCGTACATCCAGTTTGACATAGTGTATTTTTCCAGCAGATCTCTCCTGCTGTGTAACCCAGGCTCCGTGATTTCCATTCTCAGCAAGTGTTAACTATCCCATTTCTTACATGTTGTTTCTTGGGTTTCCTGAAATACCATTTCCAGTTTCATTCTTTCCTTCCTATCATGCCTTTATCTTGTACAGTGCTTTTGTAAAATCTCTTAAGATTCTATTAGATAGGGTGTTTTGTTTGCTTCTTTTATTTGGCATCAGCTAATCTCCATCCCCCTCACACTTCCTGTCGTTGTTCAGACTCCACAGAGCAATATCTGTTTTGCAATCAGTCAACACCTTTATCACCCTGTCTTTTCGCTATCCCACTTCCCAAAAGCTATGATTTACAACTACACTGCTATAAAAAACACAGGAATTACTAACTGCTGCTAAATTCTGGGGTGTTTTTGTTTGTTTGTTTTGTTGTTTTTTGTTGTTTTTTCAAAAAAGAATTGCTTTTGAGTATTTCATCAGTATTAATGCAGTCTTTGCTTTGGATAGGATTAACATCTTAGTATAGAAAATCCAAAATTTTACGACCATTGCATTCAGGAGTTCTTGTGTCTGTAGGTGTTGGATGAAAAAATACATCTATGTATTTTGAGTGGAATGTGTGAATAGTGAGGAGTGTGAAATGAGATTAGTCTGACTTTTAATATTGTCCTTAGCTGATGAATTTGTGTATCTCTTCAGACATGGATTTGCTCTTCACCACTCCCCCAGCCATCTCTTTTTTCCACTGAAATTGTCAAATGACCTTTTTGCTTTTTTTTTTGAATGAATGAAAGAATTGATACACAGGTTAACCTCCCTTGCTGATATTAGACATTAGAAGAGAAAATAAATATATCTTTGTGGACTGAGAACATTTCACATTTAGAAGTGTGTATGAAATGTTGTCTCTTGTCCATTTGTGATATAGCATACTTGTTAAAGTATTTTAAAATTGATGTCTTTATACTGATGTCTTAGAATTATTGTAAGTGAATGTACCTTGTGGGAAATGTAGAGGTATGTCAGACATGAGAATTTTTGTTACATAGACTCATTTCTTCCATGACATTTAATCTGTAATAAAATATTTATTTCATGGCTTACCTTCTTATCCTTATTAGTGGTAAGTACTGGTGGAATCATCTTCTATTACAAGTTAAAATTATGTAACCTAAAATAAAAGCTTCAGAATAAATGTTAAATGTCATGCTACTAAATTAATAGTAGTGTTCTGTATACCAAAGTGCTTTTTCCAAATTCGTGTCTTTATTTCAAATTAATGCTGTCAGGAGGTATATTGGTTGACAATCCTGCATCATTCATGACAATTAGTTTCATTAAAAAGTCGATGGGCAATATTCAAGTAAAGTAGTCTGGTTCTTTTTGATCTGGTGGCAGAGATGTGTGGATTCGAATTTGCAGAGTGTATGGCAGAAAAAAAAATCAGGAGTACCACACTTAAGTTTCATTAAAATCAAGTTATCTTTTTTTTTTTTTAAACAAGCGTTGGAGCTATAATGTTATAAACATATGATTATTGCAGTACTGTCCCATAAATATAGGAAATTTCTTTTAAAAATATAATTGTTATTATTATTCTAAATTACTACAAAGGAAATGAAGAACATTTGGATTTGTTTTCTAGTGTATATGGATCCTTTTTTAGAATGAAAGAACCTATAAAGCATAAATGATTGCATATGTGCAACTTCTCACATAATTTCTTAAAATCAGTGTCAAGACTTACTCATTTTCATATGTTCTTCTGATGAGATTTCCTTACACCATTGCGATTGACCAGCCACTACTTCACTACCACCAAGTTAATGATTCAAAAAGTCAGATTTTTAATAGTTACGTATCTTTGAATAAAGCACTGTGATAAGTAACATTGCTTCTAAAAGTTATGCCTAGAGCTGTCTCATTTAAACCTCATTGCATGACATATTTTGATATCTTATTCCCCAGTTTTAATAGTCATTTAGTTGTAGCTGGGGCAGTCTAGATATATATGAGGAAAAGGTTCATTGGGGAGAGATAGTGTTTGTATTAGTCTAGCTGGTGCAAGTGGAAAATCTAGACAAGTTTTTGGCATATACTGCTTCAGTAGTTGAAGGCATTAGACCTACATTGCTGATCTATATGTCATTGCATATGCAGCTGGCATTAGGTTTGTGAAGTCCAAGATAAAAGTAACTCTTTCTAGATCTTTCCTCTGGACCTCTCTTTTCAATTAAATGGAACTTGAAATAGTTATTTTCCCTTTCTGGCTTTTTCCTATTATATGTCATCTGTTACCTCCTGCTAAGGTTGCGTTTCTTTTCTCTGCCTTGCTGCTCTTGGCATCTGCTGCTGTCATCCTCCTCATAGCTAGATTTTTGGCTCATTTCATTAAACTCTCCTGTGCAGAGAATTTGTATGGCTAAATAGCTGGTTTGTTTTTCTACATCTGAGACCAAATGCATCAGTTTGAGACTGCTTTTTCTGAAATTGATGCATTTTGTCTCTTTGTCGCCTTTTACTTGTAAATGAAAGCATCAGGCTAACTCCTGATTCTGAGTTGTGTTGCAGTCTAGTTATGCTTTTACAACAGAAACCTAATTGTTTGCATAATGCTCTTTAGCAGCTATACATAGCCAACTGCATAGAATCAAACTGAATCAGAGTAAATTCAAATGTGACTAATGACAAACCCTTCTATATGAATTAAGAGAAGAAAATACCCTTTTTTATTTGACAACTTTACACTGCTCAAAACATGAGATGTAATCCTCTTAATGGTGTTGAAACCCTTGTGGTGCATTTTAATCTCTGCCTTAATTTTGGAAAAGGTACAACCTGAAGCCAGAAAAGAAACAAAAAGTGAGGGAAGTTCATCAAGCATTTGAGGAAAAAATAAAAGAAACAGTGAATTTTCATATCTTGCAGTCTTCAGGATGTCATTCTGATAAGTGTGTTTTACACATGCTGAAGTCAATGTGGAGGCATTTAAGAGAAATTCAGTGGTTTGTGGTGTACATGGTCTTTATAGTTGCTGACCACCAGAGGCAAAAGATTTGTGTCCACATATAGGAACATACTGTGCCCTGATACTGTATCTGGTATGACAAATACATACCAACCCAGGGCAAGAAGTAAAATATCACACCCACAGCATCTCTGTTGTATAGTACAGAACATATTTTGGCACTGTCTTCAGTACTGCAGTATTGCACAATAATGTCAGACCAAGACGAGTATTGGAACGGTTATTTAGCAGACGGAGCAATTATTTTGGTAGAATAAGTATGGCAGTGTTCTGTGATGTGAAACTGTATTATTTTTTGTTTTTTGTTTTTTTTTTCTATTCTGGTGATCTCTTCAAGAAAAGTGAAAAGCAAAGATAAAAACTTTCTCTGGGGCTGCTTATTACGTTTTCTTTTAAAGAAAAATAAAACAAAGACCATAAAAGCACTCTACGGTGAAAAATCACTGTCGATAAACATTTCTCTTTGCAGTGGAAATTCTGACTTTTTGCAATGATAGTGATTTCTATCCATCAAGAACATCCCAAAATCTGAAGTTACAGCTTCTTTTTACTTTCCTTGTAATTTGTACCCATTGTTTCCTCTCTTTGACTGACTGTATTAATCTTTTTCCTTTCTTTAGTGCAAGCAGTGAATTGTATAACATATTTTGTGGGACATGCAGAAGTTACAAAAATGTTACCTAATGAAGGAGGGCCACAGTTTCAAACATGATACGAAAATGAATTTTCACTTTGTAGACTTGACCAAGATGAGAATGTTTCTGGACACTTGGTGAAGAGACTGTATATTATATTTTTCAACCCTGTCTCTAGTGTAGAAGCTAATTGTCATGCTATTTTCTATTTAAGTCCTAAATATTCATTAAGTTGCATAAAAGCAACCTAAGTTAAAATGTGACATTCTTTTGCTCTCTTTCTTTTTTGAATTAATTTGGATGTTGACAAAAATAACTTTATAAAAGCCTTTAAAGAGGTTGGAAATATTAGAGTTAATGAATCAAAGGTGATGTGAATTTGAAACATGATATTAGTCAGCTGTATTAGTTGGCTTCTTAATCTTTCAGGTGTGACAGATACACAAAACAGTGATGAAATTCAGTGAGGCAGCTGGTAACAAAACATAACATGTTTGTGTTTAATGTTTTGGTTTTGGCCTGCAGGAAAATCCCAATCCCCACATAGCATTCCAGAAAGTGCCACGGCCCACAGAGGGCTCCCACTTGAGGGTTCACATCCTCCCATTTCCCCAGATCAATGAGTGCAGAGTGCAGGAGCTGCTCCAGGAAGGCCTTGCAAGGAGTCAGGGCGCCCCCCCTGCCACTCGGGGAGACAAGAAGTGCGTCGTTCCAGCAGGTCCCCCTGTTGGTATGTTTACTTGTTCACTAATTTACCTGTTTGTCATCCTATCTCATGTGTTGAATATATAACCAGCATGGCTGCAATGTGTTGCATCCAAGAAAGATATTGAGTTACTGGAACGTGTTCAGAGAAAGGCATAGAAGCTCGTGAAAGGTCTAGAAAACTAGACATGCGTAGGAGCTGAGGGAACTGGGGTTGTTTAGTCTGGAAAAAAAGAGGCTGAGGGGAGACTTCATCTCTTGCTACAGCTACTTGATAGGAGGTTATAGTAAGGTGGATGTCAGTCTCTTCTCAGGTGACAAGTGGTTGGACTTAAAGTGGCCTCGAGTTATGCTGGGGAGGTTTAGATTGGATATTAGGAATAATTCTTTAAGGGAAAGTGTTGGTAAGCATTGGAATGAACTGCCAAGGGAAGTGGTGGAATTGCCATTCCTGGGGATATTGAAGAGACATGTAGACATGGAGCTTAGGGACATGGTTTAGTGATGGACTTAGTAATGTTAGATTGATGACTGGACTTGATGATCTTCAGGGTCTTTTCCAACATAAGTGATTCTACAATTTCATGTTCATATGGTATTTTTATCAATCACTGCAAACTTCAGTACATAGACTTATTCGTTTGCCTTTGCAGTTTTAAAAGCCCTCTTGCATCAGACTTCAATAAGAAGTGAAACATCTAGAGTGCGATTGGCATAATCAAGAACAACAGTAAAGGATTTGGTCTCAGTTGGACTGAGCCTAGTAAGTTAGGTACTTTCTTCATCTAGCTGTGATGAATATCACTGTAGGTTAATTGTATGGCTGGCTGAAACAATCTTTGAAGGTTCAGGTTTCTCATCTGGCACTGGTGGAAGATGTGGAAATCTCTGGAAAAAGATAAAGAACAAACATGCATATGTAATGATAATATATATATATATAGGTATCTAAATATAAAGAGCAGATGTACACATTTCTCAGTTTAATTTTAGAACCCCAAAAACCTCGATTCATCATATTCATCAGTCTGGATAATGGCAGAAACAAGTATGTTTAGTAAACCTTCAGGACACGTGAAGGTGGTAGAGCTTGCAAAATTATTGAAGAAGGAGATTCCAATCAACCTTGGAAAATTAGAGTCTGTAGTCTCTGAATGCTGTCCTTCTCTACTGTTTTTCTTTAGATAAAGTATTGCTCTTGCATAGGCATGATCAGCTGACTAAACAACATTTCTTCAGAAATTCATTTTCAGATTATAATGGTCATAGGGCAAACATGACCCAGCAATGTCAAGCTATTGCAAAAAAGACAAACATATTAGTACGATGTATAAACAGGAGTACAGTCAGTGAACCCCATGGAGAAATCCTTTCATTGTTCTCAATAAGACCTCAGCTGGATTGTTTGTATCCATTTTTGGACAGTGGAAGACTGTCTCCGTTTTTGGTTCTGTTGGAATGAGTCCAGAAGGCAAGAAGAATGACCAATGCTTTGGAGAATGTGACCTACGAGGAAAGATGGAGAATTGTTTAGACTGAAAATTGGAAGACTGAGGGGACACATAGTAGCAGTCTTCAATTACATAAGAGGCTGTTAAAAAGAGGGATCTTACCGCTATCTGTAGTGATAAGAAATAATGGGTGTAATTACAGCACAAAAGTCAAGTTATTTGTCAGGGAAAACTTGGTAAAATGAGGATTGTGAGGCATTTGAATGGATTTCTTGTGAAGCCAAGGAGTCTGTGTTATCACAGAACTTTGGGAACTTATTAGACAAACATGAGGAATGACATAAATACAGTTGATCCAGTCTAGGGACAGCAGGATGAACTAGATGGCCTCTTGAGGCCTGTGTCAGGCCTGTTTTTCTTTGGTTTTGTGTCAGAAGAGGGTAAACTTTATTTACCTGCCTTTGCTGTTGACTAGATCATTGAATCTGTTAGTTACTGAAAGTTAAAAGGATATTCTCTTCTGCTGCCTTTCTTTAAAAGTATTTCCGGGCTAAGTGCAAGAGAAAGTTTCCTTTCTTAAAAAGTATATCTTTTTGTCAGTTTTATGTTTTTTCAAGAAATAACTTTCATACTCTTATTCCCAACTATCCTCTGTGTCAAAATCCTTGGATATTAAGAGCGCATTGTTATCTACAGAAAGGGCATATTCTATGTTTATATTCTGTTTACTTGATACTAAATAGAGAAGAAGAATGCTAGATCTCCTATTCCGATTTTTCTTGAAATTCAGAAAAAAACACCACGTTAAGAAAATAATCATTGTATCTCAACAAATTGGAATCTAGAAAAAAGAACAGGTCTGTTAGTTTTTATTCCATGTTACAGAATTCTTGGCATGGCCAACAAATTCTTTCAGAACAATGTAGTTATCTCCTGCTACACATGAAATGTACAGGAGTGTGCAGTTCACTACAGAAGTGTGTGTGTATTTATATATGCATGTGAATATGTATTCTCTATTAATTTGTATTTATGTATTTCATTAATATGTTAGCTAGTTCAAGAGGTTGGAATCTCCTTGTGCCTGTATGAAACAAATGGAAGAAAGTAGTAAAGAGAATTTACTGCTTTAGTTGAAATCAAGAGCACTCATGAAGTTAGTATAGAAAAAAAATGTATGTTCCCATCTGTATATATTTGCTTAACAGAATAAAATGGAGGGCACATTATTTATTTTTTTATTTTAAAGAACATTCTGGTATTCTTTGTGACTCTTGCAGAAGAAATTTGCTGATGTATATTCATCTTTTCTGTGATAGTTTCCATAATGGAAAAAGGAAGCACAGTTTTCAATAGTGCACAAAGGCTGGAAGTTGTTAGAAACTGCATCGCATTCATTTTCGAAAATAAGTTTTTGGAGACTGAAAAGGTAATAAAATTAAAGGTAATAAAATTAAATTTAAACTTTCCCAAGTAAGTATTAACTCTGTTAGTGTGTCAAATGGAGACTGACCTCATAACAACAAATTTTGTTTTGAAGTCTTATATTTCAAATACTATTATTTTAATAATTTAAGTGAACGAAATAAACACTAAAACTCATCTAAATGCAATATTATGTTTAATATGAGGCAGATCGATTTGGAAACCTGCATGTTGATGTTTTTTTTTGCTAATTTATATTACCATCATAAATAGTGCTGTCCACATGATTTTTTTCTTTTCAGAAAAGGTATGTATTTTTCTGACAGTGTTGATATGAGGAATGTAAACAAAAAGTATACATAGACATTTCACTGTCAACCAATGTTCTTTTGAATATGACTCTTTGTCAACCAACATTCTTTCAAATTTTCAGTCCAGTTAATTTTGCTGTTTTTAAAAATCAATAATTTGAAAAAAACTTAGAGGTGAATATAAATATTTGGTATGTCCATTTTTGCTAAAATGTACAAGTTGTCATCATCCTTAACATCCTTACTTCTTCATGTTAAGATTCTGCCCCTTTTTCTTGATTCTGTTCATATAATTTTATAATTTTGATTCCAGAACAGTCACTCAAACTTTCACTCAAATTTAATTATGTGTATGAAAATGGTAGTAAAATTATTTTCAGAAATTTTTCAGTTTCCCAGAATATCATCTGTACACATCTCTCAGGCTATGCAGTTCAAGATAGGAAAGCAGTGTTTCTTGATTTACAAGATAACGTTATGAAAATACATACAAGAAATGTCCTAATAAAATGTGTAGCTGTCCTGAAAGAATTTTGATGCATGTGCAACACAGTAGTTCTTGATGTCTTTCAACTTGCAGGCACCTAGAAAATTTCAGTAGTGTTTTTTTGTACGCCGGCATAGTAAATTTATCCTTTGACAATAAGCTGCCATTTGATATTTATCTTTTGCTGTACGTTAAATCTACTCTAAACGGCTACAGTTGATAATCACTAATGTAGCACTTGATACATCTTTAAAGCATTGGTATAAATATTTTATTGGCCCTAATTTAGGGTAAACTGCATAACAGTCTTGTGGCCTCAGTACTATGAGTGGTATGCATCTTCTAAAACTATTTGTTTTTCACTGTTTATCAAAAACCATGCTAGCCGGCCTTGATATGCTAACTTGAGGCCTAGCCTGGCTGGTACAGATAAAGCACATGCTTTCATGCACAGTAATCCAGTTCTGATTTCCTGTCCGTTCAGTGCCTATCCATGATCAGTTGTTCCCATTTACTGATGCAGGTGAGATGCCGTTTAATGCATTTGAAAAAAAAAAAGGAAAAAAATTAATATTTAATTTTTGATTTAGCTTGAGTCCGTTAAGTGAAAGCTTGATATCCAAGACTAGAAATCATTCAGTTGTTCTCTGTCCTGTCACTTGCAGTTTCTTGATAAAGAAGGAATGATATTCACTGTTTTGGTGCCATTTCATTTTAATGAAGTTAGACTTTCTCGTCTCCAGACCCTGCCTGCAGCCCTGAGAGCCCTAAAAGGAAAGGCAGCTCGGCACTGTCTCACACAGGAATTAAGCCTGCACGTTAAACAAAATCGAGCAATTCTGGACCATCAGCAGTTTGACTACATAGTACGAATGATGAACTGTGCTTTGCAGGTACAATATGCGAGGTTTTGTTCTTTGGTTTTCTTTTTGTTAGTATGATAATCAAAAAATTGTTTACAGTGATGTGGACAAAATAATTGAATTATGGGGCTGTGTACTACAGTGTTGTAGCAGATACTACCTGACAGTGCATTTAAGACATTTTCTAGTTCAAACGATAAAGGACAAAATGCAAAGGTCTGTACAGATCTGCCTATATGAAAAACAGAGAGAAAACTGTTTCCATTATTAATAATTTAGATATAATCAGTTCGGTATCAGTTAAGTATTGGAGTGATTTATAGTAATAGCTCTAAGTATAATTTTTTATGAATGGTGTTAGCTTTTCCAGGTCATTTTCATCTGAATTCCTAAAATGTGTAATACCCACAGCTCTGTTTAACAAAACATAAGTTTTTCTTCTTTGTCATCACAAGTGCAAACACATTTCTAGAAGAAAACATACTTTCTAATTCCATAATAGGTGGTGGTAGCACTGCTTTTCACTGTGTCATCTTAGTTTGCCAAAAACTCACTTTAGTTGGTGTTTGCGGTTCATCTACTGAGTTATTCTACAAATGAATTGCTATGTAATTTTGTGGTAAGTAAACATTAACCTGGTAGCAGTTAACTATAAGAGTAAAATATGTGGATGACTTGTTTTGACCTTCATTTGAATAATTGTTCTGATTTAGCTATATTTGTTGGCAATTCAATGCCACAAAATGCATTTTTTATAGATACCAGTGTTCAGTCTGATATCTGAGAATGCAGTAATTTTATGTATATTTATATTTATAATGTGATCACGCTTTGTTATAATTTGCCTCCTCTTGCCCCTATCTAAGTTAGTGTGTTAGGGATCTGAGCGAGACATCAAAATATTTTAACCCCACTCACCTCTAATCTTAAAAAAAAAAAAAAAAAAAAAAAAGAAAAAAAAAAGAAAAAAAGAAACTGCTAACATTATTTTGCAGCAGTGTGTTGACTCATATATTTAAAAAGGTGAGTGCTAAATACAGCTTACAGGAGTATAGAAATAAATTAACATTGACTGAGCAAATGCTACCTCAGGTCACTATCCAAGGCAAGTTTTGTTGTCTGTTGTATTTCTGGTTATTTACAGTAGATATTTTTCTACTATTTAGAACAATACGCAGCTTTGTGTGAGTAGTGGTATTCAGAGTCAAATTAGCTGCATGTTGCAGATGAAGATGTCAGTCAGCTGGCTAAAATTGCATGGCTTGTACCAGAATGCACGTTTTTGGCACAGCCATTGGCCTTTTCCAGGTTCTAAGTTTAAGTATAAAGTTAAAAGAAAAATAAAATTACCTGTGAAAGTGCATTTCTCTGCCCAGAATCATGACTAATGAAATATTGCACCTGCTCTGCATTCCAGAGTCAGAAATGTTACTTCAAATCAAAACCCATGATTTTCTAGATGTGCTACAGATTTTGGTCCTTCTCATGATTGTTCCTGGGGGAAAAAAAAGAAAAAATCCAGAGCGGTTTTCAGGCAAAAGGAAGGAAATACAAATCCACTTTATTTGTAGCATCATAGTACAAAACAGATAGCAGAGAAAAATGTTGAGTTGAGGAAATTTCCTTTACTGAGGAAAGAAATACTGACACCACCTCTTAAAGCAATAAAATCCGATTTTTCTGTTCAAGAAAAATTAATATTTTTTTCACAATGATTTGAAAGCCCAAGAAGGACCTTAATGCTCATAAAAATGATTTTTTTTGAAGTAATATGGAAATAAAATACAATGATTGTTATTTTTCTTAATAAAGGTAGAAAATATAACTCAAATCATGCAAAGGAAACAAATATATGGATTAAGGGGGCACAATTTTTACCCTTTTATTTCCCCAGTAGTATTTTTATATCTTTGAAATGTAAAATGGAAATTTCCATTTCTCAGTAGTAAGCTTAGCCAATATGAAAACATCTGAACTCCTGACACCGGGCAGCTAGTTAGAAACAAGTATTTTCAGTACATTTACTTTTATGACATGAAATCATTTATTAAGATAAAAGCATGATTTATAATTTGTCTATGTACTTCGTTCAACTCTATTATTTGGAACAATGTGTAAATTGTGACATTTTGGAGCTTCTCTGTATCAGTTAAAGACAAAAATACATTATCAAGAACTTCGTTAAGTTTGCTGCTGCTGCTTGCCATAGTGACATGAATTCTGTTAGCTGCACGTTGTAAGACCAGGCAACTTAAACAGTGTCCGTTAAAAGATACGGAAACTTAATGTAAGAAAGATGGTCTTAACTGAAGATGTATTCAACCTTTAGGGAAATATAGTGTTAATTATGATGGAATTTTGAGGGATAATGGATTACAGTGTTGCTTTAAGACCTCACAGACCTATTGGAATTGTAGAAACTGTGCCATCAAATGTCTTTTCATAGATTTTTCTGTTAATATTAGTGTTCCCATTGATTTTTCTAAGATAGGAACAGAAGTATTACTGTTGCCAGGAGGCATATATCAGCTGATACAAAAGCTATGGGGAGGGAAGGGCCCGTGGGATAGCTGGTAGGTTGGGCACAGCCCTGGCTCTCTACTGGTCATACTGTACGTGGTGGGTTGAACTGGGATGTGCATGCAGCAAGTCCCAGTGTGATGGTTTTCTCTGGGAAGTACCAGTCTCTCCTGGCTCACTTGCTCATGCAGATAGGAATTCTGATGCTCTCCAGCCACCAAACCTCTGCTACTGATAGTGTGATTTGTTGCTAACAATGTGTATTTCAAAGAGATACAGGTAGGCCTTTTCTGGAAGTGTCTTTTGACCAAGAAGCTGTGTTACTGGCATGTATAGCGTTCTTTGTCTTACTGGGAACAGTGCCATGTATTACAAAATCAGGAAGAGTGCATTCTTTATAGTTTATTGCAGATCTCTTCATTACTGTTAAGGTTTTCCTTGTTGTTTAGTTTGGTTATTTTTGTGCGTGTGTTTTTTTTTCTTTTAATAGAATGCACTCTTTTGTTTTACTTGAGTCCATAAAAATAAAGGTCAGATACTTTTTCAGAGCTTCTATATACTCTAATTTAGTAGATGAAAAGTGGTATATTAACACAATGCTGCTAATAATCCCACTGTGTATGTTGTTGCTAGTCTCCTTATAGCTGGTGTAATGAATCCGCTACCACAATTCTTGAAAATAGATGAAGGAAGAGGAATAAATGCTCATAGCATTGCTTCAAGTTATTTTAGTGAAAGGTGACTTAGGCTGTATTTCCCCAAGTATCTGATCTCTAGACATTTTGCAACTGGGAGGAGGGAAAGGAAGAGGTGTTTCACTGATTTCTCTAGAGATGACAAAACTTGGGCTTGACAGATCTCTGGCATTTGTCAGCTTGAGGCTCTCGGTCCAAGTGCAACATTCTTTTGGACTATTACTATAAAGCCTATTTACAGTTTGAAAGAAATGGGCAGGACCTCGCTGCAAATTTTTAATAGGCCTATGATATATGGAACAGTACAATAGAATTTCATAAATTATTTTGCCTCATTTAGCAGGCATGCAGTTGCATGTCAAACCATATGGTAGACTTTAGATAGCTTTACAAATACAGTTAAGGTAAGACTTGATGCAATAGGTCAATACTGAAGTGAAAAATATGCTTTACTGGTCTCTATTCTTGTCCAGGAAGTAGTGACAATCTACTGTTGCTGAAATGCAAATGTAAGAAATATTTCTGACCATTCTTAGTAGTACAAGAATCAAAATGACATGGAGATTGTATAGCTAATTGTTTAAAGCAGATATCTTCTGATGAGGTCAATTAAATCACCAGTTAGTTGCTTTTTTCTCTCCTGCGAGTAGTCATTGGCCACTTGCTAAAAACTTTCTTTTCATTCCCTGAGTAAGAATTCTTCCCCTGACAGATCATATACTCTGCAAAAAGTCTCTGCAAAAAGTCTCTGCAAAAGACTCTGCAGCCTGTACTACAGCAGTGGTTAGTATCTGTTATAGAAAATTAGAGGAATTATGTTCTGTTCCATATGTTATATAGCTTAATTACTTTTAAGCCATCTACAGTGTTGTGAAAACTCAATGTATTGATTGGCAATTTATTCATACAGATGGCACTGTAATGTGAAATTATTTCTCTAGACATTGTTTCCATGGTGTTTGTTTTCTGCTACTGAGGCAACCTCCAGAATAATTTAGAATTATGTGTAAATTCCTAGTTCTTTCTCTTTAATTTTCTCTAGTGAAAAGATTTTCTCTAGCATGTTAGAAACGACTGCCAATACTTGACTTTTTTCAGCTAAAAAGGCTATTTATTATCAGAGGAATGCTTTTTCTAAGTAATTATGTTTACAGCAACACATTTTATATTTAATATTAATTAAGAAATAATGACTAAAAAAAAATGTCAAGGTTGAATTTGCATACCTCTCCATTAATTAGTCACAAATCATCGACATGACTTGTCCAGACTTTCAATTGTCTCTCTGTTTTTCTTCTGGCAGTAGCAAATGAACTTTGTATTTTGAAACATAGCAGCACTTAGTCTGATAAAATGTCAGTAAAGGCAAAAAGGAGGCCTGAAGATTCTCCCATTGTATAGGGGGAGGGTACTTGATAATCACAACTAATAATTTTTGTGTTTAAAAATAAATTCTAAACAATTTGCATAGAATACTGAACAATAACAATAAGCTTTGGTAAAAACAAAAATGTTTTGGCAGAAAAATTCTCTTCAGATAATTAGTGCAGGACTATGAGCTAGCTTCCTTTGGTAGTTGGAACAGATAAAACTTTTCATTTAAAATCTCCAAAACTAAGATGATGTAATTTAACATTTCCTGTGTAAGATGTTGGACAGTAATACTGCCTAGCTGCACATTAATGCAAATATGTGTCAAATCGGAAAACACCTGTGCCCAGGACATCTGAAATACTTAATCTAAATGTGTTTAAAGTGGAAATAAATTACATGAAACTGAATAATATATAAATACTTCCAAAATTATTGTTATTAGGTGTAGGAAAGGGATGTTGTCTTCTAATGATGTGATTTAATCTGGCAACCTACACAATCATCAATACTGTTTTAGGTCCTGATTTGCTCTGGTGTTGCATCTGTGTGAATATACATCTCTTGTACTAGTGTAACTGAGGGAATATCTTTAATAGTAGACAAATTGTTCATAATTTTAACACTTCAGATAGTATCTAATAAATTACTAAGGCTTTCGATAGTGGTAATAGGCAGAGATTTAAAGGACTACTCTTAAGTTTTTCCCCATATTTGTCTTTGAAATACAGTATTCTGAGTACTCTAAAAGCATACTTAGAGTTTACAGTATAAAAAACAAAGGCAGGAAGTCATACTAGCAACCAGGGCAAAATTAAAATTTTAACCTGCATTAGGTTACACTACACATACATCTGGGGCAGCATCTTTTCTTTGACAATGGCCAAAAGCGGGTAAAAGATAGTATTGACAAATTTTCTTTCTGGAATTTCTCTTATGACCCTTCAGTATTGCTTTGGTATAATATGGTCCTCTTTCTAGCATTTACCATTCAGGCTATTGTGAAAGAAACTTTAATATACAAAATCAGAGTAATGGCATTCCATAAATATTAACTTTTTTTCTTATGTAAATAACATTGTCAGCAGATGAAGTTTAAAACTTGTCAGTCTCAGAATTCAGTTTTGCAAATACTGTCCAATAACAAGAAAGATTTTATTACTCCTGAGAGAAAATCAACCATGTGTGTGTCATATGATTCAAATTCTTGGCAATATAAAGGTTAAATGAACTAGCATTTCTCATATTTTATGTTGAAAACTACATTGCCAAACATCTTTCTTTTGGAGGGTTATAGTAGGTCTTTCTTCTTTCAAGACTTTATTTCATGGCCTGCCTTTTGTTACTCAGTTTGACTTGTGTTCCTGGAATCAGAGACTCTCAGAAATAATATTTGAGCAGCGGCAATATTAGAAAGTTTTTTAGGTATTTTGAAACAGAAAATTTGTCATGAAGAGAAATCATGGGAATTTAACAGCGCCACGCTTAATTCTATTAATTCATCAGTTCTTAACACCTTGATCTTGTTCATCCTGTTAGACATAGTCATGATACTATTTAAATGAAAGAAAGACCTTGCTTGGTCTTCAGTGTTTAAGGCTTGGACTTGAAGCTTCCAGATTTAATTCCATATCATACTGTAGATTTATTTCTTTATTTTTGTCACAAGAAGCTTGTCATACTGTTTCTCTGATCCATGTTTTCTCACCCCCAAAGAAGAAACAACAGTTTTTCTAATCCTGCTGATTTTTCAGAAGTCCACCTATACTGTTCTGGACTGCATAAAAGAAGCTGCTATTTCTGAGTCTTTCTGATGATGTCTTTTTCATAAGAAACTGCAAGGTACTTTAATATCATTGCACATGGCTGTACTGATAGCACTCACATAGTTTTTCTAGAAAAACAAAACAGTAAGTATATTGAAAAAGGCTGTATTGCTGATCAGTTCTTATTTTTCTTTTCTTTGCTCTGAGGAACATAATGTTATGTACTCATGTTATCTCGTGGGATGCCCACACAGTCAAGGCAAAATCAATTCATAGGTGTCTTTTTGCCAAATACAGAAAATACAGTTTCTTTCTTTGCAGGACTGTCCATGTATGCATTCATAAAGGAGGTACCTGTGTCCTACTTTCACTCAACATTGCAGTGTTTTTAGCTTTATTACTGCTGTTAGAAGACCAGTCTGCAGTTACCTCCTCTGCAGGGACCAAGGGAAATGACCACCTTGACACAGCAACGCCCATGACTATTCTGCAGGCCAGGACTCTCCCTGCAGAGCTGGCCCCATCCAAGTAATTCCTTTTTGTTTGGGCAGCAGTCTCTGGGGAGGGGCATCTGGCTGTTTCTGCATACGTGTATCCAGACAACCAAGGTGGTTGTCTCAAGCTGTGTTAAACTGCCTCTGCAGTTTAGTCGGGAATTTCTTTCTCTGATAACTGCACAGCAGAAACCCACAGCCTCTTTTCAGGCTGGCACTGGGCCAGCAGAGGGGTGTTCAGAGATGAGTTCCTGTGTGGCCAGGCACCTCCTAAATTGCTGTTTGCTTGGAGACTTCCAAGCCCTTGCTTCTGGAAAGCTAAAAGTAATTGCGACTTCTGCTCAGATTAGATTCTGTTACTATTGTGCAAGACCATTACTTAAAGAAAAAGAGGACGATTGGCAGTAATGAGAGTCCTATGATGTGCTGTCCATATATACCTATATATGCATATGTGTATATACAAATATATATTGGTGTGTGTGCATGCCTTCAATCTCTCTCCATCTCAGCTTCTCAACAAAATGTGTCGTAATATAAATACACACACACATACACACACACAAATATATATAAACTCGTTAGTAACAGAGAATTTAATCGTGAGTGTAGATGAATATGCATCTTGAACAGACACCTTAAGGACTCTGGTTACACAGAATCCTCCAGTTTTGCCCAGCCATCTTGTTAGTAATGTGAAAAGGGATGAAAAGCAGAAGAATAAAAATGTTATGGTGTCTGTCTTTTTGTTTATCCTTCTGCCATAGGTATAATTTGTTTTCTAGCCTGCCATAGAATCACAGAATCGTCTAGGTTGGAAGAGACCTCCAAGATCATCTAGTCGAACCTCTGACCTAACACTAACAAGACCTCCACTAAACCATATCACTAAGGGCTACATCTAAATGTCTTTTAAAGACCTCCAGGGATGGTGACTCAACCACCTCCCTGGGCAGTCCATTCCAATGCCTCACAACCCTTTCAGTAAAGAAGTTCTTCCTAACATCCAACCTAAACCTCCCCTGGTGCAACTTTAGCCCATTCCCCCTCGTCCTGTCACCAGGCACGTGGGAGAATATACCAACCCCCACCTCTCTACAGCCTCCTTTAAGGTACCTATAGAGAGCAATGAGGTCTCCCCTGAGCCTCCTCTTCTCCAGGCTGAACAACCCCAGCTCCCTCAGCCGCTCCTCGTAAGACTTGTTCTCCAGACCCCTCACCAGCTTGGTCGCCCTTCTCTGGACTCTCTCGAGCACCTCGATGTCCTTCTTGTAGCGAGGGGCCCAAAACTGAACACAGTACTCGAGGTGCGGCCTCACCAGAGCCGAGTACAGGGGGACAATCACCTCCTTAGACCTGCTGGCCACACTGCTTCTTATGCAAGCCAGGATGCTGTTGGCCTTCTTGGCCACCTGAGCACCCTGCTGGCTCATATTCAGCTGCCTATCAACCAATACTCCCAGGTCCTTCTCGGCCAGGCAGCTTTCCAACCACTCTTCTCCCAGCCTGTAGCGCTGCATGGGGTTGTTATGCCCCAGATGCAGGACCCGGCACTTGGCCTTGTTGAACTTCATACAGTTGACCTCAGCCCATCGGTCCAGCCTACCCAGATCCTCCTGCAGAGCCTTCCTTCCCTCGAGCAGATCGACACACGCACCTAGCTTGGTGTCATCTGCAAACTTACTGAGGGTGCACTCGATCCCCTCATCCAGGTCATCGATAAAGATATTAAAGAGGACCGGCCCCAGCACTGAGCCTTGGGGGACTCCGCTAGTAACCGGCCTCCAACTGGATTTGGCTCCATTCACTACAACTCTTTGGGCCCGGCCATCCAGCCAGTTTTTAACCCAACAAAGCGTACACCAGTCCAAGCCACGAGCAGCCAGTTTCTTGAGGAGAATGTTGTGGGAAACGGTGTCAAAAGCCTTACTGAGGTCAAGGTAGACCACATCCACAGCCTTCCCCTCATGCACCAAGTGCGTCATTTGGTCATAGAAGGAGATCAGGTTGGTCAAGCAGGACCTGCCTTTCATAAACCCATGCTGACTGGGCCTGATCGCCTGCTTGCCCTGCAAGTGCCACGTGATGACATTCAAGATAATCTGCTCCATGAGCTTCCCTGCCACTGAGGTCAAGCTAACAGGCCTATAGTTCCCCGGGTCTACCCTCCGGCCCTTCTTGTAGATGGGCGTCACGTTTTCTAGCCGCCAGTTGACTGGGACCTCCCCTGGTAGCCAGGACTGCCGATAAATGATGGAAAGGGGCTTGGCCAGCTCCTCCGCCAGTTCGCTCAGTACCCTCGGGTGGATCCCATCCGGCCCCATCGACTTGCGTACATCCAAGTGCTGTAGCAGGTCGCCAACCATTTCCTCGTGGATAGTGAGGGCCACATCCTGTTCCCCATCCCCTTCCACCAGCTCAGGGTACCAGGTATCCAGAGAACAAGTGGTCTTGCCGCTAAAGACTGAGGCAAAGAAGGCATTGAGCACCTCAGCCTTTTCATCATCTTTTGTAACTAAGTTTCCCCCTGCATCCAGTAAAGGATGGAGATTCTCCTTAGTGCTCCTTTTTGTGTTGATGTATTTGTAAAAACGTTTTTTGTTATCTTTAATGGCAGTAGCCAGATTGAGTTCCAGATGAGCTTTGGCCTTTCTAATTTTGTCCCTGCACAGCCTCGCAACATCCTTATAGTCCTCTTGAGTAGCCCGCCCTCTTTTCCAAAGATTATAAACCCTCCTTTTTCTCCTAAGCTCAAGCCACAACTCTCTGTTCAGCCAGGCCGGTCTAGTTCCGCGTCGGCTCGTCTTTGGGCACGTGAGGACAGACCGCTCCTGAGCCATTAAGACTTCCTTCTTGAAGAGTGCCCTCTTGAAGTGTTCCTGGACTCCTTTGCCCTTCAGAACCTCCTCCCAAGGGACTCTGCCAACCAGTGTCCTGAACAGGACATCTGTGGGATCCCATCTGTGGGATTAGTGGTTATGTCTTCATTATAAGCAAATACCAGTGCAGTATTCAACCTCTTTTTCATTATTATTTTTTAAAGGGTCTCTGGGTAGTATTTTAGTACAAATATTACATGATAGTAGGGTGTTGTTGTTTACATAAGAATAAGCAAAAATGCGTGAGCAGAGGCAGCCCAGCTCCTCTGGTTGATTGCCAGCTCCCTGTGGGTCAGCTGGACTGGCCAGAACCAGCTGGAACCAGCCGGAACTGGTTGGAACTGGTTTTGACCAGCCCGGGGCACCTGCACCCTCAGTCAGTCCATGTGGTGCCTTCAGAGGCACAAGCGAAATTAAGGCCCTGAAGCAAAACAACAAGAAGAAGTATGTTAAGAGTTGTGAAGATCTTAAAGATGTTTCTAGCAGATCTTATGTGACATTTACATAGTAATGTAAGCATTTTGGAAAAAAATACAGGATATGGTATCCAAAGGGCAGACAGCTGGTCTGTGTCTGGGTTGCGTTGACTTCAGGCAGGTCATAGCTAGCTTGCAGATAACTAAAAATGTGATACCCTTTAAAAAGGGTATATGCCCTTTAAAATGGGGTACCCCTGAAGCAGCAGACCTCCAGACTCCGAAGGAGGGTGTCACAAAAGGTGGCCCCTTGTCAGGGTTGAGGAGAGGGCTACAACCCCACGCTGCCGGCCAGCTTTCTGGGACGTTGGTTTGCAGACAGGTCAGTGCTCCTCATGGGCGTCTGCTATCACTGGCCTTTCTTCAGGCCTCCAGTATTTAATGCAGGGCAAGCTTGCATGTGTTTGCTCACACATAGATATCTTATTGAAACCATGCAGCTTCTTGACGTGGTAGGCTCTAACCGCTCTTAAGTGTTCATTACTGTTAATTGCATCCTTGTGGTTGCCGCACATTTCTAATAACTCTTATGTTCTAAACATTTTTGGTTGTCTTGATGAAAAGCAGACGTGTGCATGTATGCTACTCACTGTTGTAAATAAAATAAGTCTGGTTTAGGAATTGTATTATACTGCTGTGTAGTTATTCTGTAGCCTGCCCATGAAAGAGGTGGACTGATGAAAGGTAGGTTTGTTTTTGTTTTGTTTTATTTTTTTTAAGGAAAAAAAAGTTTTTGATGTTGAAAGAAGTAGGCATTTTGCTAATAAAACAAGTTACGTGAAATCAGTGACTTCTGTTTTCACGAGTTTTATATTTAATGAAAATATGAAAAGAATTCATGGAAAATATTCTTATTTTAAATGTTATGTGTATATATAATTTGTATTTCAGTACATTGATATAATACAGTATAGATTTGTGTGTAACACTGTCGAGCATATGTATATGCACTTAATCAGTTTTTTGTCACTTTTTATACAATAAGTAACAAAATACAGAGTAGTATTGATGTACAGTACCCAGACACTGAACATACTTCTGTGGTGGCTGCCGATATGCATGTATGTATGTAGGTTTAGTTCGGTCTTTTGTTACTAAGATGAATGGCAAGAGTTTTTCTGTCTAACATAGTGTCTCACTCTGGGCTTCCCCACCTGCACATCGCCCTTCAAATAACTGTGAAAGTGAGGTGTATTAGAGGAGCTGAAAGAGAATGCTTTCCTGCTCTGCCAGCAAGGTGTGTTCTCCCTTGATTATTGGTAGTGCTCAACTTACCAGAAGAAACATGCCATATAGAAGACTGGTTTGTTATTCCTCTGAGGAACTTTTTGAAGTTGTTTCTTTTAAAATGGTTTCTTTCTCAGGAATTTGCATCAAAAATGCCAGTGTGCTGTAAGATGATCATCTTATTTTTCACATACATCATTTCTAAACCAGAACATTGAAATATATTAGGAGTCTTCTAATCATTTGGTTCCTCTGATGTTTGTATAACCTTTGGTTTAAACAATTGAAATCTTGGCTGCTTGTATTCAAAAACTGAAGTGTGATGTTGAGATAAATACCATAAAATACAGCAGAGTTCTGGATTTTGTCAATATTTGATGTAAACTTTCACAAATGCATTAATATAACGAGCATAAAGTGACGAACGTATGTGGCGTTTAAGAATGATATTTTTAAGGAAACAGGCATCAGAAGAAAAAAAATCATTACAATAATAGACATACCTCTACTGTTACATGAACAACATGTGTACAAAGTTTTAAGAACAAAAATACAAAAGATACAAACAAAAGAATATGTGACATTCTACAGAAATTGTAAAAAAAAATAAATAAATCTGGCACTTGTTGACATAAATTTTTATTATTATAGCCCAGATTTATGACTTGCATGAATCATTTTTTAGGATGCATGGGAGAATACTATGTAAACAAGCTGTGGTGAAGATTACTTTTTGTATTTCCCCACCATAAGCAGTCTATAGTAGACTGTCAAATCATACTAGTCTATACTAGACTAGTCAAATCATACTAGATCACCTCTTACTTTTTTTGTAATAATAACACACTAAAAATCAACCTTGATTATGAGGGATGCCATGGTTTTTAACATTTATTCTTTAGAAAGAAATCTTTCCTATCTTAAAATATTCTGTCTACCTTTGAACCTTAGGCCTCTGAGTTTTATGTTCGATGCTTCCTTTGACAATACCGATGATTTTAATTCTCAACAAATCTTCATTTTTCTGTGTACACATCTAACACCTTATACTTCTAATACATTAATGTAATTCCTAATGTTATATGTTTTTTCCTATACTTTTAAGTCTTCCAGATTTCTTTTCTGTAAATATCACTCACGCTTTGGTATTTTTCATTTGTACAAGAAGATTAGCATTAGTACAGTCTAGATTCACAGATGGCAAAAATACAATGCTACACACGTGTTTCTTGGATCAGTACACTTGCCCATGTGCCAGCAGAGGTTGGGGTTCATACCCTTAAACTAAGACTTTACTGTTTTTTTTATTATTTTATTATTAGAACAGAGGCAAAACAAGTGGTTGTTTTGGGCATTTTTTGTTCATAAGAAGACAAAGTATGTTAATGCAGGCAAAACTAATGGACTAAAATAGCCCTTAATTTATTGTTTTCAGGCCAAATTGAAGATTCTAAACTATTGATTTCTTTGGAATTTAGTCCACTTTATTTATGAAGTTAAAAGGTATAATTGCTTTTGTAAAAAACAATTTAAAGGAAAATATTTATTTTAATGGACTATTTTGGAACCTTTCCTTTGTCATTTGGGAATAGCTGAAATACTAACCATATGTGTTTCTGTTTAAAAGCCACAGGCCACAATAACAGTTATGTTAACACAATTTGTTACTTAGCCTCTGAATTGTATGTGTAGGAAAGTCATAGACTTTGATCCTGACTCGATTATGATAGATGGCTGTTACCTTCCCAATCCCCTATTTGTTTAGCCTCAGCCCCTACAGAGACAGATACCATGTAAAACATTATTTTCTGTGAAGAAGACTGACAGTAGGTTTGTGGTTTTTAAGTTACTTTTCACAACCTCTTAGGCATGGTTAGTGGGTAAGCAGTGTTGCATGGATCAAAAACATGAAAACCATAACTACAGAGAATATCAAAAACAGGATGCTGAGAGATATTCTGAGAATCACTTCTTTGATTGTCTGTATTTCAGCTAAGCTTTTAGGAAAGGCACTTAGACTGCCACATGCATTTTGTACATACTTACTGCAAAGAACAGTTTAAGGATTATTTGATATAAAATGCCATATAACAGGTATGAATTTGATCTATTTTCTGTAATTTCTAATATCAAAAGGAAGATAAAACATGCATATGAAAACAATAGGCATCAGAACTGATTCACTTAAAATCAGTCAAGCAAACTACTCATGAAAAATGATCTTATGGAAAGATGAAAGATCCTACATGAGGTCTAATCATGGTGCTGTTGGTGGTACTCATTCCTGGCTTCAAAACTGGGGGCATTCTGTTCTTACTATTAAGAGCAGGTATACTAAAATAAATGTATTCCGATCATCTTTTTTTATGCAAAAATTCACTTTTAATAGCCTACTTGAAATTTATCTTTTGTGAGGTCACTTAGGAGTAAAACTGTGGGGAGGATTGCTCATTCTTGGATATGCTTTTCCACAAGAGCATGTGAAAGTTTCTGCAGCCAGAAGTTTTCTGTGTTGTCCACAAACTTTTGATGTCACTTGCCGGCTATTCAGGTTTTATCCATCTCCATAAATACTGTTGTACAGCATGATTTTTTGGAGAAGGGCATTCGGATTTGTTGGAGAGGGGGACTTTTTTCCAAGCCATCTTGAACCAAATCCTATTTAATGAATGTTCCTAAGTCAATAGGTATTGGGATGGGTTGCCCAGGGATGTGGTGGAGTCACCATCCCTGGGGGTGTTTAAGGAAAGGTTGGACGTGGTGCTTAGGGACATGGTCTAGTGGGTGACATTGGTAGGGGGTGGTTGGACCAGGTCATCTTGGAGGTCTCTTCAAACCTTTATGATTCTATGATAACATATTTTCTTGGTGTGTATTGCTTCCATAACAGCTTAAAAATTTTGGTTTCAGGTACAGATAACATATGCTTAAGAGAGCACGGAGAGAAATAAAGATGCTTGCTAGGTGAGAGAGGGAGTATAGTAAGGAGTGTCACATGCTTCCCATTAATTTTTGGCAAAGGGCCTCTTCTGTACTTTCCATCTTAACCAAAACAAAACCAAACCAACCAAACAAACAAAAGACAAAAACAGAAAACAAGCAAAAAGACAAACAAACAAACAAAAGCCTTGAATCTCCTGCATCTATTCCTATTGGATTTTCAAAATTAAAAAAAAAAAAAAAAGAAAGGAAAAAAAAGAACTGTAGCTCAGTTTTTTGGTCAGTAAGAAGAATCTGACCTTAGAGGTCCCTGGGGGTAGTTGAAATTCTGGTAGAGCCTGTAATCTTCATGGTAGTGATGAAATGTCATTGGCTACTCAGGCACTAGTCTAACAAGAAAGAAATCTCAAACAAATTAATTTCCAAATAAGTCATTTTAAGTCATAACCTAAATGCATTAAAAATTCTGTAAAAATTTTCCTGAGGAGAGGCTTTCAAAAACTTACTGAAAAGACAAAATGCAACATTTGATCATGAACTTTAATACCAATTGCAAAAACCTTTAGCTTGCATCATACCACTGTAAAACGTGGCTCTATCACAATTTTGTATGAATACGTAACTTTTAGAAATAAAAATTGAAGTGCTTAGATGAAAATGAACTTTGGTTGGCAGTATACAGAAAAACTAGAGCAGTTAGCAGCATTTCTAATATGTATTAATAGCAAAAACGTTGATACATTTCTTAGCATGCAGCTTTGAGTTCAGGAACAGATGTCTGGAAGCTTGTTCTATGTTCTTTCTTCGTCTCCTTTTTATCCTTCTTTACCCTTTGTTTCAGCACAAGAAAACCTCTCTGTTCTTTTTTGCCCTTCTTGTTATTTACTTTCTCGTATTGAGTGTAGAATCATAGAACAGCCCAGGTTGAAAGGAACTTCAAAAGATCATCATGTCCAACCTAAGGCTGAGGATGTTGATTTTCTGTGTCTAAGACCAAGATAACAGGTAAGTTCTCTCATTTAGTGGGGTTGAAGGATATTAGGCTTGGTGTATTTTTGGTTTTCCAGGCAAGTGAAGCCATTGAAGTTTTTACTTTTTCTGAGCTTTAAGCTATTACCTACATAGATCACTGATGATTTTAGGATCCAGGTCTCACATTCTGTATGTCTGATGACCTGCTTTGTTTTTTCACACTTTAGTTTTTCTCTATTCTTTTCACTGTGTCTGGCAGTCACCATTTGGCAGTCATTTTTTAATTACTATGAAATCTCTTGTGTTTATTTTATCATCAATCCATAGTCATTTCTCCAGCTTTTGTTTCCTCATGACAGACAACCAAATTTACTAATTGTTATTGCAAAATAGTTTTATCTTTGGTGATAACTGAGAGGTGTTTCCTTAATTTAATATTTCTTCGTGTCTTGATTTGAATCTGTCGGTTTATGGGACTCTTATGTATTTGTTCCAGAAATGTTTGCAGTACTGTAGGCTCTTCTGTGATCATACAAAGATTACAATATTACCATATAGATTTCCTTTATCTCACTTCAGTGATCACTGGAATGCTAGTAGAAGCAGGCAGGTAGGATGCTTTTCTGACTACCGTGTGTGTTCCAACTGCCCTGCCTTGAGCTGGCTGCCCAGGACCATATCCAGGCAGGTTTTAAAGATCTCCAAAGAGGGGGTTTCCACAGCCTCTCTCGGTAACCTGTGCCACTGCTCAGAGATTTTCATCTAAATCAGATGTGAAGCACCTCCATCCTATTGCTACAGCAATGGTGAATTTTGGCCGACACTTAAGTGTCATGTTTAAAGTCAGGAAAAAAACATGAACTTTGAAGGCAATGGTGAATTCTTTGGAAAACTTGGTTTTCCAAAGTTTTCCAAGTTTTCCATTTTTATGGTTGTATACCTGATAGTTGATATGTTATCACCAACAAAAGTAAGAACTTTTAATCTTTGCATTCTTGTAATTTGTAAAAGTTTATCAAGTTTAACATATTTTATAAGACAACAACTGTATGTAAATATTGTATATACATGTTTATTTAATACAGTGAATCTCTCAAAAAATTTTACCTTACAAAATTTTGGCACTTGCAGCTTTCTACTTAATTCATTCCAAAAATAAACATAAACATAGATAATTAGTTATTATAAGAGAAAAATACTTAATTTTGCCTATGTTGTTGTAAAAATATGGAATAAGCAGATTACTGCCTTGCAATTATTCCCAGTTATAAAGTTTAATGAAAATACTGTAAGTGGAGGTCTAATCTTGAGTGATACCCAAGGAGGGGGAAAAAAGAGAAGACTGTTTCGGAGAGGAGTCAAACTGATGTAAATATTTATGGATTTAATTGATAAATTCATTAGTGTAAATAGAAGATAACAAATGAGATCAATTGCAATTGAACCATGACTGCAGAGTGGTGAGATAATTTTCAGACAATGTAATTTGTGTAATGTTTGTGCCAGAGGAGCTTTGCCTGGTCGGAGGGAGGAGTCTGTCAGTCCTCTACACACCTGTGGCACATCAAAATGTTTTCTATTCACACACTAAAATCTTTGCAATTTTCCTCACCTCACTGAAAATGTAGCAAGTTTGCTGTTCAGTTCGTGTGCCATTACTCAGGTCGATCCAGTAGTACTGCTGCAAGTGCCATATTGTGCTGTCTGGGATCTTTCCAGGTTGATGAATCTGTTTATATACAATGTACTCTCGGGAGTAGCTTAGAATGCATGTCACTGCATTCTGTACGCTAGAACACCACTGCATCATCACATTAATCATCTCACTCCTCAAATGGGCATCAATATACTGCACAGTAGCATTGTACTATGCTTTTGCATCCGTCTCTCTTACTATGCAGTCATATAGAAAACACAAATAATTATTATTTATTATTTTATCTTCCATGGAGAGAAGGTTCAAAGAACTTTAGGAGAAGAATGGTAAATACGAGTATTTCGAAGTTTTTATTGAACGGTTGACTAAGATGGCACAACTGGATGTATTAGAATACTAAATCAAAAACTGTGGTCTTAAATCTCCTTCCAAAACACCCAAGAATAAAATTCACTCCTTCAGCAGCTTTTCACTACACGCTCCTATTTTTCAGCCGTTGCAATCTGGCTCATCCTTCTGAAAGCTCCAGCTGAATTTGTGGAAGAATTTTTAAGCAGCGTGAATGTAATTCAGATTAATACTTGATTATTATTTTACTGTATCCCAAACTGTCTTCTCTGAACTTTTCCTTTACACTGCCATTTACTGTACTTCCATAGCAGGACTCCCCTTTCCCTGTATTATTTTTCCCTATCATCTCAAGAAGATAGTAACAAAACAGTAAGGTGTTTGGAGTAAGCCCCTCAGGAAGGAAGATCAGGTAGTCTAGGAGAACATCTGTTAGTATAAAAACAAAAATGTATTAGTTCACAACTCAAAAGCTGACAAAGGCCTTTTCTGTGGCTAGTTTAGCTGAACACTTTTAGTAGCAAAGATTTGGAAATCTACAGAACAGAAAAATACTGTACCGAGATTTCTTATGGTTTGTATCAGACAAACAATTTTGCTGGAAGGCAGAGCTACCCTGACATTACTACTGAACTTCTGCTTCTTTGGTCCACACAGCAAGCTCAAGGACTTATTTCCCTCTCTAGCACTGCTAACACTGCAGAGCTTTATACAGGGAACAGGAATTTGTTTCAAGAACATCCAAGCATGTCTCTTCAACTAGATGTACAAACCAGTATATTTTGGGAGCTTACTTTTTCACTTCTGTGACCAAGTGGAGGAGTTGCTTTAAAGTATTCTAATCTTCAGATTTCCTGGAGCCATTTGAAATTTCCCAAAAGAAGTACTAATATAAGAAGTTTTAAGACTGAAAGAAGTGGAGGATAGTTTTACTGTTGTCAGTTCAAAATTGTTTTACAGTTTCTGCCACTGTCTTTATTTCTCCCTTACAAGAAATGCTTCACACTTGTTTTGATCTGTATTCTTAGAAAAACAAGCATTCATTAACATTAAAGGCACTAAGTTTTAATAACAGCTTCATAGAAACACAGTTCCCACAAGTCATATGCACTTATCATACTTGTCGTATTGAACCACAAAAAGTGTAAGATTTCAAATAAAGCCTGTATCCATAAGAAAGAAGCTGCTGCTCATGCAGTGGAAAGTACAATATGTACACTTAAAGTACTTCATAATAAGTTAAATGAAACTTCTATCTTTTTCTAAGTTTTATTTTCCATAGTTTAAATATTTCTATTAGAATGTATATATGTCATTGATGAATGTTATCTTGGAAGGAACACTTTACTAAATCAAGCAGCTCTTGAAAAGTCTGAATCTCTTGAGCTTTCAAGGCTTTTCAAAAGCATTCTTTCTTGCTCACACAGATTTGATGTGTTAATCGAGATGGACATTGCTTAACAACATGCTCCCTAACCCTGCCTAACATATGTCCTTCGGTTTCTCCAGTTTGCTTTAGGTATTCTTTTCTATGAGCCATTTAGCCTTTTAAAAGACCTTATCAACAACAGTTATATAGCCATAAATTTGTTGGTTTTTTAGTATTTTTTTTGTCCCATTTTACCACCTCTTCCCTCCTCCCCGAAAAGTGGGATATTTCCAATAATGGCTTTAGTAGTGTGATTTTTTCATGATAAGAAATAAGCCTATTCTGATATTCTTTAAGGTTGAGTTTTGGATTAAACAACTCCTACAGCAACTTGTATTAAAGTTGTTAAAATTGCAACTACTTTCTGAAACGCAATAGACAATATAGATTCCAGTCTATTAAGGAACTGAGAGGTCTGGCTGCAGCATTGGCAACAAGGGATTCAGGTTCCATCAAATTCACCAGTGTAACTACTACAACGCATCATTTGTGCCTTAGCATGGAAAAGCCATTGCTGACTTTCTGAAGTCACAACCCTGTAATAGGCAGAAATACAAAAAAAAAAAAAAGCCCTTTGTCATCCTTGAAATTCTGCAGCCATTGCTGCAACCCAGAAATATCTGCTTATATCTGCTTCCAGCAGCTGACACTTGTTTCGTGAATCCACAAATAGAGCTGCACCAATGAGGCTGATCCAAGAAAACTTCTTCCAGAAGCAGCTGGTCATTGTCATTCTTCTTGTCCTTTGGTGCAGCTGTACACAGGCTGATACCTCTGCCAAAACTGTAGCAAAGCTTCTCAGTACTATCAAAGTTGGTGTAGAAAAGCTGAAGCTGTCCGACAACAAGATGTCAAATACAAACACATTTTGAAAAGAAACTCCACTTTTGGCAGTTTGTGGAAAATGTGTCTCCTAGAAGCAGTGTTATACTCACACAGACGTGTACTTGGGTTCCCAGGGGCCCCTGCCAGAAGACTGTGGATGCAATTGATGTGTGTGTATCTATATGTATTCATGTGCATCTCTGATAATTTTTTTTCTGTTTGTTATGCATAATGTTTTCTCTTTATATATTTTCTTAGTTATTCTGGGCGTCCTTATTCTGTACTCTCTTGATGCTTTCCTTCTCTTGGTTGAGATCCTTAAACTCTCTAATTGTTTTGTTCGTTAGTTTTTGCTTATTGAGTATATCTCTTGGTAAGACCAATGTTTTTAATGTTTTTGACTTGGTACAAGATATTCTTCCCCCTCCTATTTCCCATCAGTCTTACATGTTGTTAAGAAACTTAATATCACTACTGTAAATCTGTTAACTTCTGCCAGTTGTTTTTCTTACAATGCTTGTTTTCTGATGTCAAGGTACTTCATAGTATTTGCATTTCCTCTCGTTCTGAGCATCTGTTCAATTCAACTACAATATTTTACCTATTGCTTGGAGATTTCTATGCTCTAAAGACTCTGCTAATATTTGTAAACAGCAACAAAGCAAGGCGATTCATTTTGTACTTTTTCCTAAATTTTAGGGCAGAGTCTTTTTTTGACACAGCACGTGGTTCCCTGGTCAGCTTGTGCTTTCTGTTCTCAATTTCTTGCTCTTCACGTGTCTGGAAATGCTTTCTATAAGTCTTGCTCCCTAAGGTCACAGAATCACAGAATCATCTAGGTTGGGAGAGACCTCCAAGATCATCTACTCCAATCTCTGACCTAACGTTAATAAGTCCTCCACTAAACCATATCACTAAGGGCTACATCTAAACGTCTTTTAAAGACCTCCAGGGATGGTGACTCAACCACTTCCCTGGGCAACCCATTCCAATGCCTCACAACCCTTTCAGTAAAGAAGTTCTTCCTAACATCCAACCTAAACCTCCCCTGGCACAACTTTAGCCCATTCCCCCTCGTCCTGTCACCAGGCACGTGGGAGAATAGACCAACCCCCACCTCTCTACAGCCTCCTTTAAGGTACCTATAGAGAGCAATAAGGTCGCCCCTGAGCCTCCTCTTCTCCAGGCTGAACAATCCCAGCTCCCTCAGCCGCCCCTCGTAAGACTTGTTCTCCGGACCCCTCACCAGCTTCGTTGCCCTTCTCTGGATTCTCTCGAGCACCTCCATGTCCTTCTTGTAGGGAGGGGCCCAAAACTGAACACAGTACTCGATATTCCACATCCACAGCCTTTCCCTCATCCACCAAGCAAGTCACTTTGTCATAGAAGGAGATCAGGTTCGTCAAGCAGGACCTACCTTTCATAAACCCATGCTGACTGGGCCTGATCACCTGCTTGCCCTGCAAGTGCTGCGTGATGACACTCAAGATAATCTGCTCCATGAGCTTCCCTGCCACTGAGGTCAAGCTAACAGGCCTATCCCGGATCTACCTTCCAGCCCTTCTTCTAGATGGGCATCAAGTTTGCTAGCCGCCAGTTGACTGGGACCTCCCCTGATAGCCAGGACTGCTGATAAATGATGGAAAGGGGCTTGGCCAGTTCTTCCGCCAGTTCTCTCAGTACCCTCGGGTGGATCCCATCCGGCCCCATCGACTTGCGTACATCCAAGTGCTGTAGCAGGTCGCCGACCATTTCGTCATGGATTGTGAAGGCCACAATCTGCTCCCCATCCCCCTCCACCAGCTCAAGGTACTGGATATCTAGAGAACAAGTGGTCTTGCCGCTAAAGACTGAGGCAAAGAAGGCATTAAGCACCTCAGCCTTTTCATCATCTTTTGTAACTAAGTTTCCCCCTGCATCCAGTAAAGGATGGAGATTCTTCTTAGTCCTCCTTTCCTGTAGATCACCTGAACCTGTTCCTTGCCTTCATGAAGGTCTTGTCCAAGTATTTTGTTTGTGTTTCCCCAGAAAATCACCCATAATTGACAAAGTACCCATAAAAACTTAGTCTCATACAAGAAAACTTCAGGTTTTAAAGTTCTCTTTTCAAAGATGACGTCAGTGAGAGTTTTTAGCATAATTAAAATCACTGTACCATCAAAAATAATCTGCTGCATACTTTTCCTTTGAGTATCTAAACTTCTACGTACCAGGGAAGGTTTTATCTTGATAGAAGAATTTTTTTTACAGTGAGAACAGTCAATCACTGCAACAACCTTCCTAGGGGTGTGGTAGAGTCCCTACCACTGGAGATTTTTAAGATACAGCTGGACAGGGTGCTAGGATGGATGACAGGGTTTTACCATCATGTGGTATTTGATGGAAAAGTACTACTTCCAAGTTGCATTTCATCAACCACTGTTTGTTCAGTCTCTCCAAAGTGAATCAGACCCAGAGCCTTTTGGTAATTCAGTTGTTTGACCTGAGTGTTGACTGTTTGCATCTCAGAAAATAGCTATAAAATTCCACTTCTATCCAAACAATATTTTTCTAAAGTGAAAAACTCATTTTTCAGTGAATTGCTTTTATATATACTCATACAATTCTGATACTAAAAAAAGTGTTAATTCATAGTAAGTTATAAAAATTGTATAGAGTATGCACTAACGATGTGGTGCATTTGTATTGCAAGTATATGAAATTAGAAAATCCCTTGAAATTTAGAGAAGAATAGAATTAAGGAAGGTGAACATGCTCTTACATGTTTGAAATTTTGTGACTTTGCTTATAAGAGATGCTGCTGCATACCAAATGGATGCTTGAATGCATAGGAATGTGTATCAAGTGCTTGTGGACTGATTCGTTAAGAGGTAATTGGACTATACGGCAATGTTGCATCTATTTTAATAGCTCGGTATTTTAAACCTTTTTGTGTTACTTGCTAGCTCAATTAACTGGGCTGTCTGTAGAGTGTTTTACAAAGTATCCTGTATTCATGTTTTGCAATCACTGCATCGGTGCTTTGGTCTACAGGGGTGTTAGACATATACTGCAGTGGAAATACATTGTGAATCAATCACCCCTTTCTAACTAAGTAGCTAATGGATATTGATCGCTGTTCAGTCATGAATTGCAATGCATTCTATCATTTGAGGGTTGTTTGTCAAATAGTTTTTACAAATTACTATGCAGGACCTTGTATCACAGCTGGTGTAGTTTAAGGTTTGGACAGAGTCACTGTGAATGAAGCCCTGCTGTGAAATAAAAGTCAAAAGGCATCTTGGCATCCCAACCATTTCCTTGGGAGAAGATTACAGCCTGAGTATGTTGAACTTTATTGCCATGGGCCTCATGACAGTATTCAGAAACATGCATGGCATTTCTGTTAAAGAAACTCAGATGTGCTTAGACGCAAGGGATGGCATTCTTGTGTTTATCAGTATCTTGAAAAAAAAAGTTACACTTTTTTACTCCTTTGGGGTACAGTAAAAATCCAGTGAAGAATGTGTAATTTATGCACGTAAAAATTGAGGTTCTTGATTTCCTAAACCTAATTTGTTATGTGAAGGAGGAAATGAATAATCTGAATCCTAGACGGAAATGTATTTATTGAGAAAGAAAAAGGGGGTAGGGACAGAGGAGCTCAACAGCTCTTTGAGTAAAATGTTGCTTGTATTGGTTTGTTATGATCATAAGTAAAATGAAGCTGCATGGAGAAAATGTGCTGCATTGTTAACTTCTTAACATGCAGAGTAAAGCAAAAGGAAACATTAAAAATAAATAAAAGTTATCTGCATGTGTAACTGCATCTAAATTGCATTAATTAAATTCTGTCCCTTCTGTGTTTCAAGGACAGATGAACTTATGAGAATTCAGGGCCAGGTAAAGCCAAATATGAAGCACTTTGTGAAATAAAGTACAGAATTGGTTCTCCTGTTCTTGCAGTACAGAATTGGTTCTCCTACTGCCCTGAATGGCAGATTTACAACATTTTGCATTGCATTGTAGATGTGAAAGGTTCCTTAACGAAGTGGTTCTTATGAAGGCTTGTTGTCAGGCAGAAAGACCGCAATGCCAAAACGTTGAGGATTCTTCCAGGTTGGGTGCCGTTCCTTTGTCATCTGCTTTGGCTCCCATACTAACATACAACAGCCTCGCTGTCATGTAATGGTGATAGAGGATGAAAGTAATATTAGGTCTGGCATAATTCAGAGCGCAGGTGAACTCTGTCCCATATGGACTTTGTATCAAATTACTGCTGTCAAACAGTGACTAGGTAGCAATCTGAGAAGTCGTTTTTCGAAAGATTACAGCATGATTTTAGTGAATGGTAAGCCTGGAAACAAGAGATAGTAAGAGTTTGTATTTTTGTTCCTATTGTAACAGTGTTTTAAGTAGAACAAAAGTTAAAATCTTGGGCTATTGGGTAAAAAACTTAAAATGTGCTAGGGTCATTTATGAAGACAGACTTGATTTTCTAAGTTAGTAATTTTGTAATGATATATATCCTTATCAAAATGAGAAGCTTTAAAAGTAATGAGAATTGAATACCCAATAAGCAGTAACATAAGGCAGTATCTTCCATGTTTCATATTCTTGTAGTTCTATTGGTAGATCAGTCTCCATGTTATCAGCTATATGGGTCTTCTAGGTATGTCTTCCCATCCTGTCTCTGCAGTCCCAGAAGAATTTTATTTAACAAAATCTTAGTTGTCTTAATAAAGTCAGATTTCACCTTGAGTGACAAAAAGAAAAGAAATCTTTGATCTCATTATAAAGGAGAGCAGCAGTGAGCAGGGATGCTAGATTAGATTTACTAGGCAAAGTTGCATATGAAGGTAAAGAAGAAAGTAACTGTATGTTAATTTTCACTGAAAAAGTAATTTTGCTTGTTATTTCAGTAAGAAGATGTTATCCAAAATGTTGTCAGAAAAATCAGATTATAAAATTTCTTTTGAAGTTCATTATTGACTGCTAGTAATAAGTAATGTAATCAGTTAGTGTCATATTTGCATTGATTTTAATAAAATGTCCTTTCGAGTATTGCTCCAGAGGATGGATTTATCTGTAGAGTTAAATCTTACAGTTTAAATACTGTATTATTACACTGTATTACTGTACTATTACTGTATTACTGTATATTACTGTATTATTACACTGGAAATTCCCAATTGGTCTCTCTTGTCTCCTTTTTATCAAGGCAGCGTATAATTATATTAGATATAATCAGTATATTGTAAAATTAGTAGTTTATTTACTTCGATTTTTAACTCTACTGAGATTGAATATAAAGGACATTGGTCATACCATTGATCAACACGGAATAGGTATTCTTTTTTAAATCCTATAGTGTATTATTTTAAGTGCTTCTTTCAAGTCAGAATGAGACTGTAGTAATCTATATTTGAATGGAAATCTTGCCTTTTTCTATTAAGGAGAGAAGGAGATTGTAGTAGATGATGTCTGTAATAGCTCTGTGGGTGTTTCTGAGGTGGCAGAATATCTTTACTTCCCTTATTTGATAAATTTGGATGGATCCTATGGTTTTGATAGACTACCATTTTTATAGTTTGATTGCAGTAACGTATTTATATATGGATGCAAAAGGTTTATTCAGTTTATCCAGTGAAAATAAATGATTTATCTAAAATCAACTCATTAAAATTAAATTCTAGTTTTGAATTAAATTGGAGTTTGACATGATGATCCTTACTCCTTTTAACAAACAGACCTTTTTTTTTTTTTTTCTAAACTGGACGGCTGAATTCTCTTACTGCGTTAAATGAAAAGAATAGTCTTTGCCTTAGGTTTGATGGTCACAAGTATTTCCATAATATAAACTGCATTAACTATAAAAATGCTGAGATTCAGTAGAACTCTACCCACATAGTATAGCTGTAACAATAAAAATTAAATCCTGGCACCACTGAAATCATCTGGGAATTTGAAACAAGTATTATACCTGAAATTTGTAGCCAATGCACGTAGTTTATGGTTACCTTACACATGTTGAGTTAGCAGTTCTTCTCTTAGTGCTTTAAAAATACATGTAGCTCTAAAGTTTCTGGCATTTTTTCTTGATTCATTACGGCCTTAGTCACACATAGTGATGAATGGTCTTGGTCTTCATGAAAATTGACCAGTACTTCTCAGGTGGTGCCATGCAGTATTGAAGGTTACTTCAGCAGTATTTTTAATAGAGTGTGTGTACATCATACTGTACTGGGGAAAAAAAAAAAGGACCAAAAGTTGACATGTTTCGCTTGTTAGTTTGAATGCATTCATTGCATGTTCATTTCATGCAATAGATTAGTAGGTAATTCCATTTATTTATAGTGCTGCTGCTTGTAAAGCAAAGTTGGGTCCTACATTTTCAGCATACTCAGATTTCTATAGATTATTAAAAACATGATGTCTGAAAAGCTTGCTGTTCACAGCAGAGCGTGGCGTAGTACAGCCACAACCTGTATTAGCTAGCGCTTAATGAGAAAGACTATTAAGATGGAATTAAGAGGAAAATTGCAGTTCAGTAGGAAACTCCAAATGTTACCAAATACTTAATATGTCTCTACCAGATTTTTATCATGTGACAAAGAGAAAGCAGAAATCCCTAAATCTCAGTTTTTATTTACTGTGGCCTGTTCAAGAACATAGGTAAGTTTGTGCTTAACTGTTGCTGTTTCACTCACTTCAGCTTGCTCTTGTAGCCAGTGGAACATCAACAGTTGTTGAATCCAGGCCTGCACTTTGAATAGCAGCTCAAGAAGAAACCTTCTCCTTGTGTGTCTTTTCTTGGCTGTTCATTGCTAGGATCAGATTGTGGAGGGCATCTCAATTTGATGATGACGTACCATGTTTTCCAAACAAAAGTTCAGGTCAGTACTTGTTCTGAAATCAAGAATGAGGAGAAGAGTTACCTCTCCTTTGTGGTATTGGAAGCCTGAGGCACCTACCAGACTCCAGAAGCCATTGGTGCCTTCCTGTGTGCCATCAAACCCAAGCATCCAACCCAAGCAACCCGACTCTGCAACTTCTAGCTGTCATTTCTGCAATGTGATGATAGTATCTAACCGTGAAAGTTTTGCTGCATACTTAATCTGAGTAGAACATAAAATTAAATCACAAATATTATCAAAGTAAGTAATGTAAGGAAAATCATTTTGATTTTATTACTTATTTTTTTATTCAGTTTAGCAATACTAAGTACATTAAAGGTACAGAAATTACTGTAACACTTCCAGTTTGCTACAGACTTCAGCAACTACCTATCAAAGAAATATGTGATCAGTATTGCCAGAATATATGTCAGGTTCTCACCTGACTTTGGTGTGGATTCAAAGCACTCTGCACATGGCATGACTGAAGTCCAAATTTTACTGTTGTTAGACATTGTTTTGAATAAATTAATTTACTGAAAATATTTGATCCCTCCCCACCCATGTGTTTCAGCTTCATTTTGTGCAACATAAGAAAACAGCTCTAATTGTTTTACAGTATTTGATTTGTATACTTCTGTAGCAGTAGAAAGAGATATTTTTCATGATTGGTAAAGATATTATTGTGTATAAAGCAGCTGGATTTCTTTGTTTCGAGAGCCTAAATTCATTAAATACAATACAACATTTCCAGTGCCTTGGTTTGCCTGTAATTGAGAGGCTGTGATTTCAGTGTAACAGCTCTGTTAACTGTGGCATTCTGTCATGCTACTACAAGGAAGATGAATACTTGGTTAATTTCACTGTTCTCAAAACAGCGGTATTATATTTAATTCCAAACAGATCATTTTACACGTGCTGGAGAAGAAAATATACGTAGATAATACATTCATACTACAAGTCCAGGGGGTACTGCTGACATAGAATATGTAGAGAATTTCATACTTGCAAGAAGGAATGGAAAAATAATAGACTATGTTGTTTATGTGGCTGTGATGTATATCTTTGAGACATATGTTAGCTCTTGGTATATTGGGTGCTCTCTAGGTGAAGATACATTGCTCAGTTTTAATAAAGACATTTTTATGTATATTTGCGGTAAAAGCCAAAAGCTCTTATAAATAATTTGAGCTAAAGGATTAAGTAGATATCTTGAAATAATCAGGATGGATCACTTGGTACCTGGTTATAAATAAGCACATACAGAAATAAGATACGTGTTTCCTTGAAAACTGTGGAGTACTCGTAAGGGTTGTAAAGTCTGATTTTAAATGAGAAGTTTTCTTACTATTTGAAAAATATTAGCAGTATTTTTCGTATCTTTATATAAAACTACAAATACACATCCAAAGTTCCAAATGGGGATTGGAAGTATGGATAACAATAGAAAATAATGCTGATAATGGGAATGAAATGCAGCTCAGGCTATGTCCTTTAGTGTTACTGTTTTGACTTCGACGTAAAATGATTCTGCATACACATTTTGTGTATTCACGTCAGAATACTGAAAGGGATCATTACAACATACATTAAGTTTTTCAGTGTCTACTTTTCGTACTGTTTTTCTCTACCAGATTGGAATGTGTTAGAAAATCTGAGCAGCTGAATATCTTTTGTTTTCCATGGACAGTTAGTATACATGCCTTCATGCAGAGTAAGACAATTTATAGCCTTCAATAGCTCTATGCAAAAATAGAGCGTTGTCTACCTACAACATATACATACAAAATACACATGTAAGTAATTTTATAACTGCCACAATGTTTGACTGTGTATGTCCAGCGATATTTTGTTTAGCTGGGCTCTATTAATAGAAGATGAAGTATTTATTATTGGAAAGGATGAAATGGACTTATAAAGTATAAGAAGAAAAATAGTCTTGTAACAAGCTTTTTAGTCTATGGTTTTAAACCTGCATTGCATAATCAGTCAGCAGCCATTTGAGAAGGAGCACTGAGGGTACTACAACTACCATCCTAACAATCATTGTTAACATGATTGTTCCAATAATGTGGATATTTTTGCTATCACAGTTGGCTGGTGCCAAATTTTTCTTAGTTGTGTTCTAGAGAACTCCAAGGAGGAAATACAATGAGAAGAAGGCATAAATGAAAAGTCTGGCAGAGGAACACTTGAGATATTTCAATTTTGGAATTTGGTTGAATGTTATGTATAGTTAATAGAAGTGTGGTTTGGGCTGAAGGGTACCCATTGTAGGCATGAACATTAATAATATTGAAATGAGTTATTCAAATGGAAATGTTTAGCCATTCGTCATACAGGGGCACAATGGTGATAGATTTGTCAAGTTAGAGCTATGTGCATTGTTATGTTTTCCAGCATTAGGAAAAAAAGTGAATGAAAAAAAAATCGAGAAATAAAAAATGTATCTTTTTCAAACTCTTGATGAATATTTTTTGTTCTGTTTTTTGAAAGTCTTAAAAATTCAAGCAGCTTTGTTTTTAAATATTAAGTTACATTCCAATTGTTTCCAATTAAAAGACTTCCATAATAAAATTACTATTTTCATCAGCACAATTACTGGTTGATTTACTTTGGCATACCCTTTTCAGCCTAGAGAGACATGTATGACACACTTGACGGTTAAATGAGGCATTCCCAGACTGACAAGAGATGGTTTTCATCTTCTTTTAAAGTTAATCTTGTGTCAAGCTGTAGTAGAGGTGATTATTTCATATTAAATAAAAGTCAGTTTCTTTGTATAAATTATTTGAAAGTACATTTTTTGGTCAGCACATCACTTCCATTTTCCAGTCAAATTTGCTGTGGACCTAAATGGAAGCAAGCTACCTTTTTTTTGTTCCCTGTTATATGTAAACTGTGTTGGTGAACTTGTGATTCAGATACAGGAATGAAAAAGAGGCTAATAAAGGCTAATAAATTCTTTAAATTTGAACAATCATAGCAAAACCTATCTAGCCAAAATCAAGGGAAAATGTGCACATGTACACACATACACATATATATTAGTCTTACGTTATTTCAAGTGATTAAAAGATATCTAGGAAAGATAGTTAGAGGAACTGCGTGAGGAAGAAATGAAATTATATAATGCATAAAATTGAAAATGATTGCTAATTTCCTTCCTGTGTTTCTCTTGAAGGATTGTTCATCTTCAGAAGAATATAGCATTGCTGCAGCATTGCTACCCCTGACAACTGCTTTCTATAGGGTAAGTTTTTCTTGTTCTTCATTTAAAACTACTCCTATTTTGTGTAATTTTAGTTTACATATAGTTAAAAGAAAGAAAGTGATGACAGAAAGTGCATGATTGGTAGGAAGCCTTGTTCTAAAGTTGACTGATGTCACTGAAAGTCTTTTATGAGGAAAGGTTGACTTTGTTTTATTTTCTGATTTTAGTTCCTCAAATAATTGCCAAATAGCGGTAAAGAAAAAAAATATATATATATATTTTGCATGGAGTATCATGCGTGTTGAAATAAGCTTAAATAAGTTTTGATTTCACCATCAGGGAGAACAGGCAGCATTGAACATAGAATCATTAATTTCTTCTATAGACTTCTAGTTTCAATAGGAGTACTGAGATCTCATACCATCTCTCTCACAAAAAGTTCACTGACATCTTTTGTGTAATAAAATAGTCCCCTACTTATATTTAACTCTGAAATTTTTTACTTAGTAAGTTGTGAGTCCCCGGATATAAGAAGCATGATGACTTTTTAATGTTCCAGACCTGAATTAAAAAATAAAGTAACCTGACTGTTGCTTGCAAAAGCCAGCTGTTAATGCATAATAGAAAAAGAATGTTGTTTTTCCCAGATCTAATCCTCAGGTTCAGTGATGGTCCCCTTTGGTATGTCCCATTAGATACAATTGTTTGGCAAAAGTACTTATTTTGGTATAAAACTTAGTTATTCATACTAAACACATACTGATGTGTTTTCCAGCACTTAAGATCAGTAGACAAACTCTGTAGTGATTAGTTACAATTAACAGTTTATAGGTTCTGTTTGGAATTTGAGTCAAAGTGAAACTTTTTGAAGCTTTTTTCAGCTTCTCTAGAGGTTTTCAGTATTTTATTTTAGACTGGAATGAGTATGCTAAGTGCCTGACATGAACCTGTGTAGGAACAACAATCTGTATCAATATTCTTAAAGTAAGAATAATGGGTGACATTTTTCCACCCCCTTCAAAGCTCCCTTTATAATATCTTGGAGGGATTCCTGCTGTACAGTTACTCTAAATGAATGTTCTTCTTTCCCTGTTCTGGTGAGAAGTTGTGGCCAATTCTGCTGCATTTCTTTTTTCCCTTGAGCTTCCTGCTTTCTAACATATCGATTAACAGTTTATAAGTTTTCTATTCACTGGGTTTTTCTTTACAGAAATCTTAGATAGAATAGTATATGTTTTGCTGCTTAAAAAGTCGTATTGCTATTCTGTCTCTGATAAGTCCAGAGGAATGTACAAACTGAAATTAAAATCATTTGGGGAATTAATTGTTTTTATTAAAATTCATAGTGGCAAAACTGGTATGTTTGCACTGTCAAACCATGTTATGGCATTTTCTGCTGAATTACTTGTCAATTTTACTGAATTCCGATATACAGTGTTGTTTATACACACATCAAACTATGTTTTGTTTTCTGTAGGCAGCGTACAGATATTTCAATACTGTTGCTTCAGTGTGTAGAACTATCTTGCCTCTGCAGTGTGATTGTCACTATGCTTTAGAAAAATGTTGAAGTAATGCTTAGAAGTATGTACTTGTTTTTACTGATGTTTTTGTTATCAAAACACCATGTTTAATGCCAGAAGTGTATTAAATATTATTTCACCTGGCTACATTGAAACTACACAGTGTTCTTGGAAGCCAGGAAAAGACAGGAAGTGAGAATCTAATACAGGTTTTTGATTTTTGTGTATTACTACAGAAGTGATATTCCAAATAAAGTTACCAGTAAGAAAGACAGTAATAAATCTAAGGACATTGTGGAATTGTATCAGTCAAATATATATTTTACCATTTGTATTTGCTGTAGTATTTTGATGGGAAATTAGGGGATTTCATTACGATACATGTAATTCATGTTACTTAAATGAAATAATGAAAAGAAGTTACACAACATCACAGTTCCTTTATTAGAGACCTATTGTGCATATGAAATATTAAATTTCAGGATGTGCATTCATTTTAGTTACCTAACATAAAGGAGAGCAGTAATGAAACAATTACCTTTTCATCCTAAACAGCTTTACCGTACATGGGTGCACAAAGACAACAAGTGTTTGAGGTCTATACATAAAAAATAAAGATGTATTTTCATGCAAGTCCGGCAGATGAAACCAAGAAACTAAGTAGTAAGGAAACATATTCTTAGGGGTAATGTCTTTAAGGTTCTGGAACAGTCTCATGAAGTAGCCAAAGCTGTAGCATTGAGGTATTTTAAAATATTCTTGGGAAAACAGTATAAAATACATTTTAAGAAACAAGCTTGTGTCATCTGACAGGTCTTGTGCATCTCCTGTTGTCTTTGCTTACATAATGATTACTCTAGGGTATCTCTACATGTATCTAATTAAAAGAACGAGAAATATCATGGCGTGTACAGCATGGTATCAGCTCTTGGGATGTCTGTTGAAATTTAAGAATTCCAACTCTTGAAGTCTGGTGAGTGGCCTGTTGTGAAACTTGATTGGGCAGGATTTAATCACAGAAGTACGCTAACTCATAGCTGGCAGGATTAAATTCATAGACAAGAAGTCAGTACTGGCTACATATTTGTGGCCTGGAGAAATAACTTGAATTGTTCTAGAAAAAATGGTCACAATGTTATTTTAAAATTTTAGATATTAGACTTGAACTGTTAGCAAAATGTGACTCACCAGTGACAGTGGACTGCTTGATGTGTACTTTTAATGTCACAAAAACAAACACATCTTTGCTTTTGGGTTAGGAAAAGGTTTTAGTTTACCATTAGTAATGCTGTTGGAATTTTGTTTAAAATTGAAACAATATAAATAAAATGTCTTTATACGTGAAGATAAAAGAATTTTTCCATGGTTGTTTTTTTTTGTTTGTTTGTTTGGTGGTTTTTTGTTTTTTTTTGTTTTTTTTTTTTTGTACAGATGGCCCATGCTTATTTGGTATGCGGTCATTTCTTTCTGTGTATAAAGTAGAAATGTACTATTCTGTATTGCTGCAGTAGAGTTCTTCTACACATGGGAAGTAAGGGCAAGGTGAAAAAGATATTTTTGAATTTTGGTTTTATTTTATTACTTTGGGAAGGAAGACAGCTTCACAATTGTATAATTGGCCTTGTCAAATTCACAAAATTTGGATATACTGTTTCAAATTATGTCTCTTTGTAAGGTGGGAAGCTGTAGTGTAGACTACACTGTATTGAAGGTTTAGTGTGCAGCAGAAGTGATGATCATTTGTAGACACCAGTATCACACTGTCCGCTGGACAACAGGCAGAGGAAGCAAAATCTCTTTTTCTCCCTGCTATTTCAAGCCACAGGCTGAGCCCGCTTCTTCATCTTCCCTCCCTTTTCAGCTAGGGTGATGTTCTCCAGTCTGATCACAGATTTGTTTGTTGCATCCTTCAACCACTGCAGAACCTGAGTGCGCAGAATATAACACAATAAAAATCTCCTGACTTTCAGGGAGTTTTTTCAACATTTTATAATTAAAATTTCCTACTTGGACTGTCTGTAATCATATGTGCTCAAATACAAGAAACCCACTTGTGAATTATTGTTATTGGGCATTCAGAAGTGACAATTCTGACCACCTGTGTTTGATTAAAGGAAATGCCATAATAAGAATACACTTCTCTGAAACGGAAGTTTGTTAGTAAAAATGTTGAGTGGACTACAATATTTTATAGGTGTCTTCAAATTGCAGTAGCCAGAGCAGTTCGTAATCACAAGTGTTGGATTTAGATTTCTGAGTCAGTAGTTGTTAATGTTTTGATGTACAAAATTCGGATAGTGTTTATCTAGTTTTAGTAAAAAAACATAACAACAATAACAAAAAATCTAATGCAGCAAGCTGTCTTGTTGATTGGGTGAATTACATAAAAGTTGTCACTTGTCCTTTACTGTAACACAGTAAGATGCATTGGAGACTGGTTCATAATTTTTACGTGACTAAATGATATGATTCTTGGGAAGAATAGGGACTAGGATTCATTTTTTTTGTGCTTGTAAACAAACAAATTTTGAATAAAATTTCAGTTGGATACTGATGCTAATTTTATTTTAGAATGTGCAGTGAAACATTGGAGAAATACACATGCTAGGGCTCAGTGAAATCCTCAGGTTAAGGTATTGATTGGATGTTCTTGCGCGTCTGCCCATTTATTGTTTGTACTCCATACGCCTAAGCCTTCCTCTACTGAAAAAGAAATAGAATTACATAAAATAGGAGGTCTGCTTTATTCAGTCTTTTAAAAAAGTCTACCATAATTCAGTGAATCATTTACATAAAGCTTTTCAATATGTTACAAAGTATTTATTCAGGTCATCTTAGGAGTTATGGTAGCATCATTTTTGAGAAGTTAGTGTTTATTGGAAGTGTTGTTTGGTTATAATCTTCAAGGTAGTACAAAATCACAAATTAAGAAAAAAGTTTGAAATTAATGAGAAAATGTGAAGTTGGAATTTTTGATGCTAAAAATGATATATAGTCCAAATTTTTTCCATAGCAGCAAATATACGCTCTTCAGCGTAGCATAATAAAAAAAGGAAATTAATTTGAGTTTATACTTTTCTGGTTGAAATGAACTACAAAGTTGCAGTAACAGCTGTAACAGACATATAATGGATGAAAATCTTCCCACCTTGAAATGCCAAAGTAAATGTCCTCTTCACTCCAGAGCCTCTTAGGTGTCAGAGGATTGCCACTTACAGGGATAAGGGCATTCTCTAAAGATTGAAGAGGGAGTACTAGAGAAATTCAGAGTAGTTTATCATATTTTAAGTATTGCCATCAGACCTTTTTCCAAGAGACACCCAATTCCATGATGATTACATGTAACAGAAGCATCATCATGTGAAATGCTCTCTGTCGTGTAGCATCAGGTACAAAGTGACATGATGTAAGGCTGATTAAAGAATCAGCTCAGTTTTTACGTCTTTATCAGGCAAATCTTACAGTTAGTATCGGATGAAATCAGTGGAATATTGGCCCAAATGTACAGTGAAAAACAGTGGAAAATTTGGTACTAATGTTATCTTCTGTTACCTTTCACCAAATAATGCATTAATCTTTATCTTGGAATTTATATTAATACCATGAAATTGTACAGAGGTAGCTGATGACATCTGATTTTGAAAAGCAAATTAGTGGTGTTGTGGGTTTGTTTGATTGATTGATTGATTTTGTTTTTGCTTTTACACTTAATGTGAGTTTTCATTCTTAATTTGCATTTCTACCTAACTATAATTGGCCCAGGTAATTCTCATAAACAGCAGTACTTGTTGGTTAGCCTTCTATAAAGCTAAAAGGACTTTCTGTAATGTGTTAGCTTTCTATACTGATTGATTTTCATTTTTAGATCTAATTACTGTTTTTCCTTCTGGTCATTTCTGTCTTACTCTGATGTGCTTGGGATGAAACCACTTTAACATTCTGCACTCTTGAATTGTTGGCTTTAATTTAGAAAACTCCCATCCTGAAAGACTTCCTTTATTATCCTGGCAAGAAGCTTTGTCTGCTTCCATTAATTTTCTTCTTATATCTCTATATTCTGCCAGTTTTGATGCTATCTTAGTCTGTGTAAATGTTTTCATGACTGAAACTGTATTAAGTAACGTTCTTTTAGTAGTAGTTCTTACTCGTATTTATCTGTTCTCAGAATTTCTCATGTCAATTACCTAAAAGAAAAAATACATTGTTACATGCTTAAAAACTGCAAGAGCATACCTGTAGCATATATTGGATGTTAAGGAATAAACTGAACCACGAAGAAGAAAGTATTTGTAGGCAGACTTCAGGTGCTGACTATTTTTACATAAAACTCTTCTAGAATAAATAGTAGCATAACTAAGGACATCACACAGCAGAGAATAAATCCTTTTCTGCGGTACTTCTGATGGAGTTACAAGTATCAAAAGAATTACGTGTTTGCTTTCATTGTTGGATTTTGCTATTATTTTACTATCAGAGCCACAATACTTCTTCATATCAGCAGAGATTGTAATGTTTCAACTCCATGTAACAGTCTGGCTTGTAAAGAGGGAGAGCGGTAGCGTGAGGTGAAAATGTAAAATGGCATGATATACAATAATCGTTTTGCAGGACTGGAAGTGGATTTTTGGATTTTAATCCCTACAGGCAATTCATATTTTGTAAGGAAAAAGTATGTGTTTAACCTTTAGGTTGAGGTCAGTTCCTAGACTTCTGGAGTGTAACAAAAACACCATGTGGCATTTTTATGATATAAACTAGATTTTAAAATATGAACTTAATATACCAATTGCTTTTCCATATATCATCATATGTAATAGTTCTTCAGAGATATTAGTCGTTTTGCATGTATACAAGCTGACAGGCAAAAAATAGATTAAGGATGATTTACAATGTTATCACATCTTTGTCTTAGTAGTATTTGTGTTACTGGAAAATCCAGGAGCCCTAATTACAGACCAGAGCTGCTGGTCTTGCTTTTGTACCAAAGAACACAAAGATGATGATCCCTCTCCTGAAGTGTTTACAATATGAGTTTGAAATAAGTACTAATGCTTGAAGCCAGGCAGTTTGAGGCACAACAAGGAAGCTGTAAAGCAGTATTAGTCGTCATAATTGTTGTTGCTTCCGTCCAGCAGTAGGTTAACTATGGCTGAAGGTTTTACAGAGGTGACACAGAAACATTATTTCACTGAATGTTGAGAAAGGATAATGTAGTTACTTGATAGGTGCTCATGAATTTGAGTGTGATCATAGAAGAAAGTATTAAGGTGATGGTCAAAGTTCTGTCAGTATTTCCAAACACTCTCCCATCAAGGGCTTTTATTACATTCATTAGGAGTTACTTTCAAATAAAGATTATAGTTCAGTACATTATTTTTGTAAGAAGCAATCATACTTCTTTTAGTTAAAATAGGAATATGGGGGTTCTTCTTAGCTATGGTCAAGTGGTTTTGCAGTATCACAAATGCCAAAACATCATCTTTGACCTTTAATATTTTAATTTGTGTACTTTGTTTTTGAAAGGATACATAATACATTCCTGCAGAACAGATTTTGTGCCTTTGCAGGTAGAGCAAATCTCACTTTCAAAGGTATTTTTAGGTGGAAAAAAATCCAGAAGAATTTCTTCACAGAAAAGAAGAGTATAATGTGACTTTAGCACATTTGTGGGAGGGACTAACTACAGGATTTTTTTAATGTTTGTCTTAGCAAGGAATTTTGGAAGCGAATAACGAAAATGTCACCTTTTTTTTATCTTTTTTTTTTTTGTGCCTTCTGAAAGTCCATCATTCTAGATGATTTTAATTTACCTAGTGTGATCTGTGTATAATAGAACTTTGTAAATCTTTTTATCTCTTCAGAGAATGAAGTAGTATTTCACTGTGTATTATGTAATGTTACATGTAATTTTGTGTTAACATATGTCTGTCTTCATACATCTTTGTAGAAATCTTTGAGATGCTCTGTATAGCTTCAAGTAATGCATACATGATCTTCATGAATCTGGCATTAAAGACAATATGTATTTAGATGTTTAAGTCACCTTTGCCAGAAAATCTATACAATAAGTAAAACTCTATTCAGAGTTACATCCCAAATTTGCAAAATTCTAGAATTCTATTGCCCTCTGCTGGTTTTGTGTACCCATTTGTGATTTGGTAGCACTGAATTGAAAGTCAATTGGCCTTTCTTTTATTTTTCTTGGTGAAATAACAGTAGATTAGCATTGTAAGTTGCTATTTACAATTTAAAGTATTTTAGAATGGAAATTAATCTTGTGACCAGTCCTGTCGGGACTTTCTGAAGGTGGGTGGGAGAAGGTGGCAAACAGTTTTCTCTCATGTTGCAAAGGTTTTGGGGTGAGAGAAGATGCTTGATCTAGTATTGTGTGTCCTTTTTTTTCCAAAGCAGTAAAAAGCAAAACTAAAAAAAAAAAATAATGGAAGCATAATAATTATTACTTTATGCTTGTGTGACCTTTGCCCACATTTGTGTCTACAATACATATGGGTATAATTTTGTATTTTAGACCAAGCGGGAAAGCCATTTATTGAATAGATTAATTTTTATTTTTTTTTTACTTACACTATCCATGCAGCACTCAGTCAGGCTTGAAAACATATTCATATACACGTACACTAGTTTCAGTATTTGTATGCTGTGGTGAATATTGATATAAGCATGATGTGATGCAAGTTGTATGAAGTTAGTACATAGATAAGCCTTACCTCTGCGGGTCAGTCTCTGTAGTGTGATCCTCTGGGCTTCTTAGAAGTCCTTTGAATTTATCAGGTGTCTGTGTGGGCACAACAGACACGTGAATACAGGACTGGGTCATGGAATATGGCCACATGCAGAAGCTTGGTTTATGTCACTTTGAAGAGGGGCAGCATGTTGCCTGCAGTAAGTGGAACCTGTTCTTGATATGTGATGGTTGGTAATCGAATGTCTTGCTATGTCCTGGCTGATCTATGAACTTACATTTGCAGACTACCAGGGAGAACATTACCCAGCACAGAGGGAGTGCTTTGATCCCCTTTGGTATGCAGAGAAGTTTGGGCGGTAATTTCACTAATGTTGCAGTAGCTTTCTCTCAGAAGTCAAGCAGATAAACCGTAGCATAGTGATTCCTTGAGGAGTTGAGGACAAAGCTTTTATTTGCTTTTATTCAGCAGCAACCTCCTTCTCCCCTCTCTTCCTTTATCTTGTCACCAAAAATATCCAAACCCGTAACCCAGAATACAAGTTGGAGACAGAAATTAAGTTTACTTCTGAAGGTCAGTGCTTCTGGCAATTTGGTGTTGTTGAGTTTGCTCCTTTAAGAGGCATGCAGTAAAACCCTAGGTAATACCGGTGAGAAAACAGAAGTTTCAGGTGCATTCATATTCTGCTTTTTACTCTTTTCGGTTTTTTCATTCTTTTTTTCAACTTTATAATCAAGAACTCGATCCTTTGCTTTGCTAGAACAAACTTGCTTTCTTCTTTAAGCTTGTGTGGTGTCGCAGATAATGACTGATGAGCGATTGGTGCCAAGCATGCTTTTCGTTACCAGAAATAAGCAATATAAATAACATAATGTAATAGAGAAGCTGCTGGGGCACCTCTCAGTGTGCCTGGGAGTCCTGGGAGTTGGTACATATTTTTCACTGAGCTGTAAGTATCATTTTCAGAACCAGAAGTATCCAGTGTCAGGAAAAAGAGAAAAAAATTGAGGCAGGTATTGTCCTGTGCCACTCAGTAAGGTGGAAACAATGCGAATTTCATTCCTGATTTCAGGAAATTACATACAGTCACACATAGCAAGTCCCAAATCTAGCTTGTGTTTTCACAGACTGTAGAATGTAATTCATTGTTTTGATATGGGTGATGTCTCTTTCGTATGTAATGTGGGCTGGAGGGGATTTTGTTGTTGTTAAGTGCTCTTAGTCTATTGCAAGATCTCGGTGTACTTTGCAGAAGATCACTCATTTTCTGGAACTTATTATAGCTTACACCTCTGTGGTCATTTAGGCTATCATACAGACAGCTTTAGATGAAGGACTTTATCTGTTCAAAAGTATTTTTATGATTTTCTACTGGTGTGTATTTTAAGCTGTCAGCCCTTAAATCCTCCCTTATAAGTAGGAAATTCTTTTGCTGACTCCTACATTCATCCTGTCTGGCAGAAATTAATTATCAGGACAGAGAAAAAGAGCATAAATATCATTATACTTTAGCTGTCTTATGGAAAGATAGGTGAAGATTCATGTTATATATGTAGTATTGCTTGAGGAAAAACACTGAACTACTGTTTTACTTAAATCAGAGAAATCCTGTGCAAATTCCTTTTGCCTGCAACAGTAAACATTGGGGCCCATTCAATGTATTAGATTAGTTTCCCTTCTAGGCTAAGCACTCTCAGGACGGAGAATATAGACACTTGAAGCTTCATAGAATGCTTGTATTTGTACTGAGACAACTTCTACTCCAAGGATTTTGACTGCATAGGAGCAACCATGAGTTTCTTGAGGTTTCTATTCATGTTGATTTTTCACAAATTAACTGAAACAAGGTGAGAATCCTAAGTGGTTTTGCCCCCCAAAAAAGGCAGAGCTGAGCTTGGAACTGCAAGTCCTGACTTTGATTCAGTGCTCTAGCCACTGTCGGATTTTGCAATTTGTTTTAGCACCTGTAGGTGATAGGAAGGATAATATTTATGATAGCTTAGCATTTTGATGCATTTTCCTTCATCCTTTTGTAAATGGGCTATTTTTATGTTGCCTAGGAGTTAACTGGTCAGTACAGATTTATGTCAATATATTTGAACATAAATCTATCCTTTAAAAATTGTGATTTGTACATGGCTATTAGTAATTGTAAATTATGAGCATGGGAAGGGCATCTAAAAGCCCCTCAGCTTTTCTATCACATTCATCCCCATGTGAAAATCATTTGCTTCATTTTTATTTCTGGAACACTGTTATTATAGACCTAGGATTATGAGTTTAAACTTTCTTTTATTTCTTTCTTTTCTTTTTTCTTCAAAAGCCATCTGGACAGGGAGCTGGGCAACCTGCTCTGTGTGGCCCAGCTTGAGGCAGGGGAGGTTGGACGCATGACCTCCAGAGGTCCCTTCCCACCTCAACCATTCTGTGATCGGGAAGAGATTATGTGAGCTGTTCTGGTCTGTGATTTAACATCAGTTAACCATCAGAGATGGGAGCTCTTACTGTGCAGTAATCAGATGATCAGTTATCAATTCATGTGAGCTACCATAAACTTCATCACAAATGAAACCTGGGAGCCTAAACTAACCAGTTGTCTTATGTTTCGATCCATAATGAATAAACAAAGTCTCCTTTAATGTAATTTGCATCTTCCATATATTTGGATTTAACAGGTTACTAAGAAATTTTGATGAAATTTGTGCATGATTAAATAAAATTTATATTTATCACTTTTTGATGGTTAATTGCAAGAAGGTATTTCAATTGGCTAAATTTTAGTAGTGTGTTACAAATTATTTCCTCAATCATACCATTTCAAAGGAACTTGTCTTCAATAGGGAATGAATAAGTGGCACATGATCAGGACTTTCAGTTCATGTTGTACTTGGAAGAGCATAGTGTGGAAAACACAGTTCAAAGAATTGCAAAACCAGAAATCTGTAAACCAGACTTTAAAATTTTCAGTAACAATTTTCTAGTGTTCCATTTGAGTTCTTACTAAGGAATTATTATATGTACTGGCTGTTGTGTATGATTGTAGAATTGTAAATATGCAATCAAGTAGTATTTTTGATCTAGAGTAAAATGTTTTAGAACATAATCATTAAGGTAAAATTCTGCTTCTAGATATAGTGTGTATTTCAGGTATAGGTAGTAGTCTGACAGTGAAAAATATTAGATGAGGCATCTGGTAACGCATTCGGTTTTACTGTAGAAATAAGTAGATATTTAGATTGTGTGCTTCTTTGCTATACGCAGTATAAAACACGATTGTTTCTGTGGACTTTTTCAGAAAGTGAGAACATCTGGTAGAAGATTTGATGCTTCATATTTGGAGTTATTGAAATAAATTTATTTTCACTCTATGTGGTTATCAAGAATATTAAGCAACTTGCTGAAGGACTAGTGCCACTTAAATAAATAGACCTACTTGAAAAAACAGTGCTTTGGTAATGAGTGTTGATACTGTTTGTTTGAGACCTTAGCATAGGGATCCAGACCCTTGTGACTCCAGGAACATATGCATTCAGTGAGTACTCTTTCAGGAGCTGGATGTGGGTAATACAATGCAGTAGATGGCAGTGAAGAGAACAATTTATCTCATCTTGTGCTGCTGCAACAAATGCAGCCTATTGGAAGGACTCAGTTGCCGTGTACAGTTATTTTAAATTTCATTACCGTAGTTCTGACTTCTAAATGAAATGAGAATTTTCTTCTGTTTGAATACGTAATTCTGTGATGTAGGATATTAAAAATATTACGTTTTGTTGGCAAGGAAAATATTTTGTATTAGAGCAGTGTTCTATACTGTCATCACAGAATTCTCGCTCTGGAGTCTCATTTTTCTATAGTGAATCAAGAAAGCCATGCCTTGCACTGGCATTAGACTTGTATACAACATTAATTTTTTAAGGGCACAAAACCAGAGATAATTTGTCTTTCCTACATTACATTACAAAAGATGGCATATATTGCATATTTAGTCGTGTACAACTGCTTTGATAAAATTTTCAATATTCAAGTCACAGCCTGTGAACAAAAATGAAATAATAGGAGAATTTTGCCTATTTTGTACTTTTTTTGCTTTCAGAAATTAGCACCTGGAGTTAGTCAGTTTGCTTATACCTGTGTACAAGACCATCCTATCTGGACTAACCAGCAGTTTTGGGAAACAACCTTCTATGGCAATGTGCAAAATCAAGTTCGTTCCCTCTACCTTACAGCCAAAGAAGACAACCATGCAGTACAATTGAGACAAAAGGTAGGAGAATGTATTAAATATCAGGGTAGTATTTTTTACTCACATTTTAATTATCTTGTAAGTTATGGTTTTTCAAATTTTCTGTGTTTTTCTCTCATTTTTCCTCTGTTAAAGATACTGATACATATCTATGTTCATATGAAGATGTGCTACTAGTTAGTGTCCAAGTTAAACCTATGAAAAAATACCTGAAAAATCTCAGTCAGGAAGAATTTTGCAATTGAAGAAAATGTCTTAACATTTACCTATACTTTTCTGAAAATAAATACCGTGCTTTAGAATATCATCTTTAATGTAAAAATGTTGTTTGCACTTAATTTTCTGAAGAAAAATATTCTTTAGGAGGTCAGCTTAGAGAAGTACAGAAAGAGCATTTTCACAGTTCATTCACTTAAAGCTTTTTTAGGGCACTTACTTAACAGTGGTGGAAAAAAATAATCACACTGATACTCAGTTACTGATCTTTGGCAGTATTCATGAACAGTAAAAATAACAAAAATTTGGACTTATCTGCAAAGCATTATAATTTGATGTTGCCGTTATGATTTTTATGTAAAACAACTCTTTGTGTCATTTTTCCACCCTTTAAGGTGTATTTTTTCCTGAAAATAGTAACTTATAATAATGTGACAACTAGCAAGAGTTCTGTTACATCAACAGCTTAAGATAGCAGCAGTTCCAGTGTCCCTGTAATAGATTGTTATCAAGCCCTAGGCTGGTTTCTGTTGAATGGTATTGCTTGCTTTATTAAGATTGGACAGATCTTCCAGAACACAAACCTTCTCAATAAGACGAAAGTATGCCTCTAATGCAAAAATGTAAGTATAATGGGAAGTCTTGCAGCATACTAAAATTAGAATTTTTAAGGAGCACATACACATAGTAAAAAGCTATTTGTAATCTCTCTTCTTTTATGAAAATAGAGCTATCAAATAGGCGACTGAAAAATGTGTGCTTCCCAAAGACATACAGCACTGTAAAGAGAAGAAGTAAAATAAAGAGAGAGATTACCAGAAACGTAGTTAGAATGAAGAATTGAAAAGGCATGTCAGACATACCAGGAGTAAAGAGAAAAGGACTCTGTGGTTGTGTACTGGGAGCCCCTTTACATCTGACGCTGTATAAGGACAAATTCAAAGAATAGTAAAACTTAGAAGAAAGCATCTACTTAAAGTGTCACATGTGTTTGTATGCTAAATTAGCTGAGCTTTACGTAGTATGAAGAAAAACGTTTACAGGATACTTATACCTCTAATAATTTAACATCAGGTGTTAGGTCAGTCATATCAGCTTCCAGATTCCTTTATTCTAATTTCCTCAGGCTGTAATATAATTTGGCTGCATGTCATCTACCTAATTTGATCCAAGCAAATGCTAGAATTGGACTCCAACATGCAAAGACTTGAATGTTTTCAGCTGGTCTGGAAACTATTTATATAAAAGCTCGCCTCACCTGGACATCCTCGGAATTTAGAAGATATCATCTGCATCAAGCAGTCAGCTGCATGTTGTTTCTCAATCTGATTTATGCTTGATCTTATGTGAGCTAAGCGGATAGGCTAAGGAAAGCAGCTATATTAAAATCAGTAAACCACTCTGAAGTAACATAAAAGATTATGCAGCATAAAAAAAGATCTAGAAAGAAATGATGTTAAATTAGACCTGTCTACAGTAGGAAATGCTACTTGTGTATTTCAGTAAACTACTTCAATCCTGAGTTGCTGTAATCATACTCTCCTTAAACCCTACTAACCATAGCTATCTGCTTTTTATTTTTAAATAAATATATAATTCAAACAATCAAATAATTTTAATAAACATTTTAATAAACTTTTTTTTACTAAAAGTTGTTTTTTAGAGTTATAGTTTATTTGTATTTATATGTCTTTTAGGACAAAAGTTCTGTAGGTCTGGACCACGATAAGACAGCAATGGACCTGGCTGCTGAACAGTTGCGATTATGGCCAACTCTTAATAAACAAACTCAGCAGGAATTAGTCCAGAATGAGGAAAGTACAGTTTTCAGTCAGGCAATTCATTTTGCTAACCTCATGGTCTACCTGCTAGTACCGCTGGATACAAGTAAGAACAAGTTATTGAGAGCATCAGCTACTGGTGACTGGGAGAGTGGAAGTAATAGTATTGTCACAAACAGGTGGGTACACAAGTTCAGTGGTAATCAGTCATGTTGGGACACTGCTTTCAAAAACTTGCTAGTTTTTAGAACTTCATCTAAACATCAGTTTTTTTCAGTATCTTCTCTTATTTTCAAGATCATTAATTAAGGAGAGTGGGAATCTAACATGGTTCCTCTTAAATGATGAAGTATCACATCGACAAATTTACTGCCACTTAAAGAAGCATGATAATTGTATTGCTTCAGTAAGAATTTTTAATGTGGTAATGCAAACATTGAAGACAAACACTAGAGTATAATGAGAAAGAAAACAGCAGCCCAAAAATTACTGTTTACTCTGTTAGTTTTCCTATAATTTGAGTTTATGTTCATGAAGGGTGTTTGTTTGTTTGTTCCAAGAAAGTGTATATATATATATATATATATATATATATATATAAATATCCTTAAAATTACAATTTCTGTGCTGCTACAGCTTCAAGGAAGAAAGTTACTGAGGTCAGAAAAAGCAAGAAGGCTATACCACTTGGACAAATGTTAGATTACTAAGGGGGCAGGAGGAGCATAAAGACAGTTCCTTTCCCTAGCACACAAATCCAGGAGATTTCATAGCAAGCCTTCCTCCCTCTCTATTTATTGTCTTCATTATTAGCTATGACCAGTCAAAATTCTCATATGATAAAATTGTAGAACACTATATGAGGACACTGACATGAAGCAAGTAGTTTATGTGTATTGAACTCCACTGTCTACTAAGCACCTCTAAACTCAGTCATTGAGATATGTTCAGTAGATGAGTTGCAGCATATATTACAATGTATGAATCTGGCTTTTAATGTTGTTACGGGAAACCTTTTCAGATGTTTGAAATACATCTCCCACTGACTTGATTGTATTTTATACCTGAAGCACAAAATACTTTTTTATAGTCTTTTTCTGTTTTTAAATACTTTACTCTGCAATTATAATATTCATTTAATTAATTCTTCTGTATTTAACATGGGTTGTAAATAATGTAGTTAACTTTTTGAGAAGACGTGGAGATTATTTCCAAGCAACTGATCTGGTTTTTTCTCTTGCGGGCTGGTCTTCACTGCTGAATTCATGGAGAAAATGTTCTATGTCGTCGTGCAATTCTGAAACCGTTAATGATACTGGGAATACAGTGTAATTGTGGTAGGAGCATATGTTTTCAGCAAGTGGTTTATGTATTTTTACTAGAAAAAGATACAGCTTTTATGTGTCTAGGCAAGTATCACGCGTGTTTCACCAGCTTATTTTTTCCACACTTGAAATATCTTCTATTTATCTCCAAAGTATTGCAGGCAGTGTTGCAGAGAGTTATGACACTGAAAGTGGGTTTGAGGACTCTGAGAACAATGATGTGGCAAATGCAGTTGTACGCTTCATCACCAGATTTATTGACAAGGTTTGCACAGAGAGCGGAGTTACACAGGATCACATCAAGGGTCTTCACTGCATGATACCAGGTAAGAATTGTGACAAAAAATATGCATTTGTAGTCTTTCATTTTTCTTCTTTTCTAATGAAAGAAATGCACATTTTCCTTTCAGTTAATTTCAGTGGGGATAGAAGATCAGATTTCCTTTAAAGACTGTAATTGCTGTTGAATTTCAACTAACTATTCCCTTGATGATTAAATTTGAGAATTTTAGAATATCAGAGTTCTAATTAAGATAGCAACTTTCTCTCTCATATTATGCCAGACTTCATTTATGGTATTACTGATTTCCAGGCATTGTAGCAATGCACATAGAGACCCTGGAGGCTGTCCATCGTGAGAGTAGAAGGCTTCCACCAATACAGAAGGCAAGTATTATGAAACATGTTTGTATTCCTTACAAGTATTAGAATCATGCAATTCAGTCATTTTTTTCCCCCTCATAATGTTAGGAGGAAACATCAAAACATTGTTAGAAATTTTCCACCAGTGATAAATAGCACTTGGCTTTGGTCTCCTGAAACATGAACTTACAAAACTAGAAGAGCCAGACTTCTGATCATAAACAAGCTGTTGCATACCCTCTGTTTTTTGAGACCCATTTCTCTTAGTTGAGTCCAAACACCATCTCCCTTCTGTGGAATCAGTCTCATAACAATTTTGTTTTGAATCTTTTTTTATGCCAAATATAACTAGGCTGAGCTATAACACTGGTATCCCTATTACACTTACGCTAATTTATTTGCATCAGCCCAAAATTCTACGACCAGCTTTACTGCCAGGAGAAGAATTTGTTTGTGAAGGACTCCGTGTGCTACTGGATCCTGATGGCAGAGAGGAAGCTACAGGAGGACTGCTTGGAGGTCCTCACATCCTCCCTGCTGAAGGAGCTTTGTTCCTTACCACCTACAGAATTATATTCAAAGGCACTCCTCATGATCAGCTGGGTAAGAAAAATAAACAATGATAACTGTAGTACTTCAGATAGGCAAGACTTTGAGTTGGCCTATCTATTCAAGCATCAGCATCAAAATGCATATACCTCTAAGTATAATTTTTCATGTTGATGACATTGGAATAATCTTTTATTATAGGTTTTCATCACTAGCTTTGACAATGATTGATCTTGATTTTGTATTTAACTTAACTGGATTTCTTCAAATGAGGCAACATATATACTGTGCTCTTACATATTTTCCTATATTGATGTTCATATATATCTGTGGTTTCCACTACTCCTAGCTTTCCAATAAATCATTTTTTTCAGATGCTGGAATTGTGTAAAATGAAAAACATTCTAAAGTTAGTATTCTCCTTTCAATGATTGTTAATAAATTAACTATTGCTTTTAATATGTAATGGAAATTGCTCTTCTGAATGATAGATTTTTATATTTTGACACTTGCCATTAAATTAAATTGTCTTTCAGAAGTACAAGTTTATTTTGGAAAGTTCACAGTCATATGTAAAGAAATTAGGATACAACGTTCATTGTTTATAAGGTGCATAATGCAATACAAAAATGGAGTAAGTTTGAAGCTGTTTCTTCACCCCCTTCCAACCTAGATTGTAGGGGTGCATTTCCAATATGTAGGAAGACTCAGAAGGAGAATATTTTTCCAACTATGCTAAATTAAGCAGAAAAAAAAAAAACAGATTATGGATAATATTTGAATTTTCAACTTTTCAGGTCTTTTGCCTGAAATTAATTCTGTACTGTTATTTTTCCTATTGCTTTGTACTTGGTCATTCCTATCTGTTCAAAGTACAGTGTGACCAAAACAGAACTGATTCTGTAATCTAACAAGTATCTATAAACGACATTCTGTGGTCCTCAGTGGGGGAGCAGGCAGTGATCCGGAGCTTTCCTATTGCATCTGTTACGAAGGAGAAGAAGATCACTATACAAAACCAGTTGCAGCAGAGTATGCAAGAAGGACTGCAGATCACTTCAGCTACCTTTCAGGTAAAAGGAAATTTTGTAAAACTTACATGACACAGAAAGCTCAGAATACTTTTGAGCAGCAGTTTGTCCTGATACTTGGGAAGAGCTCAGTTTCCTGGCCTGTCAAGTCAATACAGAATGTGGACTCCTCTCATAGAAACTCTCACTTTTTTTTGGCCCAGTTGATACTCACAGCATTACTGTTTTCATGTTTCTTTCTCTGCTTTTCTCACCTTTCTATTTTGGATCCGGTCAAGTGCTATTTCAGTGTGTTCAGCAGAGGCACTTAGTGCCAATTGACAAAGATGGACTTCAAAGAATTGGGAATCGTGACTTCTCTGAAGCCTCCAAATGTTCCTTATTGGTGGTAATCTAATCTGTGGTTAAATCCTAGGAGATGGGAAGTTGAAGACAATGAATTTATATCACAGACTGAAAGTAGACTTCAGTGCTTAAGACAAGAAATACTCTGCTGGGGTGGCTGACTGCAGAAATAAAATTTCATTGAGAACAATAACTCTTTAACATCTGAAAATAAAATAGATTATCAACATTTTAGTAGTTGCTTACAAAGTGGACATTATTTAACTGATCATCCTTAAATATCCCAGTCAAAAGGATAAGATTAGGAATACAAATAAGTAAAACAACCAAAAAAAAAAAAGTTGTTCCTATGGACTTTTTGAGAGGACTTCATGAAAACTTTTTTTTCCAGAAATACTTTTACCAGGATAATTAACATACTTCAGTGATGTGCTAAATGCAGACCTAGCTCAGTGTTTTTAGTGCTGGATTCTGGTCAAACATCATATCTGCTTTTGTTTAGCATAGTGCTGTATTAGGTTATGAAAATGAAAACGGTTTTCTTTCTGTTCCCTTTGTAACAGCTAGTGTTTGATACAGTATAAGATAGCAGCAACCCAACCCCCATCTTTGTTTATTAATTAGGATGTTCAGAGTCTTTTGGCTGTAGTTATGCTATTTAATATCTTTAAAACTTTGTATCAGTATAGCTTCTAAAAATTCCTTCAAGGAGATCATAGAACAACAGAGTTATTAATCTTTTGGAAAGTAATTACAAAACAAGTGAAATTAAAAAAATGAAATCCACCTTCAAGATGACAAGCAAACTTCAAAACGTATGTAGGTATGCAATCAAAGATAAAGCTCTAGGATATTTCTTTGTTTGCTTTTTGCACATTCTTAAAGTTCTTTTGAGCCCTTTTATGGATTCCCTATTTTATCTCTGCCTTAGTTTTTTTAATTCTTTTTCCCTGAAGATTTGACTATCATACTTTTATCTGAGGATGATGGAGTGTAATTTAAAGAAAAATAATAACAATTAAATAATAAATAAATGAGAAGTTTTTAAAAAACATTTCTAACGGGCTGAATGGATCAGTGTTGAATAGCATGAGGTTAGTTCCTTTCCAAGGATCAGATTTCACTATTACGCTTTATTATTAGCAGTTTTCTAGACTTTGGAAGGTGAGGCAAAAATTAGGATCACTAAATAATGTAAGTTTAATGCTTGTGACATATGAATGCTGAATTTGTTGATTTGATGAGAGTACATTACCAACTTTACTTTCTGATATATAGTAGAGCTGACAGAATATTTCCAACCTGAGCTATCCCATGTGACTAGCACTTTAACTGTTGTAGACATCATAGCACCAGCACAACCGCTTAAAATATTTCTGTGTTTGGTATTATGAGAATTCCAGATGCTTCACAGTGAAAATACCTTAGTATTAGTTACAACAAAAATGCAAAAAGTAAACAACAACAACAAAAAAGAATGAGCTGTATGATATCCCTCAAAATCAATAGGATATACGTATATATATTTGTATTTTCTGATGGGCATAGTACTGCCTAAGTATGTGGGTTTTGTTAATATATATTATATTATATATATAATATATATTAGGATCTTTTAATTTATTTTATCATAGTTTTTTTATATTTTCTAACATGTCCTGTCTTTATATGCAGTTAATTAAAGTAGCATTTGATGAAGAAGTAAGTCCTGAAGTGGTGGAAATATTTAAGAAACAGCTAATGAAGTTCCGCTATCCTCAGTCTATCTTCAGCACTTTTGCATTTGCAGCTGGGCAAACAGCACCACAGATAATTTTACCAAAGCAAAAAGAAAAGAACACTTCATTCCGGTATAGTCATTCTTCTTCTTCTGTCACTCTCTTTTTGTTTACTACTAGTCAAATAGTTCAAACAGTCAGACTTGTTTACTACTAGTCAAATAGTTCAAACAGACAGATTTTCAGATCTCCAGATCATTTAATCAGTTCTCAAGAAAACCAAAATAACTGATTGCTATTCTCTGTCTTTTTATCTTTACTGAAAACAAGGTAGATTGATACGAAATAAATGTGTATATAAGAACATACTGTTTATTCTTGCTACAGTAAATTTGAACAAGTATCTCATTACATTTTGAAACACGCACAATATAAATAACATTTTCAGCTGTGCGAACTATGCCAACATAGAAACAGATTTCTTGTGTATTACATTTTAGGTTAGTAACCTAATGTAGGCTAGAATTCATTTTACTCTTTAGTATAGTCTGTTCAGTTGTCCTTGTTACTTTAATCTAGAGTTTCGGCTTTGGGTCCCCTTTTGAATCTTATGTTGCACATTAGTTTTTACTAGACTAGATGGATTCTTATGCCATTTCAGAGTGGTAGTTTCAGTGATTCTTTCTTGATTATTGCATTGTTGACATGGGGAAGCAGAATTCCAAGGTAGTCATGGAATCTCAAAACTTTAAGGTAATATCTGTCTTTCCTGCCTTCATTCTGCTATCTTCATAGATTTGTTACATTGCTAGCAAAGTACAAATACCTAAAGAAAGATTATGGCTGCTTATTCATTATGTTATATATATAATAGGTAAAATTACTCTCCAAGTAATAAAATTAGCATTTAAAAATTAATATAGGAAGTCATATTTCTGGTGGTCATGGTTTTGTTATTAAATGAGAAAATACAAAATGTTTTTTATATGGGTAAGCCCGTTCATCCTAAAAATCTGTATGTGCTATTGTGGAGAATTATATCCATCTTTTGTAATATTTTTATTGTTATGAATTTATAGTACCTTCTCAAAAAGTATTGTGAAAGGAGCAAAACGTGCTGGGAAGATGACAATTGGTCGCCAGTATTTATTAAAGAAGAAGACGAGCACAATAGTGGAAGAAAGAGGGAATCGTCCAGGCTGGAATGAAGATGATGATGTCTCTGGTAATAATAAAGTATTATCCATTTTTGTTGATAAGTCTTACCTAGAAGAAGAAATTGTGAAGTCTTCCTAGACAGGAGAAAGAAAGGTAGCAAACACGTACGTTTTTAAAGTGTTTTTGTTTGTGATGACCAGACATACAGGGCAAAAGTAGTAAAGTATAATAAATGTATTATTTATATTAATTATCAAGGTATCTTCATATAGTATCTTTAGAAGCCTGACATCAGCAATTATTCTATAGTGAGAAAGCAGTATTTGGTGAGATTCAAGAAACAGCCAATACTATAGGCAAATTTTGTATTTGTGAAAGTGACAAATGATTTCTGAAGGCAGCAGTCATTATTACTGACAATACCGTTTTTCCAAACTTCTGTTGAAAGGGTTTGGAGACAGAAGGTAGAAGGTGATTTGGACTCTTTGTATAGTTCATGTGATGGTGTGGAGTTTGACTTTCTTCCAAACACTTCTTTTCCTACCATGTGCTGCTGTCAGTATATCCTTATCTGGACCAGTGCTAATTTATAATAATCCACTAGAGGGAACCAGATTCTCCTGTACATAAACAGGTATTGTTTTGTCATACCATTCTTTCTTTTTTTTTATTAAAAAAAAAAAAAGGCATTTCTGATAATGAAGTGTTTATGAAACACTAATAATTTCTTCAAAACATCAAACAAGCCAAATTTGCCTTTTGAATATTTAGTCAGTGAGCAAGGTGACTTAAGTGACTTACATGCAGATAAATAAAAGTTTTCTGAAGTCAGAGTATGAGAACGCACTTGATCTGTTCTCTCAAAAAGAGAAAAAAAGCCATTCCAGGAAAGAAAAAAAAAATTTCTTCTTCCATTCCAGATAAATATGGTGGGAAAAAAACTGCACAAAGAAAAGGTTATGAAATATGAAATGTCCGTATACTGCTGAAAATTTACATTAACTGAATTTGCAGCTTCTTCCTTAAGTGCTGAGTTAGTATGTGTTCTAATGTTGCAGAATCTTCAGGTCAAAAGGAATTGTGCAGTCAGTGCCTGTTCTGGGTGTGATTTTGTATCCTTCACTCAGAGACACCAAACATAATTAAGCCTGTGTATTCGCACTTCTCTTTGCAATGAAGAAATCATAAGAGTTGTTGCATTGCATATGTACAAAACAACTACATTCTTGAGTACAGGTGTTACATAAAGATTAATGACAGTCACTTTTTTCCTCCCCTGACAAACTTAGAAAAATATAAATTGTGAGACTTCCTACCTGCTGCTTTCCAGATGTTGTGACTGGGTATGTGTGAGGTGATTAAAGTCTGACAGCTTGCTTTTCTGTTCACACTGCACTGACACCTCAGCTGACAACAGCACTGACACCTCAGCTGACGACTGTAGTACTCCTTGCTTCAGACAGAGTACAAATAGCTGTAGAAAATTTGCCGTTTAATCACTGAAATTTGTTTCATATTGCTTGCTGTGAATTACTGTTTGTTTGCAAGTCTCAGAAACTGAAGTATAGGAAACTATGTAGCTATAACAAGAATGAAGCAAATGGGAGCAAATGGGCACTATCTGCAGCAGGTGATGCATTGTCTTACAGAAAGAACCATTAAAGATAGTGTTGGAAGGAGCTTCAATCATCTACTCCATCTCTGCCGCAAAGCAGAATCAACATACCTATTATGTTCCTCATATGTGTTTATCTAACTTTTTCTTAGCTTTCAAAGATTAATTTTTCACAACTCTAGACAATTTGTACTAATACTTTAACCATCCTTAATGCTGGAGAATAACAAGCAACTTTGTGATGCTCAGGGCTAAACATTTACTTGCCACAATTTAAATCCTTCATTTCTTATTCCGTTACTATGTACATGTAGAAGAGATGACTCCCTTCATTTGGATTGCACTGTTTAATGTATTTATGGACTATTGTAATACTTCCTTTCTCTGTTCTTTTCTGGATATTAAATATCTGTAGTTCTTTTCAGTCCTATGCATTAGTCTTGACAGAGTTCTGATTATCTTCATTGCTCTTCTCTCGGTCCTCTTGAACTGGTCCACACATAACTTTGCTTGATTTTCAGAATTGGGCACAGTACTCTAGTTACAAGCTGTTGCTAATGAATACCTGGAACTTTTCTTCCCCACATTTCCTCCTAATTTTTATTTTTTGGAGAGTTTAGAATCTCATCATACTATAGGTGATCATAGTGGTGTGTTCAATGAAATGGGAGACCTTCTGCAAAAAGTGCTTTTACAAGCAGTCATATCTCAAGAACAGTAAAACAGAGGATTTATTCCTCTTATTTTCAAAATCAAATGAAAAAAAATGCATTTTGAATTTGAGATAGTAAAATATATCTTCCTCTCCCTCTTCAGGTTAAAGACACTGGTATGAGCTCCTATAATCTTTAGCTTTTTTACACATTCAGGAAGATATTTTGCAAATTCTGATCACCAATATACCTGCTTTCATGAGAGAAAAATGCATTTAGGAAAAAAAATCAAGAAATGCACCCTCATGTTATCTAAGTCAGTTATAGCATTTAAAATTGTTAAATACCAAGCTTCTGTGTTCCCCAAAATAAAATGATTTCTAAAACTCCTTTACTTTGTTTCTCTTAGTGCACTTTATAATTGTAAATGTTTTGTGACTTCTTCCTTACTAGGACAAATATGAAAATATAGGAAAAAGGGGAGATATCTGTAGCACTAAACTCTTCCTTATTTAAGTCAAATAGAAAATAGTTATTTTTGTATGATGCATCATTGGGGCAAAAAAATTATTTATGTAGCTTTTATGCTAAGATAAATAAAAAGATGTATCTAGGTTCTACTGCTGTAAATTCTGAATGTTGTCTGCTGCCAGTAAACTTCTAATCGTATCATAATTTTAGGTTTTAAAAGTAATTTTAATTTCCAATTTTATAAAGTACTGTTTTAAATTTAAATCTTTATATACTTTGTTTTGCCTAATTCATGAAGAAATATTTCCCCTCATATGCACATGCTTTAATGCTTGAGATAAAGTGGTAGCAAGTAACGGATACATACAGTGAACAGTAAATCTGCTTTCAGACATACTTGGAAATAGTTGAAGTGTTGAAAACAGGCAGGTGGCAGGTTTTGTACAAAGACCCTGCTTGACTTGAATTTCTGTGTAGTTTGAACTTGTGACATGGTTTTTATCTTTCATGGTTAAAGTTTCTTTTGGTTTGGAAAGTGCAACTGATTTGTATAGCTGAAGAAAGCTGCTGTTTAACATTGAAACTGAAGCATTAAGAAGCCAACACTTATCTGCTGTGAAATTATGACACAGAAACATTTTTAATTTGAACCAAGCTTTAGAAAGATTTTTACATCTTTTGAAGACGGTTTTAAAGAATTTACGAGATCCATTTTATCTTGCATGTTTAATGAATTTATGTGTTCATTTTTGATTATTCTTTCTGATGTACATCTTTGTATAGCAGTTGTGAGTTTAACATGCTGGCATAAATACACTGTTAATAGAAAGAATGCCTGCCTTCAGTTCAGTTGAAATAAATGTATGAGAGAAGTTTTTCTGGAATTTTAGCAAAAGAGAGGTGTCAGCCATGCCAACCACTACAACAGTAGGTAACTTTGGGATATACTTAAGTTTCCTGACTGGAGTATTATTTTGTTGCTTATAATTTCTGCAAACTATAGCTTCTACTTGTTAGTGTCTGTAATTGATCACTGACAATAAGACAAACTAATAATTATTTCAGAAAGTAACGTTTTTTTGTGTAATTGCTGGCTTTTGCAATAGCAAACTCAAAGATTTTTGATGTTAGTTTCAGATGACAGTGAGCTGCACACAAGTGGTACCCTAAAAGCTTCAGAGAAGTCAACAATGGAGCAATTAGTAGAAAGAGCCTGTTTCAGAGACTATCAACGTTTGGGACTAGGGACCATCAGTAGTAACACTTCTCGATCAAAACCAGAATACTTAAGAATAACTGCATTGAACAGGATGTATTCACTTTGCAGGAGGTGAGTTTACCAACTCGGACAAGTATTTGAAAATAAAAATGATATAACATGTATTCCACATTTCATATTCATTTAAACAACTTTGTCTTCTTTTTTGTCTGTACTAACTGCGTTCAACCAGTGGCCTTGAAGCTATTTGTATTCCGCTCTTAGAGATTCCTCTTCTGTCACATGGTGGTTGTGTATGTAGTCATCAGATTTGGAAAGACTGCCAGTGATAGTAGCCAGAAGTGAGCTTTCAGAGCCTCCCCAGAAGCTGTCAGACAAGTCTTTATTTCTAGATTCTTTTCATTGCCTATGGAAAGAGAGTGTCCTTGGTGCTTTCAGAGGAGACTAACCTAGATACTGTGAATTGCCTTCTGATGTAGTTTTTCTCTTGGCTTTCTACACTGAAGATTTGCTACACTGAAATTAAGAGGCTATTTTCCAGCTAATTTAGTGATGACGCTAGATGGTAGAACTCAGTCTGCCTTGATGGTTTGTGTTGGTACTGGAAATTATTTATGTAGTATTATGTAGTTTATGGAGCACATACTCTGTTCCTTAAAAAAAAAAAAAAAAAGGCATCAAAAACAAGTAATTTAACTACTTTCTTCAAATCAAAAATATGTTTTAAAATTGAATTCATGAAGGTATCTATACTGCTTTAAACTTTGTCATGTACTGGAAGTCACATGCTGTACATTAATGCATGAATGTTACTAACTCCCTTTCTTGGTTGTGAAAGTGTAATTTGCTACCACTACCCACAAAAATTCTTTATAATAGAAAGTATATCTGCATAAGTTGTATCAGGAGAGCATCTGCATTCTCTAAAGCCAGTTTTGGCCAGTCATTGCTTTCATTATGGATAATGAAATTGCCAGCGCTTCATGGAAGAAGGGCACAAGAAAATAGTAGATCCTTTCTATTTTCTTGCATACATAGAATAACAGATTAATAACTGTGGTTTTGTGCAATCCCCATTAAATACAATGCAAATAAAAGCATTTAAGTCTGCACATTTTGGCTGTGCTCTGGGCATTATGTAAACAACTTTTCCCTCTCAAAAATCTACCAGTTTTTAATATAATTAGTTTCTTTGGTAAAGATAATTGATGTCTCAGTAGATTACAAATCGCTGTATAGAAATACTTACCTAATGCCATATTAGTTTGACTATTGTGTTCTAAGAACCAGAACATAAATTTTATGTACATTCTTTTTGTATGAGGGTAGTTCATTAAATGTCAAAGTACTGAATTTACAAGAGCAGTGTATATTCTATAGGAACAAAATTGTTCAGTAAGCATTAACATTTCCCAGCTCATTGTGTTAGTTTCTTCTTAACGTATGAAATTGGCACTTAAATTGAATATTTTTTTAAAGAAATAGAAAATAATCTTTCTCCTTGCTTGAATCCCTTTTTTTCTAAAAGAAACACAAATACCATCTTGTTGAGTTCTCTGTTTTTACATCTATTGTATTAGTAAAGTTCCTAATCTCTCAATGTATTGTAGTGTTCTAAAAAGTACACAAAATTTAATTTTCAAATACACTGTTCCAAGGAATATGGTTATAAAATACATTTTGACATAAACCAGTTATGACCAAAAATTATTGTTTTAGTTCTGATACTCTAGGCAATCTAAACATTCTTTCATTTCCATTCTTATATTCTGTATACAAGTGTCAAAACAAAACTACTGTATCATGTGCATGCCTCACAATTCTGTTTTCTGTCATTCTCAAAACTATGGCTTCATTATAGTGATGGGTAAGAGATCCACTGGGAAGAGAATTATTACCAAATATAACATAACCTTAGATGGAAGGACACTGAAAGTGACAGTCTTACGATTTTTTCCTATTTTAAGTTGTTTAAAAAATGCAGTTTTCTTTACAAATAAATGTATTTTAAAGGATTGGACTAAAACAGGAGAGTTGTGGAATAAAAAACAGTAGTACCAGTTAGCATGTATTTTCATAAAGATATATACTCTGCCTATAGCTTTAGGACTTTTTGTTGTTGTTTAAAATTTTGAGAGCACATTTAATTGTTGTTCAAATTCTTCACCTTTTTGTCAATACAGTTATCCTGGACTTCTGGTAGTACCTCAGTCAGTTCAAGACAGCAGTCTGCAAAGAATTGCTCGCTGTTACCGTCACAATCGCCTACCAGTTGTGTGTTGGAAAAACACGAAAAACAGTACTCTTCTACTTAGGTCAGGGGGCTTTCATGGAAAAGGTGTTGTTGGCCTCTTCAAATCCCAAAACACACATCCTACAGGTGAGCTGATACAATTAGGTTTTCTGTATATGTAATTTTATTTAGAAATACTTACTTTTCTAGAAGAATTAATAAGATGATTGAATCAAAAATCTCAGGGTATGAATGCTTATCAGTTCAGTTGTTAAATATCAGTTCAGTTGTTATCGGTTAAGTAGTTCAGTTTAATTACTATCTGTCATGAAGCAGACCTTGAATGGTATGAAGGTGGTTCAAAAAACATTAATTGAACTAATCTGAATAGGTTATATATATGAACTAGAAGTCTTCAGTAAAAGCTTGCATCTGCCAAATGCAATGTTTCTGAGAATAAAGCACCTATTTTCTGATAACTTCCCCAGTTTGACTTCAATTATCTGTTTCCATTGCACTGTTTTCGTAATGAGTGTATGTTGTCATTTTTAATAAAGTACTATATAGAATACTAGAACAAACATTATTCAACAGATTTTCTTAGGTCTTTCAATTTGATATTAGCTGAACTTTTATCTTTCTTTTATAAAATATAGGTCTGAAAGATTATTGTTGGGGTCTTTGCATTAAGTAAATCTCTTCCTTTGTATGATGAAGACTGGACCAACACAAGATTTGTCACTAGTTAATTTTTTCAGAAGAATAAAATATAGGGTAAAACTGATTTTGGAAAGAACAATAGTTGACTTCTTCAGCACTGTGTGAGGGGTGATTGATGTTAAGGTTGAAGGGCAAATTTTCCATCTGTAATCTTTTGCAAATACATTGTTGCCCTGAACCTTTAGCTCACATATACGTTTAGTTCAATAACAGAATTTCATATAAATCAAGCTATTCATCTCTTGGGTCACTTTACAAAAAGACACACAGTGATCTTCACAAAATAAAGCTTTCCAAGTGTAAGTGATAAGGACGTTATCCTTTCGTTTAGACATTTCATTTCATTTAACTAAGTTGTTAAGAACTAAAATGACTTTCTGTGGCATTGCTTCAAGGGCTTGAAGTCCTAGAAATCATTAAAGTAAATTTCAGGATGTGCACATTCTGCTTAAAAGTTGAAGAGAAAATGTTTCTCTTCAAACTTCTTCCACTTTCCGAGACTGCAGCAGCATGATGCTTCCTGCATGTACATTTTCTAATCACTTCCTAATTTTACTGTTAATTTAGATACTGCTTGAATCTATCTTGAAACTTCTTAAGCCACTTCCAACTAATCAGGTAACTGTTAGTTTCCAGTGTAGCATCTGATTGGAGCATCACAGAGAAAACTATTTGTAAGTTACAGTAGTTGTGGCTTGTCGAAATGTGCTCGCTCAGGTTCTTTGACTCCCTCTTTCATCACAGATTCCAAATTCTGGCTCTTATGATCAAGTTATATTTTTGTCCTATAGCAAGTCTAGATGTGGCAAGTCTAGTAAGCTAGAATTCAGAAAAAAAAAATCAGTTGGCATTTGAAGAAAATCTGACCCCTTGAGTTTGGACAGTTTTTTGTCTTCATAGTCATAGTATAGCCCAGGACCTCCTTCCCTTCCTTCTAAGTCCTTGCAGCTGGACACAAATGGATGTTTTTTCTTGTTAAGGTAGTTTCCTCCAATGGTCACCTAGTTTCCTAATGCACATTTAAAACTTGCTTTTGTTTTTGCATTGATTTTGTGTTCTGTTATTTGATTCTTAACTTCTTGAAGTCCTAAGTGGATGTCTGTTCAACTTCATTGCAGTAATTTCTCAGAACATCATGCTTTCTCATTGTGCTTTTTCTATTTTTTTCCACCCTGTTTTTAAACTGTGTCTGTGTCTTCTCTAGCTTTGCTTTTATCCAGTCTTCTGCAGCCACTTCTCTCTCTCTGAAATGGTCCTCCTCTGTGTTCCCAAGTAACTCAAGCAACATCAGTGACATCTGGAGAGTGATTCAATTTCTGAGATACATAGAGGAGCCATCTGAAACTCCACGTGTGTCAAGGATTATTCAGAGGTTTCCAGAAAATGAATTATGGTTCTTAGAGCAGTGCAGCTTCTCCCCCCACCCTTCCCTCCTCCACCCCACCCTTAGAGTTTACCTAAGTAGGTGGGAAGATGCTTCCTGAAGTTACCTGCTGGTGAAGGAGCGGGTAGGCTGTCGCTGGGGAACAGGAATGTTGCTTTTCATAGCTGGAGGTTCCTTTACATGTGTTATCCAGGTGTGCATACACTGTCCATCCTCTTTTCTCTTTCTATTTCACTAAAAACATCAGAATCTTGGGGTAGGGTGCCTGAAAGATTTGAGGGTTGTGTCCAGTGATGCCTCTAACTGCATAAACAGATGGCATAAAAGACACCAGTCTTTTAATAAATGTATACTTTCAGTGAATGGGCAGCATATCTCAAGGAACCTCTGCTTACGTGTAAGATACCTTCCCTTACTGTATTGAGGAAGAGCCGACTGAGTATGGTTTTATCTTACTTCTGTTGAAAAACTGTTCTATCTGTTCTCTACGCTTTTTTATTGTTATTATTTTGAGGCTGACATTTGCTGACAAATATCACAAACTTATAAATTTTACTTTCACTTCTGAGAGTGAGGGGAAAACTACATCATCTCCATTCTGTTTGCATTGACCACTTGTGAATTGTCAATGTTTTGAATGGTTACCACTGGATAAAAGACTCTTTCAGAAGCTTAGCTTTGTGGAGTGGAGTGGAATGCAAGAGAATATTGCTGGTGCTGCTTACAGCCAGGTGATGAGCATCTGGGCATTCTTTGTCAACGAAGAAATGACTTTTTCAACATAGGACAGACAAACCATGAAATTGTCAATGATCTTTTTTATATGGTTAGGTTTTTTCTTTTGTTATTCTGTGTATTTATAAATATATGTTAATATTGTCCATTCTTCCTGCAACTCTTTCTAGCTCCTGCTTCTTTAGAATCTTCAAGCAGTATAGAACAAGAAAAATACCTACAAGCCTTACTTAATGTGATATCCGTCCACTGCAAAATGAATGGCAGTAATACTCTTACTGTTAGACCAACAATTGCTCTATCTCCAGGTAAAATTGTTTGGTATAGTCCTTTTCTGTGGTTAAGTTGAAAAGTGAATTTTCTTGGATTTGGTGTTAGTTCAATTTGAATTCTGTTGTTTCCTCTATTGTTTCACTTTCCAGATCATTTTATTCACTCTTAGTTTTAATGAGTGTGTCTTTGTACATAAAGGATGTTTTTAAAATTTTTCAAAATGTTTTTCAGTGTTCTTAATCTGATGGTAAGTGATTCTCAGCCTATGGTTCATGGTTTTTAATGAAATTCACTTGGGTATGATGGGCCAATCTAGAGGCATTAGTAATTTTAACAATTCTGGAGCTAATAATATAAAGTCCTCCAGAATATCAAGATGCCATGTTGTTGGTGTTTTTTTAAATATCAAATGCAACAATTATATAACAGAATCAAAAACATAGATACACTTTAAGGTCTTCTGTAACAAAGTAGGCATATTGAAATCTATATATAGAATAAGAGAATGCCAACCTGAAGAGACTGTGAAATGCTACTCTGTTTCATACAGTGAGAAAATGTGAGATTGGAAGGCCAGACTCCACATGAACAGATGCAGTATTTAGCTACAAAAGTAGTGGAAGTCATTTAGGCATTTTCATGTGTTACATACTCACAATAGGATTTTAATGCTATTTCCATGTAGAGCTTACTTGCAGTGAAAACTCTTTCAAAAGACATTATTTAAGTTAGGTAAACGTGGAACCGTGAAGAAACAAATCCATGTTTTATCTCAATTACTACATGATGAAACTGATATGTGAAGGTATTCTCAATGTCTTAGAGAGTATGTGACTTGAAATTGTCTGTCTTGCCTTGTCCATTTGGTGGAAATTGGCCTAATAGGGTCAGTGGCTTTTCTTGTAAACAGTGGCTTTTCTTGTAAAATAACACTATTTCCAAAGTGTGCATGCTTTACTTCATTTATTGTAACATACGTTGATTGCTTAACTGTATCTAACATCAACATTTTGTTGCCAATGTATACGTCTGTCTTAAAAAAATACAGCAGAAGTACAAAATTGGCAAGAATTAGCTGCATTAAGTGTGAAAAAAAGGTATTTTCATCATTTATGTTAAGTGTTAGTCTGAGTAAGTGTAGTTTTTTTTTAATCTTCTGTTCTTTTTTTGGCTGACTTTAGGCACTGAAAGGAGGGCTTCAAGAATGTCTACTGTGTTTAAGCAGGTAGTGCCAGGACATTTGGATGTAAATCTATCCAATAGCTTTGCTCGAGGAGGTTAGTAAGACTAGATCAAAGTCTAAGTACCTGTGTTATTTGAAATAATAAATGATAACAAAATGTCAGTGAAATAAAAATAATTACACTGCTTACAAATTCATTACATTCTGAAACAACAAAATCAAAATTACCAATTAGCCTCAGTCCATGACATACTCTTAGTATCTAATTTCTGTTTGTCTTCTACTTACCATTGAAATAAAGCTAATTTCATGTTCGAAATAAATGGAAAATTAAGCACTCAGTTAGGAAATATGTTTCTAAATACATTGTGATACATCCATATTTGTAATGTACCTGACATGTATGACCTAAAAATGCACATTTTACATTAGGATTGAATGCACTTAACAGTCCCCAGTTTTGTAATTTGTATTAGTCTGGCATTTGTCTGAAGATTAGCTGATGCTTCGTCTAGATACAAATAATCAATCTGAATAATTTTACTCTAGGTAAAGGAAGGTGTTATGTGGCCAGGCTGTAAGAGTAGGGAGATACAGTGCCTTCTTTGGGAATAGTTATTCTTAGTTACAAGGGATCATCAGTGTCATTTCTACAAGAAACTCATTCTGTGAAATGAATTCCAGTTACTTTTACTCTTCTGGTCTGATGAAATTATTAAGATTTTTTCTGTGCTTAAACTAATATGTTGAATTACTTAAATACATTATATGTTTGTTAGAGTAAGGGTAAAAATGTTTCTCAAAATGGAGAATTTTAGATTTAGTTACCTTTTATCCATGAAGGCTACTAATACAAATATTTTTAGGCATCTGAAAGTTGCTTTTCTTCCCTTATGACTCAGTGCAGCTTTGTAGGCAGCAAAATACCAGTCTTACAGCAAGTTCAACTCAGATTTTCAAAGGTAGAAATGAGAAAAGATTTTAAAAACTTCATCTGAAATTAAAGCTAGACCTATTTTGACCTGCTGAGGTCTATTCCAACCTAAATTATTTTGTGATAGAAAAGCTGTAGCTTTGTATGGAGAAAAATAAAACAATTTTCTAGAGAAAGACTTCCAAAAGAGATGGAAGAGATTAGAAAAACGAAGGAAAGAAGAAAGCAGGGGCAAAGGAGGAAGCAAAGGAAGGAAAATACACACAGCTATATAGAGAAGTTATATGAGGATTATAGCAGAAAGAAAGAGAGGAAGGACAGTTTATGGGGATCATCGCAGAATGGACAATTCTTTTCACTTTCATTAGTCATAGTATATGCATAATTTATATCTAAAAGTTCTGTTGATGTTCTCTATTCACTGTCTTAAACTATTGTTGTACATGAAGATGAAAAAAATACAGAGATTTTAATTGGGTAGGTAAAATTACTGGGAACTGAAGAGAGCAAGAGTGTCTGGAATTGTTAAATGAACTCATGGGTGTGCACAGCTTGTCTTAGTACTGAAACAGTGAAAATACTGGGTAGCTGACAGCAGACATTTTGTTGTATTCTACCTCCTCATGTTGGGATAGAAGTGCCAACAGCAAAGTTTTGCTGAGGAGCCATGAAGATACTCCAGATAAGAAAGGGAAAAGCTTGCTGTATGACTACATGGAAGTTATCTTTTGAAGTGTGATAGAGTGAGCTACTCAGTGAAGGAAAAAGGAGTCTCAAGGTAGTGTAAGAGTTGCAGACATCACGTTTTCTTGTTGGATATTGTCTCTTGGCTAAATTTCAGCATTAATCAGGAAAAGGCCAGAGAAATTGTCTTGTATCTTGCTGGATTGATGCCACACCTGCTCTATATATTTGAAGGGTGTAACTACAGACCAGTATCTGCAGTCTATTCACAGCTCAGCAGGATACATGAGGACTTTGCTGAAAAATAAGAATGTTTGACAAGTACGATGGGAGCCCTAGTGAAGGTGAGAAGTTGACAGGGTAAGAGAGAAAAGAGAAAGGGAATATCTAGGGTCTTTTTAAGTGAGAAAAGAGAATTCTTTTAGAAGAAACTCTAAAATACACAAATTATATAGATTGCTTAAATTGCTGTTCTCAGATAAATGGATTCACATTGTTTATTATCACAAGGATTTTTACTACTTTTGCAAGCTAGTTATATCATACATGTGAAGTAGTGTCACAATACAGTATGCAGGACCAAAAATACAGATTTTTTTGGTCAGCTACAAAAGGAAACTTATTTTATGCAGGCAGTCTAAAGTGATTTCTCTTCACATTCCTTAGAGTAATTCAAAAAGCAAAAACAAAAAACACACACAAAAACAAAATAAAGGCTGTGTGGTTAGTTAGTTACTTTGTCATAGCAAGCATCTGTAACATCCATTTAATAACTGGATTTTGCACTAAGCTGTACAAAATATAATAGCAGTATTTTTGTACGTTTAATTCTGGATCACTCTTTCCTTCTTTATTTTTATTGTCACACATAGAGGGCTCAAAATACAGATTCAGCTTGGATGCACCAACTGAAAATGACATTTTCCATTCTTTTGTGCCAGACACCGTGTTTTTTTTAATTTAAAATTAAAAGATACGTGGCAGTGCTTGAATAGTAGTTCCAATTTTAAAAATCATCCTTGTTCTGAATACTCATTGATATTTGTGTCCACACTAAATACTGTATTTTTTTTAGTTTATCTGGAACATTGTAGTAAAGTATTTGCCTAAAACAGAGTTTTTTCTGATCAGAAATATTTGCCAAATACTTATATTTCATAATATATTTTCATTCTTAGACCCTTTTTTTGGCAGTAATTTGGTTGATATCTTTCATAAGTTCACTAAAAAATGCATATCTTTTCTTCTTATATTACTTTATAAGTACAGTGTAATTATAAAGAACAGCAATTCTTACCTAGTTTTGTAGTGTAATTTAATAGAATAAAATTTTAATAGAATAAAGTCCTTTTCTCAGTATGATTTGCTACTGCTGGAAAATACTAAGATACTTATAATGAATAAATAGAGACTCAGCTCACACATTGATTTGAAAATCAAGATTCATTAGCAAGAACATGTTTTAATAGAACATTTTAATGAAAAGAAGTTGCTTGTGTAGATGTGGTTTTGCAGCCAAGAACATACACTCTGATAAGCATATAAGACTCCAACCAAAAATGAGTACTTATACAAGGGAGGGAAATTTCTTTGTCTGATAGATATTGCAAATTTTCTAAATCATATGGTTGTACTTAATCCTTTAGAAATTTCTGTATGTATATAGAACTAATCATGTCTTACATTCTGATTTGATTTTGAGGTCCATTAAATTACCTACTTAAAATAGACTAAAACAGTTTTACAAAAATGCACTAAGATTTGGGATTTTTAATTAAGGTAATTTTCAGCTGGAGAGAAGCCTTCAATAAAATATTCAACAGAATGGTTTAATCATTAAGTTTCCTTTACAACATTTTATAACAATAGGAAAAAAAAAACAATGATTGCTGCATTCATTTAAAACTAATGAAATGATAATGAAAATTACTGGTTTTTGATAAAAGGATACTTCCTTCCCACTTAATACTGGTTTTCTGGCTTGATTGATGTTTTGTCTTGTGATGACTAAGATTTTTGCTGTCTGATAAATCATGTAGTATAAAAAAATTCTGTATATACTTAATCTTTGGAAATTAATAAGTAACGCTTTTCTTTTCTCCTGCAATGTCTCTTGCTGCAATGTGCATTCCATTCTTCCTCCTTCTGTCTTTACTGTTATCTACCAGTGCTTGGGTACAGAGATAAATGTTTCACTCATTCAAATTCCAAATCAGCAACTAAGGGAAGAGTCCATCAAGGTACTGTATTCTGTGTCCTGAAAGCACATTCTGATCTGCCATCTCCATAACTACTACTATATTTTAATATATGCTAAAGTAATGCTGTCAGAAAGCCTTGACTCTGCATTAACAAAATTTGGGATTTTGGTATTCACTGTTGTGGTTTTGTTATGATTTGGGTTTGGGTTTATTTGACCATTGAGTGTATGATGCAGTGACACTGATAAGCCACACACTTCACCACGTTATACTTTAATATTATGACCTAATGCAGAGTGACATGTCGAATTTTTAAGTTCTTTCAGAAAAAGTTTTCTGTGCCAAAACTTTAAACCACAAAAAAAATAATTCTGCAGAAAAAAACCACATTTAGTACTCCTACTGCCTTAGTAGAATAATTAAGAAATACTGTTACCCAGTCGATGAACTTTCTTTACAAAATTACTGGGTAATGTTAGTGAACAGGGAAAAATTGGTATTTGCCAATTTATAAACTTGTAATAATACAATACATCACAAATAATGAAAGTTATATACTGCTACCAAAAAAATAAGATACTAGGCAAAGTTAGAAAAGAAATACAGTTGTCTTTTAGTCACTGATATCCATCAGTGGTAAACATGTTCATCTGCATGTATTTATAAACAGTTTTTATGCTTTTGATGTGCTACAGGCTCTAATGATGCCCTGCATTTCTTGTATGTTATAAAATGTGAGTGATATGATATTTTTGTATGCATCATCTTGGGAGAAGAGTTGTCTGTGTTGGAACTAGCATTTTTTCATACCAAATGAACAAGAACTTATTTCTTTTATTAAACGCTTTCTGTGGTTTCTGTTTGTGTTCTAAAGTCTTCATTGTATCGTCTGTAGCAGTTCAGATGTGGAACAAAAGTTTACACTAGAAATACTGTGAGATATTTTATAAAACTGTCTTTCTTTGAGGTTGGAACTGTTTGGAACTGTTAACCAATTCATAGGTTTCTAGCCAACCATCCTCAGTTAATCCTATTTGTTTGCTCATATCTTTTGGATGGACAATAATATAGCTGCATTAGCTACAATATGCAAACTAAAATGTTGAGAGGCAGAGTTTATTAAATTAGTACAATGCCATTCAAATACAGATGTGCTGCTTTCAGATGCAAGGCTGTGGTTCCATGTTACACTGCACTCACTGTTCCTTACTTAGGTTCAAGCTCATGTTGTTGCTAGCTTTGGGATTTCTGTACCATGCGAGAGTATTAGTGATCTTAGTGCCAGATTAAAACTAGAACTGTGATCTTCTAAGCATCCCTCTGTCTACTCGCACAGCTGTACTATACTCACATCTGCTAGAATATAGTTGTGAAAAATGTGATTAGAAAATAACTTCCTTAAATTCATTTCCATTTTTAGTTGCCCAGTAAACATGAACAGTTAGAAACTAAAATCCATGACATTCTGCATTTTAATCACTGTAGTTGGAGAGCAAATATGAAATACTTTATCTTGAAATGTAGTATTTGAATTGATCCTTGTATATATATTTTTGTTATAATAGGATATGGGGTGCATTATTAAATAGTGTGGGGTGAAGGGAACACAAGAATTCTAGATAAATGGGGAATTTCAAGTGATAGTATTTCCATTTTTGAGGGAAGTAATTATTGCATAGTATTCTTATTGGTTAGACTTCCAAAATAATATGCCTTTGACAAGGAAATAGTTGACTTTTTTGTCCCTACTTCTGAAAGAAACACCAGTAATTTCATTTCCATGTACTTAAATGGATGTTAGTTACTTGCAAATTGTGATTTCTTTTATCATTGTGTAACTGATTTCATAGCAACCATTTTCTCTACAGTAGAAAACATTGTTTGATTAGAATCTTAGATTAAAAGACAGTACAGTAGAATGATTTTGACAATTTTTGTTATGAAATGATTTCTTTGCAGCAGGTTGTTAATTGTGTTCTATGAGGAATGCAAGTGACACGTTTAAACACTGTACTTTCTAAATTACATTGTAGCATATGCATGAATAGTTATTGTCTCTAGTGCCTCACACTAAGAGGTTTTTAAAATATTTTTCATCTTTATGAAGGTGTATGGGCAAGTCTTCGTTCAAGCAACCGATTTATCAACGCTCAGACTCCATTCATTGATGTTGGTGCAAGACTTGCAGGCAAAGACAATACCACTTCCTACGGTAGCAGCACTTTTTTGCAAAGTCAGCTTTTGAGACGTCAAGCAGCCCTCTATATATTTGGAGAAAAATCTCAGTTACGGGTAATGTCATTTTTATTTTTATGTTAATATAGTTTTTATTTGGCTTGAGTTTAATAGCCCTAATGTTTTTACAAAACAAAAATAATAATCTAGATAAGTCAAGTGGATAGCTCTCCTAAAGGTGTAAATTCTCATGGGCATTTTAGGTAATATTTGCTACACAGGCATGCTCTCCATTTTGTTCTGTTTTGCTATGCATAGAATAACAGTGAATGCAGCATAATGTGATGGGGGTTAGAAATCACACTCTGTGGTTATATAATACAACAAAGTTAACATAAATAAAAGCTTACTGAATTGTTTTAAAGAACAGCTAGACACAAGCACAAACTATGTAACCAGAGCTCTGTTTGTCACTTCTGGTCAAGTACTGATGTGTTAGGTAGAGATGAGGGGTACAAAAATGGGTAACATGATTAGAGGATTGGATTAGCTTTTCTACAGCATGAGGATGTTTAAATTGGAAAAGATATGACTAGGAAGGAAATGAAATGTATTGTGTGGCAGCAAAACATCTAGCAAAGCCTTTGTATTTTGAAGTTACAGTGTCTTCGCTGTTTCAACAACATTGGCATTGCAGGGAGAAAGAGCCACAGAGTTCGGCTGTGCCAAGTGTAGCTGCTGGGATAAAGATCCTGGCAGCTGCCCCTTTCAGAGGCTGTTCAGAGCTATTCCAAGGAGAGTGCTGAAGTTCTGTATATGTATGGTCTTCCTGTCAGAGCCATGCTTAAATACACCTGAATGCTTATTACTACTCTGATTCAGCTGACTCGTCACCTAATGTTCAGATGAGTTGTCATCTCACAATGATGTCTAGTTTGGGAAATATAAAACAGGCTTATTTGCAGTTTTATTTTTCCTGGTGTGCTGAAATACATTATGAAGCAAATGGAATTTTATTAGACAGGAAAAGCAATTAGGGATAGCATTTAGAATCTTATGAAGTCAAATTGATGTGGATAACACTGACTCAGAATTCTGTTCATCCTGATTTGATTACATGAAGAGGTCCATGATATCTACAGTTTTATACACCTTTTGGGGTAAATTTTAATATTTTAGATGCAGTTGTTTAAGAAACATGTATCCTCTTTATTAAGTCTTCACTTTTCAGAAAATGTTTACAGATTTTTTAAATCTCTGCAAAGACTGAAAAATCTTTTGTTTTTGTTTTTCCAAATATGAGCATATGTAAAATACAGTGCATTTTGTGAAATACATAGTTTACAACAGCAGTTATTTGTAGTAAGTAAAAACATCCGTTTTCAGTTCTTTATGAATGAATTTACATAATTTCTGGAGATGAAAGAATCATGCTGTATTAGAATGACAAATCAAAATGTTAAAACTCTTTGCAATCTGTTTCAATTTTAACTTTTCTTTTGTAGTTTCAAGTGTTCTTTTATATCTTACTTTTAATCATTCATATTATATATATATATAAAAGATAGCAGTTCTTATCATTTATAATTTATCTTTTATAACTGACTTTAAATTTATTTTCCTTTTGGTTTCTTCATTAGACATTGGTTGTATTGGCAATACAGCAATCATAGTAATAATACTACATAGCAAAGAAATGATTGTTTTGAGCCTGCTCTCATTGATCTATATCTGGTCTACAAAATCAATTCAACTTTGATTTTGTATAAGGAAAGCTTGTTGATTTTGATTGCTTAGTATTTCTCTAGCTTTTGTTAGCATCCTGCTAACTTGGAATTGTTGGCTATATTTATTTATTGTTAATTTGCCTAAAAGTCCTAAAGTAGTATGTTCTCTTGTGTATAAATAGCTCAACAGATTTATTCAACTCAACTGTGTTATAGTGGTAATGGTATAACTCTCATGAATACAGTTTTGTTATGAGTAGTAGATGGGCACTTTTTTATAGTACATTTTACAAGTGTTGTAAGGATTATCATTATACTGGGCAGATATTTAAAAATAATTTGAATTAAGAATTGAAGTATTTAGTAATAAAGCAGACAAGACTATGATATTTGATAAGATTTTCACTGAAAAATATGCTTCCCTTTTAAATTATATCTGCTGTTGTCCTTCACACACAGGGCTTCAAACTTGATTTTGCTTTGAATTGTGAATTTGTTCCTGTTGAATTCAGTGACATCCGACAGACAAAGGCAAGCTTTAAAAAGCTGATGAGAGCTTGTGTTCCCAGCACTATTCCTACAGATTCTGAGGCAACATTCCTAAAAGCACTTGGGGAGTCAGAGTGGTTCCCACAGGTAATTTATATGACAGGTACTTCTAATAATCTTTATGCAATACTGCTTACACAAAATAAATTTCAGGCTCTTCTGACAGAGACCTATTGTATTCTAACCAGCTGTTGTTCCTCTTTGTTCTTTGTAATTACTTTGCATGCTATCAATTCTGTCATTACATAGGCATTATTGTTTTAATACAATCATAACATTTACAGATGTGGGAAGCAGTTTTTATAGCATAATTTACTGGTTACATGGAACACGTATTGTTACATGGAACAAGTATGTAAGTAGAGGTTACCATTTTTATTGCATATTATCAATTTATGGTCTTGGTTTTAAATGTTTTTTTCTTATTTTATATATTACAAAAATCAGAAAAAAGTACAGAACAATAAATAAGCCTTTTGATTTTAAGACTGATATTCTACCCTTCATGTGTGTTCCTACCCTGAATTTCCACATGCACAAATATTTAGCAAATAAGCTAGCATCTGTTATCTGTTGTAGAATAAGGAGAAGTGTTTGTGGGAGAGAGGGGGTTGTGTGCTCATTCATCTATTAGTATCTGTTGTCTTTAAATCTGTTCCTTTACTTCCCTATCCCATATTTCCTTTCATACAGATTAACTAAATGAAGGAAATCACAGAATCACAGAATCGTCTAGGTTGGAAGAGACCTCCAAGATCACCTAGTCCAACCTCTGACCTAACACTAACAAGTCCTCCACTAAACAATCTCACTAAGCTCTACATCTAAACGTCTTTTAAAGACCTCCAGGGATGGTGACTCAACCACTTCCCTGGGCAGCCCATTCCAATGCCTAACAACCCTTTCAGTAAAGAAGTTCTTCCCAACATCCAACCTAAACCTCCCCTGGCACAACTTTAGCCCATTCCCCCTCGTCCTGTCACCAGGCACGTGGGAGAATAGACCAACCCCCACCTCTCTACAGCCTCCTTTAAGGTACCTGTAGAGAGCGATAAGGTCACCCCTGAGCCTCCTCTTCTCCAGGCTGAACAAGCCCAGCTCCCTCAGCCGCTCCTCGTAAGACTTGTTCTCCAGACCCCTCACCAGCTTCGTTGCCCTTCTCTGGACTCTCTCGAGCACCTCGATGTCCTTCTTGTAGGGAGGGGCCCAAAACTGAACACAGTACTCGAGGTGCGGCCTCACCAGAGCCGAGTACAGGGGGACAATCACGTCCCTAGCCCTGCTGGCCACACTGTTTGTTACGCAGGCCAGGATGCTGTTGGCCTTCTTGGCCACCTGAGCACACTGCTGGCTCATATTCAGCCGACTATCAACCAATACTCCCAGGTCCTTCTCTGCCAGGCAGCTTTCCAACCATTCATCTCCCAAGATTCAAATTAAGAAGGGAAAGTTAGCTCTTTGCAAATCTAAAAAGATTTTAATTACAGCAAGTGTTTTTTAACAGTTGTGTATTTTATTTGGAATCTTCTTTTGCATAAATTCTCCTAAATTGTAAATAATCGTAGAAAACAGAATAGAATCTTACACTGATTTCTCAAGGAGAAAATACATATGAATAACAGTCATTTCAGAAATCGTGCATTGGAAAGCATACTGGCTGGAATGTGCTACAGTGCAAGGAATTGCTTAAGTTTTCTCTTTTAGGTGCGATGATTTCTTACAGAACACAGGAGCTGGTCATTGATATGTCTGATAACCACTTTGTTCAGAGAGGGAGAAATCAGGAGACATTAAAGACTTGATGCCCCCACCATATGAACAATTTCAATCATGAAACAGTTGAGCAAGTTAATAGATGTAGATAAGGAAAATGAATGTCATTTTGATGAAATAAACATGTTCCTATAGCAGCACAGAGATCAAGGAGAGATTATCCCATTGTGTTACTTTCAGCAATATTTGAGAGGAAAAGTAACAGTATCACTCTTTGCTCAGGACTAGATCACAGTGTCATATACTACCTCTGATTCATTACCAAGACATTTCCATGGTGCAAATCATGTGGTAGATGACTTATGTGATAAATTTGATTTATGGACTGATTTGTCACATTTCCTGCTGATCCTGTGAAAGGACATAGATCTGTCATCTTGGAAATTTGTTTTTATTGTATTAAATTTTCACTCCTATGTAACAGTAGTTGTATAGTATTGGTTTTAACGCTGTGTAGATTAAGTAGTTCTTTATAAGGTTTTGAATGCAGAAGAAGAAATTCAAAGTATGTTCTGAATACTAACAATACGAATAGTATTTTGCATTTCTTTATGCTGAATCTGTATAACCAGATTGTATATCAGTTTCTTTCATTAAGGACAGCAAAAAACAGTCTTTCTTCTATTCTGCCTATGAAAGCATAGAACAATGAATGAACTGTTTGATTTTAAAAATGAGACGCTTTTCAACCTTTTCCTATTGAAAGTAGCAGGAAAATTAGTTACTTTTATTTTCTAAGTAATGACTGTGTGAATGTTCAGAGCAGTTAAGTGTTTTCTGTCATAGTTTTCATGGTAATATTCATAAGATTGTTTTTTCTTCTTTTTTTTATGAGGCAAAAATCAGCCTTAAACAAGGATGAATTTTCTAGGGTTTAACTGTTGTTTGGTTTATCTTTTTTCTCTTATTTTCTCCAGTTTAATTTTGCCTTCCCTGAGTCTGTTTCCTGTGCTTTCTGAACTTTCTGAATTTACTTTTTTCCCATACATAGGTGGTCTTAGATGTCTCTTGCCATCCTTTGCGTATTTGTTTTCCTATATTGCTTTCTCCCTTTCTTCAGGCTTTCGTATTTCCTACTGTTACTATGGGTTGGGTTGTATTTGGTGCTCTGCAAAGAGCAATTTCATTCAGTGGTTTAAAAAAAAATTTGCTTACATATAGTCTGTTACATTATTTACCAAGAATGCCATCTCAGTATGACAGAAATGGTAGGAACACTGCAGTTTTTCATTTTAATAGTAAAGAAGAGAACTCTCTTCATAAGGTAAAAATGCTCAAAGTCACCTAAATTCTTTAACTTGCTTATAAGCGATAGTGTTTGAATAAATCTCATTCAAGTCAATAAACTTTGTCCCAAAGAAATGTATTGACCCTCAGAAATTTTTAGTATCACTGGAAAACAAATTTTAGAATGTAAATAATTAGTGTGTCCTCTTAGCCAGTCTGTCCAACAGCAAAAAAAAACCTGTTTAATCTATCTAAACTATTTCAGATAATAGATTTTTTTTTAATATTCAGTTCATTAATTTTCAAATTCCAGAAGATTGCACATTAGAACTATTACCTTGTAAATGTGGATTCTCTCATCAAAGTACTTAGTGATTTTATGCAACCTTAACTTTTCACAGGAAAAGATTTAGTGTTAAGCCCAGAGTGGAATTTCTCTACAATAAATCTGTCAACTGAGTCATTCCCATTCCACTTTTTATGACAAATGTTTTATTACAGTGCTTATTGGTTTTAGTAGTTTAAGTTCTTATCTTCAAATATTTGCTTAGTTTTGTTGTAGTTCAAATTAAAATCCTCTGAGATTAAGTTTTTTAGTTTTCTAATCTGTTACATCAGTTAATTTCTCTGATATATGTAGATTTTGTAATACATTTTTAATGTTAAATACAAAGGGATTCTATTTATTGAAAATATCTAGACATTTCTCTTGAGTGTGTTATTGATTTGCAATGCTCTGTAGCTTCACAGGGTAATGCAATTGAGTGTGATCATCTCAGAGCTCCTGGAAAATGGTTCTTCTGTTATAGTTTGTTTGGAAGACGGCTGGGATATTACTGCACAAGTAAGCTGCTATTAAAACCTTGAAATAACTAAATAATAAGAAAAAAACACCAGGCAATACTTCTTTACATATGTGATTGATAATTTGATATAACATTTAAAAAAAAAAAATGTTGTGGCAGCAGGGACTAGCATACATGAATCCTTGTGTTCCTTTGCAATTTACTCCATGAAAGCGTTCATTAAAATGAACTTTTACCAAAAGTCCTGAGGGACTTGGAATTCTAAGGCTTATCTATAAGATCTGCATTCCCATACTTGGCCATATGGAAGAATGAAAGATGAAAGTTGTCACAACAGATGATTTATCTTTTTAAATACAGTATGCTTTAACATAGAAGGGAAGGAGCGGAATTCTTTCTTTTGCCATTCACTTACCATAAACGAAGTCAGGAGAGCACACAGAAAGAAAACTAACTTTGTGCCAAAATGACTGCAACACACCTGCTGCAAGGACAGATCACCAGAACAGATAACATTGTGAAACAAACTGTAAATTATGTAAATGATGACCCACTGCCTCATTTAATGGATACATTGTGTCTATACATAGTTGCTTCATAATCCAGAAAAATTGTAATGAATAAAAACATCATGTACAGCCAGCATCCTTATTTCAGGTTAAAAAAAAAAAAAAAAAAGAGAATGTTAACATAATTCTTGCAATTGCTGTCAAACAGTGAAGAATAGAGAAGGACACTTACATTGCTGGAGGTGGGAGAAGTCTGTGCTGCATTTTAAAATCTCTTGGGATGCTGTTTACAAGAACAGGCCGAAGTTGGCTGGTGAGCACCCTAGCATGGCAACAGTGCAGAAGCTCAAGTCACCCTCATGACCAGTTATTTAATGCTTTCTTTGTTGAGGTGTAGGCAGTGCTATCTTGTAAATAATATCTTACTAATTAAGTCACAGTTTAATTAAGGCTCTTCCATGTGAGATGCTAATTGTATGGTTTTATAAAAATATGTAACCTATCTGGTAAGATACTTGTAACTGAATTTATTTGAAGGGTTTGGTTTCCTTGAACTACGAACAGATTATGGAATATTTATTTTCATTGTATAAGGTGTTCTCCTTTTAACTTCTGTCATTCTTATCCTGTTTTGTGATCTAGGTAGTATCTCTAGTGCAGTTACTCAGTGATCCCTTCTACAGGACACTTGAAGGCTTCCGAATGCTGGTGGAAAAAGAATGGCTCTCGTTTGGTCATAAATTCAGTCAACGAAGTAATCTGACTCTCAATTGTCAGGGTAGCGGATTTGCACCTATTTTCTTACAGTTCTTAGACTGTGTGCATCAGGTAAGTCCATCCATATCTAGGCATAGATACCACTATTTCATAAGCGATAGATAACTCTTTGAGAGAAGACTAGTAGCCTTCTTCTCTGGGTTTTATTAAAGAGAATGGGCTTCACATTAAGAAGAGCTGGAAAATGAGCATGGTTGCCTGGAGGAAACTGACCATACAAAACAGACTGTCTATTAGGGATGGTTGGCACTATGGATCTTTTAAGGTGATTCATGCAGAGGTTTCAAACCGATGTTTTTTAAGGGTAAGACTGGCTTTTGGCAGTCTGGAATGCCTTAAAGCAGCAGAAGAAATTGACAGGTTGTTAATACAGTGAGTAGACAGTTTTTAATTTCCTGTGTTTGACTGTGTCTTGAACTCTGTCAGTTATGGGAAAAAAAAGCTACATACCACCTCTGTAGTGGTCTGTGATGTTTTCAAACTCTAAAGTAGAGGTTTGTTCACTGAAATTCTATTTTTTCTATTCAATGCATTCCAATAGTCTACTATGCTGCTATTACTTCTAGACAAGTAGAGCTACATTGCTAGTAACAGCAAAATTTTGTTGGGAGTACTTTTATACACTCTTTCTCTTTGCTTATGGTCTGGTGAGTAGTTTCTCCTTACTGAGGATAATTCTACCTTTTTTTCATATTTTATATTAGTCTTTAGTTTTTGTAACATACCTGCTCTAATGATCAACTCCATCCAAAAATTGTGTTTTGATCTTTGCTAGCTCCCATTCAGCTCCATTCTCCATACTCATTTGTAGACTTTTTTTCTTCAGGCTATAGAGGCTGAACTATACTTATAGCCAGAAGAGGGGTTCCTATTTCCTTTTTACCCTCAGCATATAAAGAGGGTCATGATTTCTCTAGGTAAGGTTTTTTCATTGATTTTGCTTGTCTTTTTTTTCATTATTATTTATTCATAATTAAATGCACAGAGGTAGCTATGGCAAGTCTGCTGCTACAGATAATTGCTATAGGTATATTCCCAGAATGGATGAGCTTCTGAGCAATCTGTCATTGGGCCCCAGCCTAATACCTTCCTTCTACAAGAGGGATTATTCTGGGGCAACCAACAAGAACAACCTGAGAATAGGAAGACCACTGGAAGTATCTCAAGAGCCTGACCCACATTTTGCTCTCAATCAGAGTTATTAAGGACAAACTTCCAAAGTGATTATTATTATGTAAATATTACCAGGGCACTTTTTCCATCACTAGTTGATTAATCTGGGATCACTCCAACAGCAGTATGGCAGTCCATAACTCTTCATTTCAGTTTTTCAGATCATGCTCTTGCATAGAAACAAGGTCAAGGCACAATGATTAGGTTTTTGGAAGTATTTTGAATTCAAGACTATGATCTTTTTCCAGGAAGTTGGTTGCAGACCTGATCATCAAGTGAGCATTATTAGTCAGAAACTCTACTATCAGGAGCATGTTAACAGATGTACAGGATGGTTTTGAAGTAAAACAAGTGGTTATCACAGAAGTAAAATGTTGTTGTTCTTGGAATTCTGCTTTTCTCATACCAGTAAAATTTTCTGGTCATATCAGCCCAAGTAATGGTTCTACAGGCTTTATGTTCTTGTAGAGATTTCAGTTGTAATTTTCAACTTCTGTAGTTGATAAAAAACAGGTTTTATGGGGTTCAATAATAGTACTAGGAAAAGAAAGAACACAACCTATAGAAAGCTTGAGAACAATGGGTCACCTAAGATGTTCTTATTTTTCTGTATTCTGTATGTTCACAAGAAGATGAATGCTCACAGTTACATGGTGTAGCAAAAGTCAGACTAAGAATTTCATGCTTATTTCAGATTAATTCTATAGTCTGTCCTCTTTTTCATCTCAAAACAGGAAATATAATGCTTTGCAGATTCTCTGTGTGTGCAAACCCAAGATAGGAGTTGGTATAGTTCCTCATGTATTTGTCTGTTTTTTTTCCATTTCTCATTTTTCTCACTGAAAAATCTGGGTGTTACTAACCTGCACTTAAAGTATGGTTGACTGTCTCACAGAATAAGACTGTTAAAGCACCCACCTGCTTTCTTGGAACAGACGTTCATGGTGAATTCTTGCATGGAGTAGACCCTGAAAGAGAAGTCAGCAAGTAGACTTACTCTGTTGCCCGGAGCAACGTCCACAGATTAGATAACATGCTAAACCAATGAAAAATAATCTTTAGATATCTGGAAGAATGGTAATGAATGAGTTTATAAGAAAATGCATAAAGACTTAACCGAAGAACATGTTGCAAATTGTATGTATCCCAATGTTAAACACCATTGTCCATCATTATTTCTGTCTTGCAAGTGAATAAATCATATCCTTGGAATCTGGTTCTGTTCCTACAACATTAGAAAACCTTGCAAGTATTTGTCACATCTCCTGTCTTATCAATCCATTTCCCAATGGCTGTGATCCTCAGGTTAATTTTTATTCAAAATGGGGAGATTTCTTTGAGGAGAATCAATACTACATTTATCATTCGAACAAGTTAATCTACTCTCAGTTGTCACTCAAATTATTCTTTATAGTAACTTAAGGTTATTTCTCCTTTTCTGAAGTAGAAGGAAAAATAAGAAGAAAAAACAAAAAGACAAGAAGAAAAATATCTGCGTCTTCAAATAGTGAGACTCATCTGTTGGGTGGTTCATTCAGTTCTTTGTAAATCATTTGTCTGGTGCAGTTTCTCTCTGTTATCAGATGTGTTCTTGCTTTAATGAACTGGCTGGATAACATTGTTTGTTAGTAAAATGGAGTAAATCAGCATTTGATTTGAAGCAGTAGTGTAATTTTGAAGTGAATCCCTTAAGCATCTCCCCTTACCGTTTGTTAATGGTTTTTGGTACATGTCAACTACATTCTTATTGAAAGAATTTACCCAGAACTTTTGCTTCAGGTGTGTGCCAAATGCTCACCAGCTCTTAAAAGGATCTGAACCAACAATTTATCACTTCTTTTAAAACCATACAGTAATCAGTTCAACTGGACCAGGCTAAATCTAGTCCAAGTTAAAACAAATATGTCGTGTAGCTGCTACACTACCTCGTCACCAGCAGCTTGGGCTTTTTGTCTGCTTCTTCTGCTCTGAACTACGTGCTAATGTAGACACAGCCTTACATCATTTTAAACATCCTGTTTCTGACTATGGGGACACTTTGCTCCAGTCTTGCTGTAATAAATCTTAGAAAGTTGGCTTAAAGTAAAACAAGGAAATTATCCACGCATACCTGTAGAGTAGATTTTTCCTCAAGTCCAGAGGTCACACAAACTTTGGAAACAAATGAGTTATCCGGAACAAAGATGAAAATTGGCATTCAAGGATTTTTTTTATTGTCCTAAAATAGGTTGTCCTCTGTCTTCTTCTTGGCAAAATTCTTGTATTTTCTTTGAGTTATGTCTAACACAATCTGAAGTTTTAATAACAAAGAATAATGGATTATAATTTTCCTGACTTCAGAAATTAGGTCAAAATGTAAAGTGGGATAAATCCCTGCTGTTAACAATTCACAGGTGTGACTCTGCCTCAAGGTGCACTATCTCTAATCTTTACACTTTCTAGGGAGACAGGGAGGTGGAGGAGCAATTTCAAACTTTCCATTGTGCTCTAAGTGTTTTTTCTAAGACTAATCTTGAAATTAAAGTATATATGATGTTACTTTTAACATCATCCAGGATTGTTTTCAATTTGATTTGGTTCTCCTACATGATAGAGGAACATCCCTTTAGCAATTCATCTCAGATACCAGCTTTGATAGTATCTGAATCTTCTCTATCTTCAAGAGTCAATAAAAAGTATACATTTCATTAGCGGGTACATTTTATGTAAAGATCTGTACCTTCTCTCCTCTCTCCTCTCTCCTCTCCTCTCCTCTCTTTGTGTTTTTTTGTATAAAGCTGTGTCCACATACCCTGGCTGCAGCTATGTCAGGAGAAAGGTCACCTCTTACAGGCCATCTGGAGCTATTTATCACCTCCTCTCTGGTGGACATGTTGTTCTTCCGGTCTGCTAGCTGAGGGGTTCATGTGAACCTGCCTGCCAAAATGGCAAAAGAAAATAGGTAGAAAAGACCTACTGTGAAAATCTTATTTTGATGGGTACAGGTCCAGAAGTGGCTTTTCCTGACAGTCAATCTGACAGAGGCCATAACTTCTTAGCCAGAGTGACAGGGCTATCTAGGGACTGTAATCTTTTCAAACAGTGTATCTTCATTTGAAAAAGTACCTGTGAATACAGCTTGACATGTATAACCAGTGTATTATAGATAATACAGATTTGTCTGTTATGAGAAAAAGGTGTGAAGCTAAATTTCTAACACTTAAAGCTACAAGTCTATTTAGAATGCAACTCTGAATAGGTTTTCTGGAAATAGACATGAAGACTAACCTAGTTCCTGATGGCATATATTGACTTATCAAATTCTAACAGTATGGTAGCAAACTCTAGGGAGATTACTTGCAAAGTTAGATTAATGGTTGAAGTTTCACAGGAATTTACTAAGAAAAGTAAATGTACTTAACATCTGTACTTGAACATTTCTGTTAAGCTTGAATGGTTTCTGTACAACTTATTAGATAGACTACAGAACCCAATTAGGCTGCAGATTCACCCTGATATCTAATATATTATGTTCAGGGTTTTTTTAATTGACTTGTTCACTGGAAGTAAATATTTGGTCCTTTCAAAAAAAATTCAACTATTATAGTTTTGACATACAAGGTAATAAGAAAATCACTATAGAGCCAGTATGGATTAAATGTCATTGGTTAAACTAATGATACAGAGAAAACAAATGAAGCAGTGATTCCTAAATTAGAACTACATCATCTTGTAAGAAGTCATTGTTTATGCCAATATCTCCAGGTGTCAGCTGAATTATTAATGCAAAATCATTCTTTCACAATAGCAGCATCTGGCAGATACTCTCACTGCTTCTAAGAAGACTGAGTTTATGAAAGTGATGTCAGCGCAGGAAGCTTTTCTTATTTTTCTTCTGTATCTATTCAGTAATTTATTCAATTAAAACAATGCTTTTCTAGAATTGACTTTTTTTAAGGCTAATGAGGAGCTGTGTTATAACACCTTGAGTAAAAGGAGATGAGTGTGCTACTGTTAGTGATTACTAGCACAGAGCATTTTGGACTACTGTATTTCTTATGTAAATGAAGTAAATATTGATATATAATGGAACGACAAAACCAAAAGGTACTGGAAAACTAAGAACAGCTGACAGAAGTGTAAAATTACTAAAAACATTTAGGAGAGATTTAAATTAATTAGGAACATTTTGATTTGAAAAAGGAATTCTGAGAAACTGAGTGTATTTAATCATAGTGTTAGAAACGCCTATAGGCTTACTTAGGTTTTAACTGTTCATATATTATGGAGATTAGGAATTCTAATAAGTGGTTGTAATTTTTAAAGATACTGGGTTCCTGTAGCCTATCTAGAAATACTTATCTAGGTGGTGTGTGTTGAAATTGTAAAATATAAAAACTGCTTCTAACTTACATACAGTTTTTGAGTAAAACTCTTGAAGTCAGTGAATTAATTGAAATGGGACCAAAGAGTTTCCAGAAAGAAACCAATCGTATTTAACCTCAACCTAAGTGGTTACATTGCTTACAGTAATGAATAATCTCTCTTGCACATTTATTTTTAATTGCTTAAAATAATCCAATTATTTTTTCCAATATTACATTTAGAATGTATCACCTGTAATACTGGAATTGTATTTTATCAGGAACTTTTTTTCATGATAGCTCATCCATGTTTTGGATTTTGCGCACAGTGCACTCATCTAAGCAAATCATCAATAACAGTAGTCACTTTCCTCAGCTGTGGTATATTTCCCATCTCCAAGTGTACTGAAATGAGCCACAACCACTATAATGTAGTTACTGTCTGTATTTTTCTGCCTTCATCAAATAAATGTTTTCGGTGGTAGTTGTTTTTACTTTTAAAAGGCAACTTTTATTATTATAACTTCTATTTACTTGCAGTTCCAGAAATCTTAGAAGTGGGATCGCTCACAATACCTATATGCATGATAGGATTTTATTACCTACTTATTCTTCCAACTCTTCAAATTTATTAAACTAATTACTAGACCACAAGTAAAAATTAGGACTCTGTGTAAGTCATATCAAATAACAGAGTATTCTAATTTATCAGAAAGACTTTCTTTCTAACAGTGTATTAAATAAAACCTCCTAACACAAGGTGGAAAATATATAGTAAGCTATTTGTATTTGCATTTATGTCTCTGAACACACAAACACACATAAAGCGCTTTTTGGGTTCTCAGCTCAAAAGTACATAAGATCATTTTTGAACAAAATTATTGTATTCTGATTATATCTTAATCTACAATATGACAGAAAAGATACTTATTTTTTATAAGGGTAACTAAAAAGTTACTTTGTCTATGAAGTTAATCTTGAATTTATTATAGAAAAAGTTTTGCTTAGCATTACTCTTACAAAGCAGTGAAGGTATATAGTCATTTGTATCTGGGAAAAAGTGGGGAATAAAGTAAGAGTGGGTATATTGAACTGAGATCTCTTACCGTATCTTAGTATTTTAAATGCCTAGCCATGAGCTAATATTGACATATTACAAGAAGTGCTCTGACCAAACTGCTGTGTATGTATTTATAGGGTTTTTCAAGGAATTTTCCTGTCACTATTGTAAATTTGATAGTTAATCTTTTCTATTAGACGCATTTTTTGTTTCTTTATTTATTGTTGTTTTTTCAACTAGTACATGTGATAATTTAAACATCAGTGAGTTTCAGATAATCTAATTCTTGTTTCCTTAATACTGAATAAACAAGTTTCTCTCTTTAGGAACTTATAAGTAGAGATTAGAGAAAAAAAAGGTGGAATGGGAAAATAGGAGTGGTGGGAATACAAAAGGCAAGACGTAGGAAGATTGTAAAAATAAAGTTATTTTACAAGTTTGATGTGAAGCTAGGTAAATCACTCTGAGACATATTTCAAATGTTAAATTCCATCAGCAATTTCTTCCTGATTGTGAAACTTTATTTCCATTGTAATTGGGGGATGTTTGGTTCATTACCATGCTTAATTCTGAGAATTAAAATCACAGTCAAAATGTGTACTAGAGAGTAAATTTTAAATCTACAATTAAAACATGAAACTTGTGAGCAATATCTCATCAAGATAAAATTTTGTCTTAAAGTTTATATGGAGAGCAATAATGTATTTCATTAATAATTAATGTAAACAAATTTGTCCATGAATATTAAACTAAATGCCTGAAAGCATATGCCAGGCTCTTTCTGATGATGTTCAAGAGGAAGCAGTTGTGAGGAGCCAACTGTCCCACATTGCTGTACTTTAATTTTTGTCGTCTTAAACATCTGATCCTGACTCCTGTTGGAGACATTCTCTGAATTAGAACCCAAGCCTAACTGAAGATAACAAATTAAGATGTTATATTGTTTTTACTATTTTAAATATATGTGAATAATGGCAAAACGCCTCCTCAGTATGTTTTTTGTTCCTTCATACTTCAATATTTTGCTGTATAGTTTGAAGACAAGGAAATATGTATAGACTAGCAAGTACTTCAGAAATGAGCCATTCCAGCAATGACAGATAGAATATCATTTGTCAGCATTGCTCCTGTACGTTTGCTAGTTTGGATCCTCAGCAATACCTGGAAGTCCACTGTAAAATGTGCCAATTAAAGTTTGATTTCAGCTATGGAAATGCTACAACTAGGAATACCATCTTTGCCTATAAATTTGCATGGTGTCTCATGAATTGACATAAAAGACTTTTATCCAGTTTGATTACTTTGAAGAATCCTGGGTTTTATACAGCGTAAAATAACGCTTATAAAAATATATTCTATCTGCTTTGAAAATTTTTTGCATCATAGACATGAATTTAAATGACTTTAAAATATCTTTAGACAAAATGTAGAAGGGTTTCTATGTACAGAGAAGATAGTTTCCTGTGAATGCATTTGTATTCTATTGTATCTACTTATATAATAATATTAATACATATAATATTATGTATCTATATATACATCATATATCTGTATATATGTATATACAATAATATATATATATTTAATATTATGTATCTATTTATATAATGCCCCAAAATGATCTTTTTTCCCTTTCATGTATTTCTAGATTCATAGTCAATACCCAACAGAGTTTGAGTTCAATCAGTATTATCTGAAGTTTCTCGCTTTTCATCACATATCAAATCGATTTAAAACATTTCTTCTGGATTCAGACTATGAAAGACTAGAACACGGTAGGTGTGATGTTTGTTTATTGCATATTGTATCTGTTATCCTTGTTTTTCTCTTCAATATTTGGTCTACAAAAATTTGCCTAGTTTGAGATGGTTCAGTAGTTGCATGGTGATGATCTAATGAATTTCAGTTCAGTAATATGAAGCAAAATATAGGTGGTTAATGTAGAGTTTTCTGAAAGAATGAATCCTGAGACATACCCCTGATTGGACTAAGAGAAGGCGAAAGAAAGTAGTGCCATGCCTCAATTTATGTTTGTTTTTTGTTTGATTGTTTGTTTGTTTTTAGAAATTTATCCACTTGGTTCAGTTACCCCTATTAAAATTCCTTATTTTAACAGAAACAAAGTCCTTGACAAGCTTTCAGAGAGTGCATGACATTTGAGAAGAAAACTTTCCATCTGCTGTCTCTCACTCCTTTCTCTTGCATTCTCTTCGGTGTTTCTGTTCTTTTACATTTTTTTTTACTCCCTGCACATATCATATCCAAGCTCACTGGTTCCAACCAAGGCCTTATCTGCCCTCACAGCCCTCTTATTAAGACTTTACAACCACAGTTGAGGCTGTTCTTGGAGCTTGTTCACTAAGCACAATGCTTAAGTGCTCTGAATTTCACTGCTTTGTTGGGTGTTTCTCATGGCATATGGTCAATTTTAATCCTTTTCTTAAAATCTATAGTAACCGTGAAACAGATTAAACTTGAGCAGCCATTTTATTTCAGCAAGAAAAATTTATTTCCATTATTTACCTTGGTTTGAACAAAACATTGGAGTCGATTAACTCCTGTCTTTCCTTCCAACTTGTATTTTTACATGGTTCTACAGTGTGTTAATTTTTTTTTAAAAACATGATTTTTTATATAGTGTAGTTATACTTTAAAATACCAACTGATCCAATATAAAATCCTGTTTCCAGTAGTCTGGCATAATTATATGTCCTTCCAAAGTCATTTCAGATAGCACAAATCTATGGCTAACTATTTACACTAGCCTGATCTGTTTTGCCTGAAATTAGTTGGCAAATAACTCCAGGTGCAGCTGGCCCAGCAGGTGGGAAGGGCTGATAACATCTCACGGAAGGGGGCAGAATCAGTTAGCAGGGATTTGGTGTTCTGTTGAAGCAGCATAGCTGAATGCAGAAAGGGACGTTCATAAATGCACTCAAGTATTTCAGTAAATTTCAGAAGAGTATAATATAATTCTATTGAATGTTTCTCGTACAAAAGTGGCGTTTTGCCAATTTGTGGTGGAATGGCAGTTACAAAGCACAGCAGTTGTTTCATCAAATACAATCTCTTACAGCAATGGCATCTGATGGCAGATTTTACTACACATTTAGTTTGTGACATTTCATTTGGCTATGCTTCGGTGTTTGTTACATCTTATCATAAGCTATCTTTTTACTGCTATTATTTTCTCTAGGGACATTGTTTGAAGATAAAGGAGATAAACATGCCAAAAAAGGAATTTGTATTTGGGAATGTATCGAAAAAATGCACAAAAGGAGCCCTATTTTTTTCAATTACCTCTTTGCTCCTACTGAAATAGAGGTATGTTTTTTTAAAAAAAAAAACAAAACAGGTTATTTGTTATTTTGAGTGATACCCTGACTATGTTTTGATACCTTAATTGTTCTCAGCTGAATTAAGCATTTGGCAGACGAAGTTGACCCTCCTTGATTGATTGCTCTAATGTCTCACAGGCTTATATTCTCAGTCATCCTAGTTATGGAAATTTCATGTAAAGGGCCAATTCTGTAACATGTTTATGCATACCACTGAGGAAAACAAGGTTATTTGTTTGATTTCATTCAGTTATGACTTATTATCAAAATGATCTTAAAATTTGTGCAGCTATTTAAAAAAAATACACAGTTATGGGAAAATGAGTTTACAGTACATTCCAGTCACAATGGGATACATTTCATAATGATCTGATTGAATATTATCTATATCACTGTCTAATATGATATTATGTATGCTCACTAGATTTGACTGCATCTTAATTAGGTAAAATTGGCAATACACTCACCATCATAGAATTCTGCAATAGTCAGGAAGGAAGCAGTCAAGACATCTCAGGAACTGCAAGAAAAGGGTGCTGCTCATACTGTAGGTCTGGAGACAAGGCTGATTTAAGATGATCCAGCCTTCCCCTGCCCTGCAGATATTCACTAATGTGCTGCTGTCTCCTTTGCTAGTGAGCTTCACCTTGATAAATCATTTGTTTGCATGTCTGTCCACTGCTGGTGTCCAGAAAACATAATGACAGAACAGTCTCTGCTGTTTTGGAATTCTTGTTGCCAACGTTACTTTTGTTGATGATTCATGGTTTTCCATTTTCCTCAAGCTTTTTCACCACGTTGTATGTAAGCATATGTAACACCTGGCACTCAAATCAGTAATATAAACTGACCTCATTTAAAAATAAATAAAAATAAGTTATCTTCTTTAAGATGTTGGCAGTCAACAGTGCAGACCACCTCAACCCACATACATACCACACACGCACCTATGCTGACTAAATAAAGTGGTGGTACAAGAGAGAGGAGGGAGAGAGAGAACTAGAGGGTTACACTGAATGGATAGGAAGTTCTTCACCTGTCTGTTTCAGAGAGACATCTATTTTCTCTGTTAGAACCATCACTGTGATCAATTTGGAGGTTGATAGGCATCTTGCTCACTGTATGTTCTATCTATTTTACTGTATGCAATAGTGTGATTAGTAAGCAGTTAAGATTTGCTTTCAGTATTTTGATAGTATTTTCTTTCTCCTTTTTTGAACAAACTATTTTTCCTCATGTGAAATGGTGTCATAGTAGCAGAATAAGTGATTGTGACTGAACATCACTCTTCAGATGTTGAAATTGCCCATTGAACTGAGGCATTAATTCCCATTAATTAAGATATATCAAACTGAGAAGATTACCTTTTTTTTTAAAAGGAAAAAAAAAAAGTATGTCTTTAATACAAAGTCATCTGTTTTTAACTACTCTGAAAGCTTTACAGTCTCTGGCTGCTTTCCTCATATTGTTGTGGTTATTCCAAGTGTTTGGCCACCTAAGTTATACAACCTTTCTCCTTTCTCTGATGGTCTTGGTTTTTCTGCTGAGGAAAGTTGAATGGTGATTGCTATTGAGTACCTTTTGTACCTTTAACAAGGGGGCACAAAGACTGTAAGGATAGCAAATGTGTATGCTGAATTGGAGTTCGTGGTAAGCATTTGTTTTAGTGGAAGGATAAATAGGAGCAGTATATTCCCGAAGCTAGTATTACTTTTACTTCTTGATCTGAGCCATATCCCAGGATCTTGCTGTGGAAATTATCAAACTGCAATATTACTCACCCAATGCAAAATACTGCTAAATTTTGAATAATCTAGAAAATACAGGTATTGCATTTTTCAGTCTGAAACTCAAAGACTTGCTTTTTCTCATTATAATAAAACTTTCTTTCAAATAGGCATTGAAACCAAATGTAAGTATGTCCAGCCTCAAAAAGTGGGATTACTATGTAGAAGAGATTTTGGCTACAGGTCCTTCTTATGACTGGACCATGGTGACTGCAAAATGCAGTGCTTTAGAGGAAGCTGAACAAATGGATGGTTCAGTCTCTCAGACTAAGAGGAAAATAGTATGGCCATGTTATGATGATGTTAAAAAACTACAACCTGATGCCATCAGCAGCCTTTTAAATGTAAGTACATGTGTTACAAAGAAAAATAAGTTATTCTATATTTAGGAAATTTATATTTACTTTTTATTTATGTTATTGCCCTATAGATACACTATTATTAAAAGGATCATGATAGCTGGTCAAAACAGGTATTTAGTAAAACTGACCTTTTTTTGGGGGGGGGGGGGGGGCGGGGAGCGGACTGATCTTGGGAAGTGATGGTTGGTCCAGGAATCATTTTTTTTTCTGGGGGGGACACTTCAATAGTAATTAATAACTATGGGAAAGACAATAATGGATGCATTTTTTCACTGTTTTTCTGAAACAAAAAGGCAGGTAGCATAATAGACCTCTTGGTTGCCTTTTATAAGAAACGTACAATCTGTTCTTTTAATTGGTGCAAATGATGAAGCTATCTTTCTTGTTCTGCTTCTATCAATTTAAAGTATGTGTATGGTAAAGATTTCTAAAGAGATCATTAAAACAGAGTCCAACAGCTGTTGATTTAGTTGAGAGGCAAATACACGAAGATAGCACATAGCATCCTGGCTCAAATTTCTCAACAAAGATTTCTGTTATTTCTATTAGTATATTTATTTTTACTGGGACCTAACTCATACTCTTAGATGCTTCAGAATATTTTGGCACATGAAATAGATGCTTGACTTGAGCTTTTTCTTATTTGGGCTCAGGTAGGCTGCTTAGGTTTTGTTCTTTCTTCATTAGAAAATGAAAAAGGATCACATTTAACATGGTAATTGTTGTAGTTATTTAGAATGATTGAGCACCTATATTTTCTTAAATGTTTATTGTTTAATTGTAATTAACTAGCGGTCCTAATGTTTAGGTTATCATCTGGATTAACAGCTCAGAAAAAATGACATTCTTCATTTCCTGGAGCTATTGTTTGTAGCCACGTGCATATTCAGATATATACACCATATACCTTTTTTTTTTTTTGGAAAACTTTTTTTTTTATTATTTGCAGACTTCTCTTTATATTAGAGCTAGTATTATGAAGCCTAATACAGCAGTTCTTGGAAGTGGGATATGCTTTGGGTCCCTGAAATTCCTGAAATTGAAGATGATTTTTAACAAAATCTTAAGGCAGGAAGTTTCTGAATGGATTGGAATCCTTGAGGATGGACTTGATTTTGCCAGAGAGTTAGCCCCATTCAGGAACACTCCTGTAATCTCTTTTGGTCAATTCCATCCAATCATAATTGATTAAAAAGAGGAAAAACGACCAATTTTAAAAAATAAAATAAAATTCAGCCATGAAATTCCCCTGGACTCAAAAGAGGATAGCCAGAACTGCTCAGATCTTATAACTTCACAACTGCAAACAGCCTAACAATCTCTCAGCAGGGGATCTCTTATCAGGGATTCTTTCACCAAAAAAAGAAAAAAAAAAGAGCTTTTGTTTCAGGTAACTGGAGGCCAGAACTACATTAGGAATATAGTAACAGTGTTCTGCATTTCTTCCTGGGGTAAATGTCAAACTTATCCTATCCTATCCACAACTGTGAAAAACTGCCATAGAACAGGAAAATTAGCCATGTTATAGCCCAAAGATATGTGGGTCAGATTTTATAGAGTTTAAATGTTATTTGTGAATTAGGTTATAGTAATAAAAGATAGCAATGGAGAGGAACATTTGGAAGACTAGGAAGGGGTTGTATAAAGGTTATGAAAATACTCTCCTAAGTTTAAAAAGCAAAGTGAGCTTTCTTTTAAAACAAGTTGTTAATTTAGGGCTATTGCTGATGTAGGAGAAAGACCTCTCTTTAATCATAAATCCATTGAGAATGTATTGGTATCCAAAAACGCTTGAGCTGAGACCATATTCAGCAATGGTAAACTATTAGGGAAGGATGATTCTCGCTTTGTTTATAATGATAAGACCTAATATAATCATTCTAAAGGTATTTTTTTAATTGAAGACAAGATAATACTCTTCAAGATGTAAATCTGGAACAAAGAAGTTATTAAGTGTTTCAATTCACAATATTCCTTGGTGCTTTTCTGCGGGGAGCAAAAGGCGTAATATTTTAGCAGTAAATGTTCTAATGTGTTTTGGTTACATAACAATCCACCTTTAACCAGACGTGTGGTGGTTCTATAGTTTCCATAAATCTTCATTCTTATGAGTTTTAGGAAGTTAACTAATCTGAAAATTTCATTCACTTAATTCTAAATTAAGCCTTTTCAAGATTGTAGATGACAATGTGCATTTTAAAATACAAATTTTTGTGTAAAACTTCTCAATTCACTTCCCACTGTCCTTTGCCATGAGCAAGTTGTGATACATTATAAATGATCTAACCAGTCTGAGTAATGTTCAACAAAGGGAAGTGCAAAGTCCTGCACCTTGGGAGGAACAATCCCATGCACCAGTATATCCTGGGGGGCCACCACCCAAAGAGTCATAGTCATAGAATAGTTTGGGTCAGAGGGGACCTTAAAGACCATCCATTTTCAACCCCCCTGCCATGGGCAGAGATACCTGCCACTAGATCAGGTTGCACAAAGCCACATCCAGCCTTGCCTTGAACATGTCCAGGGATGGGGTATCCACAACTTCTCTGGACAACCTGTTCCAGGGCGTCACCACCCTCTGTACAGAATTTCTTCCTTATATCTAATCTAAATGTACCTTCTTTTAGTTTAAAAGCTGATCATCCCCAACTCTCTCAGCCTTTCTTCGTAGGAGAGTTGCTCCAGCGCTCTGATCACCCTAGTGGCCCTTCTTCTGCACTTCATCTAGTAAGTCCAAGTCCTTCTTGTGTTGGGAGCCCCAGAACTGAACGCAATACTCCACATGGTGTCTCAGAAGAGCAGAGTATAGGGGGAGGATCACCTCCCTAGATCTGCTGGTCATGCTTCTTTTGATGCAGCTGGAAAAACAGCTTTGCAGAAAAGGCTCTGGGGGTCCATGGTGGATGTCTAATTGCATCAATCGTATGCCTTAATCAAGGGCAATGTGCCCTTGCTGCAAAGAAGACTAATGGTATCCTGGGCTGTGTTAGGCAAAGTGTTGCCAGTCAGTCACCAGGTAATCCTTCTTTTCTACTCAGTCCTAGTAAGGCCACACCTGAAGTATTGTGTCCACTTCTGGGCTCCTCAGTATAAGAGAGACAGGGACATACTGGAGAGAGTCCAATGAAGGGCCGGAAAGGCACTGAAGGGACTGGAGCATCTCAGCCGGGAGGGAAGGCTGAGAGAGCTGGACTGTTCAGCCTGAAGAAGAGAAAGCCCAGGGGGTGGGGAATGATGGCTCTCATCAGTGTGTATAAATGCCAGTGGGGAGGGTGCAAAGAGGACGAAGCCAGTGGTGCATGGTGCCAGGACAGAGCTGTTCCATCTGAACATCAGGGAGCCCTCCTTTACTGTGGGGATGACGGAGCACCAGCACAGGTTTCCCGGAGAGGTGATGGAGTCTCCCCCCTTGGACATATTCAAAAGCCATCTGGACAGGGTGCTGGACAGCTGGCTCGAGCTCAAGGACCAGGTGACCTCCAGAGGTCCCTTCCTACCTCAACTATTCTGTGATTCTGTGAAATTTTCTTTCAAGTAAATGCAGCTATTCATACTGCACTGCACTCATGTAAGAAAAAAAATCTGATGTTTTCTGTAGAATTTAAAACTGAAGGAGCGACAGTAAATCTTAGTGATTTATTGTCATGTAGGTTTTTTACAGAGAGTTTATTAAGGGAGAGTTTATTCCTAACTTTTCAAGATACATATTGGAGATTGTTGAAAGTTTTTCATTTTAAATTCTGGAAGCATTACTCATTGTGGAGCCAAAAAAGAAGGAATGTGACCCAGTTGCTAAGTAACAAGTTTCAGTTATTTCCAGACTCTGCAGAGAGAGACTTGTATTTAGAATTCAAGACTGGGGCAGAAAGAGAATTATCAAATTAAAACCTGATGATCTTTTAGCACTAAGGAGTTTGTCTCCTTTTAATGCAATTGGGGAAGCCGTTTATATAAAAAGTATGTGGTAAATATATTCAGTCCTATGTATCCCCTCAGGAAACATTTTACACTCAGCATTTTAAAATAGGAACAAGTAATCTAGAGAAGCCTTTAGTCTGGCTTGTGTTCGCCATTCCTTGTTTTTGTATCTGTCAATGAAGATATTCCAAACAAAGCTATTCTAGTTTTATTTCTTGGCAGGAAGAAAGTCCCATATTCAATGTATATGTGTCTTTTCAACTAGCTTCAGTATTTTAAACTTATGGCTTGATTCTTGCTGTTCAGCCAGGTCTCTTATATTTGGCTTTACTTTCGAGTTCTCTAATTTACCTTCAGCAAGGAAGAATCTAAAAATATTTTGTTGCTGTCAGACTCTCTCTTACAGTTGTTTTTTTTTTTTCAGTGTTGTGTTCCAAATTTAGTTCAGCAGTTAATTTTCTGGGCAAAATGTTTTCTTACCTTAAAATTGTAGTCATTTTCTGTAAGTCTCAATCAGCAATGATTTCCTGTCATTGTAATATACCTATAGCAGTTGGAGAATATGATGAAAGCTACATTAATCATGTGGCATAGTAGAAATAAATAATTTCAGAGTCCTAGTGTCTCTTCTCTGAAAATAAATGTCTAGGGCTTCAGTTGGCTTTTATATAGCATGGAATTCTCTGCCCTGTGGCAATTCTTGTGCCATCATCAATTCTTAATTGGATTTGCAAAACTGAGTTTTTAATTTGATTTCATTAAGAATCATATTTTCATGACAATATAGTTGTTGAAAGTAAAAATGTGAAAAGGAAGGATGGCAAGAATATGGACCAAATATCAAAGTAATGACAAATGTATTGATGAATGTTATATTTAAGCTGGTTCGCAAGTAAACATAAACTAATGAAATTGTGTCTTTTTACTTAACTGTGCACATACTGTCTTATTAGCAGGAAATAACCCTAATGGAGGTTATCAACATAGGTCATACTCCCAAGTTCCACAACAAGAACATGTTGTTACGGTTTGGCATCCAAATTGAATAAATCTTTCTGTTTCATTTCCTTCTTTTATTATAGCTTTGTATCACATTTTATAAACCAGTGTAAATGTTAATATTGGCAATGTGCAATGTTGGTGTCACAGCACAGAATTTGCTCTTTGTAAATGTTTTTATAAAATATATCCTATTGTTATCTCTATCATGTTTCTATTATGGCAGTTGGCGCTGACTATTGTGTGTTCAAGAGAACTGGAAGAGAATTGAAAGAATAATATCTCCTTCAGCCTGTGACATTCAAGAAGAATGATATGGCTGATGCCGTACTTGGTTGCCTCAGACTCCTGAGTCTGGCTGTTACCAGTTTATAGCTGGTTTGACAGGGGTTCTTGTACTTTACTGGGCAACATGGCCTTGAAGTTCTCTGTGTAAAAATATTGACTAGAAAATTACTGTGTTAATGTAATTGTCAGGAAGTAAACAGGTAGAAGTGTTTATCCTTAAGAAAACCCTTGGTTTTTGTTTCAGGAAATAGAAAGGTTGGAAGGTAAATTAAATCAGAACCCAGAAAGATGGCAGCTTTTGTGGGAAAGGGTCAAAATGAATCTAAAGGATGACACCAGACAAGACAATGTAAGTAGCAAAAGAGCTCGTCCAATAGAATAATAATTTCATTCCTGCTATATAGGTTACCTGGGACACTGACAAAATCACTGTATTTCTTGGAGTAAAATACTGCTTTTGAAAAACGAACATGTTATTCTAACCCAGGATACTGGTTCAGTGTTTCCTTCTGCATGTAGAAGAACTATTTATGCTTGTGCCGTTTATCTAATTGCTTCTCAACGGTAGATTGAGGAATACAGACAAAAAGAGCATGAGCATTTTACTAATATGCAATTATATGATCTTATATTATTAAATATTCACTGTGTCTGATTCTTCAAGTACAAAAAACTCAGTTCTTTAAATTAGCCAAAAGGAAATCACATAGGTTCAGGGATGAGTGAAGATATTTCCATGTCTAAATGGAATTTTGGAATTGTTGAATCTAGTAAAGGCAGGAACTGTTCATGCTGTGTTTACAGTTCATGATTATTGTAAAATGAGTAGCTGACTGCACAGATACTTTCTAAGTTGAAGGCTGGCTCTTTGCTGTCTACATGCACTAGGAAGTTTGTTAGATAATGATTTTGAGGAGCTTTCTATATAAACTTGACATAATGTGTTACCAGCTCAAAACTGTGCCTAGCTCTTCAGCTTCACAAACTTGTTCATGTTTGCCAGCCTCCATGAAGTGGTTAGTCATCAGAACTACTTTGTTATTTGTCCTTTGCTCTCAAGAAAGCAATATGCTTTATGTCTGTCATAGTCATTCAATTTGACTTTATTCCCTAGATAAATCCAAGATGAAAAATTTTTATCCTAGCAAAGCAGGGGATTAAGACTTTTATTGAATAATTGGAAGCAGAAAAGAAAATGCAAGTATAAATATACCTGACATCAGTCTCCTGTCCTGGTTGTTATTTAAGGATTCTCAGATAAATGCAATAGCTATGGGTCAGCCCCAAAGAACTCCATCTCTAGGATGTTGTTCTGAAGGTTAAGGCCAAGTTCAGGCTACATCTTCCTCCAGGTTATCGAGGTTCTACTAAAGTGATTTGGATCTATAAGTAGCTCTTGGAAACAGCATTTTTTTTCTTTCTTACTAGTGAATTTAGGGGAAATTATTGTATCCAAATGTCTGACTAGTTCTAGATGCTTTTGATAAAGCAAGAGAAACATTGTTCAAGCTTATGTCACTGGAATATACAAGACTTTTCTGAAATACTGATTTATCACACATTGTGAATGCTTCTGCTTAAGAAATGCAGTGAATTGCCATCTCTCTGACTCTTCTTTTTGGAGGCAGCACTGACTTGTGTTATGAAGGTGTTTTTTTTTTTACCTCATGATAACTCACAACTTAGACATTGTACCAAGTTTTACTTGTATAATATTGAGAAAATCTCAAAATACAAGGCAGCTCAACTTCTACAAAGGTCAGAGTGACAAAAAAATATTACTGAGCAAGGTGGTATGTATCTCCCCCATCCATTTGTCACTTTAAAGGTTTGGCCTGTCACAGTGAAGAATGATTTTGTGTTCTGTGTGTTGCTACACACATTTCACATTTAGCAAATAGTAAACTGTAGATCAAGCCATAAAATTCTGTTGAGGATCTGCTGAATATTTAATATAATAAAGATGGTTAAGCATTTTACTTCCTCACAAAAAATCCAAGTTCTGTTGCTGTTCAAATACCTGCATGTTTCTTTTAGCAAATCCTTGACAAGTATCTAAGTAACTTACTAAGGTGCTTGCACTTATCGTCAAAGTACTAGTAAAATTAACGCTGAAAAATCAGTCAGAATGTCCACGGATGCGTGCAAAGCTGAAGTCTGAAATAGCGCAATTATGCCAGAATTAAATTTGATGAAATGCTCTCTTAAAGAGTGCACTTCAGTTAATGTTATATATCTGTCTGTCCTCTTAAGACTCCTCTTGCACAGTGTAGTATGAATGACTGCAGTGAATATACACTAGGTTCTGATTAATCAGGGCTAACGACTAGAAAGGTGTGTAAAAATAAAATATTAATAAACCTTTAGTTCAAGTTTAGTATAGTAATAGACTAGCTACAGTTCTTTGCTATTCAAGTTTTTTAAGTGCAAATTATTAACCACATAGATTACCAGAAAGAGTTGTGGGTTGCTATATTTATTAGAAAGAACTTTATGGTTTGTTTTTCTCCTGCAATACGTTTCTAATGTTTTAGTTCAGCAAGCAGTCACATTTCCCAGTTGTAAACTTGTCTAGATCATTTAACCTTTTTTCTTTCATTTTATTCTTTCTTAGCTTCGGAGACATCCCTCTGGCTCCTCAGGGATGATGTCAGCTAATCTACATTCCTATCAGAAGAGGTCTTTGTTGGAAATACCTGACAATGGGCTGGGTGAGGAACAGAGTACAAGCATCTCTCCCTCCAATGGAGTAGATAGAAGAGCAACTACACTATACAATCATTTCACATCAAAGAATGATGAAAATAGGTAAACTGAATAATCAGAGAGTATTTATGAACCTTGTATTAGAATGGTAAAGGTATCTGCCTTTGGGAAGAAAAAAAATAAATTTTCATATACAGATTTCTCAGTCTTCCTCTTTATATGCCAAGCAAAGTGTAGCTGCATATTTAACACATCCAAAATACTGAAACAGTTAGTGTTTACCAGCATATCACAGTTACCAATACCTAAACTAGTCTATAGTTTAAAACTGTTGTTTTACTACAGTAAAAGAAGTGTTTGAATATCTTTTAGTCATGTTAGGCTTTATATATCACCACTATACACATTATGGAATTGTGTCATTTGTCTTTTCTGTACCTTCCAGATCTTTTGAAGGTACGCTATATAAAAGAGGAGCTTTGCTGAAAGGTTGGAAGCCTCGCTGGTTTGTGCTCGATGTGACAAAACACCAGGTAAAGCCTTTTCAGTTAATGGATTTTTTATGACTAGTTTGCTGCAACTTTATTTAGTGAGTTTGTATAGGTTAATTTTACAAGTAATAATTATTTTCAGAAGCAATGTGTGTATTACATTGAATATACCGTAAGTCTATGTGTGTCCTGTGTGGCTGATAAATACGCTGATAAATATTCTGAATGGACAGAGCTTGGGGAGGTGGAGTTTTTTTGTTTGTTTGTTTTTTAAACAGTGATAACTATTTAACATACAAGCATAAAAGACTTCCTGGATAGGAAGGCATGCATCATTATTAGTGTCCGAACACTTTTTGCCTGCTTTATAGCTGAAGAAGAAAAGCCTGGTAGTGTCTCAGGACATTTTCTGGACATAGTGTTACAGAAGCAATAAAAGCAATTTTTAGAGCACTTTTAACTCTAGCAAGCCATTACTCAATTAAGTGCTGAGCATAATCTGGCCTTTAGTTACCAAAAGAACCAAAAATTCTCTGAAATGGAGAGTTAAAAATGTTAGAAGATAATTTCTTGAGTACAGTTGGGATGCTGAGAGCTAATATGATAGAAAGTTTCATTCAGGCATTCTTGTTAAAACCACAGTAGGTACCGCATGCTCACGAAGCGTGCATTTTACATCCTCTTTCTGCCTCAAGTATTTTTTCATGAGCATTTTTCTTTGCAAATGAAAGGACATTATATACTGTGGAAAACTATAAACTTAATTGCTTTAGTAGAAAAATCCATTTACCTCACTTGGTACGTTCAGTGATTTTCCAGAATTGGTATGACAGTACTTTCAAGCTAGAGAATAGGATCACCTATCTCTCTGAGATCAGTTTGAATTTTGTAAACTACTTAAAGTGAGTTAGAATTACACCCCAGAATTTTCTCTTTAGAAGTCCTCAAATGCCAAGTTCCTGATTGAACAATAATTCGGGGTATATAGGAGTATCTTAGATTAGTCTTAGTGAGGTAAATTTAATAGCAAAATTATTCAAAAATATTCTGACAAATCATTGTACAGCAAGGAGCACTAAAAACAGGGCACCTGTTAAAATGAACATTTTACCCAATTTACCAAATATGCCAGAATTCAGCAGTGGAAATTTGTGATCTCAGTATTAACGTTGGTTGATTGAGAAGTAACCTAAATTGAGTCAAATGTTCCACACAGTGTGGGTTGTTTAAATAACCTCTGAGACTTGTGCATGCTTTTTGTTTAAAATATATATATAAAAAAATGTATCGTAATTGACACGTCAAAAAATATGCAATATAAAGAAGTCATTTTTTAAGATTCTAATTAAAGATCTCTGGATTAGTGTGGTAATATGCTAACAAATGTGCTTGTTATAGTTATTCTGTAGTTATTCTTCCTGATACACAGGTGAAAAGACTCATTTTGCAGAAAAAAAAATTACTTCTAAATTTTTTGTATAACCAAATATCCTCCTAATATCACAGATGTGCAGAAGTAAGAGTAATCTGCAGTATGCAGCAGATACTGGCGATTGTTGTTGGAGCTTGCTGTGAGGGTTTGCTTTACTATTATGCGCTGGTTTATGGCATTTTTTTTTTAAGCAGATACCAGATTTTATCATCTGAAACTATTTGCATATCAAAGCTCAGTTTATGGAGTGGTTAACATTCATATCAAAGTATCTTTGAAAGGGAAAGAAAAAAAAAAAAAAAGCAAGCTTCATTCAACCACTAAGTGCAGTATAGGAAAATGTGAGTTTTCTATGTAGTTTATAATTATCTAAAATCATACTTAAATTTTTGCTGATCACTTTAAATTCTTGAAATACAGAGAATATGTGTTTTGTTAACTCTTTGGTGGAGTAACGGTCTTGCGTTAGCTTCATTGTAATGAACAGGGAAGAGATGGTTCCTGTTAGAAAAACTGATAAGGAATGCAGACTCCTAAAGACTAAGTCCTGCTGTCATCCTTCATGCATCCTCTGCCCAGAAGCAATGCTTGACTATTTGAAGCTTTTCTGCTCCAAAATTCTCATGACAAAATGCTCCTCCCTCAGTTCAGTTCTGCACAGGAGTGGATGATGGCGATGTTGCCATTACCCAGAGAAGTCAAATACAGGACTGACCAGTTAAGGGGTATTGCCAGTCCTACCGGTTTGTATATACCAGACCTATGGTTTTATCTTAGAAATTCCCAATGTCTGATGTCTTCAGGTCTTAATAATGTTTTCCCTCCCATTCTCACCCCCAAGCCCTCAAGCTGTATCCAGGAAAAGTGAAGAAAAAGTAAAAGGTCCATTTAATAGCATATTTGGATTTATTTTTATTTCTCATGTCGTCTAGTTACGATACTATGACTCTGGTGAAGATACAAGTTGTAAAGGACACATAGACCTTGCGGAAGTAGAAACAGTGATTCCTGCTTCTCCAACTATTGGAGCCCCGAAACATGCAAGTGAAAAAGCATTTTTTGATGTAAGTATAACTAGTCTTGATCTTTATCTGAAACTCTTCTTGGTGTGTTTAACTTACTACTTTCATTTCTGCTGGAAGGTGTGAGCTAGGAGGGAGCTGTCATGCCAACTCACAACAAAAAGTTTTTACACAGCTAACTGGCCCTCATTCTCAATAGCAGAAAATTAAAAAGTGGTACATTCAGACCCATTTTTGAGGTTATTACAGTTTAAAGTAAAATTTGCAAGTTTCTTTTTCTGTTTTGCATTTTGACTTTTCGTGTTCTCATTTTTCCTTTGCAGTTGAAGACAAACAAACGTGTGTATAATTTTTGTGCCCAGGATGCACAGAGTGCTCAACAATGGATGGATAGGATCCAGAGCTGCATTTCAGATGCTTAGAAACGTATAACATTCCATAATCAAGACATGGTTAAAGCACCTCTTTTTGTAAGAAGATATGTTCTGAAATGTTGTTGACGGACAACGAGCCTTTCTTACATTTCAGCCACAAACATTCTTAATATGCTGAAGTTCCTATTCTGTTCAGTAATGATAACCGCTGTTATTGCTCTTTTTTTTTTTTCTCTCTCTGCAGGGAGGACTTTGAAAAATAATAATCCATGTATCCTTAATTTCCACTTTCTTCAGTACAATTCCTAGCTATAAAAGTGAGCCATATTTGCATTTTCTAATCCCAGTTTTCTCATTTCAGAGTTACTCTGATAGGAAACCTGTCCAAAGTAGATTGCAGAAAGTTTCCCTCCAGCAGAAAGTCTGTTTTCACCTTATTTATATATTTAAACAGAAAGTTCTTACTTCCAAGCTAGTCATTAATGAGGGAACGTCTACAATTCCTAAAAATAAATAATCAAACAAAGCTTATAAGTCCAGTGACATATATATCAGATTGCCAATGTTTAGACAGTTGATATTTTTTTAAGACCAAAAAGTGAAATTGCCTGATAACAGATTTTCAAGTGTCTTCTCAGCATGCAGGCCAGTCTCTAATCTTGTGCTCTACAGAGTGCTTCAGCAATGTTGTTATGGTATTTCAGGTTCTAGGGATTATTTGAAGATCATAGCACTTTCTTTTTTAGATTCTGTTTGCTATTATGATGGAATAAATGAGAGGAAACTGGCTGACTGTCCAGGAGAAACAGAAAACAACAAACTAGGAATTCAGTAGAAGATCTCTTAAGTGTGAGTTGTATATGTTAATTTGTACGCTGTTCTGCTCACTGTAAAATAAAAAAATAACAAACATGATGATGCACTAAACAGTGAAGCGAGCACTTGCACTGAAATCTTTAAAATACTCACATTTTGAATGACAGAGGTAAGTTATTTATAGCAGAACAATACTAGCTAGTTAACAACATTTACAGATATTAAATATGTACATAATCGGGTTTGACGTGTTGTGATTTGATACTTTTAAAACATTTTTTGCACATAAATTGTAAGACTTTATAGATTTTTACATTTGATAAAATTGTGTTTGTTCAGCTTAAAATCTTGGAGAAATGTTTTTAATAACCCCAAATTATTAGAAATTTTACAGTCTACAAATAGTGATGATATAGAGTAGAATCTTTAGGTAATTAAGCCATTGTTTTTATTTTGAAATGTTAATATGTTGAATAGCACACTAATATTACAAAAGGTTTGTATATATGATTCAGTATTTTCTCATTTTTCCAGACATTCTGCTTATAATTTAATGTCAGCCTAACCAAACTGACTATACGTAATAAGATTTTTCAGTTATTAAATTGTTGGTTTTTTTATAACTAATGTATTTTGTCAGAAATTAATATAAATTTCTCACTTCACATACACAATAGGAAATGCAGCTGTTTTTAATGCATTTGCAATTTCAAAACAAGAAAATGAAGGATTTTTCTAGCGTTTTTCAATTGACAAATTTCCACCTGTGACAATGGTGTTTGCACATTTGTATGTTACTTTGTATATGAAGTACTTTTATATGTACTTTGTAAAATACTGATCCCGCTCTTAGGTTATATAAAAATTTACATACCACCTCTTATTTTGTAACTAGTTCATTTTAACTCTTGTATGTTATGTGATATATGTATGCTAACCATCTTGTAATAAATACACTTCTTTAGTAAAACCCTTCCTTTTACTGTAAAAATGAAATAAGCAAGACCCACATGTTGAAATATTTCCACAGACACAAGACAAATCCTTACTTACTCTGTATTAAGAATAGTGTGGTCTTTTGTGTCCGTGTATACACCCTTACATAAAAGTTGCATGTGAGCATCCTTAACTCAAATACTTCTTAACAGTAACACTGAAGAAATCAGAGTTTAAAGCAAAGTTACCATTCTAACAAGTCTCAATGTATGGCCTTTACTAAAAAGGCTAAATACGTAATGTTCATACTAAGTTGTTGAATAATTATGTTAAATATAACAAAAAACAAAAAAATCCTATATGGTATCACAACATAGAACAGCCACATTCTTTCTCCCTTAAACGTATCTTGCTCATTTATCTCATCTTATGCATGTGATCTAGTTCATAAGAAATATAAGAAATGACAAGATCTTTCGTGAGAATGTGCGTCTAAATTGAATTCCTGAGTGTGGTGTGAGATAGCAGAGTTACAATGGAAAGGGAATGTGTGATGGAGGTAGGGGACCTGTGACAATTCTTAGATGCTGTGGTGCTTAGATGATAAGGTTTTCATATTGAGCTTGGAATGAAAGCTAATGTTGCCTTAAATGTTGATCTCAATTTTTAGTGTCTGTATTGATGGAAAATGGACTTGAGCAACTTAACTTAAAAATATCAAAATAAAAGCTGAAACAAGATATATGACATTTGTGTTGTTTATGTAAGGAATATACAAAGGAATGGTAGACATAGGCTCTTGGTGTGAAAACGGAGTTGGTAGTGTCCCTGATTGTCTCTTCTATGCAAACTAAAGATTCAAACAGAGACTTAGAGAAAATACAGACGGTTTGTCAGCCTGTTTGAGATGTGGCAACAGAAGTAGATAAATCGGAGTAGAGAATTTGCTTGGTAAAAATTGTATGTGGAAGGGGATCCATCTTCATATTCTGTGAAAAAATTCTAGGAAAAATCCATCCAGGAGTTGGGGATGAGGTAAACATGTGCTTCCTCTGTTGTGTCGTATCACTATTTCCATACTGTATATCATAAGATTCCTACCATAGAAAAGACAGTATATTATCAGGGGCTTTACATAAGGGAAGAAGATTTCTTGCCTTTCTGTGTTGTGAGTGCATTTTGTAGGTGATGGGATGAACTGAGTTTAAGTTTTGAAGAGTTGTTACAGACATACTATATTAACAATTTCTCCTTACACATAAGTATTTTCTATTTTAGTCTTTACTTTTTATGGAACTTTAGAATTAGTATACTAAATAATACGTAGCGTGCCACATGTGTGGGTCACAGGTTATGTAAAAACATACAAACAGCTAGCAGACCCAGGAACAAATGTTCAAAATTTTGTATCACATCCCACACACATTATTTGTATCTGATACTTTGTGAACTGCAGACATAACAGAAATGTTGTGATCTTGTCCAAATACTGTAATTTTGCTTTTTCATCCTGGAATATTCTTGGAGTATGCCTAAGTGGCTGCACCACATTTCTCATTTTTCATATTTGTGATCATCCAAATACTTTGTCTGTTCATGATTATCCTGTGGTTGCTTTGGGGAGTCAGAAAACTAAAATGAATCCACCAGTTCCCCATTTATGCTGAAGTTCATGCTAAGTATCACTGTTGCACCTATTTTCTGATTTTTTGTCTGCGTTATATCAGTTCCTTGCCAGATTTAGGCTACTGTGCAAGCCAAGGGCAGTATTAGCATTCACATTCTCATTTAGAAAATTTTTCTTTCTTTTTTCACATGCAGCGACTTTTTCTTAATTGACTGTCAAATAGGGATGCTCCAAATTCGCTGTCGTTTCCTGTCTTTGCTTACTCTTCCAGCTAGACTCTAAAAGGGATGGATTAGTAATATGAAGAATGCTGATAAGAATTGTTTTTGTGAGTTTTTTTGCATAGTACAAAGCCTCTGAAGACTGATTTTACCTATTGTTATTCTGCAGTAAACCTTTTTGGTTTAAGCTGATAGGACTTTTCACCCAGAGGGACTCTTCAGTTCTTTATTTTTAGTCCTCTATCCTTTGAGATTGTCTGTAAGAGCAAATCAGTTAAGTGTAATGGACTATGCCTACCATCTTTATCCACAATCACACTCCAGTAATTAAAACTCAGATACTGTTAGAAGGGTTAGAAAGATTCCTTTCTTAGCACTGATAGTTAGGGAAGTTTCTCCTTCATCACATGTGGCAGAAACCAAGACTGCCTGTGCAAAGTTGAAGGGACTGAACACTGATGTCATTTCTGGTTTAGCAGAAAACTATAAAATAAACACAGCATTTAATGTGTCGAGAGTGGCATAATGCTCACCTGAGTCATCCCTGAGAAGATGAAGTCTTTCTTAAACCAAGATACTTGGTTTCATATGTGGACTCCATTTGCTACTTCTAGAAAGTTCTCAAAATCTAAAGTCGGAACAGAAGGTAAAAGCTGAAAAGTAGGCTAACATTTTGATGTTGTTGTTGTTTATACCTTGATCTCTATGCAGACCCTACAAACCAGGAGATGTGCTGTTGGCAGCTGAATTAAAATTCCAGATCACTAGTCACACCTAGCTAAAATACTGTCCCGTTTATTGATTTTTTTCATGCTGGTCTGATCTGATTGTTCTCTGCTTCTATAAAATACTGCTTGTTATCAACATCCAGAGTGAAATTACACTGTGTCCAGTTTCAGTTCGCACCATCTAATCCAAGATTCTCTTCAAATTTTGCACATACATGAGCAGGAAATGCTAGTAGTGCTAGTGAGTTCAAAATGATATTCACATTCAATATCTCTAGTAAGTTCAAAATGATAACTCATAAATTTGTGGATAAGTATATGAATTAAGTTCAATATAGTAGGTGATAGTACAAATAAAATCACTCTCATGTTTAAATATTTATAGGTTTGTCTTCTTTTTATGTTGGCATGTTTTTGTGCCACTGCAATGGTTAAAACTTGGGTTTTTATTTCTGCTGTGCTCAGATTATCACTTGCAAACATTTTAACTGAAGGAAATGCTTATACTAACTTCTTTTTTGTATCAAAAATACTTATTTAGTATAAAGCATTCAAATCTTTGTAGTATTTTATGTATGCAAATGATTTAGGACTGGAATTTTGAAGTAAAATGTTGGAGGGTTCGCAACACAATTATCATTGAATACGGATGAAGTTGGACAGCCTGTTTTACTGATATGCCTGTAAGATGTTATTCTTTATGATACCCCTTTTGTGTTTTCAGGTTTTTTAAGGTTTTTATTTAGAATATCCATCTCGCTGCTAGTGTACCCTGGATTAGTCTTTGTAGCTTCGTAGTCTTTGTAACTGCTTTTAAATTAAATGAAATTAAGTTCAAAAGTCTTTTCTGCTTTCCTTACTTTGTTCAAAATAAATTATTTCATTCTTCTTTAGAACTGTATTCTAGCAAAAAAAAAGTCAAAATTATCTTGGCTTCTTCCACTTCAGGCTCCTGACTCAAAGGAAAGTTTGCAGTCAGTCTCCTTCTCTGGTATGACTGTGCAGCAATGCCTGAAAACCTGGAAAATATCCCATCAAGTGATAATGAACCAGAGCCAGGAACAAATTGAGGAGTTAGTTATGGTATGTAAAATCATGTCATTGACCACTATTATGTATTTTATATATTTTAACAGTGTCAAGACAGGTTAAAGGTCATACTACAATCTCTAGAAGTATCACTGTGTTGCTACAGCAGACACTGCAGCAAAAACAGACAATTGTTTTTAAACATAAAATATCTAAGATTTGTATCCTCTTTTTCTTGCAGAATTACTCTCCTAAGTCTTTGTCGCTGTACTGACACAAATCTCTATATAGAAAACACTTTTTTATCGTTTATTATTTCAGTTGTTAAAATCACACATCTGATCAAATACTGATATTCATGACAAATTTCTCAGCCTCGGAATAAAAAACAAACATAGCTATTCCCTATGATACTGAATGTTTTTCTCATTCAAAGAATACATCTCACAGACTTATGTCATGTTAGCAGATTTTCCATTTTTGCCATCAAAACCAAGTGCTGCTGTCCATAAGGTCACGTATAACTTAGCAACTTACTGTGGAGTACCACAGATGTTTTAGCTGTAGTCAGAAAGGCATCAGTTTAAAAATATTTCTTTCCTGTCCTACGTAAACTGCATGTTACATTATGATTTTTCAAATATTTCCTGAAAACACAGTTCTGTGCAAATTCTCCACTTTTTCTTGTCTTAGACCAGAGAGGTGAAGACCTCTCAGACATCACAATTTCACAGTGAAACATGCATTTTTTCTTTGTTTCACATTAAATTAATGTAGTACTTTCAATAAGGATAGCATTCCTTGTTTGATGGTATCTCAAGAGAACTTGGTAACTGTTTGGAAAAATAAGTATGTGCAACCAAAGCAGACAAGTATCGTTCAGTTTATTTTAGGATTCCAGTCCATTGTTTTCTATTAATTTTCATTATCACTCTGAGTCACATGAAGGTGTGGTAAGGCCTTCAGTGACGCTTGAAATTACAAGTAAATGTGTGACTGCTATGACTGGTCTGTAGTAGAAGTTAGATTTTAGGTTAACCTTTGTGTATATTCTCTTCTCACCAAGTCTGGATGAAAAGAGATTATGAAGGCTATAGAAATCAAAATGTAGACGCACAGGGGCAAAGCAAGCCCTGGCTGGTATTTAGTGCCAAACACAGCAAGGAGCGGATGCCAATGTAAAACAGAGATTGAAATAGCACATGTAATAAGCAGCTTACTGCTGGTTTGTCTGTTGGACAGATGATGAGAGAAAGAAAAAGGGAGGTGACAGAGGAGAGTGTAAGAAAGCTCATACCTGGAGATGGGAAGAAATGCAGGTAAGCAGGCTGTGGAACTGAGTCCCATAAACCTGCATCTCCAAATTGTAGTAAATGAAATCTTCCAGCCTCCTTTACCTTAATCTGAGCAGTTGCATTATCTGTTCACCAAAATCTCCCTTTATGCTTGTCTCACTCCCTGGTTGATATCTCTGACCTTTACTTGTCTGATCATATCTAAATTTAGATGATAAATTTTTGAGAAGCAGAGATTGGTGTTAACTTGTTCCCTAGAGGCGTCTAGAGTGTTTCCAGGTACTATAATGTTATTAAAGACAAAAGGGAAAAAGTCTTTATTTTTCAAAGTGCTCTTAAACCTGGGGCTAATTCAAGTTGTTATACCTATATTTTGGAATTTTGGAGCGTGGGGGAACAGTGTTGGTGATTGAGTTTGGTCTGACATAAGGGATAAGGAGCCACTTCTTAAAACTGGGATCTGAGCCTGGATTTCAGACACTCTCAGCATTTGACATATGATTATCACTCTTTGGAACTAGATGAACAGCACTGAGGAAAGAGGTTAACATGAAGCCAGCAGCAAGTGAGCTGAACCCCAGTCATTGAAAATACCATTGCTAATACTGCTGTAAGTGTATTTCCAGTAGAACATCACAGCTTTGTTTATCAGAAGCAGTCTCAGCCAAATTATTATCAGCTGCTGGAGATGGATGCAAAGGATGCACTGTCAAGTCTCTACTTCAAGTCCCAAATTTGGGCCATTCTTTCCATGATGTAACAAACATAGTTCTGTGTTAGGTGGATGTTCTCAAATGTGGAATAATTAATTATACATTTTTTTGTATTATTACAGGATAAAATAAGTAGAATATGGATGCCATTGGTTTAATGCTTAATTAATTGCTTTGTCTGTTGTGTAACCCAAAACAATCTGGTTACAAGTTTTCTTGCCGTTTCATCAGTGTAGCTGAGCATGAACTGTTGGGGACAGCACAGAATGTGAAATCGGCTAGTGGGCTTACCAAAAATTGTTAGCCCGTTGCTGTAAGGTAATTGTTGTAAATATTATTTTGAGCTATTATATAATTAATACTGTTTCCTGTAACAATGAGAGAATTCATAGTGGTTTATTTGAAATATGCATAGCACACCTAAAATTAAATCTTTGGTGCATATACTGAATGTTTTCCAAACCAGAAACCGTGCAGCCAACATGCCTCTTACATTTTATGTGCATAGCAAAGAAGCAAAACCGGGAAGTGATACGCCAGTAAAAGTGGGCCCAAATGTTACTTATCAGTGTTCATAAATACTGGAGGAAAGTAATGCTACTTAGAACTATTATATTTACTCCTCTTAAACAAACTTGGTAGGTAATATAACCACTTGATTTTCAGTAGTCTGCTAATATGTAGTCAAAGCAACCAGAGCTTTTGTTGCATTAAAAGCTGTTTCTTTTAAAGACACAAGCACAGTGTTAATGCACTAGACTTTGTAAGAAGAAAAATAGTCTACAGCCCTTGAAAAAGATGACAAAACACCATGCAGCATTTCTTGCAAAATCAGAAATGACCATTATCAAACTCTGGTTTGCAAGGCTCAAAGAGAATGGGAGAAGAGAGAAGAACCTGTAGTCCTTTTTCGAGAATAAACTTGGATAGCAGCTGCAAAGAAAGATGTGATGTCTTCAGGAAACAAACACTCGTATTTGCCAACATCTGAATTAATCGCTGATGGATTGAAGAAAAAAAAGGTCAACATAGTATAATTTTTTTCTTAAATTTGGAATTCTGAATTTCTAAATAAAAATTGTAGGCCTTTGTGAGAGGGAATATATAAATATAACACAGCATAATAAAAAATGCATAAAGTAGATCCTAAAACTGTTAGCTCTTGCCTTGTTACACCAAGCAGTGTTAAATGAGGAGAGGGACAGAGAAGCAAGGTGATTTAGAGCTGGCAGGACAGCAGCTCGGAAAAAGGAGAAAATGGAAAATTGTTTTTTACATAGAAAATTTAGAAAAGGCTCTCATGTTGCTTGCTTTTGCACAGGCTAGCAGAGAAATTAGAAGAGTGAAAGATTAAAAATCTCAAGCCCAGTATAGACAGAAATTGCAGTATTTTTATCTAGGTTTGATTTGCTGGTTTGAATTGTGCTGCAGGAGCATGGAAAACCTTTCTTTTGAAGGAAAAGACTGGAGGACAAACAGTGATGGAAAAACATGTGATTTATGTTAATTTTAACATTTTAGTAGATGTTACTTGAATTAATACTTTGTTTCTCTGCAAGGGAAAAGAGGATTGTCATGAAGACAACAGATTATTAAAACCCTTGCCAGAAATACATTCTGAATGGATGAAATGACAGCTTGTGCACCAGAGGAGTTGCCCTCAGATGGTGGCCCAGAACAACTGTTAATATGCAATGCAATACAACTGCGTAAGTGTTAGAAATGGTTAACCAACATGAAAGTGTCTGCAGCTGTAAATGGCTCTGGCCAGCTGAGGACAGGGACTGGTTGCTGGTTGTGCTTGGCAGCAGTGCAGGGGGACTGCTAGCCTCCACAAAGATTGTTAGAAGCCTTGAACTGAACAAACACGGTGAAAGAGAAACCCACCTAATGCATTCTGAAACACGCTTCTCATGCCCAGTGGGGTTTACCCCTACTTGTTCTGAAGCTTTCTCAGAAACAAGTGGGCCTGTGCCCAGCCCAGGTGTGCCTCATGTACAGTCCAGCTGGGGCAGCACCCTGATGAGTGGCACCTGTGCCAGTAGCTGGGGCAGGGTTGCTCTAGACAAAGAAGGGACAGCAGTGGTGGCCATGTCTGTGACTCTGGATTTGTTCCTGCCTCGGCATCAGAAAGGTGATAGACCCTGAAAGGAGCAGGCCTTGGTATGTTGCTGGGTGAGTCTGCCTCACATGCAGCAGAACTCCTCTGAACCTTGACTGAAAAGCAGGTAGGAGCTGGTGTGTGTAGCATGTAACCCCATTCTCTAAATGTCGTTTTAACCATGGGGGTTTCCGAAGTTGAGCTGGGGCCATACTTTGGAGGGCAGTGTTGGAAGTTTTGATATGATGATGATGTAATTCCTAGAAGTACTGTTCTCTAGAAACTGCTAAAACAGGAAGGGCTTTTGAACAGTAATAGTTTGGCATGTAGCGATCTGTTAATGTAGTATTTCAGGAACATGGTGTTAGTTTGCTTGAGGTTATGTTCTATTCCGGATAATTTGTCTGCAAGCCATGTTGGGAAGATATTCTGAGATGTTTTTTGTGTCAAAGGACCTACTACCTGAACGGAAGGAACTCTCCAGTGATTTTTTTGTGTGTGTGCGTGCATATGTGCTGTTCGGCATGTCACCTCCAGCTTGCTTTGTAGAGAGTTTTAACGAAACAGTACATGATGTGAGACTCAAATGCCATGATCCAGGTAATGAACTCAGCCCTGAGAAAGGAAGTTTCTACCTACTATTCAAATAGCTGTTCTAAGACTAGCTGTGTAGCTTGGTAGGTGGCGTTTAAAAGACATGTTGCACCACTACCAGTACATTTTATGCAGAGTTATTAAAGATACGTGTGGATTCTGCATCCTGCTTAGGCTGCGTCTGTGTCAACTTCGAGGTAAATTCAAAATAGTTTTACTTTCCTTTAAGTGATAATAACTAGAGCTTTGCAAAGTCCTAGCAAAAACTGATCTATGCTATAGAAATAGAAGCAAGCCAAAAAGTGGCTGCAGCTGTTGTTAACCACATCATTACAGGTTTTGCTTACATTTGTACCTCTGTGCAAAAGAAGCACTGCAGAATAAACAAATAAAAATCACACAAATGGGAGAAAATAAGTACCGCTAGGTCACTTTCAGCATCTGATTTTCACATTAAAATAGAATTTTTCTGTAACCCGTCCCAGCTCCCCAAAGCATTCTGTATAGATCAGAAATACCTCTGAATCTAATTATGTCAACTATGTCAAAAATGAAATACCAAATCTGCACATACGCTGAATATGTTGAAATTATGCAGGATAAAAGAAAGTTTGCACATTGTGTTAATGTGACAGAATATTTTGATGTTGTAATTTGCTTAAAAAGCATGTGTAAATAATTGCTGCAGGAAGGTGCAGTGAAGTCAGTGACTGTTCGCAGATGCAAATGTTTCCACCTCCCAACCAAAGATTACTGATTCATTTTGCAGTACAGCGTATTAGCAAGCATTGATAGGTATTCACCTTTTTCCTGTTGTTAGCCATGTCTTCTCTGAAAATGTTCATGCTTCTGCCTTCTTGGAAAACATTTTTTCTTTTAATTGTTACTACTGTGAACAAGGAATCTCTTGTGCTCAGAGGAAGGGATAGGATGTTCCTCTCTGTGTTGGTCCTGGGAGTAGTATACTTGCATGCTTTGCATTTCATGCATTACATGTGTCACTGACATGTATGATGTACCGACTGAGACAATAGCTAAGAAAGTAAATAGTAGAAAGTATGACATGACTTAGTATATGACCAACTAAAGAAATTCCCTATAGGTTGCAGGTGAATTGTGTAGGTGACTTCCGTATACATACATACCCCTTAACAGCTGGCTGTTCTGGGAGACGAGCAGTAAGATGAAACCTGCAGTTAGCCCTCTTCCTCTGTGCAGTGGGATAAGTGCATCATCTTAAACCCCTTTTTAAAGATCCATCAGCTACTGTATTTTAATGATTGTAGCAATAGCTTCAGGTAAGCCTACCATCTTAAACAAGAAGGATCTTTCTTTGCATTACAGCAATACTTCTGGATGTAGCTGTCTCTCAGGAGGGATTCTTTGCTTTTCTCATGGGCAATATTGTAGTCAACCAGAGCATTTCTCAGTGATTACATGAACATAAACAGCATATACTAGATATTACAGTACTTAGTTTGGCTTATACTTAACTTTCTGAATAGTATTGTCAACAGTGAAAGTATTTGGAGTTCTCCATTTTCCTGGCACGCTGTTTGACAGGTCTGTTACTTTGTTGTCATAGGTAGCAAAATCCAGGAAAATGTGCAACTGAACAGATGTCCTATCTATGGGACCAGGAAAAGGTCTATTTTTAGTTTGATTTTTTTTTCTCTTGTTCCTGACCTCTTATTTTTGGGGTGAAATCATGGTCTGCTTAACACTTTGGCAAAGCTCACCCCAAGTTCAACTAAGCAGAGATCTCATACTTCAGGAAGGTTATTGTATCTGTTAAATTGAATTTGAGCTTTGGTAAAAAAGAAAGCAATACTTGCTATTATTATTAAAGTTGCTTTCCTTTTAGTAGCATACTTTGGAATCATGTCCTCTCTGGATCTACCATCATAATTTAAAAAATACTGTGTTTTGGAAAAGGAACAAAAATAATACATTTTAATAACAACGGGATGAAGGAAAAACTTCGGTTGGGTTTGCAAGTGACAACATAAATTGCTTGTAATTGTATGGATTTATGATTTCACAACAGAAATGATGAGATAGTGTTTGTTGCAAGTAATAATCAAGATGAATATATCACGCAGGAATTATTTTCCTGCAGATTCAGCCAGTTTGATGTAGCTCTGCAGTAACGCAGCAACTATAGAAACTGGTTTGTATATCATATGCATTGTGTTCTGGTTATCTGTAAAATATGTACAAAGCTTTTATGTTGAAACCTTCTGCAGTCTTCAGTACACAGCCAAAGGAGTGACCCTGAGATCTTGCTTAGGTGGGTTATGTTTACTATATTAAGCCGTTATTTAAAAAGACATAGCTCAAAATAGACTTGTAAAGTCGAATAGATGCATAACTTACAATGCAGCCTACAGGTTTTTTTTTTCCCAGTTTTCTCTAGAACTATTTATAAGTAAAACATATTCCTAAAAGATGTCAGATCGATGTTTAATGTAATGAGGTATATCAAATTCACCACCCAGTATGATCACCAACTGCCCCTTTGAGGAGCGGGAGTTGGACTTCACAATCTCCAACCTTCACGATCTGCCTTCCCACCTCAGTCTTTTTGTGACCATGACAACTTTCCTTGGGTGTAGAGGAATAAAAGGGTGCATGCTGTTTTCCTAAATTCAGACTTGCCTTGCTTCTAACTTCTAGTGGTTACTATGCTTTCTTCCACCAGGTTAGAAAGCCCTTTTCTACCTTCTGTTTTGTTCCCAGTGTAGTATGCTGATATAGTAGTGAAAGCACATGTTTCTGAGAGCGCTTCTGCTATAAAGCAGTAATTCTAATAGCTTTTTCTTCTGAACTACCATCCTTCTACAAATCTGGCCGTAGCCTGTTAATATTGCTGTCAGTAATACTAAACATTTTAAGATGGACAGCTCTTTTAATAGAAAAAGGAAATAAACTTAAGCAGGTGTATGTTTGCTCTCCTGAAGTCCCATGCTGTGAGGTATCCACCTGGATACGTAATGCAACTCAGAAACATCCTCATGTCCAGGATCCAGTGCAGGGCTGAACTTGATGGATCCATCTGGTAGTTACAGACTAGCTAAACAGTTTGAATCCAATAAATTCTTTAAAAGCATAGAGAATTTAAGATCCAGTATTCTGGTTCAAGTCAAACTCTAGTGAAGCCATGTGATGTAACTTAGACCATTTTATGGTGAAGAAATTTAGTATTCCAAATATTTCTAAAAGCTAGTTAGTGTTTATGTAAGTTTGACAGTCTATGTAATGCGACATACGTCCTGTTCTAGCTTGGTTGTCAGCGTGGCTTGCCAGCAACATTTTTACTGTGGGAGTAAGATACGTAATACTTTAAAACTCAGTTTTGCCAATATCTCTCTGTCTCAGACCCTTTAGATGGAGACTTTTCATATGGTTTAGATTCACACACTGCTTTGTATTGGGCTTGGATTTGTATTGATCAGTCCTAGAGTCCTGCTTAAGTCTTCTAGTCTATCCTTACAATGTGTCACAGACATAAAATTGCTATGTAAGGACACCACAAAAATGCTTCTGTCTTTGGCAGCTGTGCTTTGCGTGTCGGAAGCATTTATTTATTTTACATTTTTTCCTTTTGAGTAGCCATTATTTAGACTGTAGTAACAGTAGCAGTTCGTCACTTTAACTCTGGCTTTAATAAAGTTAAAACCATTGCTTCTGAAGGATATGAGGCTCTGTTCATTGGAAAGAATTTGGCAATTTTTGTGCACAAAGCAGCTCGTTCTTACACAGGGTAAAAAGCCTTGTTCATTATAAATTCTCTAAGACCTAGAGTTATGTCGGTTGCTGTAATTGCTATGAAGGATGATACAGCAGCAAGAATGCACCAGGTATAAACAACTTGTTTTTTTTAGGTTTGTTTTGTTTGTTTGTTTTTCCCTACCTGTGCCCCCCTTTGCTGACATACAGAGCAAAAAGGATCTTCCTGGTGTATATGAGCTCTACTAGCTAATGCCTGAATTGGTTCTATAAGTGTGTTAAAACACTGAGCTTCACAATAATCCCAAGCAGCGCTACAGGCTGGGAGAAGAGTGGTTGGAAAGCTGCCTGGCAGAGAAGGACCTGGGAGTATTGGTTGATAGTCGGCAGAATATGAGCCAGCAGGGTGCTCAGGTGGCCAAGAAGGCCAACAGCATCTTGGCTTGCATAACAAACAGTGTGGCCAGCAGGGCTAGGGACGTGATTGTCCCCCTGTACTCAGCTCTGGTGAGGCCGCACCTCGAGTACTGTGTTCAGTTTTGGGCCCCTCTCTACAAGAAGGACATGGAGGTGCTCGAGAGAGTCCAGAGAAGGGCAACGAAGCTGGTGAGGGGTCTGGAGAACAAGTCTTACGAGGAGCGGCTGAGGGAGCTGGGATTGTTCAGCCTGGAGAAGAGGAGGCTCAGGGGCGACCTTATCGCTCTCTACAGGTACCTTAAAGGAGGCTGTAGCAAGGTGGGGGTTGGTCTATTCTCCCACATGCCTGGTGACAGGACGAGGGGGAATGGGCTAAAGTTGTGCCAGGGGAGGTTTAGGTTGGATGTTGGGAAGAACTTCTTTACTGAAAGGGTTGTTAGGCATTGGAATGGGCTGCCCAGGGAAGTGGTTGAGTCACCATCCCTGGAGGTCTTTAAAAGACATTTAGATGTAGAGCTTAGTGATATGGTTTAGTGGAGGTCTTGTTAGTGTTAGGTCAGAGGTTGGACTAGGTGATCTTGGAGGTCTCTTCCAACCTAGATGATTCTGTGATTCTGTCATTAACATCTGTGAGATCATCTTTCTCTTCCTCCCTGTCCCCAGAAAAAGATCACATACTTTCTCATGTGCTGAAAACTTAAAAAAAAAAAAAAAAAAAAAAAAAAAAAAAAAAAAGTTGGGAAATTGTTACATTTGCATTAGAAGAAATACTGGTGTTTTTGGTGTTTCCTTCGTTTTTCCAAAGACACAAATTCAAAGGCATCACATCAAGTAAGCCTTATGATTTAAAAAAAATAAATCCTTAAAAGCATAATTAAGTAATACAGTGTTAGTGTTAGACTTCTGACATTTTTAGAATGTCCTCCAGAAACTTCAGCAAAATATTCAATCTCAATATAACTTTCATACTAGCAAATGATCTGCACTGCATGCTCTTTGATAAAAACAAGTAATCATAATTTCTCACTTCATAATTCTTAAAAAAAATAAATAAATAAAAATAGTTCTTATGAGGACTCAAAATAATTCCTATTTAACTTGCTTAAGTCTCCCACATATCTTCCCAGATGACAGCTATTTGTTTTTATGCCAGATTTTAAAGTAGCTGTAAGATTGGATTCCAAAATGTCAATGCCATTTTAGAATAGACGTCAGATTTGGGGCAGGGGATAGGGATGGAGGGAGCAAGAACAAGAACATAGTTTGATTTCAGAGAACTTTGCCACATTCACGTGGTTTGGGACATACCTGAGATCATGTTTCATTAGCTTTTGGTAATAAATTGAGTTTAGTTCTACTCTTACAAATTATGCTGATCTAATCTTGTCTAGATGATTTTTCTCCCTTAAGAACTTACTCCATCCCCCATATCCAAAGATTAAATATATTGTTATATTGGATATGGATATTTATTCTTCAGCAGTGCCTTGTGAAATCTTTCACAATGTGGTTTACTTGGGAGCAAACCATCTGCACCTAATTCTGTTTCTTGTTTTCAATTTGTTCAGGAACTATTATTATGAATTCTTCAATGTGAAAATGGTTAAAATGTTGTAAAAGCCAATGACTTCGTCCTCTTTTTGCCTTTATCAGTAACCTTATTTAGTGAACAATGTTGCTTGCTGGGATATGTGAGTAGATGAAACTTCCTCTTTCTTCAGTGATTACCCAGACTGATTCCCTTAGTGTTTGTGGCTGAGATGGTCGTAGTTCACAGCTTCTACCAGCAGCCCAGCTTCCTCTGTGTTCTCTGAGCAACTGACACCTACCCTGCCCAGAAGCAGAAAGGACAGTAGAATAGCCATACTTCACTTCCTTTCTACTTTTGACAGTGAGGCACCCTTCACGGTTCAGTTACCCAGACATTGGTTTTATTTTTATTTGGTTTTGTATGGATCTTTCCTATGGTAGGAGGGGAGAACAAGCAAAACCTTAAGATGTACCATCTTTCTTTAAAACTATCCTTATTCTAGAAAATTATTCCAGAGTCATCTGGGAAGTGAAGGAGTTTTTTCCTGCATAATACTCCAGTGCTTGCCCTCAAACCTAACATGCCTGGATATTCCTCATCAAGTGTCACTGACTTTGAAGGCTACGAAGAAGTGGAGAAAAAGTTGTCAGATTAAACACATTGGTACAGGACTAAGTAGGCATCAGAGGGGAAGCTGTATGAAGTCTTCAGGCAGTTTTGCTTTTGATTAGTGTACAGTTCTATCCTGATCTCCTGAGCCATTTGTGCTCCTGTTCTCACCTGCAATATTTGTATGGGGCTTACTTGTATAGGTGCTGTAAGCCTGAGAAAGACTGCTCTTCTAATTAGGTACCAGCTTTACACAGCGTATGTGATAGTTTCTAAAGAAGCTTACCTCATGTGGCAGGGCATTTTCAAGATGAACCTTTTAAAATCATGTGTGCTCAATCCTCTTGTGAATTAGAACATGAGAATCTCGAGCAACGTTGAGAAGCATGGAGGCATCCTGAGGGAAACAATAGGTAGCTTAAGAGCTCTATTTTTCCACTTATTCGTGGAGAGGAGATAGTGATACTCATTCTGTAGCATAGATATGTTGTATGGCTGAAGGTTTCCTTAATACTAGAAAGTGATAAATCTTCTGGGAGAGCTCTAATGAAAGTCTATCGATAGACTGAAGCATTTTATTCTACAAAAGGCGGTGTATGTGTTGGGGGTGCAGGGGGACTGATCGTCTACAGGTTTCAACAGCATAACTGTATGTTGCTACTGTCCTGTTTCCTAACTAGGGGAATGCTGGACTCTGCTGTATAATTTATGAAATGTACATTTTCTTATATAAAATGCAGAAATGCCCTTTATTTTTTAGGACAGGAACTTGGATTAACTGTCTGCAAATTTCCTTTCAGAAAGTCATGAGTGATTTCTAACCATGTGGTGATTTTCAAAAACATCCAGTACTGCAACCTGAAATGCAGCTCTAGTACAGAGCTTACTTTTAGTGTTATTCTAGTATCTTTTCTCAAGGGTAAACCTCAGATATCATTAGGTAGGTTATCGAACAAAAATACCGTGACCATATCAGCAGAGGGAAGTGCACATTCTTCTGCTCTGTTTTTATTTATAGCTTGATAATGAATTCGGAATTGTATTTAGCTTTCCACGGAGCCACAGTTGTGAGAATAGATAGAAATGCAAATGTTCTTGTTGAAAGCAGCAGCGAGTATGTTTTTCGCTTGTTAACTCAGATGGAACTTAATTATGCTGGACATATATTTACTGCTGTTCTGAACTGAGGTCAGCAAGACCTGGCATTGTCAGAGTAGTTTTTGATTTGGTTACTACAAAATGATTTATATAGGTGAAAGAAAAACTTGTTTTTGTTTTGAGTCCTGGGCCTCTTGATACAATTTGATTAGTATCTTGAGAGCATAGTTCTTGGTATATTCAAAGTATTTAATTATAAATCTCTGTCCTTTACATTTCTGCAAACTAGCTTGATAGATGAAAACTTCTACTTATAAATATTTTCTCTGTTTAAGAGAGATTGCAATTGTGTATACCCTGATTCCGTTCAAGTTCACTGTAGAGAAAGTTAGAAATGTGCATCAGTTGGATCCAAACTTTTTCAAATTTCAGGAATTCTCCTGAACGCATCCAGGGATTCGAGGGGAAGGAACTGTGAAGTTCAAGTTCAGACCCAAATGTTTGTAAAGAAAAGGCACAAGTTGTAAGCCCTGTGATAAATGCTGTGATGAGGGAGAGATGTCCAATTAGAGCTTCTTGAAGTTCACTGTTAATGATCATAATAGTTTATCAGACTGTATTAATATGTATGTCACGAATCATCTTGAATCATGAAACTGACCATTTACTTCCAGGAAAGGAAGTTTATGGGGCAAAGCAATCTTGTTTTTCCATATATCTTTTCACACCCAAGAATGTTCTGGCACGTGCCTTGCAGCCTTTCTGCAGTAACAGGCCCAAGTCACAGTGAGCAGAAAGCACAATCAGACTGTGCCCTTGATGAGGAAGCTGATCTTTTTGTTATACCATGGTTTGTCTAGAGAAGCCCAAGCCTTGTACTCCGAGGGTGGCATTTTCCTTATTTATTTGTTCTTTGTTTAACCCTGCATTTTTATGTGCTGGCTGCAAGTCAGTCATTGCTCAGCCAGCAGCTGTACTGGCCAGTTTGAAGAGTCACTAAATTGAACTAAAATGTTAGTTTGTTCGTTTTTAAGCTTCCAAGGATTTCCAGCAGTAAATCTGGAAAATGCATCTAATCCCACTGAAGCATTCTTCAGCTTTTTTGACATGAAGGATCACGTGGTGGCCATTGTGATTTGTGTGCGGCGGTGGAGTCTCTGGGACACAAACCAGTGATTAGGAGCTGTGTGATTTGGGGGGAAAGGGGAGAGTTTGTTTGCAGTTTCTGGGTTAGAGAAGGAAGGCAGTTAAACTTCATATTAATGAACTGGCTAGAGGAAACAGACCCAAAATCCAAAAATCCTTCCAAATATTAACTTTTTGTTGATGGTAGAATTTGTTCAGTTTATACACCTGCTGCAGAAGTGCTTTTTTGTTGGAAGTTGGCTTATTTCCAGAGATGAGTATAAGCCTCTGGGCAATAAGAGAATAATAAAGAGAAACAAAAACAAAATTGCAAGCATCTGTCCATGATGATTTATTCGCGTTTTCATCCACATTGAAAGCAAATGTTTTGATTAATTGCTGCAAGTTTACTTCTCATGTTTTCCTTAACATTTTTCTTTATTATTAGATTTACATCTTAATACAAAGTCTACTATATATTTAGATATATTGTTATGCTTATAACAATATAATCAGAAACAAAGATGAAATTTGAGATAGCTACTAAGATACAATAAATTAATGGTTATCAAATTTGTTTTCAGATCCCTAGTGCCTCTTAACTTTGAAAGGCAGAAAAACAAAATTTCATCAGAATTTTCTTTTTCTTGTCGTAGATGGTAGTTTCTGTGGTGCTAACAGGAAGGTTCATGATGGCAGAACTGAAATTGGGAAGAAGGGGGGGGGCGGGAAATAGTTGTGATTTCTTAAAATGAAATGAAAGACATCTTCTGGCATTGTACTATACCTTTCTGTCTATAGATATGTTACACAATTTAATCTTCTGGCTCAAGAATGATCTTGCCAAATAAACCAAAGAGGGATTTGAGAACTTTGGTCCGATGCTGTAATTCCTTGTGAACTTAGACTCTCTGGCTGGTGCAGGAAAACTGGAAGGCCTCTGTGAAGAAGCAAACAGATCTCTTGCTAGGCTTTTTATTTATTTATTTTTAAGTGTTCTGAACTGGTGCATCCAGTTTGGGGCAGAAGCTAGGGAAAATCTGAAGTGTTATTACCTGAAATCTTATGAGTTGTTTCCACAAAATTCATGCAGTTATATGTTTCATATACTGGAAGAAATATCAGCTGTTGGGTGCTTCTCTTTAGAAAAATGCCCAGCTCCTAACATCCGTTCTGATCTGCCCTCTCTAAGAGCTTTCACAGTTGCTGATGTGAAAACAAGCAGCTCTTTTCCTGAGGATCTGAAATGAGCAGGGTGACGCTTCCTTTTTTCTTCTGTCTTGCTGGGAAAGGGTAGCTGGCTATGGCTGCATGCACCAGCTCCTGCCCACTGTCTTTCCGAGGGGACCAGCCTCTGTTTGGCCCTTCTGATGTGCAGAGGGGACTGCAGAGGCAAGTTGCGTCCGGGCTTACCTTTGCTCTCATGGACAAGCTAAGCAATTCTCCCCAACTGTTGTGATCCACCGGAAGTAGCTCTAATTTATTTACATGAATAGCACATCTGACTCTCCTGTTTGCTGTCTGAAAAGCTGGATCCCATTTTCCATGGCCTCACTCCTCCCTTCCACCCCCGCTCTCTCCTCCTTCCCCCAGAGGAGGACAGCGCTGCCATACAGCATAGCAATCCTCAGTGCTGGAAGTGGCCAGTTCAGGACAACTGGAAAGGAATTTGAGCCATTACTGGAATTCTAATCTCAGACTCTTCTAGAAAAGAGCTTAACAGCTTTTTGCTTGTCCTCTTGGGTCTGATGTTTGACAGGAAATGAGTTTGAAGGGTTCAGGAGCAGGTCACAGAACTCCCCTTGCTGCCAGCTGCTCTGCCGACCTTAACAGTGTGTTTGCAGAAATCTGATACACTTGCTTATTATTAAAGCCTTTTCTCTGAGAAAAGTTACTTCCAAAGCCAGGTCCTACCAGACGTATTGCTAGCATATTGCATCTTTGCCTCTCTGAATTCTTCTCCACTGACACTTGTTATGACCTAAGACTCTAGCCATGTGAAAAATGCTGTTTTGTAATTCAAGGCAGAGTGAACAATTGTGTTTGCAGGCATGTTTATGTTTGTCTTTTGCAGCACTTACTTTGTTTGTCCTTCATTTGCCCATCTGTGGGATCTCAAAGAAACACAGATACTTTCCTGATCTCACATAATTAACGTTAGACTTCATGAAATACCTCAGATCTGGTCTCAAGAAAGTAATTTTAATGGATGGGCCATTTCCTGTGTAGCAGCTGAGAAGTATATTCCCAAGCAAATTTAAAAATAAAGCAGCCTCCATACTCTCTTTGAATCCTACTGGCAAGTGAGTGTTGTTCAGACTAGTACGAAGTTCAAATAGGCCGTGGAGACTGATGGCACGTCCTTCTTTCTTCATCACGTTTCTGATTTAGAAATTGCTTTTTTAAAATCAAAAAACATCATAGCAGGGCAGATCAGATCACGACAGTGTGGAAGCCCAGTAAAGAGCTACACTGGCAGTAATATTGCAACTAATACTGAAAAGCTGTAGCAGAAGTACCCTTGATCACCTGCTTTGGGAGTGCTGTGTCTTCCTAAGAGGACAGTTTAGCAGCTTCGTGTGTTTCCTGTACAAGTACATGTTTATAGAGGGATCCTTCAACAAGCCTGCCATTTCTACCCAGGAGGCTCGGTTTTCCCCTCTTCTGCCCCATTACCCAAGAAGTATAGGTGCTTTTGCAAAAAAATAATTAAAGAGATTAAATGAAAATAACACAAAATATATCAAATAAATTGGTTATATCACTGCAATTTTAGCATCTTTGTCTTTTTATTTCTCTCTCAGCTCATTGCTTCAGTACGAATTTGGCTTATCTGCAGTTTCTGCTGCTTTAATATGTTGATCAGTTTGTGTTTCAGTTCAGCCTTCTCAAGTGTCTGCTGTCTCTCCAAATCAGTATGTCCTGGGAAATTAAATGTGTGCAAATATACTGACAAAAAACAGACACACGGAATACAGAAATGTACCATTATTTTGACTTTTTAGTTTAACTGTTGAAAAATCTTCCACAAATCCTGAGAAATAACTGAATCGGGCTTGCAAGCTCAAAAGAACTATCATTCCTGGATAATGGCTGCCTTGGCACTAATCATTCGTGGTTCCTGCCCCAGTTTGAAAATGACTATGTAAGCCAGTCTACTATGAAATGCAGAGTTGAACAGTAACCCCCTGATTCAGCAGAATGATTGCCAGACTTGATAGCAATGAGTAAAAATAGGGTGTTCTTTCTGTTTCAGCACCATATATATACAATACTCTATAGAATGGGAAGGCATAGGCACAGCCAGGAATTAATAACAAGTAGGATTCTGACTCAAAATATTTCTGGTTTCCTTGTCTTCCTTAGAGATTCTTAAAAGCCCATCTTACTGTCCCTAGCTACACTATTTGAGAGAAGTTACTTCTATCTTAACAGAAGATTTCTTAGGAGAATACTTTTGTTTGTTTTCTTTTTGTAATTGCCGAAGGATGCCTTAGTGAGATAGGCTTTATTAAATGATCTCCTTCCATAAACCGCTATTTTTGAGGCCTGTTTTGAGGAGGGACATGGGGCATGATTTGTGTTTCATAATTATGAACAGTTTGTTATAAAGAAATTAATGTATCTGTTAGTATATCAAAATTGAAGTTGTAATGATACCTCTGTGGTAATGTTGGACCTGTCTGGAAGAGGATCTGAATGTTTCAGCTGTCCAAAGACAAATGTTTAGTCTCCAAAATAAAAAAAATAAAAATAAAAACGTTCTAAATCAATAAATTGCTTCTGTCTCATACCTTGAGAATATCATATCCTTCTCATTTTGGTACGGAAATGGAAAAGCTGATTTGTATTCATCTGTAGGTACCATCAGAGATGGGAAATATGGTGGAAACACCAAAGAGACTAAAGTTTGGCGTAAGTACAGCAGAGTGAAAATGAAGCAATTGGAGGATAGCCAGTTTAATGTTAGAGGAAGAGAGACAAAACCTCATTGCAGTAATCTGATTTTTACAGCAGGTGTATAGTGACAAAAGCTAATAGCCTGGTTCTGGGTTACTGGTGACCTGCTGAGACAAGGACACAATACAAGGTCCTTTAGACCATTTTAAATTGGCAGTGGCTTTGTAAAGGTGTGAGAATCCAAACATGCCAACTCCTTAGTCAAGGGATAGTCAACCTTCCTGACCACTAAACGAAAATATCTGTGACAGGGGCCACAGGACTTGTTCTATATCTATATATTCAAGATCTGAGGAAGGAGAATCAAAAGTTGCTCATAGATATGAGAGAGCAGTAGCTCTGTAGAGGCCATATCTTTCTGTTGCAGAGGCTGGGATTCTGCTTACAACTTCACTGTAATCCCTGGCTGAGCACAGCACTGTTGTGGTGCTGTTCTCTGGACGCTGCCCTGGAAGCATCAGCCCCACAGGTTGCCTTCACTGCCCATGTGAACATAACTAGCTACCTTTTATCATTCTGTTGTTCCTCTGCATTGTAAAAAGTTAAGTGCAGCTTTTAAATTCCTCTCTGCTTGCTGACTCTTTCCTTAAATTTTTAGATGGGTTAGCAAAGTATACTGAGACAAACATGAAAAACGAAGTTCAGCCTCAGAAAGGTTAAAAACGGGAATGTTTGTAGAGGACCTTCACAGCACAGGCAAATGCTTGACCCAGTGAAGTCACCTGGAATTGCTTCACTGCATAAGGTATTGCTTTCGGGGTTTCTTTTGCTTATGTTTCATGGTTTTGTTTTTCTTAAAGCAGAGCATTCCATTTTTACCACAATGGAAGCTGAGAAACCAGTACTGTTCTTGACTGGGCCTTTGTTTCAGAATGTTCATATCTGAATAAAAAAAAAAAAAAAGAAGTGTGACCCAAAAGATAATAACGATTCCAAGAAACATAAATTTTCCACTTCTGGACAGAGTCCTGAAAAAATTTGCTTCTAAAGGCAGAATTTCAGGGGAAACTCCAAATCAGAGTCATCATTGACTCACAAGCCAAACAACTGTAAATGATGAATTAAAAGCAGTTTAAGACAAATCTACATACAAATTCTCCAGTCATTGTCATATACTATTAACTTTTCACATTAGAAGGTTCTCCTCACTGTTGTAAAAGAGCTACACAAAAATCAGAGGAAACAATGACCTCAAATTGCACATTTGATAACACTTTGTTTACAGTTCTTCAGGGTGGAGGGAAGGAATGGAACGCAATTTTCTATTGTCACCTCTAGTCATCCTGCGTGTGATAACAGTAAGTGGGTAGAAAAATTGTTAAATGCAATTGCTATTTTCTTAAATTAATGCTATTCATAACAATTCATTCTTGAGTGAAGAGGTTATATTCACTGAGTTTTTGCTGTCTCATGGGGTCTGTAATTACCTTAAAGGAAAATGCTGTCTGTTTGTTTTTTTTTCTGAAACAAACTTGGTTCTCCTTGCACAGCTACTTTAGTAATCATCTCTTGAGGCCTGATCAAAAAAACCAGTGGAGCTGTAGTGGGAGTCATTTCATTGACTTCAATAAGCTCTGGATCAGACCCATGGGGAATGAAGAATGACTTTCTCCTAATCTCTTAAATTCTTCTCCTCTCTTGTTCCAAAGCAATTACAAAACTGGTGAAATGGAAGGAATAGTTTCTCTTGGTCTCGTGCTCTTCATCAATCTTCGGGTTTATTTTAGGCTATAAATTGCCCTAATCATGGATGCTTTCTTGTTTTTCACTTACAGTGTTTAGCTGCAGAAGGCCAAAATGCATGTTTACTGCCCTTCTGCAGCTGCTGTTGTACTGAGTTTGTTTATCTGCACAGTGCCTGTCTGCTGTGGCTTCTTAGGTATTTCACAATCAGAGAAGCTCAAAACTCTTTAGTAGGGTTTTCAGATTGATAAGAGAACCAAACCACAATGTTCTGGGAAGGAATCTATCACATTGAAAAAGGTCGTTTATTTGCTGCTTTTGTAAAGGCATTGCTGAGGGCCAGCATCATAATAGCAATTTTCTGTGGCTGTGTTGTCTTGCGGCACTGCGTGTCCCACTTCATTGTTGGCAGAGCACAAATGTGTGCAGCAAATGGTTTGCTTAAGGGTGAGTCCACAATACTAGTAAGATGATACATGCAGTGGTTTTATATAGTCGAACTGTATATCCATAAACATTGTGCAGTCGATACTGTGTCATTCTACAGGCAAAGTAGTTTTAGGTATGTATCGCTACAACTGTCTGGCATTGCAGTGTTTCCAAACAAGTGCTGAGGTCTTTAGCAGGCTTCCCAAGATGCGGTACTGTACCCCTGCTATGTAAGATTCTGAGACTTCACATGCTGTGCATTGTGGCATCCAGCTGAAAGATGATGGAATTTTGAGGCTTGGAGTGAAATTTAAATTCCCATGGTTCTTCTTATCTGACATCCATCTCTTTTTTTTGCAACCTAGCCAGCGCCAGTTTCAAAACATTGGCAAGCACTGAGATGTTCATGGCGATGAATATAAACAGGCAGTTGCAAACATGTCTGAAGTCATGCAAAGTTTTCAGGACCAGGGCAATAAGGGCAGCCAAGGAGGAGCCTGACACCAAGCACACAGACTGCCCCCTGCCAGGACAGCCTTGCTCAGTGGAGTGTGGTCTGTCTTGGGCAACCAGTGATGACTGGTAGCAGGTTAGTTTCACAGATCTGGTATTACAAATTAAGGTAAAATCCCCCATGATCAAAGTCCTCTTCAGAGCATGTACAGAAGTCATTTGAAGGGACAGCAGGGGATTCATTACATGAAGGCAGTTCTCCCTTTGACAGCAAGAGCATCATGCTCCTCCATCCTTAAACAACCTACAAGTTGTTCGCTGACTGTGCTGGGTAGAACGGCTGCCTGGCTGTTGCATAGGAGCTACGTGCAGCTGCCGTGAAGACATTTTAGGCTGAGCAATACATAAAAGGTACTTGCAAGTCTGTGCATATGTAAGTCCCCAGGTTGTTTGATTTGGATGATATGGTTGCTTATGCTTGAAGCCCTGGGAATAACTCCACAAAGAAGAACCAAGCCTGCAATTGCTGTGAGAGTTTTTATGTATGCCTGTATTAAAGCATAAAGATCCTAAAAAGTCCCTTGTGCCATGCTCAGGTTCCTACATCCATGTGTGCAGCTCTTGCCCTTGCAATACCTCTGTCTGTGTCCCCCACTGCTACTGCAGAGGAGAGACAAGCTTGTTTGCTTTTTGCCTCCGTGTCAGGGAAGTCACCACCAACATTTACAGCAACTGCACAAGCTCTTCTACACAATCTTTTGTGAAAGAAGGAGCTGCAGCCATATGCACCGTATGGGGTGCCAAGGCTAGCAGACCCTGAAGGCAGACTTATCCTATAGTAGTTCAAAACACTGAGCAAATGTTGCTATGACTGGACCACAGTCACTCATGCTCCTGCTTTGAGGATTAGGACTGCTCATGGAAAAATGTGTGTTGTGCTTTTTTTGGAGCTCATCCCACATGTTCATGTTGTGATGTATAGCCTCCGTCCTCCCCTTAAGTGTGTGGCTGGAGTGGTGAACATGCAGAAATGCTTTATATGGGGGAGGGTTCATGCTTTGTACAAAAAGAGATTTCTAATAATAAACACATTTTGTGTGGGGGTGTGGTGAGTTGTTTGTTTGCTTGGCTTTGGTGTTTTTTCTAAAGAAATTATTTGTGAAAGTTCATAAGCGTTTGTCCTCAATGCACATTGATTACTGAATGCTAGGGATAAGCTATCCTGCTGCTAGGGAGACAGCATTAAGGGCTCTCAAAGTGCCTGGAATGCTCTTTGCCCTCACCTTGTGCAGAAATGCATGACAGCAGGCCAGACAGCAGCGTGCAGCATACTTGGAAGAAGGTGGTTATAGAAGCAGGGGCATGCAGAGGATGCCCGGGCTGCAGTGTGCAGGCTGTGGCAGACTCCTAGCATCTGAGTCCCTGGGCTGGAACTTGCTGCTGACTCTTCAACCTCTGTAGCAGCTGCGTCTGCAAGGCTACTTCTCTCTCCCCTGTTTCACTTCTGGAACCCTTTCCTCCACTGCTGCGTCTCTTTATTCGCCTCCTGGGATGTCCTTGTGAGCATTTTGAACGTGTCGTCATCTCTGGAGCTCTTCTTTTTCCTACGTAGATTGGATGAGTATTTGCTTAACGACAATAGCAGCCCTGTCCTTAGTTGCCATGAGATGTCAGCTGTTGGGGGGAAGGAAAAAATGAGCCATTGTAAGAATGATGCTTTCATGCCAACTGGAACAAAGAGCTTGGGTTGCTCCCCCTTCCCCCTTTGTTTCAGCTTTCTGGTTCTTCCCAGTCTTGGAGACAGCAGGACACTTTCAAAACTCTCTGCCCCTGAAGAATGGGGGATATCAGTCTACCTTGGAAAGAGGAGTTTAGAAAAACTCAGTGCAAAGCAGGCTAATGTCTGTGTCTGTTCTTACAGAGCAGGTTGTGGCAAAGGGAAAACAATGGTGCCTGCAGAGGCAAGGTGATATCTGTATGCACGCTGATACTGGCTGTCCTTACTTGAGCAGGTATCTGTTTCCCAGAAGTTGGACAAATGTAGCTGTTGCATTGGAGCGGAAGGACAACACTCACTCCAAATGGTACAATCTGTATGAGTCACTTTGAGAGAACTGTGCTGCTGTGCAATTCTCTTCCCTAATTTAGATTTCCTTAAATCTCTTTTTTGGTTCTTTTACCTTTCCCAACAACTGCAGTCAGCATGAATTGCAGAACAAAGTTAAGTGACCCAACAGTCCAGAAAGAGGTATGTGAAACCCTAGTTGCGCCTTGAATCACTTGTATTTTTGCAATCTCTGGCTGTTTTTTTGGTTGGGGGGTGTTTTTTTTTTTTAAATCCTTAGTAGTTTTTTTGTCACTATGGTTAGAGCATGTATTCCTGATTTGTTAGTATGTGCAGTGCTGCAATCCTGTTAGGTGACCTTTTAGGGTAGAGGTAAAGAGAGAGTGTCCAAAGGAAGATGGTGTAAGCATCCAGATCATGTGTGGTAGGACTGAGCAAGTGAAGCAGTCATTCTCACTCATTGTTAAGTGAGTGCTTTTTCCAGCACAGTGAATACCTAGAGTGAGAGATGCTGCCATTTTTTTCCTCTGGGGAAAAAAGGGTGATGATAATCTGTATGAATACAGCAGCACTTACAGTGTACCTGGAACCAGGTTTCCTTAGTGATAGCACTGTAAGGGCAAGAGGAGCTGTGACACAGTAGAAGCACTCCCACCTTTAGCTCTGTGGTGCACCTTGTTTCACTGACCAGCACCATAGTCTTCAGACTCTCTCTTCTCTGGCTGAACTTTCTGAGATTGGGGGGTTTCAATGTTAAATTGATGTTGTTTGGCTCCCTAATTACCTGCAGCGGGGACAGATTTTTTCCGTGACACCTGTGAAGTGCTGCAGTGGGCTTCACTGGAAGTATATCCTCATTCAGGACGCAGTAAGGCCTGGGTCTCTGTGAGCACTAGGGTCACCTGAGACTCTGCTCTACCCTTTTGGCCGTTGTTGGCACTATTATCTGGACAAGCACTTTTGTGGATGTGTTCCTCACAGTGACTGGAGCTTCAATGTGTCCTGCTGCCCACCTCTTCTTAGGACAGTGAAAACAAAGTCCTGGGTGCCACATGGGGCAGGGGCACACGCCGTGAGTGTTTGACCAGGCAAGATGGGGAATGCAACATAGCGATCAGAGATCCTCAAAACCAGATATTCTAAAGAAGGTCCCAACAGCACTGTCTGTGAGGTGAGCTCCTGTTGGGATGGTAGTGGCATGGTGACAGCATGGTGACAGGCCTGCTAATAAATGACACAGATTTTTGGAAAACCGGGGGTTGCCAGCAAGCTGGCACCAAAGTCTAGCTTTACTGGAAGGAAAACTGCTTTCCCTCTCTCTTGTGCATACCTGCTGGAAGACTCACAGGTAGCAGCAACAAAATTTGAATTCACAAGCAGCGTTTGGGGAAATAGGAAGTATGTTATGTTTGTTTGTTTGAAGTGGAAAGTGTCTCTGATCAATGCATGGTAAATCACTGCTATAGATATGCCCTAAAAGATGATACGGCGTAGACTATATGGTCTGCTGATAGACTCCAGGCATGGGGTTATATTGAGGGTTTGTCATAGACTGACCATAGTTTAGACTTTATCCACTACAGGTTTAGGTCTGATTCCTAAAATTGTTACGTGCACATGTGATCCTTTCTCTCCCTGAAGCCTCATTAAGTGTGTATTTTAGTAAATTGCTTTATGTTTCTTATACAGTTGACTGACCCCTAGTGCTTAATGGAATTTTTGGTAACAGAAGTGTTGGAGCTGCAATGGGATGATGGATAGCATCAAACTGTAGGGCTGCTTGAGAGATGCATCAAATGTGAAGTGAAAACGTGTGCATATACGAGGCGCAAACAGCCTTCACCAATACAAATAGTTCCCTATTGCCATATGAGTTAGTAAGTCACGAGAATTAATCAATAGGTTTATTCCAGGAAGTATTCTAGGGCTGAAGGGCAATATGATCATCAGCAGAAGGATGTTGGTGCTGCCAGAACCCAAGCTGCAAACTGCATAGGAATTTCAGAAAATGCACTCGATGTATTTGTAATGGCTTTACATATTTGTAAAACTGTGGGATGAATTAATTATATTCCCAGTGCTTACAGTATACAGGAATCTGAGAAGATAATATTTTCCACTGATGATGATAATAAATGTGATATACATTAAGTAGTTAAAAATACTTGAGCCAAAATTCCATAAAAATTGGCAAGTCATGTGTGGACAGTTTTTCTTGAAAACTGTCAAGAATGTGAACTGAAGGACAGTTGCTGGAAATCTGTATGTTTAGCTATGCTTCTAATGCTGCTTGGAAAAGCCAGAAGGTTTTACACTGGTTTATGCAAAAATATGTAAAATGATGAAACACCACAGGGAACTGAAATTAACACACACACACACGCCACACGTTGCTCAGTGCAGCTCCCTTCGCAGCCTTTGGGAGCCCTTTGCCAGCTGCCTCGTACTGGGGCCAGGAGGCACAGCCACTTTGTTGTCTCCCCTGCCAGGGCTGGGCCAGGGACACTGTTGTCACAGGGCTGTGATTGCCTCCGGTCTGCACCACTGCCACACCTGGTACCTGGGAAATCCCTCCACAACCAGGCTGTCACTGCTTTCAGGGCAGGGAGGCGGGGACGTTTCTCCCTGACTCCTCTAGAACTTTTTAGTATTTCCAAAATAAGGTGTCTTCTTCCATGTTGAGAAGGGAAACTTTCAAAATCCTGTGTGTATTTATAAATAAAGACATCTCTAAATATATGTGTTAAGAGCTATATGTATCTGTAAAATAAAGATATCTCTAAACACATAGTTAGAGATGAGACTGAAGCCAAATCAGTCTTGCCCCTTTTAAGCCCCAGATTGCCCCTGTCCCCTCTGAGCCAGCAGACACACAGCAGAGCCAGCTGCAGAGATAAGTCAGCCTCCCTGTGGCAGAGTGATTAAAACCTCCTGATCCGAACTCCCACAGACTCCAGCATTTCTGATCCAGATCTAGGCTTGGTGGCACAAGCTTGTTTCTAGCACTAGTGCAGATAGCTGAACCACTACAGCAATTGCAGCTGAGCGCTAGAAAATGGAAGGAGTGAGTCACATGAGGGAGATGAAAGCCAACACTAAGTGCTGTGATTATTCTATCAAAATGACTGCTATAAACACGGCTTTAAAAAAAATTCTTAGCTAAACAATACCATCAGGTGATATTAACTGGTGACACTTTCTAATCTGGGATTGTGAACTGGCTGGCTTGTGTATGCTTTGCAGCAAACTGTTGGGAGGAGAGGGGTAGCTGCACTCACCAGGCTGGAGGCCACCCAGGGTACAAGACACCGGCGCTGGAGAAGGGCTAGCAGCCCCAGATGAGTCGACACATAAAATCATTTGTGCTCCTACCGCCCCATAAACATTTTGCACGTGCCCAAGTGAGGGGCAAGGGTGATATGGCATCGGTGGATTGCATAGGAGGGTGGTCAGTGTTTCCTTGTTGGGGACCCAGGTGATGCCTGTCTGGCAACAGGGTGAAGAGCACCATGCCACAGGGCTGCTGTGATAGAGGAGTGTGCGACCGGGCACGTAATACCACTTGTCTGCTCCATAAATGGGCTTTAGCAGGGCTGGATTCTCGCATGTTTATGTAATCCAACAAATTCTTTGCTGCCAGAGCAGGAGAACTAACCTGTAATCCGCAGGGGGTTTGTAGCTCTGTTTCATGTACCTGTGCTAGCAGCAGCCAGAGGTTCACTGCAGCTTGAAAAACCTGACCAGAAATCAGTAAATTTTATGACCTGAACTGGGGTGGTTTCTGTATGGTTGCTTGGGATGGTAGTTTGAAACTGGCTTGTCCATCTGTACACACGCTGCATTTGTGTTGTTTGAGCTGCATTGCAACATAAGAGGCACAGCTATGCTTGGGCTAACTCTTGGTTCAACATTCATGGCTCAGCCCCTTATAGCTACTTTAAAACTAAAAGTCCAGTTCTTTTGTTGGCCTGATGGGTGGGTGAAACCCACTATTTCGGTGCAGTGGGTGCGCTTGCACCTGCTGTAAGCAGCTCTTCTTGTGCACTTCTCCAGCAGCCAGGTTTTATGGAGCCCACCTCAGTAAGAAGATCATGTCTTTGTATAATCAGAGATATTGACTGACCTGTTCAAAGAATACAAGAGCAGAAGAGGGAGAGATTTTTGTCACACAACTGACTTTTTAAGTGAAAGCAGGAAAGATAGACTCTGAAAAGTTACTTTAAAATGTCAAGATGATGTAAGGTACCTGCGTCCCACCCTTCTTGGGTGTTCTTGGCTCCACTGTCCTTGACCTGTGTGATTTCAGTACTATTTGTTTTGAGTAATTTTGGTTTTGCTGCTGCATGTCCTTGTGAATAGAAAACAATGTTTCTATTGGCAGCAGTTAGTCCTCCATCCACCCATGTCTCCTAAAGTATGATAAAAGCGCAGAATGAACTCCCAGTCTCTGACCTTTCGAGTGTGTGTGTGTGCGTTTTGTCACACAAGTATACTGAGAGCGACGTTTCATCCTTCAAATGCTCATGTGTTCATGCTAATGGAAGAAGTTGATGGTCGTAAGATTTGGGTCTAGCCATTGAAGATACCTCAGGATTTGGATACTTAGGTTTGATTGATGCCACTCACAAATCCAGATCTCACTTCTGTAACTTGAGAACTGACTGTGTGAAATCACTGGGAGCTCTGCCCATGCCTATTTGGGCATTATGATTTCATACTCATAGTTTCCTGGGTTTGAGATTCAGGCTTTCTAGCCAAACCAACTTTAAGTAGAGAGAAGCAGGTTACTAGTAAGGTTAGCTCTTTAGGGATTATTTTTCATTGCATGTTCACATTTCTGGGAACTCCACGCTGCAAAGCTTTGGACCAAAAGTCTTCTCAGGTTTAAAAAAGCAAGAAGGGTTCTTACAAGTTTGTGGGAGGCATCTCTTTGGCCTCTGTGTGCTCTTGGCTGTAATCATCAAGCCTATTGGGAAATGAGTGAAAATCTAGTCTTCTGCACAGAGCATCACAATGTCTGCTAGTTTGAAGCTTGCATAATTTAAAGTGTTTTAAACAATTTCTCTTTTAGAAGAATGAATCTCCCAAGATGCATGTCTGCTCCAAATGAGAGGGCTGCAGTTCCCATAACTTCTCCAAAGCTTGAATGCGGGTCCCTGCTAGATTTTTAAGCATATTCTGTCAAGTTTTGAGTTATGGGAAGTATTGTTTTTGGGATCAGATTTCATGTTTTTTGTCCCTTGCAGAGACTATAATCTTCTTTACTCTTCACTCAAATGTTGAATCACGAAATTCATAACGATTACTGGTGTCGGTAGCTGCAAAAGGTAAAAGCTGTCACTTACTAGGAGTGTTAATAGACACGTTGGATGACTTTGTGAGATGCCTAGCTTATTTTTGTTCAGCACTATTGCATAGACATGGCTTTTATCTTGCTATATTCCTAGAACCAACATCAAAACCTGCTCTTGCATCTCCCCCACTCCTTTACGGCCTAGAAAAGAAAGGGTAATGCTACTGTTCAGGAGCAATCTGAGCAGGCTGCCCAGCCCTGTGGTAACAGGGTGCATGGTGACTATGGGTCCTTCTGTGACTGGGTGTCTGCCCCCACAGTATCTTCAACTTGGAGTTGTGCGTGCCTTTTCCTAGGCAGAATGCTCCCAGTGTACACTAGAGTAGCTACTCCTTAATGTGTGACTATGGCAGGATAATTATCCTCTGATGTGAAATTCTTCTTCATGCTGTGCCCAAGGTTATTCTCATTCCAGAACAGAAAAGTATATATAAGTTATATGCCTATAAAATATGTATATAAAGTGCTGAAACAGGTAAATACTGATATTGTTTGCAAGTGGAGCAGATTGAAGCTGGAGGGATTGTAGTATTTTATGCTCACCTGAGTCTTCGGGCCCTTTTTCCCCACCCTTAAAAGGCAGTAAAAAAAAAAAAAAACTGAATGTTTTGTCAAGGTCACATAATGGTTATATATAGATATATCCTTGAGTAAGCCATGCTTTATTTGACCTGATGAAATTCTTAAGTCAAAAATCCCATGAGAATTAGACAAACTGTGGAGTTTGGACTTTTTTCTATGCATGCATGTTATTTTGGTTGGAGGTTCCCTTCACAGTACTGCTTGCTTTTATGTAACACTGTGTGAATCCCTAAATTTCTCAGCATTTCACTCTCCTGCTCAGTGAAATACAGAAAATCTTGATTTATCCCTGCCTTACATGGTTAATATGTTGCTTGTTTGCACTGTGTTGTGTGATCCCCTGATGAAAGCTATCATATGAACTCTGATAATCCAGCACGCTCATACTGAGAAGCATGCAGTCTGAATAGTTAGACATGCTTTATTCTCACTTTCAGAGAAGACAAGTCTTTCAGCATGTTTTGTTTTCAGATTTTGATCGTTAACCTTGACGCTTACAATGGTCGGAAGAGGGAGAGGGCTGGCAAGCGTGTTTCTGGTAGAGATTAACCAGACAGAGACCAGTGGAGCAGCTGGGGGGTATCCCGGCTCTTTCCTGTACAGCACACCTAGCCCAAGAGTAAGGTCTGTGTCATGTCAGGAAGGAAAGATCTGCCTCCACTTTGGCAACAAGTCTGTAAAACTAAACTTACTTTCTTGCTGTTCTTTCTCTCAGTATTGTTGGTATTTTCTTCACTTTCTTATGTCAGCTTTCTTCTCTAGGCATAAGGAGGGTCACCACTGTGGTTTCTTAACAAACCTGAGATGAAGAAGTAATGCTAAATGGTAGTCTTATAATGGCACTTAAGGGCACTTCTTTCCCTTCCTTGGGAGCAGGGAGAAGTTTTAGGATTTTGTTTTGGGCTTGATTTGCCAAGCTGTAGAAACTACATGAAACAGACAGTCTGGGTTTTCAGTTTCATTTGTTCTGTCCTCTGGTTTCATCATTTTGGAAACGTACACAATGCACAAAGTGTCTTGTTGCGACATCTTCCGATAAGACCAGTATAAAATCGGCTTGGTTACATAATTGTTTTAAATCCCCATTCTCCATAATATTCTTTCTGATTAAGTAATTTAAAAGAATATATTCAAATGAAGATGTTCTTAATCTCACTTGTTCCAGAGTGGCTTCTGTCTTAGAAAAGACTGTAGGACTTGGACCACTTTCTGCAAAGAGTCAGTGTGCACTCCTGCAGCTTGAATGTTAGTACAATCTTTTAAAAGAGGCTGATACTTATGTAGGGCCCGATGAAGTGATGCCACACTCCTGGGCTTGCGCCAGGACAGGGGTAGGGAGAAGGAGCAGGGTTCGTACCTACTGGGCTAACTCCTGGAGATGCAGAGAAATGCTCACTGGGCATATTGTGAATGAATCCCACCTACACCCCAGAAATGTTCTTTCTTAGAGAGGTTTTGCAAGTGTCTGAGCCATTTCCTGAAGTATTTCATTTTTAAATCCGATATGTTTGCTATATACCAATAGTGCTATGGTAATAAACAAGTGACAGTTCTCAAAATTAATGCCAGCGTGTAGCTAGTCTCTTTCAGGCTAAATTAAGTAATTTCAATTTCATAGTCTTGTGAGTGCAGCTATGAGGAAAGAGATTCTGAAATACCAAGTACTTGAGAGGGTTAGCAAAAAATGCAAACGTTTGTGTTTCGGGTTAATAGCTTGTGTGGATGCTGTCATTCTGCTGTCAGGACCTGTGCGTTGGCATCAAGGCTGTCTCTGAGCGTGTTGAGAGAAGTTAAAGTATTATTAATATGGGCCACATTCCACTGACGTGCAACTTCGAGGTGCTGAGGACGCCCTTGTTAAAATCTTGGCAGATCATCACAAGCATCTTCCATGCTTTTGGCCTGAGGGAGGTGTTCCTTCATGAGCTCCATTAGTCAGGAAAAAAAGAGGAAGGTTTCAAAATAAAGTTCAAACTCAGGAAAAAATCTTTTGCCTTTTTAAACTAAAGTCTGGTTCTGGGGCATGTAGTTGCAGGCACGTGCAAAGCCCTAGGAGTCATGATGAAGGTGTAAGGCTTTCTGAGAAAGGAGTTCTTGATCTCTCTGCATGGTCTGACTTCTCTGCTGAACACTTGCTCTTTGCCAGGAAGTTTTCCAGCTCTAGTGACACATTCCTAGCAATGAGGAAAAAAACACTTTACTAAACTTCAATGAACTTATAGAAAATATCTGAACTTTTACTGTAAAAATCTTTGCACTGTGCTTGTGAACTGAACACATGGGACTTTGTGTCCAACAGCAAAAACTTTAGAGCAAAATGAGGGTGTCTTAAAGGCAGTCTGCTCCTTAGTGCCTGGCCTCCTCGGGAGGCTGCTTAGGAGGCATCCTCTTTGCCTCGCCTCTTGCAGCTGCATCAGGAACGTGTTGATAATCAATGTACTGGACACCAGTTCTGCTTCCTCTTCATCAGGGGAACTCATCAGCTGTGTGAACACATCAAGAGCAGTGTCCTTTGTGGTCTTACCCTACTAGCTCCTGTCCTAAGCTTAGGTTACATACAGATGAATATTAATTTTCTGGGAAGGGAACAGACGAGCAAGCTTTGTAGAAAAAAATAATCTCTGTTACACTGAAACTTTATATCTGTTGTCATTTACTTTGAACAAGAGTGCTGGAAGCTGGTTTAAATAAGTGAGCATACTTTAAGTTCCTCTCTGCTATGTACTAAATGTTTTCAATCCTAGCTTTTGGGTACAGAGAGATAAGTCCAAAAAACATTTAGTTATAGTATGTAGTTAGCTTTACTTTCCCCTCAAAGCTTGGAATCTATTCATTTCAACAGTTTGTAAAAATAAATAAATAAATAAATCACAGTGTTTCTAGGCTTGATGAAACACTACTAACTTCTGTGTAGCTGGGGACCCCTGCTCTCCACTGTATTCTTCACAGGAGACAATTCTTGACGTCTCTGAAGATTTAAGTGGTCCCTGGAGTAGTCACCAATTCAGGCAGTACTGCAGTGTGAATATTGCTGTGGTTTTAATGCCTAAACGTCTTGGGCTGAAAATGCTGGTCTGCTTTGGTGTTGGTGGTAGAGCTTCTTCGAGGAGGAGGTTGGGCTCTAATGTCCAGGAGTCCTTGCCACCCCGTGTTTTGTGCTGCTTTGTGGTAGCTTGTGGAGGTGATGTGGAGGTTCAGTAACACCTAAAGCCAAGCATACAGGTGAGGGTGCAGAAGCAGAGTGTATAATTACAGAAGTGTTAGGCCCATGCCAAGAAGGGGTGTTGAGGGATGGCAGGTTCACATGCCTGTACGTATTCTGGGGTTTGCCTATTCCTGTATTAAGCTAGAAGTGTAAAGGTGTAATTCTCCATTTCCAGAGCTATCCAGCCTGCTTGAAATGTTCACAGCAGTTAGTTTCTCTGTTCAGAATAGGCCAAAAAGATTGGTGTGCTTTGGATGAGTGTGCCTCAATTCGTATTTCAAACAGTGTCTTCATCTTAAACCTTAAATTATCTTCTGCAAGCTGCTATGAAGAGTGAAGCGTCAGGGGAGAGGCTTTTTATAGTTGTTAACCATTATAGTGCTCTGATGTTGTATTTGTCATATAACTTTCAAAAAATAAGTACAAGCAGAGGAGAAAGCTTCCTGTTTTAAATCTGATTAGTCTGTGAACAGTTTGAGTCCAGTTGGCCTAAATCTGGGAGGGATTCTTTGGACAAATCACCTTTTGTATTTTCTACTGTTTCAGCTAAAAACAAGCAATCTTTTAAACTATCCACTTTGAAAGGATATACAGTGGCTAAATTCAACAAAATTTTAAGTACACATTGAGGGAGGGATGTTATGAGAAGTCTGGAAACACCACCGTGTGCTGTCATGAGAAAACTTCGATCAGGGTGAGGAGAAATTATCTGGGATTGATTTTTAAATTGTTAATTAGTTCTAGAAAGCAACTAAAGTGGGTAAAAATCAATTCTGCCCCATAGCTTATATTGTAAAGTAAGGGATGGTCACTCCCAACAGCTCCTTGCATGGAGATGAGAAACTACAAAAATTACACAGGACTCCTTTGCATCTCTCTGATATGTTTGCAGGGGGACTTCATGGTTCAGCAAGTGAAGTCTGAAAAGCTTGGTCATGGCCCCCATTTTCTTCCCTATGGGACCTTCAGATGGATATAATGCTGTGTCCCCAACCATTGTCCTGCACCCCACTAATAACAGCCTGAGCCAGGGTTCCTCATCGCAGGGGAAGCAAAGAGCTCTCCTGAGCAGGAAGCCACACTGTATTTGTAGCTTTCCAAACTTCCAGAGAGAGCACGTTGGTGGCAGCAGCAAGTGTGTCCTCAGCAGCTGTGCTGGCTGCAACCCACCACATGGCAGGGGAGGAAGCTACAGCCCAACCAAGGCCAATGAAGGGGAAGTGTCCTGCATACAGGGAGGAAAAAAGAAAGTATGCTGGGGTGGCAGGAAGGTCTGCTTTGAGGAGTTGTCCAGCTGAACGGGTCTCCCACAAGATATCTAGGTCAAGTTTTAAAATTGACTTGGTGCAGCATCTGCCAAAGGCAGACTCAGGAGTCTCACTCTGTCCTGTGGGGCCTTGCTGAGACAGTCAGATGTATATTCAGGGGTATGCTGGAGCAGAGCTAAGCCCAACAGCACACAGCTGTTTCACCATCTTAGAAAGTCTAACTCACTTACAAAGAGGAATTTTTGCTTGTTGATTCGTATGATTTTCTTTGGAGAGGGACAGTCCTTTGGGCTCTCTGCTTTTTCACTCATCTGTTAAAAAGCCCCATTTTGGGACATCCCAATTCTTCCAGCCAAGAAGAGCTGGATTCTGCTCCTGGCTTGCTCAGAAGTGGTTGCTCAAGAGCAAAAATGAAGCATTCCTGTCAGGAGTTGGATGCACAACATCCAATGTGCTCCCAGGGTCAGAGAAATAGGTCTCAGTCTTGAAGAGAAATCCTCCGCATGGCAGTACATTACGTCAGTACAGAACTGGACTGTCCAATTTTGCATTCCAGTACAAAACACAGCAGCCAGGTGATATGTCCAGCAATATACAAGTTTAATAAACTTCCTGTTAGACTTGTGGACAGAATAAATAGTTCCATGATGTCTGCTTAACAAGGCCAAATTGCACACCTCTCTGTATTGTAACTAGAGCTGCTACAGTTAAGGGACTGTCAACACTTCGCATCTGGATGGATGATTTAGCTGCCTTGCCTCACATCAGGGCTAATTTGGCATTTGACTTACCCAGTGCTGCTACAAGATTTCTGTTTTTACCAAGTGTAATTTACGTTGATTGACCATGTCATTCTTGGGCTTGAAGAAGGAGTTTTAAGCAGTAATAGAGTAGAAAGAAAATAAATATTTAAACATATGATTTTGCAAATACTTGGAGAATGAGAAGAAGCTTAGACACAGACACACACAGAGTCTGGAGATGGCAACTATTCCCTTTTCCTTGCTTTTAGTATTAAAAAGGTCCATGGGATTTAACTATTACGCATTAGTGTCTGCCTCCCCAGCCTTCTGTTCCATACCGGACGTACAGTGTTTGTATAGAAAGCAAACTTGTTGCACTGTGTAATAAGATTTGAATGCAAACATTTAATTAACATTATCTGTTCAGAAGCATAGCTTAAACAAAAGTTAACTTTTCTGTGCCAAAGCTGAATGAAACTTCGAAACTGAAGTTTAGTTTTTCCTTCTCTGACCAGTGCCATGGATTGATGTGCTGTTGATACAACCCCTTTCTCATATTTCACATATGGAAGTCCATGATGGAGTAGTAACTTCATTAATTTGTCCCATACTGGCTCAGTTTAATACTAATATTTTGACCTTATTCCCTAGGAAATATTCTTCCTGCTGTGCAAACTTGGAAAGCGTGACCAACCCTGCGGTGTGAGCCACATTTATGACAAGCTTTCAGAAAGATAATATTTCACATGTAAATATACGGCTGTTGGTTCTTAACACTTTTCTTATTATCAGAAAGAGGTATGGCCTGTCATTGTCCTGTGTTTTTTGTTCCTTTCTTTCCCTTCTTTTAGTGTTCTGAGATTCATATTTCGGCGTGCCCTGTGACCCAGGAGTGACAAGGATGTGAGTCCTGTGTGCAGCTCACCTCACCTAGGCTGACAGAATTTTGAACCTCAGATCCCAGGACAGAGAACAATCATATCTACAAAGGTATTTAAGCAACCAGTTCCTTTAATCACTTTGTGCATCTAAAGCTCTGTAATAGATCCACTGGCCTCCATTAAATAGGTATGTGGAGAAGCCGGGGCATCGGTTACACATTGACCAACCCATGTAGTCTAACTCAGTGATCACTGAGGTGGAATCTGCCCCATTATCTGAAGAAGGAGGAGGAAACTGGGCTAGAAATTATGTTTTCTGAAAACACAATACAAATTCCTAACTCAGTTTTCAGTCAGGAGAGCATGTTATTGTTGAACAATTGATACTGCTTCATGGAAGCTTATTTTCGGTGCCTTAAGGGAAATTCAATTAAGTGAACTTCTATTTTAAAACACAGCTCTTTCCTGTCACTGAAGAAGCAATAACAATTACAGAACATGGGATTTTCTGGGAGTGTTGGTTGTTTGTTCTCATTGATCTTCATTTTGCTGCCTCTATTTAAATCATATCTATAGCATTCCCTGAGGCAGCCCACTAGAGACCTAACCAATTTCCCTGGTGACTCCAGGCTGGTGTATACTTGCTGCCCATTAAGGCAAGAAGGAGGGCATATCCCACAGCTGCTGGCATCAGTGTTGGAGGTGCTGTGGTCCTGCAGGACAAGACTGTACATGACAGTAGCTGAGGTTTGTGCTGTACTTACCCATAGGCTGCTGCTGACATCCAGATGAGCTGGTTTCCCTACATAGAGAACTGCTTCTGTCACTAACCAGCCCAGAAACCAAAATGTTCACAAGTGGTGCAAGTCCGTTGTCTAGTCCTTGCCTTTCCACACTCATCGCAGCTCTGCAAATGCAGAGATTTGAATCTAACATGACAAGAAGTGTCAGAATTGGGGGTTAATTCTCTGTGAAATTATTTCCTTGATGGGATGCTGCCAGGAAGCTTGACTCTGCATTCTTTGGACACCCCAGATTCCCACAAACTGTGAGGAGAGGACTGTGTGGGCAAGGAATGCGATATGAGCTTGTAATCTTTTCAGTTAGAGATATCTTAACACATAAGTGGGATGCTCTCAAGAGCCTGCTGTGCCAAAAAGATGACCCTTCTAGGACTGGAACCATTTATAGAATGCTGATTTTTAGTGCAGAGTACTTTTTTATAGCTGACTTCTATAAATGTGAAATACCAGGCCAATTAGGCTTGACAGTGCTGACAGAGCCTTAATTAAATCAGTGTGAACAGTATCAGTCTTGCATAATTCTGTTTCCATCAAGAGCATCAGAAATTGTGATTTTTTTTTTACTTTGTCCCTTGCAAGAGATGAAGCTTTGACAGGTTATTCCTGTTTCCAGTACTGCTGGTTCATTAGTTTGTGTCCATAATTCTGAGGTTTCTATTCCATTGCCATCTCTCTTCAGTTCTCCGTTTTGCTTCCGTAGCATTGACATTTTGGCTCATTCCCTTCGGTGCTATACACTGGCTACAGAGAGATCAAATGTGCCTTTCCTGTAACCTTTCTGTCCCTTGATTTAACCACAGAGGGCACAAATCTGCAGTCCTACAACAAGGATAGATCTTGAAAAACACTAACAACCAAGAGTTTGAATTTGGTGCTCAGCACCTCTTTTTTTCTTTCCTTTTTTCCCTGTGGAGACTAGGCAAAACCGTCTTTTAAGCACAGTGGAAATTCAACATGCAAATAGACTGCTGAGCCAGGGCTGCTCCAGGATGATGGCTACCCACGTGACTTCTGTGAAATGGGTGCCGATTAGTTACTAGTATTTTAAGAGCTAAAGGTGATGAAATGTCTGCTCTTGCTGTCAGAGACTCGCCTTTTACCTGTCTGCCCGTGCACAAAGGGGGACTGCTGCATGCCAGCCTCTGAGTCTTGCAGCAAGATGAGGGCAGCCTTGTGTGTGAAAGAGCACAAGCTAGGGCAAAACCCTCTGGTTCCTGCAAAGATGAGGGGCAGGCCCCCTCATAGTAACTCATTTATTTCTCTGGTTTTGATACCTGCCAAAGCAGATGGAAACAAGAAGCAAAAGCTGCCTCTCCACCGTGGCCTTTATGTGAAGCAAGGGCAGGAAATGCTCATGTGATTTCTGCAGCTTCAGCTGGCTGGGCTTCTCCCCACAGGACTGCAGTACTGAATGCCAGTTGTCCCTGTGTCTGGACGGCTGGGGAGCACCCACTGTTGGCAGAGTGGACAGCATGAATCTGGCTTCATCTGGCCTGACACCACTTGTGGGTCCCCCCGGGAGAAGGAAATTCCCAGCTGCTTCCAAGGACAGCTTGAAGTCCTCTCTTCTTGTGGAATGGTGCAAGGGGAACTTAACCTGGACGTGATATCTGGGATCTGGCCTGAAATCTCCTCTTCAGCTCAAGAAATAGTTTGCCTGTCTCTCTCTAAACATTTTTGGCTGTCTCTGCTTAAAAGCTTTATATAATTTCACAAAACTACTCACACATCCAGCACTGCAAAACAGATAAACAGAGAGAGGAGCTGAGTGTGTATAACAGGCTGGAGTACAACCAGAAATGCTTAAAGCCTGTGATCAACTTGGTAGCACACAGGGACCACCAGGGATGGTCACGTGGGTTGATTTGAGTTCTGCTCTCTCGTTCTCTTTTCTGCTTTCTTATCCCATTTACATCCTTGATCTCTGAGTTAATCATTCTATGATGACATAGGCCTAATCAAAACTTGAGCTCATCAGTAAATTTTGCTAACATCTTCAGGGAATGTGTGGGCCAGGCTTTAGTCTTGAAAGTGCCACCATGTCCTGAAATTCCACTATTTCTTAGACTGTGGCTCATCTTTCTTGTCTGTTCTCCCTTTAGTGTCCTGATGATATGTGTTCAGAATCAGACCACATGATGCAGAATGCAAATAAAGAGATTTTGTGGAAGACTACCAAAAGATTGTAATCTTCTGGTCTTATCTCTCATTCCAGACGTATCCTGAAATGACTTGTTCTTTCTTCTCTCTTTATTTCACAATGTAAGCATTTCACAGAGGAGGTGACATCTTTCAGTGCTTTAGCATTTCATCTCCCTATGTCTTCACATTTTTTTCCACTTTCTCATCTGCATGTTACAAACTTAATTGAACTGCACAATGACTTTAAAAATACAAATTCAAACAAAGACTAATGAGGATGTTTCTTGGCAGTTGGTCATTGTTTTGCCTTGGGCCCATAACTTTGCTTGCCGCTCTCCACTGGGTGCTGAATCCATGCTTGTGTTTAAAGATAACTGCTCCGAGCATGATTATATCACAGTTTCTGTGTATGCTTTCAGAAGGGTTTAATGTTGTATAATCTGTTCATTGTAACCACATTTGCAGACAATAGCAGGCTGCAGAATACAGTGCAAGGAAGTGTTAGCAAATCTTGTTCCTGTTCATTCCCTGTCATTATATTTAGGTTACATTGAGCCAGTGTAAGAGAACACAGAAAAGAAACGTGGGTTCAAAACAATGGTTTCAAATGTAGCCAGTTTTGTTAGTCCACAAGCAAAGGTGTCAAGGCCTATATGCAAAGTATGTGGTATTTTTCCATCTGAACCTGCTTGTGAGAACTTTTTAGTGATTAGGTAAGACTTTTTTTTTTTTTAACCTAATCATCCAAATTGAGTAATTACGCAGATTTGGCTGGACCAGCCTTACATAAAGGCATCGGGGAATAATTGCAGCACCTATCTTTTTTCTCTGTGTGATTTCAGGTAAATTTCTGCAGCGCCATGTGTCGTGCAAGTGTGAACAAGAAGAGTTGGTCTTCTGAGAGCAGCGGAAACTTCCCATTCTTCTTGTCGTCTTATGACCTGTTTTCCATAAGCAATACCACAATAATTTTGTAGCCAAGCAACTGGTCATTATTTACCTATTTCTTCTGTAAGTATAATTATTAGTTGAAGGAGTCACATTCGATTCAAGATTAGTATATAAGTGACTTTGCCTTAGTTTCCTGTCTTACTAAAGATACAGGTGATGTTTAAAGAGTTGAGAATTGATGTTCCTTGAAAGACCTGTTCCTTTGAATTCCTCCTGTAAATGAACACCTTTAATTTCTGAGTACTACATGTCAGCAAAATCCTGAACCCATCCTGAAGGCGTGTTATTGCCACATAATGTGCACGGGTCAGATTCATCTTTTGCAAGACTAGAAAGGATCTGAGCTTGCCTCAAAGTGTACTTCTGGTTCCTAGAAATACTCTTGCTAAAAGATAAGCAAAATGATGTAATCATGGATGTCCACTGGGTATTCTGGATTGAATGAAATCCTGCTAGTGAACCATGGGAATGGTCATAGAAGAAAAACTCCAGATGGGCTGATCATAAAGCAGACACTTAACGAGGTTTCAAGCTGGGGCATCTGAGAGAAGAGCTATGGACCAAAATGCTAAAAAGAAAGGATGTATTCATCCTAGTGAAAGCTCTTACCTTTGAAACTGTATAAGTGGCCAGGGCCCCTTTCTGAGGAGAAATGCCCTCTTCATTTGGCCAGTGTTAATTAATGAAAGTATTTCCCAACCAGTCCACACTTGGACTTAAAGGCAAGTTTATGCAGTTAGTTACTGGGTGGGAGGAGAGGCCTACTGGAGAGCTGTGTCCCTGGGAAGGGCACTGTGGAAATCCCTTGTGTCTGTGTGAGGCTTTAGTGTGCCCCTTGTTATTTTTGGTAATATATAAATTTACAGCGTAGAGAATAGAGTCAACCTTGAGTTTGCTCTATGTGCCATCTACAGAGACTTCTTCCTCTGTTGAAGCCATCTTTTCGCTCTGCATTTAATATAAACAGCGTGTTTAGAAATGCATTGTCTGGGCAGATCTGACATCATAACCAAATTCTTTAAAATAAAATGTTTAGGGGGAATCATGTGTCAGCTGCCTAGCACTGAAATGTATGGAATGGAATTAAGCAAACCTTTTCTTAATTAAAAAATGAAAATGGATTCTGAACTTTATCTAAGGGTCACTTTGGGATGATTTCTAGACAGAAAAAATCTTGGCTTTCTGGCAGGACAGCTGTGAGGGAGTGTTCTATTCATTAGAACACAATTTGTCCAAGAAAATATGTTCCAAGTCCTAATCAATTTAGATGAAAACCTACTGGACAGGGTTCAAGCAGGCCAGTTATGGAGTCTTATAAAGCCAAACCCACATGTCTCACTGGGCAAGAGGCAAGATAATCTTAGCTTACAATGGAATGTTTAAATTTATACAGCTAAGATACTGACATAGGCACAAGGGTTGGTTCTTTTGTGTGTGTGTGTTTTGTTGTTGTTTCTTTTTTTTCTTTAAACAGAAACATGTGAAGAATTAGAGGTTTTAAAGTAAGAGAGGGGAATGGCCCTTTAAGATATATTTGCTCGTGGACAACGGACTGCAGCCAGATTTTTCCTTGCTTTAGCGTCTATAGAAAGGTTTTTGGAAAAGGCCAGCTTCCAAAGCACTAGAAATTTAGGTGTGCCTCCAAATGAAGGTCCTTGGCATCACAGGCTTTTGCAGAGCTTTTAAATTCCCAGCTGTATAAAGATATGTTTTTGTGAACTGCACTACCAGTGAAATTCAGCAGTTTGGAGAAACGGTTGCACAGTTAGCCCTTGGGAAATGATACCATACACAGCATTGTTCATCCGTTAAATGTACGCTCTCTATGATGACATATTGCTACTGAGAACAGAAAACCACAGAATAACTACCCCCCAACCTTCCTGGTGTTAATGGTGTTAATATTTTAGGGCTTGCTTTTCTGTCATTCATTTAGTTTCTCCATTATTACAGCTAACATTTCAGGTTGCAAGAGGGCACTTAAATAACTTAGAAATTACGTATTTTCAGATTGACATTAAGAATTCCTACAGAGATGAGACATAACCTGAGAAATCTTTTAAATTGTGGAATATTTAGTTTCTTGAAGTGTTTTTTCTAGTTTGCATAGTCTTAGCCAAGGTTAATCTCCTCTGCAAACATGAGTCAAATTCATTTTAGCAGTAACTACCTATGCTTGGTAAACAGCCACAGAGGCAAGTTGATCTCTAAAGTGCCAGTTTACATCTGCCTCTTTGCTCATGGATCCTCTGCTCTCCTGCATCCATTGCTGGGAAGTGACAGATACACCATTTCTCATCATACTCTTCTGGCACTTGAAGGCCTTCACTGTCTTCAGAAAAATATTTTTCTTTTTAGATGTGACTAGCCCTATCTACACCCCAGGCAGTCCCTCCATCCTTAACTTGTTACTCACCGGCCAAGGCCTGGATCAGGAGCCATCTTTTCTCATCACGACTCCTGTAACTTCAAGAGGCAATGAAACACCCTCCACAGGTCCTCCTCTCTCCACCAGCACCATCCTTAATATCACCCGTGCACCTGTGGCCACCCTCTTTGTTCAAAAGGGAACTTGTCCACATGACTGGGGCTGGATGTTGAAGAAAATAGAGGAGCATACAGTATTGTTAAGCAATTTGTGGTTAAAGTCACAAACTCTTGAGACTCCTTGACTACTGTAAACACCAGCGGTTCATTGTCTCACAGCCTCTTCCTTCCTTCACGCCCCGCTCTGCCAAGTCAGCCACCTGAGACTCTGCTTATTGCTCTTGTTTTCCCTGGCTCTTCTCACTTGTTTACTTAAAATCTCTTTCCCTCCCCTGCCCTTCATTTGAATTTCTTTCACGAGGGTCTTATAAGGACACCTACTTTTCGCAAGCAAGTTTTATTCAGAATTTCCTGTGAGCTAATAGGCAGTTATTTTCTTTTTTTTTTTCATGTTTTGAAATAAAAACGTGAGCATTTCTTAAATGCCCCTTTCACAAACTCTGCTTTAAAACAAACCTTTTTTCTTCAGAAAATAATGGTTTTAAAGCCCCAGTTTATAAGACAAACACCATACTAAGGAGAACGGGTACTTTGGATGCAGCAGGACGGTATGTCACCCAAGGGAAAATAGCCAACATACTGCTGAAGCTGACTGCATATTTTCATTTTAAAAAAGCACTCAAGACTAAAAACACCTGTTAGAGAGTCTAGCTTCTCAGGCTGATTTAGGAGGGCCTAGTGCAGAGTGTCCTATCAAAAAGCACACTTATTTTCACAAGGCAAATGAATCAGTTTTTATGTGGCAGGGCTACAGTTCATTGGGATGAACTCATTAAAACTTTGTACAACAAACCACAAGTGAGAGGTGCAATATTTCATTATTCAAACTCAGAGAATAGACAGGCGTCCTATGGAAAAGTGAGTCATATTCTCTGTAGTACATTCTGTTCATTCTGCTATAATAAACACGAGTGTTTGTTTGCTGAGCCCATTAGCATCCAACTATAAACTTGATTAGGAGGACGAGATCCTCGGCCTGCTGCTGGGTTAGCGTGCGCACTGCCGTTTGGTTGTTCAGTTGTGTAACAGCACCAGTCATGTCAGTCTGCCATTCCAAAAGGAAATAACAGCACTTTCCTCATTTCTTTCAAATCCATCCCAAATTTCTATTAAAGACATCAAAGCAATGACTTTAATACTTTCCATGCTTTCCAAATGACTCATCTTTTACAGAAACTGCTGGGAAATAAGGCACCACCAAGGTTCCTTAATTTCAGGGTTTGAGACTTTTAAGAATTTCATGGAAAAAAGTCAAAACAAGAAGCCACAAATCCATCTTCTCGTAAAACTATTCTCCATGTTTTATATGTTTGCATCAATTTCTATGCTACTAGTTTGATTTGGTTTTACAAGCTACAAAAAATGTCAGAAGAAAAAGCAGATTCTTAGTCTAGCTGTTCTCTTTGTGATCTCAGAAGAGAAGGTAATTGTCATGATTAGAGAAGGTAAATTATCTGATCAAATGTATTTATTATCATTGCTGGAAGATGACGACCAAAGGAACAACTTTTAAATAGGATGATGGTTGGCTGTGTCCAGAACTAGTAGTGAAATATGGGATTGTCTGCTGGAAACAAAGGGACTTCTGGGAAGGAAGTTCCTATGCAGCATAAATAGTATTTTGGAAATCTGACTCTTGCCCAGTTCTAAGAACGGGCAAGGTCTCCAAATTTTGAAATGCTTGCTGCATTTCTAATGACTCTAGATGCGGTGGGGAGGGATTGCTGCTGACTTCAGTGGGAAGAGAGTTGGAGATTAGCCATGGGTTAGAGAGTGGTTATAACTGCAGTCAGTTCTGCTGAACTGTTTCATCTATTTCCATAGACCCGCTTGCTTATTATAATTATTTGTCTAATGCAGCGCTCCTGGAAGCGAGGTCAGTATCCTGCAGTATCTGAAAGGAAGAGCTGACGATGATCAGTATCCACTATCTGACAGGAAGGTATTTTCCAGCTTCTGATGGTATGCTAAGTCTGTGCATTTTACTGACTTTTTTTCTTCTACATTCTATTCATTTGTCAGAGGGGCAGTGGCATATGGTTACAGACTCTCTTTAGTGCAAGATTCACCGAAAAGCTGTGAAGTGACAGTATGAGACTGCAGGTAAAATGACAACTTCACTCCTTAAACATACATTGGAGATTCAAAGTCAGAAATAAGGAGTCTTTCCTCTTTTACTTAACATTTTAAAGCATTAGAGTGTTTCAGGTTCTGCAGATCACACAATGGAAAATATCTGGTTGTAAATTTAGGGAGTGTCCCTAATAATTGGATTTTAAAATAAATTCCTCTTCAAGGTACCCAATTACCAAAATCTGTTCCTCTTTTTAAGTCCCATGTTGTAGGTATTTTTAGCAGTCAAGGGAAATACTGTATTGTCCCTCCTCAGTGTCTCCTCATGCCTTTTTTTTTTTTTTTCTCCAGAGAAATGTATCAGAGTCATGTCAGAGGCTCTCGTCTGCACCTACATGGATGAGCCAGCCCCAAAAGCTGGTCCAGCTCCAGGTTCCCAGCAAGATTCCTCCAATCGCATAGCAAAGCAGCGGACAAAAGCTCTCCTCACCCACTGCAGTGCTTCAGCTTACCTCTGTGAGTCATGCATAGTGGGCAGGCATCTCCTAATTATAAATGGGATGTTCAATAAGCCTGAGGTTTTTAATATTTGGATGTTCACAATTATTGACAAGAAATAAAATGCACTGACTACCATTATTAGCTACGTACTAGGAAGAAAATATAGTGCTTGAAAACCTTGAACAGAGCCAGGGTATCTTAGTAGGTTCTCTGGCATGAGTGAATGGTTAGTGTCACATTTTTCTAGGTAAAATGCAGGAAGTTTATCTAGTAACAGAGCCTGTTGAATCCAGACCAACCTCAAGTCTCATAATAATACCTACATGCACATGCTTGTGTTGTAGATGGAAATACCACATTTAAAAAATGGAGAATGACTTGATTTCTTCTATTTATCGCTTACCTTTCCCCAACAGCAAATGTCTTCTTCCCATTATGGAAATTGTGACCCTGCGGCCACCTGGTTAAAGTGATTTTTTAATATTTTTTAAAAATCTGCTTTCCCTGGAGAGAAGGATGCCGTATGTGTGTAGGTGCTTTGAAACAGGGGTATTGGTAGCTGCATGTCCTGGTCTTTGCCACGATTGCCCCCACTGAGGCATGGGCGTGCGAGGCTGTTTGGTATGTGCTGCTGCAGAAAATGCATATGTAAGCACAATATAGTATCTGTGGGTGCAGGAGCATCTCTTCAGGGATTCTGTTGTTTGATTTGCTGATGCTAGCAGTCCTGTGAAGAAACTTTTAGTTGTTTCCCACCTCGGTTTGTTTATCTTCAAAACAGAAATAAGGAACTTCCCAGAGAATTCAGAGCTAAATTTTTAATTACTCATAGCTCTTGTGTACCATTGAACAGAGCATGAGCTGGAAATCTTTGAAGCTGCATACCAACATTTCTGTGATTTAAACACCAGGGGAGCTCCTCTTCTGAAAACACTGCTGTATTCTCCTGGCTATGTGTTTTGTGACAAGCCTGCTGAGTTCAGCCTTTGGCACACACAGTTGCAGCACCTAGACTCCATGATCCTTTTCCATGTGAAGGCCCAGGTTTTGCTTTGGGGGACTATAGGAGCAGGGAAAGCGTCTATCGTGTGCACTACGTTTTGAGGTGCAGGAAGCAGCGTTTAGCAGACCTGTACTCTGCATTGTGTAGGTGCAACCTCTACATGCACAGGTGGTGGCCCTCTACCAGCATCAGCACTGCCCTGACCCAACCCCCAGCTGCGCTGTGTCGGGTCTGGGGCTGTAGGCATGCACAGCACCTCCCAGACAGGCTGGAAGGTCGGTCAGGTCACCCCCTGCCTCTTGGTAACAGGCCCTGATGCTTTACCGTCAGCTCCTAGGAGGCTGCAACATTTGAGCTTATGCTGGCTGCCCCAGCACACGGAGGTCAAACAAATTGAATTACTCTTCAAATTAGCTGAATACAGCTTTGATCACTGTCCATTTGAGACCTTGTGTATTTTAACTGGAAAAATACATGCCATGTTCCAGCCACCTCCTCCAGCCAGGGGAGCAGTGATGCCACTGGCAAATGCATACACTTGCTGAGCATTACTTAGCTGGAAAGTTATAACTGAAGTGTGTCCTCTATCTAGAATGATCTCAGCTTCTCTGGGCCTATCTCTTACAGATGTTAATTCCTAACTATTATCTTTACAAGTTCCAACAGAATAGTAAGCTGCAGTGAAGAGGGGATATGTTCAATTTAAGCAATGAGATTACCATGTTCTGAATGAAGCCACTTTTATTAATAATTACCTCTCTGCCGTGACTTTAAATTCAAACAGCTGGACAGCCTCTGCTCTTTATTAATTTCCTTGGATCCATTGGCATGAAGCCCTCAATTCCTGTGATGTAATGGTATAAAAAGTTGGCTCCTGTCTGAGCTTCCACCCACAAGTTCTATATTTGGAGCATGGCAAATTTCTGCAGATTCCAGAGACAGGCTATGCTCAAGACGTGCTGATGCCTTCAGTCCCATCCCATTGCACCAAACAACAAGATTGTGTGCTTTTTATAACTGGGATCATAAATATGACTCAGATGCACATGTTGTCTATGTAAGCACTTGGGGCTGGCTATCACTTTATGGCACTGGGAAGAAGCCAAGCCAAATAAAAATTGTTTTGAGTAAATATTACATTTCTAGAGCATGAATAACTTTTCTCTGCAGCCAACGTGTCACTAATGGGAATAAGGAAGAAGACGGGGTGGGGGGAAAGCAGTAACTAAATCATCTCACTAAACACAGACAGTCTGCAGCAAGACCTGTTGTTTCGACTTGTCTGGGGTGTAATATCCCAGATAATTCGTAGCAGGTCTCAGCAAGGCCACAAGTGATGGAAATAAAAATAGCTATATAGTTCAGCGCCATCCTGCTGCACAGCTCTCTCTTGGGTAAGATCTCTACCAGTGGTATGTAAAACAGGCAACTGAAGAACCAAGTGTCCTTCTCTCCCCAGCTCTCAAATCAAGCATGTGGATTGCTCCACAGAGATCAGCGTTGCTACTCACATGGTCAGCACTAAGCATGTGCATATGTCTGTTCAGGATCTGGGCCAAAAGGAAGGATGAGTTTTTCATCTTGCGACTTCAGGACCCCAGGGGATGTCTGCATTGCAGAGCACGGAGAAACAGAAAACGAGTTGTCATGCAGCTTTGCGCTGCTGCACCAGAAGGTGAAGCAGCTCGTCGGCAGCTCTCTGGGGCAGTGATGTGCCATCCTGCCACTAGCACGCACCGCTGCAGGGCTGGTCAGCAGAGCTGCTGGCTCTGCTCCAGCTCTTCCAACAACTTGTTATGTCTCGGGTTCTTTTCCCTCCCTGCCCTCCCCCCTCCCCCCCCCCCCCCCCCCCCCCCCCAAAAAAAACCCTAAACTGCCTTTGAGCAGTGCTTAGTGAACAGGTTATGAAGTGCTTCATATACCTGAAAAGGGATAAGAGCAATGCTTTGTTTTCTAAAAACATACATAGATGAGAAAAAAATTACACTGATGCATGGAAAAGGGTAAGAAATTAACAAGAAACATTGCCTCATAACAGGAATCTTCAAGTCTCCCAAAAAACAATAGCCAGACAGAAGTACTGTGTGAGAGTCTAGCTTTGAAATTCATTAGTGGCTTTCCCATTTTCCTAATGACTATGTAATCATGAGTATTCATGCAGGTTGCACCTGTGAGTCTTTGTATTATCAGATGAGTGCTTTCCTGAACTTTGCTGTCTTTTCCTCTTTGTTGTAGACTGCTTTGGCATAGGAGGAAGAAAACCTGACTTTAGAGAAGGAATTCAGGAAGCAGCAACGTTCCAGGAAGATTTCCGAGTCAAACAGGAAAGCAACTGGATTCTCAAAGTGCATATTTCAGAGATTCCCCAAAACATTTGGCTACAGAGTTGGAGCAGGTGAGTGTGGAGGCATCGAGGGCACGCGATGTTCTCTGTCCCAGCCGTCCCTATCAGAAGCATTTGAGGAGCTTTTCTGTGTTGTGGGCTGGACAACAGCTTGCAGATAAAACATTTCAAGGGCTGTGAGCCCTGCAATAATGACAGCCTTGACGTCAGCAGACCTGCACCTGCAGGGAAAAGGGCTGAGAAATCAGTGCCTGTTTGCCCAGCTAAGGCAGCTTTGACTGTGTTTCCAGTATCTGGGAGATAAGTCTTTTTTTCCATGTTTTACAAAGCTGCCAGTGGTTATTTTCTGCCAAGAGAACAGCCCAAGCAATGTATGAGGGACTAACTCCCTCCCCTTTGTAACGCGTTTTACAATTCAGAGGAACTTTTGTAATACAAGAAAGTGTTTTTACATAGAAGAGCTTATAAATCGTTAGAACAGTCAGAAAATCCTAAATTGCCTGTAACAGACAAGAAAAAACAATGAAAATAACATTGTGTATTGGAGAATTTACAAAAGTGAGAGCTGAAGATCAGTTTCCAAGACTGAAAACATGTTCAGGGACTCCTGTTGCACTTCATGTTTAACACAAATACTCTAGCATTCAACAAGTGAATTGCACCCACCTGCAAAACTTATTGCTCTGTTTTGCAGAGCTTAAGCTCTGAAAACTGTCTGGAGAGACAGTGTCAAGGTCAGTCCTGTTTAGGTTTACCAGGATGTTCCTGGTCTCCAAGTGCAAAAGGGAGGTGAAAACTTACCTGGGGTTGAGTCAGCAGCCTGAATTAGAGATGATGAAAGAGGGCTTGGCTGGAGTGCGGCATAATTTTATGACTATTGCCATGAGTTTTCATGACACTTTGGGGCTAGCTACGTGGCAATTTAACTCTTGCTAATTAGAAATCTAAGGGCTGCTTCAATTTGTAGTTGTTACCCAAGATCACAAGAGGTTTTCAGGCCACCAGGGATTAGGCATTAAAGTTGGAGGAGCTGAAGGGTTCTTTGCGAGTGGCTGGCAGATGGTCGTGCCAGAAGGCTCTGGTCGTGCAGGGGTTGCCCTGGTCGGAAGGACCCTTCCTGAGGCCTCAAACAGCAAACTCTGATCCGCACATTGCGGACACAGTTTCAGCTTACCGTGGTATTGCTTAAAGAGTTCTCTTTTTAGGAATAGCTGAGTATTTTGCAAACACTTACTGGTCTCTGTGCTTTTTTTTGTGGACAAATATCAGTCATGTTTCATCAGTAGGAAACTGAGGCATAAGGAGGTTAAGGGACCTGACGAAGGTGATAGCAAGTCAGATTGCTTGGAATTTTGTAGCTCTGAAATATCATCTTTCTAAAACAGGAAACCCTCCCAGGAGTAGTAGGTTTTCATTAAAACAACAGTTCAAACCTGTCGATCTTGATATATCAGGAAAACAAGGAATGTAGAAAATGTGAGAGTTAGCTTAGTCTCTCTTAAACTAAACCACCAGGTTCACGTTCCTACAGAGAAACAAATACCCTGCAGGCATCATGGTGTCTTTGATTTATTTTTGGAAGTTGAACCTCCTCCCCTTTCGGTGTCTGAACTAAGAAAAAAAAAAAAGAATTTGGGGGCCAACAAAAGGTTTCTGGAAAAAAAAAAAACAACCCCCCAGTCCCACTTCTCAAGTTTATGACATGAGCAGTTAAGCTAATGTAATCCAACTTAGCCTCCCCTACATTTCAAAATTGGATTAAAGTTCATAAGTTGTTGAGGGAAAATGTTACCCAACAGAGTAACTATATGACTCTCAAAGTACAGTTGGGCCTTTGCAGCTGTGGGTGCAAGACCTTGGTTTCAGTCACCTGAATAAATCAAGATAACTAATGTGCCCAGTGTGCGCGAGGGGGTGAGATGCACTGCTGCTCCTCAGCCCTTGCAGTTAGGTGGAAGCCCACCAAGCTGTGATGACTGTGTGAGCTGACAGCCTTGTCATTCATAATCTCCCTGGTTTTTGCTCTCTTTGCTTTTTTTTCGGTGAAGTAAGTCATATGAACCATAAGAAAGGGTTTTGGTTTGGTGTTATGTGTGCTTTCCTTGCAAAAAAAGGCTGAGTTTTTCTTTGTGCACTAGCAGTGTTTTGCTGCACGTACACAAGTGACGCAGCTCAAAGCATGCTACCAGCTCAGCTGTAAAACACTCGCGTAGTACCGCATCTGTGTGAATCTGCCTTTCAAAACAGGATCCGCAGATGTGATTAATTACAAGTCTGCAGAAGAGACGCTTTGCTCTTGTGAGCTGTTTTCAGCATGCCTGCGCAGAGGGCCGTGCGGCGGTGTCCGGCTGCCATCTGGCGTCCAGCGCCCAGTGGGGGCCATGGCAGGGAGCGCCCCACAGAGCATCCCCCAGGCCACCCCAGCCTGACGACAGGGCTGCTCAAGTGGCAACCTCTGGTTGACGTCCAAGCCGTGAGCAAATCCTGACCAGACTCACCAGGGCCCCCTGCCACGCTATCTCCTGCATTCCTGCGGCAGATCTGGTATTTTCTTATTGTTCTCCCCGTCTCTGGGGGAGCAGCTGCAGCTGCCTGGCCGGCCTGCCAGGGCAGGAGCTGGCGGAGTCCTGTGCTGCGGGTCCCAGAACTAGCCGGGGGCTTTGGAAAAACTGTGTCAGTCTTCTCGCCCTGCTTCAGCACGTAGGGAGCCAGGGCTAGTCAGGAGGGCTGAGGTTAAAAGGAGAAAAGAATGGAGAGCTGGAAGAGCAGTGAGTGGCTGTGCCACACCGTTAGCCCAGAGATGGTGCACGCTCAGTGCGTGCTGCCCTGGGCCCAGGAGCTCTCTGTTAAAATTGCACCAATACACAGCAAGAGCACATCTGGTTTGCTGGGTGGTGAATGCCTGCGAACTGGTACGCTGTTGGTAGACTGCAGTAGGGACAAGCAGGGACATCGGTAGGAGTGACTGGTTAGAGCTAGGTGAAGAGGGGAAACAGAGCCAGAACTGTTGTCAAAGCCGTGCAGGACTGGTGTGGTCTCTGCATAGAGCAGAAATGCCAAGGGAGCAGTCTGGCCTGGTGAGGGCATGTGGCACCCAGCATGGTTTTCTTTTTCCCTTTTTCTTTAGTGAGCTGTTCTGCCAGGCTGGTTCCTGTGCTGTGCCCCATGCCAGTGCCCAGCCCTGGGCTGTTTATCCCCTGGAAATACAATTTCAAGGAATATGTGTTCTGGATCTTTTCCTGCTGGCAGGGAAGATTTCCCACCCGGAGGAAGCCTCATAGCAGTTGCTGGTTTGGCTCTTACCATATGTAAAGGTGACAGTGAAGAGAGCATGTGGGAGCACGAGCAGGCAAGTTTCTTTTGCAAGCATGACTGTGTACGGCTACATTGCAAGACCAGCAACCAGTCATTTATGTGATTTATGCCTCACTGCCTCCACTTTCCACACGGTACAAGAACAGGGACAGAGGAAGTGTGGAGAGCCCTTTGCTTAGTCATGCTGGGGTTAAGCCAACGGGAAGCCTGTGTGGACTAGCATGAGGGGATAGTGGCTCCCAGCAGGGTCCCAGTGGGGTGCCTGGGGACTCTGTGGGTAGGACTGTGCCACCAGCAGACACATGGGGAGTGGGGCTCCAGGGCCATGGCAGCTTGGAGTGATCGTCATCTCTGGCCATACATCTCATCTGCCCAGGCTGCTCCATGGGCCAGCAGCAACCCACCGGGCATTTGCAGCCCCTGTGAGCAGGCAAAGTCCATGCTAATACAAAGCAGAAAATGCAGAAGATGCCACCTGCGTGCCTGCAAAGATCAGTCCCACACCAAGTGTGCAGGCCCTGCAGCCCCACTCAGCTTTTCGGGGGGAACCTGTGTTACAGCAGGCTGTGCCTCCCTAGCATCATTTCCCACCTTTCTGTGGCTTCTTTCTGGGAAAAAAGCAGCTCAGGGCCAACATATTCTTTCTGGCAGGGGCAGCAGTCAGGGGAAACTCGGCTGTGAAATGGGGCATGCTCCTCCCTCACAGACATACTTTGCAGTTGATTTCATGGCTGGGAAAAAGCAGAACACCCCAATGTGTCCCTGGCAAAGGAGGCAGTTGGGAAAATGCAACCTCAGGTTCCTCCAAATTGAAGATTTCAGTCCAAGCTATGCCATAAGATGAAATCTCTAAAGGTTTCTAAGCAGAGTCTGTGCTTAAACATGTTTTTAAATGCTTTTTTACACAGGGCTGAGGAACCAGTGCCCCAGATGACCTGGACTCCCCAGCACTTGTGCAATGTGTCAGAGATGAGCATCATGAGCCTCTTTGAAGCAGAAAGAGAAACCCCTGTACTCTGGTAGGCATTGAAACAGCTTATAAATGACAACACTGGGGAAGCCTGGGCTTTTGAAACTGTCTCACAGCAACGTTCAAGTTTTAAATTCCCATCTGAGATATTCATGTGTTCTAATTAGATTTGTTGGTCAGGTTAAGTGAGAGGACACAGGTTCCTTGTTCAAGGATACAGATAAGAGCAACCAACACAAGCTTGTGCAAATTGCACTCATACATACTCAAAAACACCCTCCTAGGTTCCCCACGTCAGCATCTGTACAGCATGAGCAAATCACTTGTGTGCTTAGAAAACAGGCAATAGGAATAACAGCAGAAAGGCACTTGCGTGAAGATACGAGGCCCAGTTACATGTGGTGTAACTGTGGCAAGCAGCTCTATTAATTTTATAACAGTGTATAAAGCTGGTGATAGAGCAAGTTCCTTTGATAGGCAGAAGAACTATGTGAGCAGTGAGCACACTGATGAAAGTAGAAAGGATGGGTTATTTTGCATGCTTGTTTGATTTTTTTAATGAATTGAAAATAATGGCCAGAGGGAGAATGGGAGTGCAGTTGTTCTGTTTTTTTGTTTGTTTGCTTTGTTTTCTTTTTATCAACATATCAACCAAAAAGGTTGGACATTGTGCTTAGGGACATGGTTTAGTGGGTGATATTGGTGGTAGGGGGGATGGTTGAACTAGATGATCTTGGAGGTCTTATCCAACCTTAATGATTCTATGATTCTGCCCAGCCAGTCACTGGCTTTCTGTCTGACTAGCTGCTCATGTCCTGTTACATTACCTCTGCCCATTAGGCTAAATATGAGAAATCAGGGGCAAGAGGGGCTCTCATCAAGGGGCCTTTCTAGGATTGTGCTTGTAGGTGTCATTAAATTTCCCTTCTAAGGCTTTTCAGGATGTGTTTTTTTTCGTGATCTTTTGTATCGTATTGTTCCAACTTTAATATCTTTTGGAGGGGAGAAGCAGCCACCACTTTCCAAATCTTTTCATTTTAAGTGCTAAAACAACCACTGGCCTTGCCATTATTTCAAAGGTTGCCCAGTTTTGACATAGATAATGCTATTCTGTACTTTTGCTTCCTTGGCATTTCGAACTGGTTAACATGCACATTGAGACTCAGAGTGTAAAAGTTACTACCTCTAAATTCATGTAGTGTTACAAACTTTCTCTTTGTGTTTTATTCTGGGACTCCTGAAGTACTTTGTGATCACATTAGCAGTAACAGGAGTCCCTAAGACAAGGTGTCTGCATGGCTGCTTATCCTGCCAGGTGGGGAGCCCCCAAAGTGTGTTTTAAAAGTGCATTTTTATCCTGCATGTCAATGAGCAGTGTTCAGTAGGATGAGAGCCAACAGGGTGAGGGTAAAGGATAAATTAGGTATGTACACAAGGCATCTGGGAAAACCTTATTTACAGGCAAGTAACCTTCCTTACATGTTTCTCCTTGACCCTGGCCTTACTCTCTAGCAGAGCCATATGGCAGCTTCAGCTTTGCACTGTAGCTGAGAGCTCACTGAATGATGTATCTGCATGCCTCATCCTTCCTCAGTACAGTGGTGGGTTTGTTTGTTTGTTGTTGTTTTGTTTTAATATTTGTGATTTAGCTTTAAGGCTCTGAACATATTTATCCTCAGCTAATGGTAACACTCATGTTGTAAAATCTTTTTTTTCCTAGGACAACTCTGGGATCATGTACACTGAGCTGAGATGGCAGAACTAAAGTAGCTCATGAAGTCGAGGATGGCAGAACACAACGGTGATGGCAGCAAGGTAATCATAATACAGCAGCACTGGGTCACTTACCAGTTCTTCGGCCATTGTACATCATTGCTCTTGTAAATGTCTGTTGGAGTTGCTGAAGGGGAATGAAGCAGAAGCATGGTTTTTCACTGTCTCAGGATGGTCACAGTGTAAAACTGCTGTTAATAATGCTAGCTGGGGAAGCTGAGATGCTTAAGGGCTGAACTACCACCAGATGGCAGCTGAAGTCCAAATATGAGACCGGCCCCAGAGCCGCCGCGGTTTGCTAAGGGCCGCCTGCCACCACTGCCATGCCCAGCGGGCAGCCTGATACAAAGTCCCAGCAGGGTACAGCCAGATAAGGAGCTCTGGGGCCTCCCACCTTGAGTTGAGAACATTAATTAAAAAAAAAAAAAAAAAGGCAGCCACAGTTAGTAACTAATAGGCATGGTGCAGCCAGTGTTGGAAAGTCCCTAGCTGAAGGGGGTGGGGGGGGGGGGCGCGGACGGGACTAAAATCTTTCTAGTGTTGCAGGAGTTTTTTCATTCCATTAGTGACAAATTTATGGCACTTTTTAATCCCTCTCTTTTGTTCCCTTTACCTAGCACAGAGCAGTAATTTCGTACTTGCTACATGACAAATAGAATTCATTTCCTAGGGTACCCACTGGTGTATTAGCCACACACACTTTTTTTTTTTTTTCCTCTCTCAAAAATTATTTACCTAAAAATGCTTTATTTAATCAAGATAAAATTCAGTGCAATTATTTTCAGCTCACTTGTACCGAGATAGATGGTGTGGCTACTCTTCCACACGGAACTGCAAGCCTGAACATTTTTTTGTTTTGTTTTAAATCTCCCCCCTCACATCCCACCCCTTGGAACTCCCCAGGATACAGATAGTGTCCTAACACAATGTTGCTTCACCATATAGGCTGTGCATACAGGAAAGGTAAACTGAAGTAATAAGAGTTGCTGGAAACCTGCCTGTTACAGTTTGGGAATGAGGAAAAGTAGAAGTCTCATACACCAGCACCATAAATGGTCACAGAGCAAAAATCCTGTCGTGGCTTGGGAGAAAAGAAGACTGATACTGTGCTATTGTTTTGCAGGATGTTCTTCCATCAGCAGAAGGTAAACCAGAACTGGGCAGACAGGATTAAGCCTTCCAGCACATTGTACTGAGGCATCAAGAACAGAAGAAACAGCATCCTACTGGTTTCTGCACAGGTAAATCTGCTGTGTATGAGCGACACTAGATTTTTGCAAGGCATGTTTCAGGGATGGCACAGACACTTACTTAGCATCACATTTCATTGAGGAGAGCCTCTCCATGATCAGACTTATTTCTCTCTTGGAGTAAGAATGCTGTAACCTCAGGGCTCACCAGAAATGATCATGCACCAGTAGGCTGTGGGTTGTTTTTCCATACTGCGCTGGTTCATGAGATGTGGTGACTCTGACTCACAGCACTGCTCTCTCTTTGAGCAGTATGTTTGGGGTGTAGCTTTAATGGACTTATTCTAAAGTGGAATTTTTAGCTCTAAATGCAATTGGTCAGCTTTTAAGTCCCTTCCCTCCCCCCCCCCCCCCCCCCTTACTGTGCAACACTTCACACAAAGCGTTTCCTTAATTTGTCAGAGCAAGTGGGGATAACAAAATTAACAGATTTGGCTCATTTCCTCATCTAATAGCAACTAAGAAAAAATGAAATATGTGGATGACATTTTAGTTAAGGGCCTGTTTTGCCTGCAGAGGCACATGTCTATATGTGCCATCATACCCTAACTGCAGCCATTTTCATTAACTCACTAATAAGAGGAAGTATAAATTAATTTCCCATCTGCCATGCTTTGCATTTCAGAAATTACCTAAACTGCACCCTCAAAATACTGTTACTGACTGCTGCTGTTTAACATATGTTCATATTTAATGTGGCTTAGAGTATAATGATTCTGACATAAGTGTTGCTATTCTTAAGATATACTGTCTCTATGACTACTGCTGTTATGGCTTTAAACCAAATCCCATTGGTCATACTATTAAGGGTATATTTGTTCCACCAACGTGGAAAGAAACCGATGCAAAAAGAAACCCAAAAGAAACTGATACAAAAAGCCAGCAGTTCATTCAGAAATGTAAATGACTTCGTATTACTTTATTAAATAGCCAATTCTAAAGAACAGTAACAAATATGAAAACATGCATCATTTGGTGTTTTTTTAAAAAATACGTGTCCAAAACAAAGACTGTTAGAAAAATTAAAAAGTTTTAGGCCCAAGGCACCTTCTTCTTTCCACATAAAAGGTGTTGGGTAGTTATAAATACTGTTCCACCTCCTTTAGCAAAGTTTAACAATGTATACATTAGTATTTCCATTACAGTTTTTTTTCACATTTCATTGTAAACAAAATCAATTTTAAAAAATGCCTTGTTAGCAAGCTTAAGGAACTATTGCTGTCCTGTACAGTAAATACAAATAGGAAGAGCCTCAATTTACCTTCCATTTTAATCAGTACTCCATTTACCAAAACATTAAAGATTTCAATTAGTATAAAAATATAATTAAAAGACCAAATGACTGCAAAGATTCAGTATTTCAGTGAGTCTTAGTTAACAGGCAAATAAAATGCTATGGAATTCCAAATCTGAAGTTTGTTTCTGTACAGCTTCTGCTCTTCTGAGAGCTGAGTATCACAATGGTGTATACAAATGCACTGGTTATCCATTAGAAACAGTCACTTTTTATTTACCACAAATAATTTAGCATTTAGCTGAACTAAAAAGCACGTGCTAAAAGATGGTTTTCCATGTTTTGTGTATGTACAGAGGTCAAAGCTAATTAACAAACCACTTCAATGGGCACCTGCTCTTTGCAAGGCAGGACTTCCTCTTGCATTACATTTTGGAATCTGGCCTCCAATAAAGAATAAGACAAAACAGAGCGCTGCATCTATAGCAATGGTAATTGTATAATCAAATTTCTTGCATAAACATGGCCAAATATCATCTGCATCAAGGCTTGTACATACCATCAAGTTCCATTCATCCACTTCAGAAATCTGTAAGTCAAAACTGTACATCTTTTAAACCATGAACCGAAAGCATTATGGTTTTCTAAGCTCTGATTTTTTTTAAGCACTTCTCAAGTACGAGGCAGTAACAAGCTCAATCTTGCATGACCGCTTTTTCCAAACGTTTTACAGCGGCATTTTGAACATACCTATTTCCAATTCTTTTGTTTGGATTCCTGCAAACAAAGGACACAAAAATCAGACCAGCCAGGAAACAGCAGCAACAGGCACCCAGTGATGTCAGCCTACTCTCAGTAGAGAAGAAGATATTAAGCACTAACCCCACATGTGAAGAGCAACAGGCACATACAGAAAAATGAAAGGAGACTAAAAGAAAGGAAAGGTAGTGCTCTGTCTCAGAGTTGGACAGAACCTTCAGGATTGACTTAGCCTGGGCTTAAATTATTACTAACTGAACCAATATAACAATTGTTTCCCTTGCTTTTCGGAATGAAAATGATGCTGCCTGAATGGTTAGATGCTGTCAGATTGTTACAGGCTAGTATAGAAACAATACTGTCAAAGGCTACATTTGAATAAAAATCTTGAGTTGAAAAGTTTTGTATGAAAGAACAAAGTATCTGAAAACGTGAAGGAAAACAGCAAGTACTGTCAGACACCACACATTATAGTTACTGAGCCCTTAGTAGATACTCCTATGTGGTAAACGGTATTTCCTTTTTAGAAAGACCCAACCTGCTGGGTAAACTAAGATCTTCAAAAGAGCAATAATGAGCTGTTCTGTGCAAAGCAGAATGAACAAAGGTGGGCTTCTGTTCACAAATGGTATGTCAGCTACCGTTGTTACTCAGAAGTGGCTTTCTTCCCTTTCCAGCTCTTTTGTCTTTGCTCCAGTTCTGCTTCAGTGAAGGCTGCCGGGCCCCAGTTTGTGATTAAGTGAGGATTCTTGGAACCTGGAAGACAAAGTGCAATACTTGAAACAGGCATTTCCGACAGTAACATCACTCACACACCATCAGTGGGGCAGAGTTGGAGTTGCCACAGGATGATTCTGTAAGTGCTGTCTCTTCTGTGACTGGAATCCCTCTCAAAGGTGGCCTGCCTAACTGAGGAGGGAGGAATGCCTGGGACACAGTCAGTGAAGGTGCTTAGTGTGAAAAGTTCTCAACTGCTGCCACCTTTGGCATCTTTATCTCCAATTGCCCCTGCAAAATAGTTGTATAGAAGTAACTGTTTTCTGTTATTCTTGCTGTTAAAGATGTCCCTAAGGGAAAGCAATCTCTCCAGCACAGCATCACAAAGACACTTTCCTGTAAGGCTGGCATGGTATTAATTAAGCTAAAAAGTTAAACTTTTTCTAAAAATCCAGTAAATATTTTAGATACCTTTACTTTGTGGTTTTGGCAATCAGCATTTAGGCTAATTGCATTAAACACCCAAAAATGCAATGTTCAGGTAGATCCTTGTGTTGTTTAAAAATAAATAAGTAAAAATTTAAAAAATAAATAGTTTTAGCAGGGACAGTAAAGACTTGAAAGTTTCTTATGTTTAATTTTGCTCAGATTTCAACACATCCTAGGTATGAGGCTTTAATACTAATTAATCCTTCTCTCAAGCAACTATGAGCCTGTATTTGTTCCCACCATCATCATTAAATTTATTTCAAACAAAACCAAATCCTCAGGGGGCACTAATCTTATCAGTAAAGATACTGCAGTGCTTACACTATACCGCACAAAACGTATTTTGAAGGTCTGGTGCCAACAGTGTTTTCATAATGCATTATATTGCAGAGTAGCAAACTTTTTTTTTCTCTATTTGGGTTCTGAATGCAGAATAATTCTTCCATTCTGAGGGAAGACCTATTATGATCAGCAATTCTGACAAATGTAGTAGTTATAGGCTGTAGTGAAACCAGTAAGCTACAAGAAAAGGCAGACTTCAATAAATAGCTAAGTGATGCAAGTATATGAGATGGAATTAATACAGTGTTTTTGTTATTTTTCTGTTGATAACATACCTGGCTCTATTAGTCGAATTAATCCCTCATGATGAGCTACTTTATCTTTCCAAGTCTTGGTGTTATTAGCTGCTGTTTCCAACTTCTTTTTAACCTCCTGAAATAAAATAGAGCCCATTTGCAAACAAGAACAACTTAATTTATATAAAAAGACAATGCCTCCTTTTAAACCTAAAGACTGTACAATACTATGTCAGCCTGCCCTCTGTTTAGTATAGACAGGACCATTTCATTTCAGATTAACATTTTAACTATTACAGTCAGTCACTAACGGTATAAAAGCAAGCCCTCAAACCAGGTTTTATAAGATTGTCTAGCTGCACAGTTAGGGTTAGTCTTCATGAAGACTGAAAACACACACAAACTATAGTTTCAAATTAGAGACTATCTAGAACTACTATGTTCTGATCTACAATGTTCTAGTGGACATTACAATAAATCATAAAACATAAGCTAGGAAATGGACCACTGCTGATAGCCCAAGCACGGAAGAAGTATTCTTCTGTCTAAATTGGTCTTTTGGTCAATTGCAAACGTAAGACTAGAATGTTTAACGATTTCTAAAATATTATGTCAATTATTGCAGTGACCTACTCCACCATTTCTCTTCTGATTTTCTTGTTTGTTTTGTAAGTGTAGTATATTCCAGATGTTTAGATAACAGTAGATGTATTCTGGATGTCTAGATAACAGTGGTATTTTATTTTATGTACAAAAAGCCTGGGATGTCATTTAAAAAAAAGTTGAGTATTACCTGAAAGCAACTCTACTGATTGTGCCAGATGTAACACCAACACAGTAAGTTGTAAAATGGGCAAAAAATACTCCATCTGGGCCTGTTCTTGTAGTCGCTGCAGTATTCTGTGCTGGTCAAGACAGCTCAATAGTTTGTCCTTCACAGAACTCATTCCAAGGGCACAGAAGACAGCATAAACACACTCCCAAGTTAAACAGATATCTAGCTGTGTTTTGTTTCCTGACCTAAACAGATGCAGGATTAATACCTCCCTAGCCATAGAAAGTATGTAGAAATTCAGTCTCTGTAGTCACTGGATTCTGATAAATTCTTTATATTTATTCCATGAACACAGCTACTGGCCTACACCAAAAACACTCAGTGGAACAGAGAACAGCCCTGGCACTTGGGACACCAGGCACTGCTGAATTTGAGAATTCATTTGACAAAACTCCATTTGAGAATCTGGACTAATTCCTAGCTATCCTTGACATAATTCAGTGCTTAAATACCTTTTTAAGGAGCAAGGGCTTACAGTAGCACATCAATTTTTGTCTGTAGAAGACAATATTGCCCCATTAAATTATCAAAACATTGCAAGGATAACTAATTCAAAAGTATAAGGCATTGGGTTATGACAGCAACAGGACTGCACATGGATAGTTAGTCTATAGCATAAGACAAATGTATACAGAATATTTCAGGATATGATCAAGCTGGCTTGCATGTGAATTGGGATAAAATAATAAAGGGGGGGGTATGTCTGAAACCTATCCTCTTCCTCAAATATATCTACTGATCTGGGGGGAAAAAAAGAAAAAGACATAACTATCCTAGCTCTACTTAAAAATCTTTTGTTTACTAATCTTTAAACAAGCATGAAATGGACAAACTTCAAATTCAGTTAAACTACTGCACATCCAGCTAAGCATGAGAGTCAAGATAAACAGAACAGCTCACCTCATATTGCTCAAGGGCCTCCTTCCTTTCCAGTTCAAGCTGTTCCAGTTGCTGCATAGCAACTTGAAGAGCCTGTTCCTTTATCATTCTCTGGTTTTCTAGCTCTTGCTTCTCTGCTTCTGTCATCTGAATGGTCTGCTGCTGCTGCAAGTGCCATTTTTCCAGTTCAGCTCTCTTTGCTGACTCTTCTTCCAGTAATCTGCAATGGGGATTGAGATGTTAACTGCACTTTAAAGTAAGCTGTATCCATCATGTAGCATACACAGAGGAAAGCCAAGCTAATTATTGAGGAAAAAAAACAAAACAAAACCACTCAGGAAGGAGGGAAAAAATTACTGCTTCTTGGCTTGTATTCAGTGTAACACTGAAAATCATGCCAGAAGTGCAAGCAGACTCACTGCTACAAAGGGCTATTCAGAAAATGTAGTCGATAATGCAAACGCACAACACTGAAAACCACAGAAGAAACAAACGTGCATGAGTTATCTTAACTGTCTTAGGAGGACTGACTATATGAAGAAAGAAATCACACTAAACGAAGCCCATATGAGTAAGAGAAGACTTAACCTTTTATCAGTTAAAATTTAAACCTGTGATAAAATGTAACAGCAAGTCATATTTACAGTTAGTGCTTTATAAAACATAACAAAGTTTGTACAGAATGATCTCAATTTTGGATGTGTGGACAGGCACAATGCCTGATGAAAAATAAGTGAGCCTGCTTTTCTGGAATTGCTTGCATTTTGAACACTTTGCTGGGAGGCAAGACTAGCTTAAAGTGCAAAGATGGTAGATATTTTTTTCTTAAGATCTGAAGGCTAAAGGTGATATTTATGGTTTTCATATATGTTTCGATTAGCAGGGGTAATGCTCAGCAATCTTTAAAAGTAGAATACAGTTGTTTAATATTGCAGTGAAACAGAAATAAGTCACTACTAGGTAAAATGCATACCTGGCTTGAAGTTTCCTTACAGTTTCTTCATCTTGACGTGCCTGTTTTTCAACCTCCAAAGCTTCCTGTAGCTGCTTATACATTTCTTCCAGCTCACGTACTCTCTGTAAATACTGTTCCAGTTCAGATGACTTCTGAGCGACTTGCTCTTCCATTTTTTGTCTCACCTAGCAAAGTAAATTGAGGACACACATGAGCTACCATTCCATTCAGGTTTCCAATATTGAAGGAATTACCAGGTTTCTCTCTGATAGCATTTTCAGAGAGACCTTTTCCCGCTACCAGCAGAGCAGAACTGATAAAATTGAGTCAAGATTTGTAGCTGTGTAACTAAGAAAGTAAGGAAGAAAAAAACCGTGGTCACTTACATTGGCCTACTGCATGCTGCACAGGATTTGTACAGTGGTTTAAACCTATCTTCAATCAGTTTGATCGCATCACTTGATTTACAAGTACACACTAAACTGAAGGAAGAAAAAGCTTGTAGAGTGTCTAGACACAAAGATCAAGCTCATTTAATTACACTCAACTTGTTTCCTCAGGCAAGTCCTCCCTTGGCAGTAGCAGATTTCACACATATCTGGATGCTGGCACTGCAACTTGAGACGTCAAAGGTTGGACACCAGCTAGGGATCTTGGCTTTGCTAAGAGAAGAGCAACTATAACAAAAGAGTGAAGGTAAGTGGTAGAGGAAGGTGAAAGAGAAGCTGAATGTCCATGGTCATTCAGCCTCTGATCTGATTTCCCCTGTTTCACTGACCAGAGCAGGAAACTAGGGGTGATGTGGCACCAGAGCCGACCGTCCTGTTTGGCTCACACTGTCGTTGAGCTGAGGGGGGATAAAGCACCAAAACCTCAGCATTTAGTAATACGTAACATTTACTTCACAGAAGATAAGCAGTGCTCCTTAAGTCAGCAAAAAAAAAAAAAGCTTGTTTCAAGTGTGATAGGATGGCCTGTCCTGCTCCACTGCTCAGTGGACTGCTTTCCCTCAGCTAACCTAAATCCCACTGACCCAGAAAGCGAGCGTATTCAACAATTCACACTCATCCCATAAAGTACCACTGCACGTGCATTTGTCCTGAGATGTTCCATTACATCAGCCTATTTCTACTTCTTTTCTGCAGCTGACAGAAGAACTTATTATACCAGACAAAACCCTTGAAGATCAAAAATAAGTTGTTCTATAAATCCTTGGCATGATATGCCGTGCAGCATTTTAAAGCTGCAGTTTTTCTTTAATGTTGCATGTGTATAAATACAAAAGAATGAACAGTATAAAAAAAGAACAGTTTGGGGAATATAATCAACTCAGAAAATTCCTAAAATACACTTTAATTATACCTTTGTATGTGTTATATGAATATACAAAACGAACCAGTCTCAAGTTCTTCATCCCTGAAAACTGCAGTCTTCAGTCTGTGTTTTATCTTGTAAACAGTTCATTCTATTCATGATTTTCCAATAATATTTAAGCTCTGATTGCTATACAAATTGTAGGCAGGGTGTTTCAATTCTTTTTTCACTACTAAATATATTTTATGTCTCTAGTAAATGTAATGCAGACTGCACTCAACTTCCTGCAAATTCTGCTGAAACCTTTCAGTGATTGCCTATGAGGGAAGTCATTGCTGAAAGCGCTGCTCACTATGTGGAATTATAGCAAAAAGCCATGTGCACTACTCACCATTTTTTCTCTCTCCAGCTCCAGACTGAAGCGATCTTGTAACTCAACTTGAGTCTGAAGTCTTTTCTTTTCCTCCTCTGCAGCACGTGCAGCTGCTGCTTCCAGTTGCTGGAATAGAAAGAAGGATCAAGAAAAGAAGGAAAAAACAATTTGTAAAAACTAAGCCATTTGGGGGAAATTGAATTTAATTATTTTTATTTAAAAGGAAGAAGCTTTCAAAAGTATTACAGTGCCAACTGTTTGTTTTTTCTTAAACTCTCTGAGGTTACTGTCAACCTCCAAATATAATTTTTAGTCTTATTGCAAGACAATTTTCAATTTACAAATGAAAAATCAATTATCAGATTTCCTCCAAGTTTCCTTTGAGTTCTACTTTGCAAAACCAATAGAAATGACTGTATTTCCTTCTCTATCTCACACAGGATATAAAACTATTACAGAAAACCACATTCCAGGCAGGACTGCACAAGAGTTACAACAGTGAAAACATGACAGCATATATAGTGTTCATACAGAAACAGAAGTGAGACATACTAAATTGCCATGGGAATGCAGAAGTGCCACAAAGGTTGATTATAATAAAGCAATTGTGCTATCATGAATCACAATCCCTTTAACATCCCCTAAATTGCCATGTAAGGTAAATGAAATTATAGTCAGTAACTACCATTTGAACATTAGGGGGGAAAAATATCCTCAGAACTACAGACATGTAAACAGCTGCTGGTGCCGTCCTGACTTCTTGCAACTTATTTAACATTTTTTTGCATCAAGATGCAAATAAATAGATGCAAATAAATAAGATACAAATAAAGAGATAGCCATTGCATTTTTTCCTTTCATCTAGGCTTCAATAGTGTGTATGTTTAGAATGCTTAGAAGGTTAGAAATGTACAAGTACTAGTCAAAGCATTAACAGTACTGAAAACAAAATAATTCTTTCACAGATTTTTTCCAGAGATCAGATTCTGTACAGAAAACAAGCACCCTTTTGTAATATGCCAGGCTGGTGAATTTGCTTCCACAGACCCTCAGTAAGAGAGGGATACCGTTCATTTTTCAGTATTTGGGATGGTCCAACACTTAAATCATTTTCCTCTCACACAACCTATGTGAACTAATCAGAGACCTAAACAACTAAAACTGCCAAGCCAAAACTCAAAGTAATTCCTTTAAGTGCTAATCCTATTCTAGCCTAAAATAGATGGGGAGAAGGGCAGAAAGCTCCTCGTTTCTCTTTTTAAGCCATAGAACATAGTACAGAAATGTTCTCCTTTGAAAGGCTAAAAATTACGCTACAAGTCTTTTAGAAGTATTATTCCTCTTCTGTAATTGGTAAGCATATAATTGGGGTCAAACTTAAGATGCTGTTTAAGTGAAATTTCCTTTTGATTTCCTTCCCCACCTTCAAATTAAATAAACATTGCCAATACTGAACTGCAATGGCAAATGACCCCTTGAGGTAACCAGCAAGAGTAGGTGCTAGGCTTTTGCCAGCCAGTTCAACAAGAAAATACACATTTGTCCACTCTTATCTCTTATCAGCAGTTTCCTGTTTAGTTCATGTCAGATCACATCAGCTGCTGGCTGGTAAGGTTACTGGCTATTCATGACAACTAGGGAAAAGTTGCAAAATGTGAGAACGGGGGTGGGGGGGGGAGTGTCAACAAGAACACATCATTGCAGGAGGAGTTAAGGAGTTAGCACAGTCTCTGAGTTCTATTCAAGACTCCAAATTGAAAGAGTACACAAGGCTTGTGCATGCTCTCTTGGTACAAAAAAAACTTACCTTTCAGTCTATTCAGCATGCATTTCTCAAAATTCCATTTCAAGATATGAAAAAAACAACTATTTTAGACAAAGGAGCTTATTCTTCTGAAATTTTTAAGTGCAGGAGCTATCAAGATAAAAGCCAGTCTTGGGATGCACTTTGGCAGCTGCTATGCAAGTGCTGGCTCTCACCCATCAGGAGCAAATTGAACTTTAGAGAACAATACAGTTTCCTGAACCATTCACAAAGCCTTTTCCTTGAAGATTACTTTTTAAGAAACAAAAACAAACAAAACAACAACAAAAACTAATCAAACAGTTTAAATTCTTCCAGCATAGCAGCTCCCCAATAATTCATGTCAGAGACTAAATTATCTTCCACCCTGTAGTTTACCTGTTGTGATTTCAGCAACACTCCCTGCCACCTGTCAACATCTTACTGCTCCTTTGGGGTTGCTCTCATGTCATCTTCCCCCACTTTATCTCCATGAAGTAAACTCAACACAGAAAGTCATCCTTATGATTTCTGTTAACAGGCATTATTACCAGTAACTTGTAGGTAAACACAGGCTACCTTTTAAAGCATATTTTGCATTATGAATCTTACACACATGGTAGAGTATAGGTGCTAAAATGAAATAAAAAGTGTTTTCCCCACTGTCAAACCAAAGATACATTTTGGGTGATTTGAATTTGCTTTCTAGACTCACCACCTTTAACACACACTCGCAATATTTGTAGTGGTTTTTTTTGTTTGCTTTTTGCTTTTTTCTTCAAATAAGCTAGTGTTTTAGCTAGCGTTTTTCATTTAGGAAAAACTCAAGCACTGAGGCAGATCTGTCCTAAATGGGAATGCAAAAAAAAAAAAGAATGAATTTAGGAAGATAGTGAACAAAAGACTCTAGAGTAAGCATAGATCGGGACTGCTCTAGCAGCAGGGCCTCCATTCAGCAGCCAAGATGTTAGGCAGCAATGAGGAATTTAATGGCACTCAAGGCTATTTCAGTACACACTCCCCATTACAAGATATCACAGCAATAGGAGGTAGAAAGTATATCTGAGTAATAAAGTCTCTGTGAAGAACTATTACAGAGGCACTGCTTGTTCTAACATACAAAGATCCATCAGCATGTTCAGTCTACTGTCAGAGCATGCAGCTGCAGCAGAGGCACCTTTGGTCATTAGATGTAGGATAAAACCTATCTACGAGGAAATTAATTTATTGAGAGAGACTTCTGCTAAAACTCAGAAATTCCTAGTGCAGTTTTCAAGTTTCTAGAAGTCAATTCAATGTTAACAAGGAACATACATTTAAATGGTTTATAAATGGCTGGTATGTTTCTCAGCTCTACAAATCTCTCCCAAACTACTATAATAAAATTATGCCAATACATACTCACAAAAATCAATGTGCATCTTTGGATTCACTGTAAATTCAATTTATATCTGTGAAAACTACGTCTGTGTGAAGAGACTCCTCCACACAGTTCAAACAACAACTCTGGAAAAACTACCTACGGAAATCTTAATGGAAAGCCCCAATTTTGGCAGACATTCCCAACAGGAAGAGGAAAAAAAAAAAAAAAGAAGAATCAACCAAACAATAATGAGTAACTGACAAGACTAGATTCTCCAGTCCCTGAACCCCATCCACACCACAGTCGCAGTTCTCCTTCACACTAGCTTCACAAGACCTTCTTATGTACAGGCCTGGGCCACGTGAGTTAACCCCAAGGCCACTTGATCAGACCTTAGAAGCTGCTACAGTCAATGCTTAAGGCTTTATGGCAAGCTGACCCAGCAGACCTATTTACTTAGTGGCTTGAGCTGACATAAGCTCAACTCCTCTGCAGGAGTTCCCTTCATGTGTCTGAACACCTGAACAGGAAATAGATGCCAAATATACTTCAAGAAGCCCATCTCAACCACAGAGACCGAGCTTAAAGCGTGAAGGTCAGCAGCTTGTACTCCCACCTTTCTCACAGTCTCTAGTTCCTTCTGCTTGTTCTCGTTGGCTGTTTGCAGTTCTTTCATCTGCCGCTCCAACTCTTCTTGCTCAGCTAACAGCTTCTGGCGCAACTCTTTCCGTTTTTGGCGTGCTTCTTTGTGAGGTGGAGGACTCCCTGCTCTCAGCAGGCTCACAGTGGTCTGTATGGCTGGAAGGGATCATGCAAGGCAAAGGGAGAGGAACTGTACAACCCCAGTGAAGAAAAATGCTAAACTTTCTGGACAGCCTAGGTAAATAAATACCTGCGTTGTTCTTTTTGGTTTGTTTTTAATGTATTTTTAAACCAGAAATAACTTGTTGATTCTCCTAATTCTCATCAGGCTAGCTGTCAACACAAACCACTAGTAAAAGACAGTTTTCAATAGTCTGTGTGCCACAAGGTCAGGCAACTCCAATGCATTCTGCCAATTCCAATACTGATTTCTAGCATGCAGTGGACATACAAATCATTTGTATGCCTAGCTACGCAAAAACAACTTCACAATTTCCCACTCCCGAGATTCGGTGACTCTAATCAAGAAGTAGATTATGTTATCAAGGATATAGTTGCACCTATTTTCTTATAACCAATCTTAAACCCCTTTTTATTCTCACTGTTATTCACAAGAAGAACATTCTTCCAGTTTAAAAAGTTCTCATTTACTTATATTCAAGTAAGGAAATACACACACAGCAAAACTGAGGAGTAGTTGATGCTTTATCTGCCATTGCTGTAAAAAAATATCTCATTTGGGCATTTTGGAATCAAGTAATTCTTCATACATCAGACTTCAGTGCAATTAAATACGTGCTTCAGGTAAAAAGGGCAGTGTGAATGGAAGCACGCAGCTCCAGATATTAAAATGCTGTACATATTTCAATGGTCTTGGCAACAGTGGCTTTGCAAAGGCTTCTACCTCACCCTGCAAAAGATGCATGTAACCATCATTCAGCATATTACCTGGGAAGGTCTCACAGAAGGAGTAACTCCTTCGTGGTAACAGAGAAGGAAGCCCCAGTTACAGCCTTATCCTCAGTTCATCAAACCACACTACCTCAAGCAAAACCATAAAATTAAAGCCAATTTATGATGCTGAACTGAACAAGCCTTCCCTTTCTCCCCAAACTAACAATTTTCTGTGTATTCCCTGCCCTTTCCCACATGCGCAGCCATACAGAAAAAGCAAACAATAACAGCAGTTTCATTTTGGTTATTGGCTGCTTAAATTGAGGCACCTGATTGAAAGAAGCTGATTCCCACTACATGGATCATTAGTCCTTCCTGAATCGCCAGTTCCTTGAAGATCACTTCCCACGTGCACAAAATGGAAATACCAAAAATTATAAGACTGAGAATTTTAGATTTGAGTAAAGCACTTCTGTAAGACTCCAGCTTACTTTGACAGGACTTTAAAAGTTTTGGAGCCTTACCTTGAATCCACTCCTGCTTCTTCTTTTTATCAGAGGCACTGATCTCAAAGCTTTTATCAAGACACTTTATGAGAAAAAGGCATTTCTTTCCATCTTTGTCAGGCAATGCCTGGAATGGATAACAGGATTATTGTCACAAACATTTATTTTAAAATTATATTCTCAAGCCCTATTTCTGCAGTTCCCTCTTACATATCTACAAATTCCACTATTAATAATGTTTATCAAAAGAGGGGGTATGGACTGGTTCATATAAAGTAAAAAACATTCTGTTAATTAAAGCTCTCAGGAGGTCCACCATGCTCACAAAAAAGAATAAATTCCTATCTTTAGAGACAGTCATGGTTGGTTGGTTCTTGTTTTTTTGTTTTATTTTTACCTCTACGCAACAGTTGCCATCCAGTATGATGTCTCCCTTCTTGTCCTTTAAATCTTCACTTACATAGTAGGAAATAATATTAGGTTTTAGTACAAACCACCGTTCTGTCCAGTTTTTCCTTTTGTGACCTTTTTTCAACATATAACCCTGGAAAGGAAAAAAAGATAAAGATAGCTGAAATGCTTGGCCTGTGTTGAATCTCTTGGTCTTTTGGTTAGGTGGCCTAAAGGTCCAGCAGACTACCCAGAAAAGTTAGATCAAGGCCCTACAGACTTCCCCTACATGTTTCCATTCCTAATACCAGCACACTGGTATTGTTTAGCCCATGAGAAACCACCTACTGTTCTTCTGTCCTGTTTTTAAGTAACAGGGTTAACTGAATAATTATGCCAGTATTAAGTCATTATTATGACTCCTTGATGACCTTTACTATTTAATTTTCTTCATTCAAGTAGACATTTGCCATCACTGAAATTCATGGCTATTGCTTTAATGACAGATGTTATAAATAGATACATACATATCAACCCTCTTTGGATGCACACCCCAGTGATAGATACGGACCTAGACACCCTGTATCACCACCTCGACACCATCTGGGACACGTTCCCAGGTACAAAGCAAAAGCACCTCTGTCCTGGGAGTGGCCCCACCCTGCCGGTACACTCATTTACTTTACCCTGCGACAGAAGTGACCCTGCATAAGCTGCTTCTATGAGCACGTTAGAGAAACTGATAACAGAACCATTCTCTTGGTGACTTCATTGGACGGGAGACAGCAACACTGGTCAAGTTTGGATTGTGTCTTAAGAGAACCAAGTTGTATCTTGATTTAAATGTTGTCAAGGTTTCACTCACAGTATTTTACTTGTACAGAAAGTTGATTCAGTCATCTTTTAGGAAAAGAGAAACACTTTTAAGCAAGTCCTGAATCTTGCTATTAGAAAGAGTTTTTCAAAAGAAGGAAGAGAAGGCCACACTTTGTCACTGAGCTTTATAAAAAGACTAAAAATTGCAATAATCTGTAATGATAACAGGTGTCATGATCAAATCATCCACGTTTATTGAATATTAACTTATCTAAAATATAAGCACTAAGTGCAGGTGTACTAGTAACCCTTTTATACTTTATCCAGTACAGTGATGGCAATTCAAAAGCCATCTCCTGGAAAAGAGGGTGCACAGGGAACGATACAATAGTTGGTTGCTCTTTCAGGCACTTGATTGTTAGTGGTCCTACGCAGGGGCGCTGTTGTGATCTAGAATCACAGAATATCCTGAGTTGGAAGGGACCCATAAGGATCATCAAGTCCAACTCCTGGCACCGCACAGGTCTACCCAAAATTTTAGACCACGTGACTAAGTGCACAGTCCAAACGCTTCTTAAATTCCAACAGGCTTGGTGCAGTGACTACGTCCCTGGGGAGCCTGTTCCAGTGTGCGACAACCCTCTCGGTGAAGAACCTCTTCCTGATGTCCAGCCTAAACTTCCCCCGCGTCAGCTTAACACTGTTCCCGGGGGTCTTATCACTGGTGATAATGGAGAATAGGTCACCTGCCTCTCCACTCCCCCTTGCAAGGAAGTTGTAGACCGCGATGAGGTCCCCCCTCAGCCTCCTCTTCTCCAGGCTGAACAGGCCCAGTGCCCTCAGCCGCTCCTCATACGTCTTCTCCTCTAGGCCCTTCACCATCTTTGTTGCCCTCCTCTGGACACTCTCCTACAGTTTAATGTTCTTTTTATACTGTGGTGCCCAGAACTGCACACAGTACTCGAGGTGAGGAGGCAGTGATCTAGGCAGTTTTTATTCTAGAGCTTCAAAGTTTGCAGGTATTTCAGCTATAACTGACACTTCTGGAACAATATTCCCCAATTGCTTACGTATTTTTGTCAGACTCCTAACTTCAGAAGAAGTTTCAGTTTCATCTGGGATTGGACCACCTATATTGATAAAACTATGAAAAAACTATACAGAAAGCACTGTACCCAAAATATTTCAGGTTAAGGGGATGGAAAAGTTGGAAAGGAGACCACAAACATTTTTCTCTAATGTCTCTTAGCTATAGCAATTTTGGAGATAAGCAAACAAATGTGCTCTGACAAAAACCAAAGGTGTCTTTCTTTATAGGCCTGGGGGAAAGATTCAGAACAGTTGGAGGAGCTTGTTTGTGTTTAAAAAACAAAACCAGAGACACAGAAAATGGAAACCCTCCCCCAACACACACGGCTCGGCTGTGCTCTGCTCTTCTAGCTTGCTAAATGCGGCCAGAGCCAAGGCCATGCCTATTCCCTTGCTATTCCACCTCCTTGCTCTAGGACAGGAACGCACAAAACAGCTTGCTTTGCCTCCTCCGTACTTGGGTCCGAGGTCTGGGTGGTCGCAAGGGCGCATGAAGGATTCCCACAGCTTCACTCTTTCATGCCCTGCACACTCAAAGTCATAATCAGTTTTTTTCCCCTTGCTTATATACTGCGACAATCTTCTTTCAAAGCCAAGCCACACTGATATTTCCCCTACACAATTTCTGCAGAATCTGCATCTATTATTTCTGTGCATCAGCTTCATTTCTGACAGTTTCAGGAGGTATTTTCAAACCAGCTATCATGAGGAACACTTATTTCAGGAAACTAAAATACGACAAATTTAGTTATGACTACTACCCTCCATAGTCATAGAGACCCGGGATAACAACACACAACAAAAGGGGTAGCGTGAAACTTGGCTACCATGTTGTCTGCCATTAATTGACACCTTGAAGCCATTGGGTACTGCAACAACCAGGACGATTCTGTGAATCAACAAGCTACTGGGAAACAAGCTGTGACTGAACTAGTTGGGTGAACGGAGCTCCTTTCTCCATCGGGCCAGTGATTGCCCAAGGGGCGCTGGGCCAAACCTTGACACAGACTATTTTTAAATGTCAAGGAACTATTCAAAGGCACTCAGACATCCTTGAGAAAGAGGCCCAGCCACCCAAAGAGGAAAGTAAGGAGACAGTCAAAAAAAAAGGGGCATAGGGAGAGGGAGAGACAACGCTCTTTTAAAACCAGAAAGCAATCCAATTTCCTTGCAATTTTCAAGTGGAAGGACTGATATGACACAGGTTATTTTATTTACATGGTATTGCGCAGCAGGATGACTTCATTTTGCACTCATCTGACTGTGTGTGAGTCCACCCCAGCCCTCACCTCCAATAAGCAACTAGGACTTAACAAAAATAGACCTCTGCATTGTTCTGTGGATATTCCAAAGGAATTTCCTGTTCCAAGACCTTCTGATGATTTCTTCGGAAGCCTGCCAATAAAGCCTTTTTTTCCTCCTCTCCTCTCCAAGAAGCCAAGAAATCATAGATGAAAAAAAATTCATATCAGGTAAAAGTAATTTTTAAATAGCTATCTAAGTAGGCTCTGCTGTGACCACACAGATCCCTGAGATATTTATATTTCCCATGAAAGAAATGCAGTTTTAAAGCCATTACTAAGCTGATAATCTTGCCACTGGAAACCTGGAGAAACCAGAGACTGACAGGAGCTTGCTATGAATATGAAGGCCAGCATGACTTTTTGTGTTTGAGTACAAGTTGTTAGTCAAGTCACCTGCTAAGCAGAACAAGGAAGAAGAAAGCTCTGGAAGTTTTTGCCCAGCTGAAGTGGTGCAACTTAGAAGCAAACATTTCAGCTGGAGCAGTACCTTTCTTTGTACAGACCAGGCTGAATACACAAGGTGTATCAGCACAACTTTGCTACATTTTAACTCCAACTGAAAAAAAAAATAAAAAATTTCAAAGATTGAAGAGTTGTCACAAAATTAAGAATTGACAGTGTGTGGTAGCTGTTCTGTCAGCTAACAAGTAATTTATGCTATGGTGTAAGGTTGTATTTTAAGACAGCACACCTCTTTTCTAAAAGCAAATTCTCCCAACGGGCAACTCATTTACCATATTGCAACAATTACAGCAACCTGAAAAGCTGCAGTTTCTCCAATAGAAGTAAAGCCATATTAAAGAATCCTTAAAAATAATTTATCTGATTTCTCCCTGCTCTTTATCCATCAGGTAAAGAAATGTCAGTACAAGTTTAACATTTTGTAATGATGCAGTAACTTGTTCTATTTTAAAACATTAGTCCTCAGTGGTTCTTACCTGTTTGAGTACATCTAATATGAGCTCATTGAAGACTTCATTAATTGCCATTGACACTGTCTGTCGGTCCATCCCTTTGCTGAACTGCCCGCTTCCAATGAGATCAATCAGCTCCCATGCAGAAAGACCTTCTCGGCTGGTGTTGAGAGCAATCTTATAGTGGTCAAACTGCCCTTGCTGCCAGCCTGCTCCCATTGCTTCAGTGATTTTTTTAAGTAAATATTCAATCTGTACAGAAATATACACAGAAATTAATCATTTTCAGCAGACATGAAAATCAAGTGTTTCAGAGCTATAAACTAAGCTTCCTGTAGAAACTATCACTTACAGCTAGGTTCCTGTGTTCACATTCAGGCCCTTGAATATGCACAGCTTAATTAGCAAAGATTTTAGGCTCCTGTAGCCTTCTGTCTCGGCTGAACTTTTGACTGCCAAGCCCATCTGCAGCTACTCTCTTCATGGCAAACAAAGAATCGAACCTGTGAGCCTCTGGCAGTGTTCAGATTCCTACAGAACACATAGGACCTTCCCTGCAGCACCTTCCAAGCCATGACGACAAAAGTGTGAGAAAGCAGGAAGTTTCAAGAAGCGTTTGTGGGAAATAAAAAGCAAACAAATTACAAACAATAACAGTAAGGTGGCAGTCTGGACAAGAAGCAAAATGAAAAACCACCAGTCTATGACCACATATCTTAGTCTTTACCTGGCTCCTCTTCTCCAGCTCTCAGCCACTCCACCACTGGACATAACGTTGACATAGATACCAAGAGAAGCAAAAGAACATATTTTTCACCTCTGCTTTTACTGTTTTCAAAATGAACTCTTTCCTCCTTTAGTCTTTCATCATTCTGTACACATTACCACAGGGCAATACTTCTAATAACACTAGTCAAACAAACGCAAGAATGTAAAAGATGTAAAGACAGTTGGGTTTCTTCTTTTTTTTTTTAAATTCATTTTCAAACTCATCACTCTTTGCTTTTTGAGCACCACAATATTTTTAAACTAAGTCCATCTACAGCTTTATGCATGGGGAAAATTACTCTTTAAACAAAATAATTAGCGAGAACCTTTCTACAAAGACCTCTATACATCAAAGTAAAAACCACACTTCTGAGTTTCTGTAAGTGAGGTCACATGATACCAATTGCGGAGTTCAACCCAGTGCTGAAGACAGACCAAGCTAATGTCACCTTCTGCGGGTTTGGGTGACAGCTGACTGTTTCCTCACCAGCTTTTGCAGGGAAACACGCTGAGTGCAGTCGCACACCACCACCTGACAGTTCTCTGCAACCAGCCAGCAGCCTCTGTGCCCTTTGGAGGCCTGAGCTGAGCGCTCAGTGACCCCGCGCTGCAGACCCACTTCCCGCCCAGCTCCCCAAAGGGCTGGAGCAGAACTGCGTCCCTCAGCGCACTCCTGCGGGCCTTCATCCCAGCTCCTTGCATCCCTCCCGGACAGAAACCACACGCTGCAAGGCAGAGGTGGGAAGGCAGCACGATCCCTTCAGGTGCTCTCTGTGCGCATGGAAAGGAGTGGATTTCTTTAGGTGCTGTGTTTCTGAAGGTTAGCCCTGATGGATGGTCCGGTCCACTTTCAGCTTACCTATGCTAGGTATGGTTTTGGAAACACTAAATGACTCAGGAGTCTGAAAGCCATTATCAAAAATGACTCACGTGGACAGTGTGAATGTGCCTCACTGGAAAAGGGTGGAAACTGAATGCTTTCCAGGACTTTGTTTTTCTCACCCCTGATGTTGCTTCACCTCTGTTCCTCAGCACTGCTTGGGAACAGATCGTAATTCCTCCTAGGGCTAAGGAAAACCCCAGCCAGGAGAGCCGGGGATGTTTCACCACAGAACAAATGACCTTTTCAGCTACAGCTCAGAGTCACCTTTCAGCTGGCCTAGCAGGCTTTTGAGCACTCAGCAGTCTCTTCTACATAAGAGGTTTGGGAGTACAAAGAAACACGAATGTTTTTCCCCTGACACATTTCACGACAAGGACTTGCCAAGCCTTGAGCTTTTGCTGCAGTGTACACGCTGATTTTGTGGCTGCTGCTTCTCCCTCTCACAACTAGTACAGGCAAATCCCTTCTCTTCCCTCACATCCGTGATCAAGAAACATGTAACCAGGACACACTCATCTCACAAAGCAGTAAATTACCAAACGTGAAATTCACCTTCTACAGATGGGTGAGGTTTCACTACTATTTCAGCTCAGTAACTATTCTTAGTCTTATAGCCCCTATTCTAACAGCACATGGGGATTAACGCTGCCACAGCAAAACAGAGGAGCTACCGAAAGCCACGGCACTGCCAAGAGAGAAAGTTCCCATTGGCAGGATGCACCCTTCCCTTGGAGGCACGCCTTCACATCCTCCTCCTGAGGAGCCTCTTCAGAGCAGACACTAGCCAGGCACAACTTAGGCCCTTTGGGTGGGTGCAGAAGTTGTAGCTTTCCGTGTCAGCTTCACCAAGTAAGGAAGGTAAGTATTTTAGCTCCCAATGCAATTCTTACCAGCCAAGACACAATTTGATTGGGGGCCTTCACAAAAGCAGCATTCCAGCTGTAGGCAAGTGCAACTCCCGCAGGGCACAAAGTCTGTGGGAATCCCCAGCGGTGACTTCCAGCCCTGCACGGCCACGTCCGTGCCCTGGCAAGTGGCCCTGGGGCTGGCAGGGGCTGCTCGCGGCAGAGCGGGTGCCTGCTGCCCGCAGAGCACGGCCTCCAGCCCAGCCTCGCGGCGCTTCCACGCACGGGCTCATTAGAGCAGCCAGATGGCAACCAGGATGTTTTGGCATGCCCTCCCAACAGGCCAACATAAAACTTTGTTAGGTCTCTGTAAAATTCAGTACTCGACTCCGTTAAATATCTTTAAATACACTTTACTGTTTTTCGCTTTCCAACATCCTTATGTTAAAAAATTAATCTAAGGCTTCTGAGCAGTAGCTACCATAAATCCTCAGCATTCAGTTAAAGGCAGGAAGCAGCATACTTTCTACTTCCAAATTTTATAGAAAGGGAAATTACAAAAACAGAAAATAGCAACAACAAAACCTTCACAGCATGCAAGAACAGTAGCACTGCAAACTTGTTTCCAAACAAACCTAAATACTGATGAACTGAAATTATAATCGATAAAGGAATAGTTTTTTTCTCATGTTTGAAATATGTTCTGTCCCTCTGAGCAGCATGAATTCTGAACTACAATTCTGTACTTCAGTTGAAAGGGAAGCTAAAATAACTAAGGCTTAATTAAGAAGGTGTCGTACTTGCAAAAATGCTAGATAGTGATTAAAAAAAAATAACTGTAAAATTTATTGTTCTGATTTCACAACCTATTACACTGCCTTGAGGCACATGATTCTCAAATTGCTTTGGTTAATTACTTCAAAGTACTAGGACTCACTATCAGAGAAAGGAACAACAACAAAAAAGTCATACCTAAACAGATATTTTTTTTCAATTCTTTGCTCAAACCATATGAACAATACACATACCAAACTAAAGATCTGGAAAAGAAATAATGCAAAACTGTGCAAAACTGTTGGCTATTACATGATATCACGTAATGCACTGAAAGTAAGCACTAAATATAATGCACTAAAAATATTCTTTACTTTTATGTAATTTGTGTACATTTTTTTTCAATTATTGGAACAGATTTTAGCATTTTAGTCTGCTAACCTCCCATCTACAGGTGACTAACATCACCAAAAATATCATAAAATCCCAGTAAAGTATGTATTTTAAAATAATGAGATGTCTTAACTCATCTTATATGAAAGGGACTCGTGCATGTTACAGTTTAGTTTTTAAAATAAAACACCTCGAGCTTTATCTTTTCTTCAGCTAAGCACAGGGCTAACCAAAGTCTCCATACAAATTATGTCTGATGTATCTGCTCAATAGCAACGAGTGTTGGGGTGGGCTATGGATCACTGCGAGATAAGTATAAGCAAGTAAGTTGTATCTGGCAAATATGGAAGCAAACAAGAGACCATTCATTACATGCTCAAATGAGGAACCTCAGAGAGCAAGCGACATTTCCCCTCCTCCACAGAGACACGTCCACTCAGCAAATAACTGACAAATTAAGCATACTGGCTCACGCATAATCTGCTCTTGTGGTTAAGAAGCAGAGCGTTAAAAAGCAAATGTGAAGCAACGTTTGCTGCTATTCTGACAGGACCTTACTCACTGATACAGACATAACATGGCTGGGGTTTTATTTCAGAAGGACTGACGTTGCACCCGCTGTTATGAACCAACTGGCTTTGCAGTACGAAAAACTGATTCCATCCCAAATCAACATTTTTCAGACAGAACTTTGTCAGGAGAAAACAAAAAAGAACAGAAAGAACAGAGGCTCTTTAAAGCAAGCTGTACGACCTGCTTGGTACCTTCTTTCAGAGGACATTTTTTCTTTTCCCATGTTTCAATACCTATTTGTTTTTCCCTTCCAGATATTCCTGGCACTATTCGCCACAGGGAATGAAGTTCCACAGATGTTTCACATATTCTTCTGATATATAAGTGGATCTCTTAGAGAATGAAAAAGGAAAAATAGTATCAAGGAGGCCTTCATGCCCAACAGAGCATGTCAGACAAGACTATTCTGGTTCATGCTATTCAAATAGGGTTTGTGATATTAATAGTGCAGATGTAAAATATTTTTTAAAAAAATTAAAAATCCACATTGTACAAAATTATGTGGAAGCACATGTTATTGGGCAAGAGATGTGAAAACAATTATATCCCATTTCACAGTCCTCATCGATTCCTTTCCCCACCCCATCAGAACATCACGTACTCTAATACTCTGAAGTCAAATGTTTGATTCTGCCTTTCCAACAACCAAAAAAAAATCCCCGTAATAGAATTCATTGACCTCACAGATAACTACTACTCTGGAACAACAGTTTGTGAAAACTGTGTTCATCATCCAGTGTAGAACTTTTTTTTTTTTTAAACTGAAATTAATATTAAATAGTTTAACAAAGTTCAACTCAAAAAACAGTGCCCAAGAAAGTCCTAAGGACAACTTGCTGCGTAAGGTGAAAATTCTCTCAGCTTTCACAGCAGTCAAGGAAAAATGGGTAGAAGTGATACAAGTCAAAGGTTTCTCTTTGCCCAGAGAAGCTGTGGATGCCCCATCCCTGGAGGTGTTCAAGGCCAGGCTGGATGGGGCTTTGGGTAACCTTGGTCCAGTGGGAGGACCAATCAGAAGCACCACACACAAAACTTTCATTCTAGTTGCACCAGTTTTGTTTTTATTTCTGAATGGCTAAGATTCAATTCCCAATATTTTGTTCATTGTATCAGTTTCTGAAGATAGAATGCAAACAAGAAAGCAAAAGTGGCCACAAAAAACATTTCTGCAAAAAATTCCTCCAGAGGAATCACCACTGGACAGCTTTAGACTTCCACCTCCCAGTCTAAGAAAAAAAAACAAAAACACAAGATTCAGATCCTCTTTGTACTAAGTGGAAGGATTAGAAATGCCATGTTAATACAGCTGAAGGCTGGAGGATAAACAGAAAATGACTGTACAAATCTTGCTTCCTCAAGAAGTCAGGCCTAAAAAGCAAAGATAACAAATATATTAGGCTTACTTAAAACAAATTATGCAAATGCTGTATTGCAACACAGCGGGTGTACAGCTTGCAGCGCACATATGGGCAAGTTTCACCATCAAGGATGGCCCCGTAACACAGCTAACAACATACCACAGCTTCAGGCAATAAAGCATTCCCAAGACTGCAGTCACATGTCCAGAAATAAAAAAGGGGAAGTGTTTGGAAACCTTTTTATAAAACAGAAAACGTCTGGTTAAACAACATGAAAGCACACAAACAAGACTGCAACAACTAAAAGAGGAGACATAAGGAAAGCTCATGGCAGACTAGAAATATTTCTCCTCTTATGCCAGCAGTTTTCTCCACATCTCTTCCTTTTAATTTTTACCTTCTGGTGGAAGAGGTAAGCCCTGTGAGAGCTGAAGGAAACACGTATTTGGATGCCTGCATTTCAGACGATCTGGTGGAAGAGACCAGCTGTGGGGAGGGGAGCAGTTACCACCTGGGCTCTTGCCTTCTGGGCACACGAGCGACCCAGCTGCTTGGTAAAGTGCTGCCCACTGCAACAGGACACAGTTCTGTTGTTAGCCAAGAATGATATTAATTCTGAAATCTGTCCATCAGGACTAATTTTAACTCAAGCAAACAAAATACAGCATTGATCTTCTCCAGTCCAGCTGTGCCTCTATGAAATACCACCTTCACTGAGTTTACAGAAGTGTTTTACTTCGCGCATACCCCAGCTTCTCACTTGAAAGGAGAGGGAGCTTTCAGCTTTGATACCATTTTGCATTTCCTAGGGACAGGAACGCCTTTGCAAAACAGACACTTGTGGACCTCTGTTCTTTCCAGCTCTCCTGCCTGCTCCCAGCTGCCAACCAGCAGCTAGCAGAAGCCACAGTGCAGTCCAAGGCTGTGACCAGCTGAGCCTGGTGCCTTCCACAGCCAACACAGACACACAAGCTCTTGTGCCTGTGACACGGCATCTCTCCGTAAGCACAAAGTCACATCCAAAAACTACACACCCTGACCCAGGCCCTTCTCCATGCTGGATTTCACTAACCTTACTCCCCTCAAAGGGCAGGCTGCCATCCTTCCTTCCACAGCAGGTGAAGAGCCCAGGCCAGGCGCTACCTCTGGATTTCTGTCCAGTCTCTGCTAAGCGAGCAGCTGGGGCAGCTTCTGGCCCTTGTACCACCTTGCTACTGCTTCTGAATTTCCTCTTTGTAACTGCTTTCCTTGCTCTCGGTTTCTAAAGCTCTCCTCAGCTTGCATCTCTGAAAACTTTCCAAAGTAGACTGTGTTCCACTCTCTTTGTGAGCAGCTGCTACAGCAGTTTCCAATTTTCTGCCTGATCAACACCTGGGCAGGGAATCAAGCCTTAAAGCTTTGCAGGTGGGGGTAGCCCCTCCACAGTTAGCTTTCTGATATGAAAGGCCTAACACAGCAGCACGAGTGCAAATGTACACAACGCTGGTACAAGGAAAGACAGTAGCGTCAACTTTCAGTCAAAGTAGCGCAAAGAAGGTGAGATCGCACTCAAGGCAGAGAGTTTTCCAGATAAGACTGCTCAGACAAGTGCAGAAAGAGTTCATTTCATTAAAATAAAAAAGTAAAATATCAGATGTGCAGACAGATCTCAAGGAGCAGGTCCTCTGAGGAGGAGGAAGAGAAGGCATCCTTACAGCCACATGAAGTTGTATCAACACCTTCACTGGGGATGTAAGAAGTTCCCTCTATCATAATCCTGCCATCCACAAGAGGGATGCAAAAAGCAATCACCTCTCCAACCTGAAAGTATGATGGAAGTTTCCTAATTACTGTTTCCCTAAAGGGTGGGGGGAAGCCTAAGAGGTGGGAGGGAGGAGGTGAAACAGCTGGATTCCACACAAAGGACTCTGACTAGAAACTGCAGTAAACTGCATGTTGCAATATTCACAGCCAACGATAAGAGAAACAAACAGGGCTGGAGGAAGGCTTGCTCCCTGGCTGAGAAGTTATAGTGATTCATGAGAGGTTTACATTTGTCTTACCCAAACACAAACATTGCAGAACAGCAACGGTTCCATCACCCTCCGATCTGTTCTATCTACACTTTGCAAAAATCCCTCGTCATAGCTCATTTATACATGATGTGGAAGTCATTTTTAAATTAAATGATAGGCAATGCTATAAAGTGGCAAAGACTAAATATATAACCAAGTTTTATTTTGAACTTGAGAGGCATAAAAAGTAAATGGAAAGAAAAATACCTTGATTAGGTATCACTACCACTCTGAATACTACTGAAAAAAGATATATTCAGATGAAAATTCTCAGTATTAATACAACAATTGCAAGTCTGCACAAAAAATGCCTTGGAAATCTGGAGCTTAGATGTAACATTTAAAACAAAACAAAAACAAACCAAAGACATAAGAACTTAAAAGGCAGATATGGTAGGTCATACAGAGAAAACAATATATATATATATATATATTCAGAAAGCAGTATATATATATTTATATATGTATTTATTTATATTTATAAAGCACCTATCACCATATTGATAAACACTCATAAAGTAAAACTTTGCATCTTTACTTTTGGAATTTTGAGTAAAAGAGTGAGTAAATGTGGAATTTTCCAGAAGCACAGACAGCTCCAGGAGGACCGACAAGCCAGAAAGGAGTGCATTCAAAAGACAGCATTCCTCCACTAGCTGATTACATTACCTGTGTGGTCTAAGGCAAAAGGTTAAAGAGTGAATACAGGCATTGTATATGATAAGAACAGAGCAGCCTTTCTTTGCCAGGCTCTCTAAGTGTTCTTTAAAGAGCATTGCACAATTTAAATCTTGCCGTAATCAAGGATATGCAGACACAGATCCACCCTAGAGTTTTAAAAATAATCCGAGTTAAAGAGCAATACAGGTTAACCCTGGGCATTAAGGACGAGAAGAAAAGCAGACAACAGTAGCTACAAAATCTGGAGAGCCTCCTTTGGGCTCAGCGCTGACTGCCAACAAACAGCATGTTGCCATTACCCAACACCAGCTTGCTACAGCAGCACAGCCTGGGGGCTGGCTTGGTGGAGGGGTCATGAGCGAGCACCTGAGAGCTGGCAGCTCGGAAGCTTCCAACCATGCCAACAAATAAGGAGATGTGAAATATCTACCCTCAGGCAAGCCAGGAAGCCCAACCGAAAGCACAATGACAAACCAGAGACATGGGTGGATTTGAGTCCCAGGTTCAACAGCCATTAGTGACTCTCACCTCCTACCAAGGCCAAATCTGCCACCATTAAGAAAGGAGCTGTGTTGGCTTTTATAAACATGATCTCCACCTCCTTGAACTGAGAACAACAACAACAAGAAAGCGAGAAGACTGTCCTATTTCTCCCGGGAATATAAAAAGGCCTGGTAGGACCCTATCATCACCAGTCTGGCAAAACCAGAAATATGCAGAGTGAAAGTCTCCTGTGAAAAAGTAAGTGATATGGCAAAACCAAGAGGTTCATTTCGATAGGCAAAAGGCATTCTCTCTACTTCATGGTTTGGCACATCAGCTCAGAGTCACTCAGGTATGCCATTTTGGCCTACTCTAACTTTTCAAAAATTTCTAAAGATGTATTAATTGGTAACTCCAGTGCTGTCCTGCTAACCCCTGGGATTCCTGCAAATGGTTTTGCAGAAGACTATTTATGCCTGGAATTCTGATCTTTCTCCTTCTTGCCTCGCCCCTCCCCAGGGGGAAAAGCTTTAAATTGTGAAGATTCCAAAATCTTGCTTTAGGTTTAAAATACCTACTTGAGTATTGCCCCTACTTGCTCACGCGCTTAAGGCATAGAGAGATCTCCCTGGCATCTTGCTCACTACAGTCTATTCCTTCAACCATTTAAAGCAAGAGTATTCAGATGGTGGCTGCTTTTGTTCACAAACAGACATCATCTGAAAACTTTGTACTTCTCCTTTTTATCAGGAGGGTGCCATGAGACTAAAGATTCATCTTGCAAGTCGTGGTAACACAGAGCAGAGAGGAGAATTTTTTTTAGAATCACACTGATGTACTAACTGTGCAAAATTTTAATCACATATAGGCAAGTGCAGTGATTAATTATCACAACAGGTACTACTCATGAGTGAGATGAGAACCTGAACAGCTCCAAGTGCTTGTACTGGAACTGGCCACCGTAGCACCTGACGGTCGTCACAGACTGCAAAATAAGCTGTGTACTGGGGGCCAGCCAGCACGTCCCACTTGCTCTGGGCTGTTTAAATGACAAAAAATAACCATCAGTATCTAAAGTATCCTGCAGGATCCCCACATATGCATCCCAGAAGACAAAGAAAAGCACCTGAGGCATTACATTATTAAAGGAGGAGAGTTAAAGTTTTACATCAAAAGAAAAAAAAAATATCTGAAATCTCTAGGGAGTAACAACCATTAACATAGCCCAGCTGGGGCACTAAGCAAAGTGATGTTAAATGGCACAAGTTTTTGTTTCTTACCTCCTCAGGTACAATGATTAATGGATATTTGTCCTCTGATAAGAAGTTAAAAATAACCCACACTTTAAATGCATCTTCATCACTGATCTGCAAAGGACTCTTAGAGAGGTTCTTTTTAGCACAGAGAGTCCAGCACATTCTGTTGAATTCAACCTTGTCGAAGTTTCCTTGAACCTAAAATGAAGAAATTGAACCAAAAAAAAATTAATATGCATGAATGGCACAGGATAACAGACAGACAAAGTTTAACAGACTAAGTCGTACTAAAAGCACCAAGGAAATTCTGGTTTGCAAGAAACATCAAGGCCCAAAAAGAGCACTGCCGCAGCCCGATCTGATTTCCTGCACCGGGTAAACTACAGAATTTCTTCCAGTAAAATCTGCATCCAACCTCCAATTTCTGGTCGAGTTAATAACACCCTGACTTCATGTGAAGGAGGCTACAGTGCATTTTGCGTTTCCTCTAGCTCATTAGCCTTAGCTCCCAAACCACCTTCATGAACATTTTTAGCTCCAGCTGCCCTTCTGTTGCACTTCTGTTGAGCACTAAGACACAATATAGTAAAGCCATTATAACAAAAGCTACATGTGGACACGCTAGAAGTAATACGGGAACAGTAATTGGAAAAGACCTTTAAAGTTCTTCTACTTTATATTACTCAAACGTAACTCTTGTAGGAAAATATTCATAACCATGTAGTCATTTTTTCTTGAACACTAATCCACCTAAAACTTTTTCTCTTTCTCCGACTCCCAAATCTTCACTTTACTGATAAAAAAGTTCCTCATTTGTATTATCCTTTACCATACCTAGCATCTGTACATACCCATCTGTGAATTATTTACATATCCGAAAGCTTTCATTTCCTCTATTTTGTTTTTAAACCCTCATTTATGTTAGAGATTAAATATATTTATCTCCCTGTAGCTTTGCCATGCTATTTCTCTGCCGACATGAAACTAATGAAGACATGTTCTGCACTGTAATGGAAGTCTCTTGAGATTTTGGAAAGCATGTGTAAGAAATAGGGTCTTGCACCTCATCTGGGAACAACACTGGTCATACTCTTCGCCATTTTCTTATGATACGCCAAGCTTGGATGCCGCAAGGACACCATAATAAGCTGCATGACTTCCTATCCAGTCTTGTAACTGGTCAGATATAATGGAGGGTGAGCCACAGTGGCTTAAGTCAAAGTTAGACTAAGAAGTGGATAAACTGATGTGGGTGGAGGAAAAAAAGAAGGCCGAGGTAAACAGGAAACCAAGCCTTTGCCAACCAGCACTTTACAGTACAGTTTCCAGGACTAAAAGTGAGACTACGAAAGAAAACCATAGACTTTGCATGCTTGCAGAGCATGCCACCAGTGTGTCAATGGAAGAGGCACGCTATTACTGTCCTTTGAAGGAGGCAGAAGCTGTAGGAGCCACAAGCTCAGCACTATGGCTGTTTGCACGAGAAACACAGTATTTAAATGGAACATTGGCTAAGCAAACAAACGCCCTTTGGAAGAGCAGCTAGAAGCCAGGTTTCCTCCTCCTGTCTGCCAGCACCTCATCCCTTGGCTACTTTTGCCTGTGCTTTTTCCTGCCTGTCCCCCGAACCCTGCCCAGCAAGACCTGACTTCCTTTCTAAAACAGCTTTACTCGCCCGGATGATGAGCACTTCCACCTTGGAAATGTCCTAGTGGTTGCACTGCTCTGAGGAAAATGCTGATGGAGTGGGAAACCTCCCCTCCTCCAGGAACCACCCAGCCAGTGCTCCAGGCACCACAGGCAGGGCGGGTGGCTCTACAAGGCAGCTCACCTCGGCACGCACAGCCATCAGCAACCACGTGGAGGCAGATGGCAGGGAGATGCCTCACACATGGGCCCCAGCTGGGGTAAAAGCCAGCGGTTTCTGTTCATCATGCCAGAAAGAGGCATCAAAACCCAAGTCACCCACAGCACTTACTGCCACCAGGATTAGGCAGCAGCTGAGCAGGAGGTTTCAGGACAGCTCTGACTGGGTCGCACCACGCCACAGTCCCATGTCAGATGTGTGCCTTTTTGTCAGAATCCAGACTTGATTCTGAAAGGGACTTCATAAAGAGTGTCCATGTGGCATCCAGAGCACAGACACTGTTTAGAGATTATTCAGAAAAAACAATCAGATGAGCACGCAAACCCCAGCTCTCCAAAATAACTCTCCAACTCACCTCTGTTATGTTTTTGTTTTTGTTTTTTCCCTAAATGATCCCTGGCTGGCTGTTAAATAAAGGATATAATTACCAAATCATTGTTCTGGGGTTCCTGGGAGTTGTGGGTGGAACTGAATACTTCTCTTTAATGAAGGATAAAATTTTCCCTCAACAATTTCACGTAGCAATGCTATCTATTTCTGGTACATAAATTCTTGAAGTACATTTGTGTAGGGTGGAAGGGGAAGGAAGGAGAAAAGTCCACAAAGAAAACCAAATCAACTTTACAGCTAGGTCCATGCTACACAACTATTGGCTGGGCTACGTTGGCTCCTTGGCTGGCAATGCTCCACTCCAGGTGACTATAATAATAATTACTCCGAAGTAATAATTACTCTGGTGAACAATCTATCTGGATGTATAAGAAGTAATTTCTAAACTGCTTCAAAAATTTAAAATATTTGAACAGTTTCTAAAGTTATACTTCAACTCATTTGCAAAAGTACCTCTAGCTTAACTAAGAAACTGTAAAAATAGAAAATTTTCAAACAGAAGGAACTGATGACCAAAAAAACCCAAGTCATAAACACATACACATGTTGCTTTTTAATGACACAGACAAAACGTATTTATTAAAAAAAAGATTGGGTCAAAGACTACCCTGGAATTTCAATTTAAGAATAATTTCCCAAATGGCTTCAGTTATTGTGAGACTCTACCATGAATCTTATGCTGATGCAACCTTGATGTGAAACTAAAATGGGAGATTTACGAAACTCAACTGAGAAACCAGAATTTCTATTCCATTAGGCCAGAATACTCATCCTGCTTGCAATCTGCACAAATATCACACAATTCCATTGCTTAATGAATTAATGAATGCTTGTAAAGAGATTTTTCCTGTGCACTAGTACCTGATTTTAACTGTACTTTACAGAGTTTGTCCAAACTATTTGAAGTCACCTTGTTATTTGGAAACTTCTACAGTACTCCACACTACAACTGCACAGCAGCTATTGCTTTTATTTATGAGTCTGTCTGAATGATGGAACATGCAACATGAACCAATGCTGCCAACTGCTTGCAGTCTTAGAGATCAAAATATACTGGCAAGATACCTACTTTCCCTTTCTGAGAAATTCAACGAAATAATCAAAAGAAAAATGCAGCAAACCCCATACAATTTTCTAGATCTTAAATTCATAGCTATATGCAAAGTTTAAATGACCATCATCAGTAACCTACCAAGTAACTCTAAAACATGAGGAAATACAAAATATATTTGGCTTAAGTACAAACGATGAGACCAGGCCCCAAAATATTATAAGCACTGGTAATGTAAACAGCATTCGCTAAGTTGTCTGGAAGATGAGATAACAATATAAGGGGTTTCAAATGATGCCCTTCATTGTCTGCCCCCAATATGACTCTTCCCTGCCAAATAAGGCATACTGTAAAGTACCGCCATCAGCACTATAGAAAAGGAAACAACATTTTCCATTGGTATTAAAAGACATGCATTGTAAATAATGGAACACATCTAATGCAGTTATGAACCCAAGTAAAACAAACAGTGAAGACATTATCTGTCTGCTAAGTCACAAGAAGCATGGTACTGGAGTGCATCATTCAGACAATACGAGTTATTCAAATTACTTATTCAACTTTCCTATTTGGATAAAGTAAATTTGTTGCAACCTATTTGTCTCATCAGACTGCCAATTTTGCTTTTCTTGATGATTATTTGGTTTTATATAAAGAGGCTCTATTGCACAGTAAATTAAGGTAAGCCAGCACTAAAGAATATAAAAAGTGACAATTGCATTTAAGAGTATCACAGGGGTTATTTTAAAAGATTACAAAGTCCACCCAATACAATTATAACAAAATTCTTAGAGTCACAGTTACATATCTCTTTCAAAAGAAATGTAAGGATTCATTCTTCAAATATTTTGCTGGTGTTTTAAGGCAAAATGCCTTGAGATCAAGTTCTCTCATAAGCCAGTTGCTCAAGAAACCAGAAAATACGTAACTGGAAATTGAGAGAACTTCCTCTGTATCTGGGGTTATGAAGTACTAGTCCTTCTTTAGCAGCTTTACTTAGCAATATGAATTAATAACATTTGTCCTACAGTCACCTCATCTAGAAGAACAGACTATGCCTTGGAAGAATGAAGAACGAAGAGGGTTCTTGTTTGCTTTTTTTGTTTGTTTGTTTTGAACAAAGGAGACGTGCCATGAATCAGTGACTCATCCCACTGCATGTTGTCTTCTGGCCTGACATAAAGTCATCTCTGAAAGATGTGATGTCACAACTAGTCCACAAAGGTAACCTTCTGTGTAAAGAATTTCTCTGATTTTTAATACTACATATATAAACTGTTTTGAGACATTTAGTCAGGATTAAATAATGTGAAGTTACAGGGAATTTAATACTGTTCCCTACCATTTTCAGTTAACAGTTAAGATAAACCAGTGCTATTGGTATATCATGCAATCATGAGAAGCCAGAGTAGGACATGAATAAAAAAAAACAACACAAAAAACTACACAGTCGCACTCTTTCCTTTCATAACAAAGCAAGGTAGCTTGTCCTGTGCTTCTACCATGGGGTAGGAAGATGGCCAGAGTAGCCAAATGCTGTAAGTTCACACCAACTGGTTTATGTAACCAGGTCTTTCATTTTTAAATTAAATTAAATTACTTAATAAATCCAATTGTTCCTCATTTCCATAACTTTCTTCCTATAAATACCTTTTAACAATAAAGCATGCTTATAATTGAAAAAGCCTTCTGTCTCTTTTTATAATTTGACTTAATGGCTCGCTACTGCCTACAAATGGTACTAACAAAAAAAATGTGGTTCAGCCTCTGGAATCCTTCACTTAGAACAGAATAAGGCTTCCCCCCCGAATATGTATACAAGCTGTTTGGTCCCTATCAAACCTTATAGGAGCTCAAACCACCCATACTAAGTGGAAATGAGATCATAAACTTCTGAGGGACAAAGCAAGACTTTCCAATAGGAAATAGCCAAGGCAGCAAGCGGGTACCCTGTAAGTGTATTAACAGCCAACAACGGCCACACACAAACCAGGGCACAGCTACTGGGCTGGAGGGAAGCACAGACTAGAGAGGTAGAGGAGCTTAAGATATATGAAGCTTTTCCTGTTTCCAGGGTGGCTGCATCTCAGGTATATATCATATTTTTCACCTGTATTAAACGTAGATTAAAGCAGAGCAAAAACTAGCAAACTTGGCTATGGAGCTCGCGTAATCCTCAGTTGTCACATTGGACTTTTCAGCAGCAGGACTTAACATAAAAGAAAGCAACCATCCGTGTATCCCTGAAGCCACAAAAGCAAAGCTTGAGGGTTTCTGGGGTCAGCCTCCGAGTGTAAGAGAAATCAGTGGTATTGAAGCTAGCATGTACATACTGTAACACAGGCTGCTTTGTATTGTCTAGACCAGTTGCCCAGCTGAATTTGTCAGAAAGAAAGCAAGACAGTTTTTTACTTTCAGGAATTTTAACCTAAATCTCAAACATGCAGCTCCCAGAGGTCAGCTCTGGCCCAGTGATTGCCTCTACTCAGAATAAGATGAAGAGCGGTGGGAGGGAAACCCTGCTGGCCTTCCAGAGCTTCCTCCAAAACAACACACAACATGCAACCACAGAAGACTAAGGAGTGCTCAGGCACCAAGAGAACGAACTCGCGAGATGAAACTTAGCAACACTGGCGTTACCCACTGTCAATGTCTGGGGGGATCTGTGTATTAAAATCCCTCATGAACAGACATTGAAGATATTTTTCCCATCCTGTTGGCAAAGGAGCCCACGGAAACATTCTGTTATAACCATAGTCTAAGGTGGGACAACCTATAGCTCCAAGACACGTTCAAATCATTTTAAAGTGTGGTGCTTTATGAACACGGTTCTGCATGAGCACAGTTTAGAAAAGCACCAGATGTTACAGGAAACAGAAACCAGGGAGAGAGAAAAGAAGCAAAGAACAGTGCGCCCTGGCATTTTAAGGCACAGACTCTCCAGATCACCAGACCTGCCACCACCCAGCAGAGACACGCTCACAACCAAAGGTCTTCAGAGCAGAAGGCTTCCTGCAAGCAAAGGCCAACTGTAAAGACAACACCCTAAGTAAAGACACCATGACACAAAACCTGGTAAAGGGAAAAACGGAACATAAGAACCCCAAACTTACCTTTTCCAAGATGAATTTGTTTAAATATGGCATGTAACCCTGATTGGAAACCGGTCCTTCATCATCATCCCTAAAGTGCTCTTCCAAGGCCACCGGGTCATGGGGAACGTTTAACACCGTGCACAAGTTGTGAGAAAGGACCTAGGGACAGAACAGAGATCAGTGACACCACTGTCGACCTTACCACGCTGTCTCCCCCAGAACAAAGCTGTGAGCAGAAAGCGACACCTTCATATCAGCATGAGTTCTGCCCTGATGGTTTCTGTCAAATTTTTATGCATTTATATATATATATAAAGATTTATAAATACATCTATCCATATATATATATAAAGAAAGTCAACTCCAAGGATGTGACTGCTTCCCAGAGTTACAGTTTTACAAAAGCAATGTGATCACATATAGGTCCATTGCCACAGAAGTGCGAACACACCTACAAAAGCTGCCCCTTTGTGTGCACACATTTATATGCTTGATAATCAGGAAAAGCATGGAGAAACACCCAAGTAATATGTACACAGTGAAATTAGACAGGTAGGAAAAATGACCGCTAACATCTAGCCTTGGAAAATATAAATAATTATTATCCAGGGAAAATGAGTAGTGAGGAAAACAACTCAATATGTAACCTTCAGTTTACAAAGAAATGATCATTCAAATTTTAGTATTAGCTATGGATCTCTCTCATCTGCTTGCTTTTGGATTACTTTTCAATATTCTCATCATGTTTTAGACCATAAAGGAAAAGTAATGCTATGGAAAGAGGAAGGGCTGAGATGCGCTTCTCCAAGTTTTATTTTAAAAGGGTATTTGCATGAATTATGTCAAGACCTTAACACCCACCAATCTCTCATGACTGTTCTTCAGAAATTGCCTTCAAGAAGAAGCTACACGCTTGGTTAGTTTTAAGGAAGTACAGAATTATTGAAAACTAACTGGTAGCCAATACATCTTAACTTCTTCAACGCAGGCCGACTTTTGCACGCCCAAACTAACACCTCAGTACCAACAGGAAGGCAGAACCAGAGTAACAGCTGCTCCTCTCCCACCAACACTTTCCTAAGAAAGTAAGATTAAACAAAACAAAGCAAAACAAAAAGAACAGACCCAAATGACACAAAGAGAAAGCAGTAAAATAAAGAAAGCAGGCTCTAAGGAGACCTTACAGCATCCTTCCAGTACCTGAAGGGGACCTACAGGAAAGCCAGGGAGGGACTCTTAGTCAGGGAGTGCAGTGACAGGACAAGAGGGAATGGGTTTAAACTAAAAAAAGGGAGATTGAGATTAGATATAAGAAAGAAATTCTTCACTCAGAGAATGGTGAGACCATAGAACCGGCTGCCCAGAGAAGCTGTGGATGCCCCATCCCTGGAGGTGTTCAAGGCCAGGCTGGATGGGGCTTTGGGCAGCCTGCTCTGGTGGGAGGTGTCCCTGCCCGTGGCAGGGGGTTGGAACCGGGTGGGCTTTAAGGTCCCTTCCAACCCAAACCAGTCTGTGATTCTACGTGCAGAAAACTTACAAGCAGATCAGTGTAGGTGAGTAGACACACAGCAGTAGAGATGGCGTAGCTGCAAAGTAAGAAGTGGAAGACTGAGGTCTTCCGACTTCCTAGGAAATCAAACATATGCCACATGTTTAAAACACAGTTGTTGTTTTTTTCGCCAAATAAAATCATATACATTTACTTTTATATATGTTTATGAGACATGCAGAATCTAAGCACTAATTAGCATGAAATCCTACAGAGATAGCCCAAAACATAAATTTCATTCAGAGAATTCCTGTCTACATGCTTCCAAAGTTACACTTTCTACTAGGAAAGCACATAGCTCCATAAGAAACACATATTTTCATGCTTGCATGCTAACATTAAGCCACTAGATCTAACCAGAAGTTAAAGAACAGGAAACCAGCATCAGCCGTATCACAACAAAAGCTGCATTTCCCAAAGTAGGAAAATAGTATTGATAAGTTATCACATTTCAGACTACCTTCCACAGGCACTCAATTTCCCTCCAATCTATCCTTATTTTTAACAAACAAATTATACCAAGTAGTTGAGTCCATGTGATTTACTTCTGGGGGAAAAACATGCTATCATGCGTGTTTCCCCTTATATTTAAGGCTTCTGTTGTTATTTAGAGAAGACCAAGGGATAACCAACTTTCTGAGAGAAACATGATCTCACTTTTGCAACGAGGCTGCAGCTGCTAATACTGGAGCTACAATCGTTCATGAAACACGACTGATTTGAGCACATTACCAAGATCCCTTAAATTCTCAATAAAACACTTTCTCATCGTGTCCTCTCTACATATTTCTTTTCTGCCCTTCTTGGCCTTCTTGCTGTGCTTGGGCTGTCAGAAAGTTAGGTGGTTTCCACATCAAACAACCAATTACCAGGGAAGAATTCCACTTTCAGTCATTTTCTAAGACCTGCCTTATCTGCGGTCTCTCCTGTGCCCAGTGCTCTCTTTTCATAGTTCAGGAAATTCCTCAGCGCCTGCCAAAGCCTGCCATTCTCCAACACGGCTGAGTGCCAGATGAATTCTTCACTCACAGGGCAAGCCTGAAAAATTCTGCCACCGAGGTCTCCTTTTGTTTTGTTCTCTCAAATCACATTATCTGGACCATCATATACTCTAATGATTAATCTTGTTTTAAACAAACAAAACCTAAACAAAACAAAACAAAAAAACCCCACACCATTAATAGTTGACTACTAGATTAATTAGGGTACAGAAAATTGCCTTGCCTTGCTGAAGCTCCATCAACCATGAGGAAGTTTTGCCCCAGTAAGGGCTGTTCCACAGTGCCGCGGGGTTGCTAGGCAGCTTTTTCTTTCAGCACTTATTATGCTCTGGATGCCACGTTCAACAACCTACCCTCGTGCCAGAGCCAGCTCCTATCCCAAGCCAGCGACTTCTCTCTGTGCTGCAGCAAATGGATCTGGCGGTGGTCCCCAAACCAGTCCGCGAGATGCTGCAAGCGGTCTGCAAAGGGTCCCAAACACGGAGTACTCACTGTTGGTGCAGTTTTTCCTTTTTCAGTTAAGAGCTTTCTAAGAGAAGTGCCTAGTGGTACCCGGGAAATAATGGTGTTCTGCTATAAATGCAAATAACTGGATGAAACAAGCAAGCTAACAGCAAAAGTCTCAACAGCACTACCACTGCAGGCTTTACAGGGATTTACTTCACTTATTGTCTGTCTTGTGCTGTTTTACCTGGAGGACTGAGCTCCAGCCCAGCTCTGCTCCACCGCAGCTGCTCCCCTCCGGACCCTGGTTTTCCAAAACATTGATCTTCACAGAACATTAAGCAGGTGGAGAATTGTTACCATCTGAGTAGACCCATTTAACCTCATCCCTAAAAGCAATCTGTCTTTCTAAAAGAAATGAAGACCTGCTCAACTACTTCTTGCTCAGGGACAAAAATTTGGCCCAAATCATAGTAGGACCATTAAGAGGACAGATTAGTCCTGCAGTGGCTATTATCACTTTCTTCAGTACTTTTTCTTCCCCTCCTTTTCCATCTTTGGGAGGGGGGGGTGTCTCCTCCCTCCCCCATCTCTTTTTAGGATTTGAAGACTTTGGCACTGCGGATCCTGACAGCTCCATTCAGTGGCTTCGTGTGAATTCACTCCAAGGCGTTCTTGGCTCATCTCTCCCTGACATCCATGTCAGCAGCCAGCCAGCCAAAAGACGGCTCCTCACAAGTACTTTCCCTTTTCCTTTTTTGATCACTGTAGAAACCAGCATCAGACAGGCCCCCTATCACAGGCACGAGGCCTTTTCAACCAGGCTGTGCCGAAGCATGCTTGCTTCACAGCTTCTCTAGGGCATGGTTTTCTTGTCTGCTCAGGTAGCACACATTTGATTTGGGCTCCCACTGTTCAGCATCTGCATCAGCTCAGTGTCCTCTTCCCTCTTCCCCACCCAGGACGAGCGTGCTCAAGCCTGGCCCCTGAGCCCAGTGCCACTTGCCCACGTCACCCTGACGGCCAGGTTCACACACACGCTTCGCAACCCACTGAATAACCCAGCGGCAGGACCTTCGGTGAGTCACAGTGACTAATTTCCTACCGTCCCTCAATGCTGGACAAAGCCAATTGTCCGACTGTGGTCCTGCCCACTCGTCACAGCCTCTCAACCTTTCCAGCGCCTTGCTACATTGTTCAAGGTCTTCCTCTCCCTTCGACCATCCCCCTTGCCACTGATTGCACCATTGTTCCTCTTCCCACCAGCCAGTGACTTCCCATTTAGTAAAAAGGCAAAGCAAAGATAAGAGGTAGGAAAATCCTGTCACAGCTCAGATACGATTAAAGACTGCTTTAAGTTTTCTAAGCCTGACTAGTAACTTTGGTCACCCACATCTTACGGGCGCGAACAAGACCACATTTGTATGAGGTGCTCACCATCCGCATCCTGCGGATAACACACCAGGAACCCAAGACTTTGCAAATTTATCCCAATGGTAGCACACCAAACAAAACAACTGCCAAGTAACCCCACTGTCAAAGCAGAGACGATTCTCCAAGCAATGTCAGGGAGAGCTTCCAAAGGCAATGTAAAAAAAACTGCTACGTATCAGTTCCAATCTTATAGACGTACTATGAGGGAGGAGTATTATTGGTTGTTATGTGTTTAAACCCATTTAAACCCATACCACTTCAAGATACAGATGAAAAGCAGACTGCATGTTGACACATTAGAGGAGGAACTTTTAAAATCAGTCGATTTTAAAATAGCAGATTGCAAGAAAGGTGAAATTGGATTTAAATATAGGAAAGCAAGCATTTCCACACAGCTCAAGCTCAAACCACAACAGCAGCTATAATTACAACCACAAAAATTATACTTTACCTTGCTATATCAGTGTTTGAAAGTACTGAAACATGCTGATAAAGTAACAATTGTGTCCATATTTAAACACAAAATTTAAGAATACATAAATGTTTATGCAGAAAAGAAGGGTACGATCTGAAGCCAGCAAAATAATAGAACCTCTGGAGATTACTGATCAGACCAAAAAATAATTTAAAAAAAAAAATCAGTGCACTCTGGAAGAAGACAAAATTCAAAATTACACAGAGCGCTGATTTTACTGTCTTTTCTTAGCAGCTCAGACTACATACAAAAGATATAAATGCATAAAAGGCATCTCGAAGTCCTTAATATTCCAAGCTAGTCCCGGTTTTTCCTCCAAGTGTTTCCTGTACCTCCAGGCTACAAAACAGAACCAATTCACTCATCTCCATCCTTTTCCTCTAGACAGATTAAAACCAATGTATGATGCAAACCTTCGTAACACATTTGCTTGTATAACTGTATTTCACAAAAAATATTTATGTTTTATGGATGGTATAAAGATCACTTTTGGGTGGAGAAACTAGAAGCTGCTGCCTTTAGCAAGCAGTGTGTTATACTGAGGACCTTCTGCATGATGATGGCAATTCCTTATACTGAATTACACAACTCAAAGATCCGCTGTCAACAAGCTTCCTTACTAAGGGTTGAAGACTTCAGCAAATTTCAGCAAATTACAAAACTGCACGCTGTTCTCAGAAAACAATTTGCTTTTTACCAAACTTTTTGATAATAGGAGTTTCACTAAATTATTAAACTTTTTTTTCCTAATGCTGCTGATCTCTGCCAACCCGTTTACCTTCAAGACTCTTCTCTCCAGTTTATAGGGGTGCTACTTTTTAGTCCTTGCAACGTGGATGAGAAATACGTTACTGTGAAATACCTTTACAGTACAATACAGCCCTAAATCAATCATGCAGGAACTTCTGCCCTGCCTATCCCAACAGCTGCGGCCGTAACACATACTTTTTGTCTGCAATGGGACTGTCAGTTCAACACCCACACTCATCATTTGCCACAAAAGGCTTCACAAGAATACTCTCTACCTCTTCCCAGGTTTCTTGGCAGCAGAAGGCAGCAGCCTCTTTTCAGACCTGCTTCTGCATTTGCAGATTCCCCAGCTGACACTTCCATCAGGAGCCTTTATATCATAAACTGCACAGATCCACAAAGACACTTTTTTTCCAAGCCTCGTCTCTCACAGAGACAAATAGTGTGGAACTGCAAAACACTTTAGGAAGACGTCTGATAGGTAATGAGGGGACAAATTTAATTTCCTCTCTCGTTTTTGTTTTTGAACTTTTTAAAAGTTCAAAAGTTCTCTATAGGTACCTTAAAGGAGGCTGTAGAGAGGTGGGGGTTGGTCTATTCTCCCACATGCCTGGTGACAGGACGAGGGGGAATGGGCTAAAGTTGCACCAGGGGAGGTTTAGGTTGGATGTTAGGAAGAACTTCTCTACCGAAAGGGTTGTTAGGCATTGGAATGGGCTGCCCAGGGAGGTGGTTGAGTCGCCATCCCTGGAGGTCTTTAAGAGACATTTAGATGTAGCCCTTAGTGATATGGTTTAGTGGAGGACTTGTTAGTGTTAGGGCAGAGGTTGGACTAGATGATCTTGGAGGTCTCTTCCAACCTAGACGATTCTGTGATTCTGTGAAAACACAAGCATTTGTAGGCATGGGACTCTAGTAAGACAGATAACCATGCTTGTTTGGAAAGACAACTGGTAGTTTAAAACCCAGCCAGCTCAGTGAACAATGTTAAAGAAGAAATGACGATGCCTCCATCGGAGCAAGCCATACCAGCCCACCTGCGTGCTGGCTTCTGCCTTAGCCATTTACTCCCCCCAGCACCTAGGGCTACAGAGCCACACCACTTGTTCACTGACTGACACCGTGACATGTGCTGCAGACACACCTCCTGGGCGACAGCACCAAGCACACAAATCACAGCCGTGTGCACCGGGCATGGTAGTGTGACAGGAAAACAGGATTCCTTTAAAAAACATGATGAGAAAAAAACCGCCTCTCTGCAACCTGCTTCGTTCGACTAGCCCTACAGCACCACAATGTGAATGCTCGCTGTGAGGGCTGGCCTCTTGCCCGGCTCCTGCACACGGACACGCCTGGCCGAGCAAGGCTGGTCCCACAGCCCCTCCACCCAGAGCACAGAAAAGGAGAAGAGGAAGGAGTTGCGGGCTGCAAGTGCTTACTCCATAACGCTGAAAACAGCCCGGGAGCTACTGGCTGCGCTTAGAGATGCTGCCTGTAGCAGGGCCGTTCTTGCTCGCTGTGTTAATCCCACATACTGTTCAGGCTCGAGCCGACTGTCACAGCCAGGACAACCCCAGCACTCAGAACAAGGACCCACAGTCTCAGATGTCAACAGGTGTTGCATTCTTATTCAAAATATTTATTTAGTCAGATTCCTACTATTATTCCCAGTCCAAGGCAGTCCCATAAAGCAGGGCCAAGATGGGATCGGGTTCAGCAAGCTGCCTGAAAGCTCTTTTAAGAGTACAAACATTACTTCAGAGTATAAGCTAGGGAAGAATGGCACAGTTGGAGCCTCTTGACTAATTCTCCTGTTTATACTCAAATAAGAGAGCACTGTGGAACCTCGCTCTCCCCTTGGCAAGCTATGAATTTCACTTGGACGCAGCCAACCCCTATAGATGGGACCTTGTGGCTACCCCACAAAGGAATTTGGCCAGAAAGGGTACCAAGGACATGCAATTGAAAGTGGACCAGAAGCACAGCACGGGTTTGTGCGTTCACACCCCGGGGAGGATGAAGCGTTTGCCCAGGCGGCATGACAAGGAGCCTCCCCGGGCGGCAGGAAGGGCCGCGCAGGTGCCCAGGAGGCAGCGGGACCGGTGACGGCACGTGCCCAACGACGGCCTCAAGGGAGAATAAAAACAATTTTCGGCTCCCAAACGAGCTTCGAAAGCGGGCTGTCGTGTCCCCCTGTCCGGCCGCCTCGGACAGGCCCCAGCCCTCCCCGTGCGGCCAGCCCGTGCCGCCAGCCGCGGCCCCACACGCCCCCGGGCCCCGGCCCCACAGCGGGCTCCGGCCCCACCGGCGACCCGCGCCGCCCGCCTTGCCTTCAGCTGCGACTTGGAGACCTTCCCGCTGCGGTCGAGGTCGAGGGCGGTGAAGGCGTGCCAGATGGACTTGAGCAGCTCCTCCTTGAGGCCCACCATGGCCGGCCCGCCGCCTGCCGCCACCCCGCTCCTGCCGCCGCCGCTCCCGCTCTGCCTTCGCCTCGGCCGCCGCCGCCGGGCCCGCCCCGGCCGCCGCAGGCACCTCCCCGGCGCGGTGCGCGGCCCGCCCGGGCGGCGGCGGCCGCCGCGATGGGACGGCGCCGGGGCGGGGCCCGGCGCTGCGGGGGGCTTGGCGCGTGCTGCCACAGAGCGCAGGGGCGCGCGGCGCTGCGGGGTGCAGCGCTGCTGGGCCGGCAGGGCAGGGAGCATCGCGCTCTGCGCGCTGCCGCCGGCAGCAAGGTGTACAAGAGCTACAGCAAGACGACTGTTTTCCACCGGGCAGTGCTGGCTCGTTACGACCCCAGTGAGAAAGGCACGCGGTCTGTACAGCGTCACTTAAAGTGCCATTTACTGGAGCTAACTCTGGGATGAAGAGGATATCGCAGACATTCCTGTAGCTGCTGGGAAGGCCGAGCTGTGCAGCACCAACCAGCTCTCCAGTTGAGGTGCAGCACAGCACTCAGATTCGGTCTGTGGAAAGGTTACCCATTTTTGTGATTTTAGATATTACAGGATCTTCTCACGAAAAAAAAACATTTTTTACAGTCAAATAGAAATGATGTCCCCATGAGAACCTCTTGCTGCACTTCTAGATAAAGGTGAGGCACACAAGTGGTATATCACAGGTACACCACAGGGGAGCTGCCTGCAGGCTCCTCTGCTACAAGCCACCAGGTGAGCTCAAGGGACACCTCGAGGGACACGTACAGACCCACCAGGGCCTGAAGCCAGGCACGAGTGCAGTTACAGCACAGACTGGGTAGGCACAGGCCTAAGTTACACAGATCACTAATCCGTGATTTACAGTGCTCCCTGGGTTGGGATCATGAGAGATGACCAGATAGTGAAGTTCGCTAGAGGAAGCACTTTTAATTTTCACTTACAGTTAATTCATAAGAACTAGGGTGGTTTTTGGTTTGTTTGTTTGTTTTAGGGGGGCACTGGAGACTAGAATCATCAGTAGATTTCAGCTACATTTTATTCTTTAGTATATGCTCTAGCTTACAGCAAGCAAAAATATTTTAGCAATGTAGAGATGACATAGGCTTTCAGTAACACAGTGAACAGTCAAGCCAGTGTGCCTTATTCACAGTATCCTAGTGCCTTCCCCCCCCCCCCATTTTTCTTAACTTTTCCCCTGCATAGTTAATTCAGGACTTTGAAATCCACAATTATTTATGTTCTTTCCTTGAGATGGATGACGTGAACTGCACAATTAATATCAAAGACTGATTACACCAAGTTTCTTAGCAAATCTGATTTGCTAGGATTATAGCTGCTAGTATTACCAGAAACATCTGTCATCTTGAAATACACGAACATTTCTCCAGTTGAAGTGACCACAACCCCACTTGAGGAAGAAGGAGGCAGCTTTTGTATATACAGGTCAAGCTATTTTATTTGATAACTGAACAACCACAAGGTTGTCAATAAATACAGAACATCCCTATTGAAGTGCATTAAAACACAGGTAGGTTCTGTGAAATGTCACAACTATCTTAATTGTTTTTCCTCATATTAATAATTATTAGCTTGAGTGTTGACCTCATGCTTTAGATTTGGACTTTAGTCCAAGTTACACATGAACTTCCTCATGCAGGGACTTTTTGCACAAAGTTCAGTGATTTTTTAGCACCTTATTTTTATAAAACAATCAAAAAATAAAACACCTTACAAAAAGTAATTTTAAAGAATAAAAACATGCTTTTCTTCCAGTCTTCTTCCTGGCTTCTGTTATTCTTAATTTAAGTGACGTGATTAAATCCAATGCCAGAAGAGGATTTGTTTTCACTGGAAATACAAATAGTCCCAATCAGATTAATAGAGTAGTAAGCCCATGCTTAAATATTTTAATAAAATTAGTAGTTTCCATAAGACTCACCTGCTTCAGTTTCTGGTAGGTTAATCAAAAAGATACAAGTTGTGTGTAAAACTAATACCTTATTTTATATAGACACATATATAGCTTTTTTTTTTTTAAATAGGATTGAACCAATTGATCAAAAACATTTAAACTGAAGTTCATAGGCAAACAAACCTGCTGAACAAAACCTTTGTTTTTTTAAGCCTGAAGAAACACATTACAAGGGCTAGCTGCATCCACATCCGAAGTGTAACCCTAGGCTATTTTAAGCAACAATCCCATTAAAACTGACTAGTTGGGTCTGCGCATGTCAAAACATTCTGCATTTAAAACCTTTAAAGATAAGATTGACATATAATCTGTAGAACACTAACAGTGATCACACTTAATTATGAAGTCCTTACTAGCTCTACATAAACTCTAATTTTACATATGGCACAAAAGTAAGTTCTGAAACTTAACACACTTCTGCTTTTCGTGGAAGTTGTCTGAGATCTCAGCAACTTTATTTTAAAATCTATGCTGCTTCTAATCTTGATTGCTCACCATGGTTAAAAGCATGACCGAAGGGTGTTGGGGAGACCAGGGAGGGAAAACTGGCTCACAGTGTCAAAGTGACTCATACTTTCAGGAAGCAGCTTTAGTTAGACCTTGCTAAGGGCCAGCCTTAAGAGGTAGGTCACTTCTCTCTTCCTCCTCCCTTCAGAATTACTCCTTGTTAGCTAAGTAGCAAGTATTTGTTAGGGAGCTCCTAACCAGAAGAAAGATTACATATTTAAATCGTCTCTAATTTTTTGTTATGCCACTGAGTCATTTAGATTGCTATCAAGGAAAGAATGCAGACACATTAAGCAACTCACAGTTTTTGCTCACTATTAGCTCAGAGAAAATCTTCCTGAACCGTGACTAGGAGTCATTTTCATTCTCAGCACAGCTAAATTGAAGCAAACAGAAATTGAAGGTAATTACTACAACTTTGTAGCCGCCTTTGAAGAAAACCATTTCTAGTACCTGTCATTTCTCAGCAATGTTTCAACAGAAAATAAAGTGAATTCCAGTGTTAAATGATCAATATATTACTGTTTCTGAACAGATAGTCCCACCCTAAAACATTACAGAAACATTGGGGAACAGGGTGAAAAGCATTAAGTTTTTTATTTGACATTATACTGTAACCTGGTTCTCAAGTCATTTGATGAATTTGTTTCTTCTATTATTTTAAAATCTGTTTCATATCTGGCCTTATACACACACCTCAAACATTCAAACTTAAACCGTGTAGATACAAAACATGAACGTTATTTTAGGTGAACTAGGCAGCAGCATTAGATATTGAATTAGAATTGAATTAGAATGCTAACTCAGTCTCTCCAACAAAAAAGTTGATCTGACATTCACTTTTAAGATTTCTAGAACAATTAAGATTCCAGAAAAGTACACATACTTTAATAAGCTATTATTATAAGCTATTTATACACATACACAAAACATGCTTTTTCATTCAAAATTGATGGAAGAAACATAAAGAGGGGTTAAACGGAGCATTAAGTTACCTTTCAGTTCCTCCTTGGTAACACACTTACTCTACGTTTGTAGTTGATAAAGTATTTCTCACCAAGTCATAGAACACACCATGGAACAGAATACCACAGCTACCTTACTTGAAGAAAGGAAGAGGAAATTAAATCCCAGGTGTGTACTCCAAAGTAAGCATCTGATATGTTTTGGAAGGGGAACTGGAAAGAGAAGTGGTCAACTGAAAAGCCTTGTAAGCAAGGTTGACAGGTAAAAACCTGTCAATCAACATTAACTCAAGGTCTACAAGACCAAAGGGAGATTAAAATCCCATTTGCTAAGGCAGGGAACAAATATACGAGCTGATTCTACCCTAAACGTCCTAACACCTAAGTAGCTAAGAGTGAAGAGACAATGAGAAACTACAGAGATAGAAAGATCACCCAATTGAGACCGCTAAAGGCTCATAATAGGTCTCACTCCATCACTATCCTGGACACCACCTTCCCTAAAACACCTGAATTGGTGGCACATTTTACTGTCTGTAAATCAATAAATGAACAAATTTTCTCCATCAGAATAAGGCTTAACATGCAGAATCTTCTCCTGTGCATAAACGGTAATTCATTAACTGCAGAATTTATGACCATTTGCTCACCTATCTGGCAGTAATCTTAGGTATACACAGAAGATCAGAATTAGGCCAGTGACTCTACTTTACCTCGTATCAAACAGAAATCAATTTAGATCAGCAGGATTACTCAGAAGTAATGCTAAATATTGATGCTGCACATTAGAGTCAAGTGATTGGGGAAAGGAAGATCCTTGAAACAGATTCCTCAGATCTTTCAACAGAACTATCTTAAATAATTTTTGAACTTGTACAAACTTAGGTTTCCAAGCAACATGTTAAACAGTAATAAATTGCTTCCTGTTTAATTAGGCACAGTAATATTGTCTCCTTGAGGCACCTCCCTTTTCCCCACCCCAATTCTATTATACTCAAGATAGGATCTTCATCCAAATCCAACTGTTTAAACAGAAGCAGGACCTTAATTTCCTGCGTGCTGCCCTGCCCAGTCACCGCTTCTTCCTGCTTTTTCTCTGCAGTGTTTCTTCAGATGAGAATCTATGCCAGCTCAGCAGCCTCCAACTGGGGGAGCTAGAAGCTCTCGAATTGTTTCCACAGTTCACTGAGAGAAGGTAAGGTTCATGCAGGTGTCCCGGTTTCAGCTAGGATAGCGTGTTTTCCTCCTAGTAGCTGGTAGGGTGCTATGTTTTGGATTAGGATGAGAAGAGTGTTGATAACACACTGATGCTTTAATTGTTGCAGAGCAGTGCTTACACCAAGCATTATTAATTATTAATTAATAATTAATTATTAAGCATGCATACTTGTTAAAAATCACTTGTACAGCGAAATCATGATATTGCCTTTTCCAAGGCTACAGAGCTGCTGGGAGCAGAGATGAAAAAAGGAAGCTTACCTTAGGAAGCTCACCTAAGCTACTGTTGGTAAGAATGCTCAATTTCTACTGCAGAACAAGATAATGATTTCTAAAAATCTGAGTGAAGTGCTATACTGGTACACGAACACACACATGATAGACAAAAAAATGTAATTCAGTTGACTATTTTGTCTAGCAGTTGTTGCTGGGACTATTAAAGACAAGGTCACGCTTTTGGTAGGGTACATGTGGTTTTTTTTGTATATCCAGTTCAACAGGAAAATAGGGTAACTAAGTACACTTTCGTTCAGAAGATTTTTAGGTGTTACGGTCTAAAGTAATTCAATCTGTAGAACTGGAATCATGTTTTCAAATATACAAGTAGTGCCCATCTCCATTTCTAAGTGAAGGTGAAGCTTGTTTATGACTTCATATAAAAACCAAATAGTCATCAAGTTTTTTAGGTTCTTTATCTTCCTGATATCCAGCCCAAATAAAACTTATTAGGTCTGTGGTAATCAACAGTTTGTACCCAAGAGCTTTTGGGGCTGAGGTGCGGGAAAAAAAATACAAGAAAGAAAAATATCGGTGAGTTTACAGGAAACCAAGAAACTGCAAAAACAACAAAAGCAGAAAAGTTACACATATCGATAACTTAAAAGAGACTAAGCTGACCCCACAGTAATTCTAGCCAGTTTACCCACTGTGAATTCAGGACAAAAAAAAAGTCAGTTTGATCTTGAAACCATTAAATTACATCAACAATTTCTAGTTATATTAGTTTTCCACATTTCCATTAGTTCAGTGAAAGAAGCTAAAGTTCGTGCAGGGAACAACTAGGAGCGGGAGAAGCTAACTTCTCTTTAAAAACATACTCTTCTTCTATATGTTGGCATTAACGGACTAGTAGCATGCCTGACTAGCACAACAGTTTCCTGGAAAAATATTCTCTAAGTAAATCTAATTTTGTTTCAATATGATAGGTTGGTAATGGCATAAATAGAACTCTATGTAATATCAGAATACCACATTTGACTTCAAATATTTAACAACTAGCACAACAAGGGGTTGGAACTATATGATCTTTAAGGTGCCTTGCAACCCAAGCTGTTCTATGATTCAAAGGAGAATGTTTTAGAAAAAGCGGTATTTAAGTGTGACGTATCACATCTTTACAGGAAACTAATTCTCTAAGAGCTTTAGTTCCCCAAACCACCCACTCTTTGGCCATGAGAAGTGAGAAGTCCAAGCAAGACTAGACAGGTAGCGTTACCCAGTATATATATCATTAAAAGATGAATTACATGCTCTGAATTCAGATTCAGGCAGAAGACAAAGAAGCAGACAGATGTCTCGAGAAAGCAGGGATATAAAATACCTGTTTTACGGTTACTTTTAGGTTCTTCCTATGTAGTTCTTCGAGAAGTCAAGTACCCTGAATCAAAGTAGTCAAGGTACTATGCTATCTGTTTTGGAAAACGGAACCAGAAACACAGTGAAACATTAAACGTAGCTATTTTGAATAACTTCTATCACTCACCAATGATATTTTCTTCTTAAATAGAGATAAAGCTCTTAAAGTGCTGAAGCTCCTCTTGTTACACCATGCTTGTTAGAATTTCTCCAACTGACATCCAACTTCTTAAGTTTTGCAAGAGGCTAGTAGTTTCTTCTTCCACCTGAAAAGATGGCTTGCATACCTATGTACAAATTTTGCTCAAGCGTTTTTGCAGTAAATTCATAAGCTACCAAAATTACTTTAAGATTATTTTTATTTAAGAAAAAAAAAATCTTTCAGGGGCAGTAAAATAGAGACACTTCTCATTCAGCACGCATTGGAACCACATATGACTGGATGCTAGGAGTATTCAAAGGAACCATTAACACACACTACAAATCTCAAGCTCTTCCCACAGGCCACTCTTGGGACCACAATTCTCAGTCTCCCCAGTGGCCTGACTCAGGAAAGTTGTTCCTATTAAAATGAGATAAACTTCACCATTCTTATTGCTCCTGCAAACTACTAAAAAACCCTGAAGCTTCCTTTTTAAACTTCCTCCTTGGCACATAGAAGAAAGTTAAAACATCTAAAACCACTTCAGTTGCATGTTTTAGACTAGGCATCCCTTACACTGCAGTTACAACACTAGCAACCAGCAACAGCCTACATAGCTACTGGGTACAGCTTGTTCGTACAGCAAAACCTCATCTAATGTTACAAGCCTGCAGAAACAAGTGAAGTAAAAGCAGATAACTACCATAGGTAGATCCAACTTATTTACACTACGGTGGGGGGGGGGGGGGGGGGGGGGGAGGCTTAAGTGTGTTGATCCCCTACTAACTGATTTTCATTACTGCTTAGGAGCATGCTCTAAGACTGCTCAACATAGATGAACCCTGAATTGCTGCAACAAAACCATGCAACAGATTTTTAACTTCTCTTACAAATAAGACAAGACTATTGTACCAAGTCAAATCTTAAAGGAATTACAGTCTATCAGTTTTTACTGATGTGAACTGCTTACTAGAAGCACGTTACCTAAACCAATCCTCTGAATTTCACTATCATATACATAGCACTGAGACCTCTTACAAAGAAAAATATTTCATAATTTTAATGAGCAAATTGCAGCTTAAAATTTAGCGTCCACTCAATTCATATACATTATCTCTGCAAAACCACCTGAAATTCTTGGATAGAGCAGCATAAAAGCTTCCCAGAGGCTAATCTATTACGCCTTTAGTACTTTTACTGCATCTCTCTTTACATGGGATTTTAATACAGTAATACATTGTCCTGGTTCCAGTTAGGACAGAGTTAAGTAGCTCATAGTAGCTGGTAGGGTGCTATGTTTTGGATTAGGATGAGAAGAGCGCTGATAACATGCTGATGTTTTAATTGTTGCAGAGCAGTGCTTACACCAAGCCAAGGACTTTTCGGCTTCTCGCTCTGTCCTGCCAGCGAGCAGGCTGGGGGTGCAGCAGGAGCTGGGAGGGGACAGACCCAGGACAGCTGACCCAAACTGGCCAAAGGGGTATTCCATACCATCTGGCGTCATGCTAAACAATATATAGGGGTGGCTGGCCGGGGTGGGGGGCCGGCTGCTCGGGGATAGGCTGGGCATCGGTCAGCGGGTGGTGAGCAATTGAATTGTGCATCACTTGTTTTCTTACACATTATTATTGTTAATACTATTATCATTATCACTATTATTATTATTATTGTTATTATTATATTCCTTATATTCCTTATATTCCTGTCTTAATAAACTGTCTTTATCTCAACTCACCGGCTTCACTTTCCCGTTTCTCTCCCCCATCCCAGAGAGGGAGGGGGGAGGGTGAGCGAACGGCTGTGTGGTGTTTAGCTGCCAGCCGGGTTAAACCACAACATACATATACATGAATATTTTATGTCCGTGCTACAGAAAACTTGTCATTATTGTCCTCCGTAAGCTATTCAGTCCCTCCACCACCCTTCTCTCCCCATTCTCAACAATGCATGGGTATTCATGCCTCCTTACCTCAGGCCCAGCAGGTCTTTCTTTGCAGTTTCATCTAGTATTCCATCTTCACAGTCACGTCTCAGTTCAAATCGTCCACAGGTTTCAGCTTTCCAACTGGCTAAGTACCGTTTCTGAAGTTGTAGAGACAGACGGCAGTCGATATACACTAGCGCACACAGACTGGTGCTTTTGTCCCAACAACTATCAGTGAGTCCCACTCTCCTGACAGGGAACCACAAGCACTAGGCAGGAACAGGAAGCAAATCTAATCGGGACTTGCTGTGGTATATTCCTGAGTCAACGTTTTATTTCCACAAATATCAAGTTTAAATAAGCATTAGACACTATTAAACACAACTTTTAACTTTAATATTCAAATTCAACACTAGTAAGAACAAATAGAGCACAAATGGGAAACACAGTTTAAACTAAAATTAATGAAGAGATAAGCCAGAAATTAGAACAGTTCTATTTTCAGCAACATCTGTCAGCCAGCATCAGTGTAAGTTTTGACAGACACATTTGGTTCATACTGGAACTTAAAACTGAACAGTTAAACTTTGTCTGTTGGCATCTCAGACTGCAGTTTTAGTATAGTATACTATATAAGCACAATCAAACTTATGTACATAAACAATGAAGAACAACCTGAACACTTACACTAAACAATTATTTACAAGTACTCCAACATAAAAAATATACAAGAGCCTCAAGAATGAAAAACTGAAGAGAATACCAACATTTAGAGAACCTTATTAGAAAGGATTACAAAACATCAACAGCCAAGACATAAACAATTGCACTACACTAATACAGAGTCCAAATATTAAATTGGTGCATTATTTCACAATGCACTAGCTTCAAGAGAGAAATGCTGCCTTCACTAAAATGCAGCTTAGATTTGTTTCACGTAATTGTTTTAACAAGAAGCCTATTAACACAATAATGATTGTTTTAATGCTACAGTTTACAGCGAGGACAAAACACTAAAATAGCAGCAGTTCCACGCGGCACTTAATTCCACAGGTTTCTAAGCTGTGGTTTACGCAATGCCTACAAAGTGCTCCCAGTTGAATATACAAATAAAATTCACAATAAAAGGTTACCTGACATCAGGTACTTTGAGTGTAGGTGGCCTTAAAGCCCGTCTTTCAAAATTTATTCCCCTCTGCTCCAAAATCAGTAACACAGCAATGCCCCTTCCCTCCCTCTTAAAGATCATTAGGGACAGTACTTCTCATTACAATGCTGTAACACTAAAAAGCAGCACACCACTATAGTGGTTAACCCTGGGACGATGTAACATCTAACAGTGTAACTGAAAGGTTTATGGATTAACATCCAGGATCCTCTACGGACAGATAGTGACCAAGTCCATTATCTCCAACAGTTAATACAGCTAATCAGCCATATTGTTGATATTAAAAACCCAGAAGCAATTCCTGTAAAACTAGTGACACTGATCTAAGACAGGACAAGAAACCAGGAATTTAATGCTTCCTTCAACTCCTTAAGGCTTCAGTCCAGCAGAGATGCTATAGCCATCCTCAGTAGTTCTTCCAGGCTTCATAGTTCAGTATATAGTAAGACTAACTGAGCGGTTCATTTTCTTTCCAATGAGTCGAGATGGTCTATTTTGTGTCGTAGATCTAGTTGTCATTCTGTCAGTGAACAGTGCTCGTTCCTCAGCTGCGGCCTTTGCCATCTGTGCCTTCTTCAGCTCTCTGCAAGACATTGGAAGTCACACACGCAATAATCAGTAGGAACTACAGGCATGTCCCAGCAAGTGACATTTTCAGAGGAATTACAACAAGACTTGCCATCAATTCAGGCCACATTAAGACAAACAGATGCAAATGATACTTAAACCCACAGGACAAAACACCAACGTTCCTTACTTGCCTAGATACCTCTTTCCCCTTTCAAAAGAAAGGACGACAAATTCACATATCTTGGTCAAATTTTGAAATCCAGATTTTTATAAGCAGCTCAGCAGCTTTGATCTGAAAATCTTTAGCTTGCTATAGCTTATATTTGCAACAGGCAAAATACTTGCTATCACTGGAAGTGTGGCTGCAACACAGAACACTAGTCTTTCTAACCTTACGTTTTTCCCATTGCAATTCAGTTTGTCACAATGATAAGTGAGGTGGAAAAAATTACTATGTTTTATGATTGAAAGAAGGTTACCTACAGTATTGATCACTGACCTGGTATCAAAAGAATTTATTCCACTCTATCTTATGTATCAATTACAAGATTATAGGATGTTGTTTACTTCCTAGTACAAGTCCTATGATCAACAAGTGAAAAGCTAATTACAGAAGCTCCCTCAAATGAAGTGTTCAGCCACAACTGAAACTCCCGTGGAAGACTCAGGCAAGCAGACACACTCTTAAATGAAACATAACTAGCAACAGACAACTCAGGAAGCATCCTTTTCCTCTTGCATACCACATCAAAAACCTATCACCACATAAATCTTGTTTGCCTAACAAAAATTTGAGCCTATTACTGCAAGGCTGTAACACTGAAGGTGGCAAAGACCATTGTCCCTATATAACATTCTGCCAAGTGTTCTGTTTCAGAGAATTACCAATACTCAGTCTGAGGACTAAGTTAAATAAAACTCAAGATACGTAACTATGAAATAGTCTGACTAAAGAGCAAAGTTATCCTTATCAAGGATTTCCCCCATAACCCTTCTCTCCTTTAAGTGCTCATATACAGTAAAATGCAAGGATTCCCCCGTACGTCATCTTATCCCAAGCTACCCCTCAGAGAATTGTCTCTATCCTAACTATTATGACTTGTAATCTCACTTTACACCTCATCTCCAAAGCAAGAGCAAGTTTTTCAAGCACATTATATATTGGTATAGATGTATTTAGCTTTAAGTTTGTATTTAGTTTTTAAGTTTTAGTTGGCTAGTCCCATTCTTGTTCAAGTACTGTTCATTTACACCAGTGCTCCATCTAATCCTCTCCATGTTATCACTATGCCAGTCCACTGAAAGAATTATTTTTTTTTTTTTTAAATCAGCTTCCCTAATGACTGGAGGTCGGTCATACACGCACATCCGTGCACACAACCAACCACCAAACCATTACTGGGAAATTCAGTTTTAAAATATTCTTCCATTCTTCCCTAAAAGTAATCCTACCTGAACTACTTTATGGAACACTATCCCGCCTGAAAGTTACTATAGGTAAGTGTTCTTTTCAAATTATTCTTAGCTTTACTTTACAGTTATTTTTGTAAGGATGAAACTGCAGGCAGGTTTTGCCTTCACAAAGCATTAGAAAAGCCAACTCCCCACCCCACCCCCACCCCCCCCAAAAAAAAAAAACCACCACCCCTTAATACAAGCAAGTTACCTTGAGAAACCCATCCTTAAATAACTGCACAACTCGTCATATTACTCTTTCCACAGTCAACCGTAAAAGCATATAAAGAACCATTAGAAGTTAAGTTACATTTAAGGATCCCAAGGAATTACTTACTTCTGCAAGAGTGAGTTTTTGAATTTTTCAGCATTCAGTTCTATCCTCAGCTGCTCTGCACTCTTTTTTGCAGCAGAGAGCAGCACTGAATGCTTGACTAGTGCCACAGCTGAAGGTCTTTTCTCTGGATCAGGATTAATCATAACCTTGGAAAAAATAAAGTCATTCTAGTTAAGGCCAGTAATACAGTAAATTACACTAATCAGAAAGTCACTGGAACAAGAGTTCTTACTTTTAGTAGATCTAGCAATTCTTGAGAAAGCACTTGTGGTATTCTCGGTAGTTTTCCTTGTCGAATTTCATGCCATTGGTCCCCATTAGTTGGAAGCGGTTCAGCCCCAGCAGCGCAGACAACAGTCAGAGCAAGAGCAAAAATATCTGCTTTTGGCAAATGAGTGTAGTTCTTTAAAAATAAAGAAAAATAAATTTACTATAGATACTACCCAGTATAAAAACAAACCTCAGCTAGATTATGCAACACCAAACACATCCATGCTATTACATTCCGACTAGCGTTTGGGGAGATACCATCTAGGAAGTTTATTTCAGCAAGGAAGTGGCAGACAACAAATCATTACCCTAATGAAAACAGCATGCAGACCTAACATGACTATTTTCTACAAGTAGGATAGCTACCTCTTGTAGGACTTCATTTGCAAGAAAACGGCTGTCACCTTCCTCCACTTGTGGACTAGATACTCGAGTTACATGACCAAGATCACCTGCAAAAAACATAGCGTTATTTCTCAGAAGACATAAAATGATGCAACTCTTAAGCACAAGTGTGCTGCTTCGTACCTATTTTAAATATGACTCTATCAGATGACCACTCATCATCATCTCCTTCTTCTGAAGTCGTACTTGGGACTGATGTCCTGGATATGAAGATGTTACCTGTAAAAGAGCAGAACTGTTAAAAAACACATTTGAGTCCAATTTTTTACTTCATCTGTTTTTATCGGTTTGTTTTAGCCACACAGAAATTTCAGTTGCATACCCAGCTCGTAGAACAAGAAATTACAACGTGCACACACACACACTCTGCAGGAAGTGAAGCCAAGCGTTGTGCAAGAAAGAGTTAATTACACAAAAAAGACCCAAGATAAATTCATCAACAGTTACAAGTTTGCTAGCCAATTTTATAACTGACATCTTTGTACTGCTACTTAAGACTTCAGTAAAGAATTTACAGTTAATAAGGTGTGGTTAACTGCTCATTTCTCTACAGATTACATTAACTGAGGAACCTGTCAATAGAGTAAACCAGTTTACACACTTACTAGGTTTAATATCCATGTGTACCAGCGACATCGAATGAATGTACTTTAAGCCTCGAGCCACCTGAAGTAGTAGGTCCTTCAGCTCTGGCTCAGTAAAATAACGCATATTCCTGTAATTTTCACTTATGGCATCTGCTAAACTGCCACCTAAAACAACATTAAATAAAAAGTATTTATTTATAATCAAACAGTTCAGAAAATAATGATAACTGGCTTCCAAAAGTAAATACAACTGACTTCCAAAATCAGCAGTGAACCTATCACCAAAAATTTGCTGATGATACACAGGGATTGCTGTATCCCCTCTCTTTATAGCCGTGTAATATACTAAAATTATTTTTCTTCTGTGAAGTCTACTGCAGTTGCCATGTAAATTAACAGGATATCAAAACACAAAGGAAAAGGACTCTAGTCCTCTTTCAGATCTCTGGCAGGATATCAGCCACAGCAACTGCGCCCTTTTCAAGGGAAACTTTTTTCTCTGTATTCCAGCTTGAGCTATCATACAGAAGAATTAACTACTTTACACTGAGGCATTTGTGAGCAGCAGTTCCAATATTCTTGAACACTGAAGACTTTGCAATTTTGTAAATTATTGTTTCATTTATCCAGTATGCCCTTTGCAATAGAAACGGACATATAGACCCACTTCAGACAATAATAATATGAGCTATGCATAAGGATGTAAATTCCTACTTAGCACTAGGGATGTGTAGACATACCTGTCTATCTTCAAAAAAACAAACAGATTTTTAAAGCAAGTTCAGAACAATCGATTTTTACTTACCATTGCAATATTCATTCTGTATGAGCATATGATCATCTTCTGCCCATGCAGAGTAGTATCTTACTACGTGTGAATGCTGCCCCAGAACTGCGTGTGCATAGACCTCTCTTAAAGCATTTTGCCTGTTACAGTCACACAAAAAAATAACAGCGCACAGGAATATTATGAAGTGAAATTAGTTCAATTTCAGCTTTACATAAACACTTATTAAAATATCACGCCACTCTTCCAGCACAGGTCTCTAACTAAAATCTTCACGTTCAGTTCTGCAGAACCTTATGTTGGATTTGTATTTACATCCAAACAGCCAAAGCCATTTATATTGCATTAAAAGACCAAGCAACGTGAAACATTAAAACACAGGCTTTGTTGCAGATGATTCTTGAGGCAACTGCTGCTTGCATTACTTACTTTCCAACCACTGTCCGCAGCAAGCTTTCGATCTGCATGTCACTTAAACTTGACAGGAACGTGGGAGTATTGTTTTCCTTTCACATCTCAAAGGATCACTGCTGCAGTTTCATATAGTACCTCCTACCATTAATGCAAGCAAGCATTTCTTTTACTTTCCAGGTGAGGACAATCTGTTTCCACTCAGAAATTTCGGGACAAATCTCTGTTGGAGTTCAGTAAACTTTCCTCCCAAAGTTTGAGCAGTATTCAAAGAAGAAATGTAAAACGACTTCAGAACTGTATCCTAATGTTTAACATTTAATTGAAGTATATTTATGATTTTATCATAAATGCCTTCTCTAGATACTGATACAAAGCAACATGGAAGGAAAAAGCACCAAAAAGCATGTTTTAAGAGCAGGAAATACTCACTCGTCCACTGAGCCAGCTAAGGGTTTCTTAGATCGCTTTATAGCATAAATACAGCCATCAAGCCTCTTCACACATTTAAACACAGAACCAAATTCACCGGATCCAATCTTCTCCAACTCATGAAATTCGGTTGCATACCGTGACTTCATATTACTTTCTGTTATTGTGATCCTCTGTAAAGATCAGAAAGAAAAATACTTACACATGCAAATACATGAATTGCCAAACTTTGTACCAAGTTCTAAAGGTTAATTACCTTAGCAGGTCTGATAGTTTCATCCTCAAGCTCTCCATCACTTGCTTCCATGTCTTCTCCGCAAGAGCTGAAATTCACACTAGTTATTTTTACAGAATTAATACAGCTTAAGAAACTTAAAATTGAAGTCTAGCAGTTGTTTTTTTTTTTTAAAATCCAATTCTCCCATACTACCCAAGTTTAGTCTAATTAAACACTAGATATTTATAAGCACAAGCTCATAATCATAAAACCATAAAAAACTCATACTAACAAAACCCTTCATAAAAAGCAGATACTCCAAGAGCTCTATCTTGCATCACTAACAGATTTGGAAGGAAAAATAATTTCACAGAAGCAATTCTTAACAGAACTTTTGCAGCTAAAACAGTTTTAAGGGTAAGTGTTACAAGGAAAGATATAAATTTCTCACTCATTCCAGTGCGTTCTCTTTCTCCTCCGACACTGTCCTTCAGAGTTATGCAGGAACATGGAATCAGGAGTGAAGGGATTAATGTTCACATGAGGTGTTTGTCTGATATCAGAATCTCGCTTCTCCGACTTCCCAACATTCATAAATAAAGAGCCCCCTCGAAGTTTGACTGAGCTGGAACCTAGTCCTTGTGCTTTAGAGAGCAAACTCTGTATTTAAAATAATAATAATGAGACATTTATGAGCTCAACGTTGCTTTAGACACAAATAGTCATGTCATGTTTGAAAGTCATTATTGCAATGCTGTCTATTCAAAGCAAGCATGAGTTGTTTAAACAATGCCTGCATTTCCATCAAAAAATTCCACAGACGCTATGAGGCTTTACACTTCACACAAAAACAGTTAAAGAAAACATTAAATGTTGAAATAATTTTGAAAAGATAGGAATGATGATGAGAGAAATGTTCTGTCTTTAATCAAGTCATCACCCAGCCTTCCCCATGGACCGTTCTAAGTTCATGAAACAAACAGAGATGAAATTCATGGACCATGCTGTGTTGTATTGCCACGATTTTCATATAAAAGATATAAAAGTTAGACTAAATATAGAAGGTACCTTTGGTTATCACAAACTTAAGATAGCAAGCTTAAAAAGAACACTATATCAAAGATTTAATACTGCTGCAGAAGCCTCAATGGATCTACAACACTTGCTCAAGAACTGACAGCACTATTCAGTGACATCAGTCTCACTGAATCACCACAGGAGGACAGACTGAAGCAGCAACGCCGGAACAATATCACACATGAAACCGTTGCACTTCCAGTACAATATTCAGAGTAGATATTTTGGGCAGTAATCCATCAGGCATTTTCTGGGCACGTGATCAGATCTCTCCTAGTTACGTAGAGAAGTTTGCACCTGAGTCTCCCACACCCTCGTAAGGATGCTAACCAGTGACCTCTTGGATCACAAGCATGAGCATCACCTCATCCTAGCAACGTCTTATCACATAAAGAACTGACATATCTCAAGTCTAAAGCACCACAGAGAATAAGGTTTGTACTTTGGGAATCCAACTGTACTCTCCAACCCTAGACTAGATGAAGACCTTCAAGTCTCAGTGGAGTCTCAACACATTTCAGTATTTCCATTGGGTAACTTAACCAACTATTTTTCCTGATCTGGGCACCTAACTCAATAATTCCATTGAAACACAGTGTTAAGATGTTACTTTTAAGTGTCACAATACACACGACTCTGGCATCTCTAAAGTGTTTGCTCCTGACTTAAGATCATCTCCCATTTTCCTATTTCTAAACAGGGTTACTAAGCTACCTTTGAAACCTCATTTGGGACAGAAGCTGAGAAGAATAACAAACACCAGAGCCAGAGAGGAAAAAAAAATTAAGGTTGCCCTCCTTATGCTTACTTGTTTTCAGTGGGTAGTCTATAGACCCCTGGGAGGTCATCCACAGGGATTATCATTACGCTACTCCCAAAGGATTATGTGGAAAGTAACAAAGAAAGCAAGACTACTATCACTGGATTTAAATGCACTATGTTTATATATTTTCGTGTTTTAGGTGAGCATCGAGATCACAAATTGAAATGCCTTCCAAACGTCTGTCGCTGACAGTCTTAAGAGCTACCTATCCCTTTAAGCTTTCAAACCCGTCAGTTTAACGACATCTCTGGCTGCTCAGTCTCCCAAATTCGACGCAGAAAAACGCAGACGCTGCACTTGCGCTGGCACACGGTGCTACTCCAGTACTCAAACAAGACGCAACGACTTGCTGGTAAACACGAAGCAGCACATTCCCGTTCAAGGTTTGACTTTTTAGTAGTAAAGGTCCAAACGCCCTCACGTAACGTAGCGGTATTAAGGCGTTTGACGTTCTCCTTTCACCGTTACCCAGCCTTTCCCAGGAACGCAGCGGACACACGGCATTTCTCCGCCAGCCTCTCAGAGGCTCCCGGCAGGACACCGCGCTCCTCCTCACCCCGCCGTGCCGAGGGGGCGCCGCTGCGGCCTCCGCCTCGGGGCCGCGCCTTACATAACCCAACACGCAACCCAACGGCCGCGCCGCCGCGGCTCCCCGGGCCGCCGCCAACTTCTGCCGGCCGGCACCTCCCGGCCCGGCCCCCCCAACGCCCGGCCCGGGGGGAGTAAGGCCCCGTTACCACCCCCCCCAAGTAACGGCCGCGGGTGCCTCACCTTGGGGGTGTGCGGCGTGTCGAAGAGGCGCAGCTTGCGGAAGGTCTTGTGGGGCGGGGTGCCGGGGTAGTCGGGCAGCGGCGAGCCGGGCTCCTCGCTCCGCGGCCGGTAGCCGCCCGCCGCCAGGTGCGGCGGGGAGCGCCCCCCGTAGCGCCGGCCCTTGTGGGGAGGCGGCGGCGAGGGCGAGCCGGCCATGAAGTAGGCTCCGGGCGACTTGACCGGCGAGGAGCCGAACCCTTCCTCCTCCCACGAGTCCCCCTCGTCCGGCAGCGGCGCCGCCGCGGGCTCCATCTCCTCCTCCTCCTCCTCCTCCTCCAGCAGGGGCGGGTCGCCCCGCGCCGGGGTGCGAGCCACCGAGAGCGGCGAGTCCGCCTCCTGGAAGGCCGAGTCCTCGCCGGTGCTGTTGCCGCTGCTGCCGCCCTCCTCCTCCTCGTCCTCCTCCTCCTCCTCGCAGTCGCTGTGGCCGCTCAGGAACAGCAGCTTCTGACGGATCGGGGCGGCCGCCCGCCGGGCCGACACCCGCCGCGGCGGCGCCGCCTGCTGCAGGCTGAGGAAGCTCATGGCGGCCCGCTGCGCTGCGAGCCCCGCTCCCCGCCGCCGCTGCGCTGCCCCCCGGCGCGCTACGGCCCCGGGCGCGGTAGCGGCTGCTGGGCGCGGCGCTGCCCCGGTTCGGCACGGCTCGGCTCGCCTCGCGCCGTTCGGACTCCGCGGCTTTCCCGCGACCGTTAGTCACGTGGCGCGCACGCCAGCCAATCACGCCCGCCCCCTCGGTTTGAAAACACGGAGGGCGGGGGCGCAGCCACACACGGTGGCGTCACGGGGCGCTTTGGCGCGAACGCGGAGAGCCGAGGGGGCGGGGCCGGGCGCGAGCCGCCCAGGGGCGGTTGGAGGGGGGCGGGGCTCGCCACCCGACACCGGCCCTGCGGCGCCCGCACGGACACGTCCGCCCGGTGCGGCGCGCGGCCCGTGACCCGCGGCCCGCCGCCATCTTGGCGGCTCCGCCCGGCAACGGCGGGCGCGTGGCTGGGGGCCTGAGGGACCCTGGTCCGCCTGCTTCCAGCCTGTGCCCTGCGGGAGGCCCCGCTTCGCAGCCAAATTTTTGCACTCCAAAACTGTTTTGTGTGCCCTAAAGCGGTAACAACGCCTTTTAGGCTAGTTAAAGACACTTTTGTTTTGAGCTAATCAGCATTCTAATCCACTTCAGATAAAGTGATTCATCTGATTTAAACACACCCAGAAATAGGAGCCTCAAACACAGCAGCCCAAGATGTCACTAATAGTTTCCACAAGACCTTTTTAAAAAGGACCAAAAAGTCCCAGCGCACCAAATGTGACGTGCAGCAGGTGCCATTAATCAGACAAGCAATCCCCTGACAGATGCCACAACTTCATCTCCCCACTTCCTTTTGTCTTGTACTACCTTGATTACATGCAACCCAATAAAACTGCCAGTCTCTCTTCTGTACCAGATCACCTTAAAACAAATTGCTCGAGTAACAAAGGTCCTGACAAATCTTGATGTTTACATCCACAGGAGCCCAAGCAACCCACAGAAAGTCAGGTGCATATCCCTGCTGAGTTCCTGTCAGCCTCCCCAGTCTCTTATCCCCTAAATATGGGGGCGGCACCACAGGTTCACTTTCCTGAGAGGTGAGGAGGCCATGTGGGATGCTCTGACCCTGCAGAACAGAACAGCCCTGATGATGTTAGCTGGTGCCCCCTGCCAGCCTCACCACCAAAACTGATCTGCTACAAAAGGGACATTTCTACAAAGAGCACAGACTGAGTCTGAAACCTGATAAGACAATGCATTAAAACACACAGCCAATAAAGAATAAAGTTTGTACTTAACCATGTTTCTGTTGTTCGCTGTTTCCTTTTCAATGGGCTGATCTCCAGGAGCTGAGGCCTCAGGGCAAACCTGAAGCACTCGTTCTGCCTCCCTTGAGGGCTTCCCCCACTCAGCAGCACAGGATATTCTGGATGCTTCACAGCACGGACAACAGCAGGTCTTGAGGGCTCCTCTCTGCAGCCTGCTGAAACAGGACACCTGTCTCTCACTCATGTAATTATTTTTTGGACAGATTTTCCATTGAGACCTAAACCAAAAATACGGGGATACTTTCTTCTCCTAACACCGAGTTCACACAACTGCCACTGTCCTAGTCCCCATGGTTTTGGGATGCAGGAAATACCACAAGGGATGACAGTATCCCAGGTGAGGGCCAAGAGAGTTTGTTACTCCACTTCTTGTAGTGGTTCCCCCTTTTTTAACCTCTCATGCCTCAAAATACCTGTTTCTTTGTGGAGAGCTGCTGCACAGCTCTAAGCAGGGCAACACAACTGTCACCAATTGCTCTCACCAGTATGCATGTGCCACTGGTGCCGTATGAACATGTCTTAAATTAATTTGGCTAAACATTTCCAGCCATCGAAAGAACTCGGTACCCTCACACACTCCCACTTTGTGCACAATGAGATGGTTTTGCTTAGAGTTCCATTGCCTCAAGGCATATAGGCCATCAACTTTTCTTCTTGTAAGACATACAGAGGAACATTTCCACCTAAATATCACATCCCTATATACTCCTACGCTTTTGATGACCAGAAAGCTTTTTGTTTTCAAGACAAGCAGTGACATACAACAAGAACACAATTTCTGAGATTATGGAAATCTTGTGAAATTTCTGAAAACTGAAGTTAGCCAATGTTACCTATGAAAACGGGACTGGACATCTTTTACAGGGAGATGGTTACACCAAGTCAAGTGCTATACAAATGCTTGCCTTGCAAGAAGTTAGAATCACAGTAACGGCCCATTCAAAATACTCATTTTTTAAAATGGGAATGCACTGTATAGTAAATACGAACTGAAACATCTGAGTTTCAGGGCAGATGACGTACAAGAAGGCCATTAAAATACAACCTCTATCTCAGCAACCTCTATCAATCAGTAGCCCACAGAAGACGATGCAAAGCAATTCATAATTAAGGACCCAAAACATCCCATCCATGAGCTGTGGTTTGCTTCATTTGTATGTGAAGTTTTCTTTTAAAAAGGTTAAAGAATTTTAACTTACAATAAGGAAGTATGCCCTCCTGCCCCCCCACAAAAAATGCCAAAGCTACAGTTTCCTTCCCAAACTCAACCTAAATACAACTGTCACTGCATTGCTTTCTGGAGTCTACAGACACAGCTATTTAATGAGGGTAAGTGGCAAACGGAACTTCAGAAGCCCCATAGTACAGAGTTACTACTGAATTGCTGATCACTGTAACAGTTTAAATAGGACAAAATCAAGTGGAACAATTTAGAGTTTGTGCAGAGGAGGAACTATTTCTGAAGAGTGAGAAGACAGAAAAAGACAAGACGAAAAAAGGAACAGTGAAAGAAATAAACAGCTGAAACCCAATTGTTTTACAAGAAAGTTTATTTCCAAACTGAGAGCAAATAAGAAAATGAAGTATTGAATAAATAACTATAACAAAATGTGTAGTTGCTATATAAAGACCACATTTGTAGGCTCTATATATGTGCAATCCTGAATCTGCATCAGTTGTACTTTTGCTGTAGTTTGATGGGATTATAAACAGTTGTATGGAAGAGATTATTTTCCCCAAGCACGAGCGTGGTAACTCGGCTATCCTGCCCAACATGACAAGAACTATGACTAGCATTAGCAGGCCTATAAAAAGCCTAAATAAAAAGCACTACAATTTCATTTGCCAGAGAATACCTTAACAGTGGAGATTGTTGCAGGAAGAAGAGAGGTGAATGGGAGAAGAGCTGAGCAAAATTCCACTGTGCCATACTCTTGTAGCCAAATTCAGCCCAAATTCTCTGAGGCTAATTAAATTGCACCTTTTGAGACTCTGTAGATCTTGCTAAATAAAGACCTGATCCTATGGACAGCTGTAAAAGCATGTACCCTGCTGTCCAGACAGTGCCTGACTGATATTCCTAGGAATTTGAGTGGCTTAAAGGTTTTCAGAATAAGTTTGCAAAATTGGCTTTTATTATTATTTTTTATACTTGCTTTTAAATTAAAAAATAAGTATACCAGGCCCGGTGCACTCAAGATCGTGCTACCAGAAATTCTTACCTAGGCCAGCACAGGCTCACTGAAAAACAGCAGCATTTAACTAGGAGTTTTCAAGCTCAAGGGGAAACAGTTGTTCTCTCTTTTGTGGGTAACAGGAGAACCCAAATAACGATGAATGGGAAAGAAGTGAAACAATGGCCAATTTGTCTAGCTGTCAGAAGAAACTGCCACAGAAATGGGTACAATGCCTTCTTGTCAGTATCTCCTGCACTTACAAGTTCACCTGAAGTCCACCAAAAACACTTTGATCAAATTGGAACAGTTCTGGCAAAAAAAATGGATGAAACCCATTGTAGAGCAGCCAGCATAGTCTTGAAACTGGTTCATCTTATATGAAGGTAAACAAAGTGAAAAAGCCAAAGAAGAGGAAGGTCAAGTTGCTTCTATGACAATCTGAAACGCTACAACCGATTGTAGTTGATGCGCCAGTCCTTCTACTCTTTTTAGCATGTAGTCTGTCTGCATGCAGATAGAGCATTTCTCAAGGATATTATTTACACTTCCTGGGTGAATACAAGAGCAAGAGACTGAGGTGGACAACAGAAAGTGGAATTTGGCAGCTAGGACACCCCCTATAAAAGCCGTAGTTCTGGGCCTAAAATATGTAAATTCAAGGGAAGATCTGAAGATACTCAGAAAGAAGTTATAATGCACAAGTTAGATTAAAAAAGTATAGGTTCTACAAAGCAAGTCAGGCACAATTCTTCAATATTTTTCTGCAACTATGAAAGCATACACTCTTAACAGTTTTTAAATGACTCCCTTTCTGCCTACACTTCTGCCTTCAGTTACAAAGAAAATGGCAAAAGAATATGATCGTAAGAGTTGTATTCAGATCTGAAATTTCCTTCAAAACATCCTAAAAGTTGAACAGCAAGTGATTGCCATGACTGCAAAACAACAGGTCCAATCAGAATGCCTCTTTCCTGTGCTAAAGTGAATTTAAAATGATAAGAATAGAACAGAAAGCAAGATTTTGTAACTGCAATTAAAAGCCTCAAAATGTCTAATGCAAATTAAGGAATCAGTACTAATTTACCAGTACCGCTAACCTTTTTTCTTTTATTCCTTCCTTCAAGGAAGATACAAAACCATAAAAGAAGTACTCTGCCTTTTCCCAAATCTACTTTTATTTATTTTATTAATCTCTTATGTGTATCATTTAATGTAATTTCTTTTGCAAGAATTTCTTAGAAATGTAGATAAGCAGATAAAAACTTTGTAACAGAGTTTCAAGAAGCTCAGCCACCTTCTTGGCATTCAAACTATCCTCATGAACCTATGAACATTCAAAAATCTGTCTTTCTTTTCAGCATACCTGTTTACAAAGCAAAAAGAAGTTAGCTCTGTCTGCCCCACAAATCATTCCTATATTTGCTGATTTTTCAGAGTCACTATAACTTATATTCAAATTGGAATGAGTTTTACACCAAAGCAAGCACCCCACTGGAGACATAGCTTTGGAACACTGATTTTTCTCCAGTAGCTTTCTACAGCCCCATGGTAGTTTCTGTTAATGTCAGCAGACCTGCCACATCAGGAATGTCTTTTCCTTGTCTTGCCTAACATAGATGCTCAGAAACCTCTCAGTCAAATGCTACAGAATTAAACAGTAACACAGTGGTAAATCAGAAAGTCCCCAGATAAGTACTTAATATGCAGCAGCCAGTCAACCTAAAGCCTGGTAAGAGATTTAAACAAAGGAATGGGTAAAAGGATGGGATTTTGACAGTAACACTTAAGACATATTTTGTTGTAGAAAAAATTCCACACAATAATTTTTGCCCTGAAAGTATAATGCTTTATCATTCCTTTTAGTAAAATGCTACAAATAATCTAAACAGAACAAAATTAATACAAAGAGAATCTCTTACTGGTTCAGAACCTGAGCAGGATGGAATTTAAGGGGGCTACATTTCCATTTGAGAAAAAACATACATGTCAGACTACGTATGACAAAATGCTCGCTTGTTGATACAAGCTTGTATGTTTATTGGGATAATTAAAGTCTGTTTTGAATATAACCCTCAGTTGAAAAAGTCTGGTATCACACTCCTGACGGGGTTAGATGTCAGCAATTTACTATTAAAGGTGATAGTCTAATTGCATTGTCAGACTTCCCTGTGGCCAAGCGAACTTTGCTAGCAGAATAACATCAAAGGAACGTCAAAACTACTGAAAACACCTAAGCTACATTTTTAAATACACATAACATGACAGCAAAAAATGCTGGCTTATTCGCCTAATATGCAGTACAATTTACTATTTATGACATGAGAACCAAGATTGGCTTTTGGTCTCTTGTCATATGGGTCCAGACTTCATAAGGCTTTTATCAACAGAGCAAAAAATATTTTGGGGAGATCTGGTGCTCAAATATATACTGCTTTGAAAAAATAGGAGTACCGTATTATCAACAACCAGCTGAAGCAAAGATAAGGCACATGTTAATTTCTATATTTTTCATAACAGAAATGATAAAGACTGAATTAATATATTTCTGAAGTTTCAACCAATTGTAAAGTAATAGCTGAACAGTACACAAGTTAACCTTCACTTCCAACCCCTAGAATTTAAACAACTTGCTGCTTTAGAAAATCAGCTTCCTGCCCACCCTGCTTGTAGTGAAATTTCGTCTGTGTTGTATTTGAAAATTGCACAGAAAAATGTATAGAACATTTCATTATTACCATTTAAAGACAACCTAAGAGTGACTGGAATGGATTCATTACAGTGCACATCTGCATTTTGGTTAAGTAAGAGCTATGGTCTGCAATCTGATTGAGCTGAACAGCTACAGCGCTTAAATTGCTGGATTCAGAAACAGTCTTCCTCACATCCTTACTCTGTACCATATTTTTCTGGTGGCTAAAGTCTGATGAAATAGCTTCCTGTCCCTGGGGGAGGCTCCCTGACTGCCTGGTGAGAAGTACACAGCATGCAGTGATTTTTTGGTGTGCAGCATGATTGTCACAGAAGCCAGAACAACCAGTAAAGCAAATTACTCCCCACATTTTAATGAAGGTTAGGAACTAGAGTGAAGTTTAGGAAGAACTGCCCTCCAAGATCAGCCTTCTTGTTTATCAAGACTATTAGCTTTCTCCTTCTGTTGTATGCTAAGCAGACATCACATACGTGTCTTTTTTTCTCCCATACTGTACCTCAATCTCTCTGGTATCAGTCAGTTGATTGGTTGGTGAGATTACTTATTCCATCATGGATTATGGCTTTTTACAACTTTGTTGTCAGTCTTCAGGATTTACTCTTATAAAAACACAGTCTTCCAACTTCGGCCTATTCACGTGTGCTTTGGCATTAGCTCTTTTAGGGTAAAAACCGTCCTATTGTTATGCATAGTGTGTCTGGCATAAAAGGTCATCAGCCTGAAGCACCGCTAATGATTGCCTCCCTCTTTTTACAATCACTAGAGGTACTAAACTACTGTAAAGTGAAGCAAAGCCCACAGTGCTGAAAAACTGTAGGAACATTTAAAAAGAAAAGTTGACTGCAAAGTCTAGAGATGGTTAGCTTTCATTCCTTTAAGGGAGGAGTTTATGTAGGCCTGGAATCCAAATCTGAAAGAAAAATTGTGACTGGCAATGCTGGAAATGTGGGAACCAATTTCTAAAAGGAAGTGATACACCAGGATGCTTTACTTCATAGGATCCCTCTTTTACAAACGACTTCCTTCTTCTAATGTGCCAAAGCATTCCCTTAGAAATAATTTTCAAAAAGAGGAGTAAAATCTTTGGGGAAATATAGAAGATTTCTACTCCCAAACACCCAGTCCTTTTTGGCATATTGTTTCCTCCTCCCCAAATCCTCTTGACCAATATTCCTATCTAACCCAATTTCATCCTGTGTAATCCTCTGCTACAGAACCTTCGAATACCAACAGGCAGTATCTGCTCACAAGACAGTTCCTTCCACTCTTATCAGAATGGAAGCAGCGTGGAAAATCACAGAAGTCTCTCCAGTCTGAAAACAACTCTGTTCTACAGACAGGCCTCACAGTGAAGATACATATAATCGTCTCTGCTTGTCTTTAAATGCTAAGCCGCATAAGTCAGTCCGGCTTGTTTATTCAGTAATTAAGTATGTTTTCCTTTATAGGAGTAGGTATGGGGGAAGCATAACCTTTGACTTGGGAGTTTTGCAAGAACAGCTGGTAAGATGCAATAAGAGAAATCACTTAAAAGATACAGCAGCTTTTCCTGACCCAGCTAGTTTTGAATGCCTTGGAGCAAACTAACTAGTATGAAATGGGAAGTAATACTCACATTTGTACAGTGGTCAGAAAATGTCCTGGGAAATGAGAAGAACAAGTTTTTTCTTTGCTAAATCACTTCCAGCCACCGTTTCCAAAAACTATTAGCAACAAAATTTAAGAAAAAAACTTGAACGTTCATGTCAAATGATACATCTTTAATTTCTAAATGGTTGCAAAAACTAAGAAACTGATCTAGTTGACAGGTAATTAATTTTCTTTGCATAGTACAGTTTATCTCCAGGGGATATCAAAAATTATTTAAAACTTCAGGAAAACTGGCACCTAAGTCAATAAGCAGCCTCAACCCTACATAAAGGTTGCAGACAACCTCAATGTTTTCAAGTTTTTCTTTGTAACACCCAGAGAATGGCCTGCTTTGGCCACGTCTTTCCCACAGTATTGCGTTCTTTCACTGCATTTTTCAGTTGGCCATCTGTATGAAAAAAATAAAAGGCTGCAACGCATATTGATAAGTAATTCACAATAAATTAGCTTCACTGTATTTGAACTTGGCCTTTTTGAGGTCAAATACCTCAAAGTACATAGTTACGTTTTTTTTTTAAAAGTAAAATGCGTACACCTCACAATATTTAAAAATGATAACTTAATTAACGTTTCATCCAGAAGATGTTTAATCCTTTAATCCTTCCCTTGAGAAGGTTAAAGGTAAGGCTTCAGTTTCAGAAGTACTCTTGACACTCATCTAAAGTAAGCACTGAATCTTACAGGAAGCCAAGAAAGTTTAGCTTGCTTAACAAGCTTACTAACAAGACAAGAGTAAAGACTTTTTCGTATAAAAAAATAAGTTACATTTTACTGTATGCATTAGACTTACCTACAATGGATTTTTTTTCCTTTACAGAATTATAAATGGAGAGAAGCATTGTACTTATATCATCATTAGTTAATCCCTTTTTTCTAGTAACTTCTGTCCTGATTTTCAAAAGCACTGATTATCAGCATATCCTAGGTAGTGAGTGGTAGCTGCAGGCACTCAGAACTGTTGAAAATAGACTGTTAGTACTTGCATTTATGCCACAAATGCACCATTTGAAAATATTCCTCTTGAAAACTGGTAGTTTACTTTTTAGTCAAAATCAGTTGACTAATTACTTCTTTTTAATTTTTTTTAGTACTTTAGAATGCTTAATATAACTAATAACACTAATAACTTAATATACTTTAGTGTATTATGGTAAAAATGAATGTCAAAAATTTAAATTTATGATAAATAAACTTTAGAAAAAATTATACAAGGCCGTAAATAAATAATTTAACTTCAGTCTCATTAAAAAGTAAAACAGTAGGTCAAACAGTATCATCCTACCTAGACAATACAATCTTGTTATATTTTATTGCATAATCAGAGTAACATCTTAAGTAAAATATGTAAAGAAACGAAATCATTAGATTTACTTCCTTTAATATTGAACAACCAAAGTTTCTCCTTTGTACATAATCCAATTTAAAGATAATATAATTAGCACTTCCAGCATTAACATTCTGTATTTACAATGAATGAAATGGGGTGGATAATCTAAACAGTATTCAAGTCTGTATGAAACAAATCAAAATACGAAGATTTACAGTAGGCTCAAAATCCACGACTTTTCTATTTATGGAAACCAATTGAAAAGGCTTTTTCTTCTTTATTACTTGTAAGGGTTCCTTAAGTGATGATTTTGTTATAATATTTTAAACATTTCAAGTCTTCAGCAATGCCTTCATTATTTGTACATGACATTAAAAATTAATTCCAATACTTCTATTTCACTTTTCACTTGCTTGTAGACCAGTCTGAAATCTGATGAAGGATAACAAGGAAATTTACTATATAATCCTAATTCCATATTCCTGAATATACAACGGTTAGAAGTAGGTGATGTCAGTCCATTCCAAGGGTTATGTACACAAAACTTACAAAATGTTCTTTGCTCTTGCATAAAATGTGTACATAGTATCAATGAGCAGGGAACTTCAAAGTTTTTATGGATTGCTGCTGGCATGGACCTTTGTTGATTGAAAATAAAATACCTTTCGCTCTATTGTTCTGGTAGCAGTTTTAGAAGTTAATCATCAATCCCTGGTGTTTCACCCTGTTGTATTCTGGAGGCTATTCTAATGGCTTCTTCCAGAGACTGTTGTTCTCCAAGCTGAAACAGATGCATTTAAACATAAATAAACTTAAAATTTTACACAGATCAATTTTTCTTTACAAATTTGTAAGGTGAAACCAAAGATAAAGATACTGATCAATACTTAGCACAAGTAAGTGTGATCAGTACTGTCACACCTCTTCTGGGTAGTATATACTAACAGATATCTAATCAGCATGAAAATTAAGATAGCGCCTGACAGCAGATTAAACTGAATTTCTGTGTATCTACCGAATTAATTTTCTTCAAAGACTGCTGCATGGTAAACACATTTCATGATACACAAAGGAGATGATAATTTACCTTGGCAGACACAACAAAGCTAAGATAAGGCTTTCAAAATTCATGCTGGCCATTGAAATACATTTTAACACTGGTAAACCAAACAAACACCTTCAGTTTTCTTAATTCTTATGCAGAAAATAAGATCTTTGGAACAACAGCATATAATATATATATATATATATATATACACACACACACACACACATATATATATAAATATAAAGCATTCATGATGACACTGCTTAATTCCACAGTAGTTTAGAGATTAAATTATTATATTGTAGTTGTAACTAACAAGGCAGATAATGTATCTGTGGCACTGTCAGAAGCAACACCAGCCAACCCAGAGTAAAGACAACCAGACATAATCTTCAGAAAGAGTCCACAGAGTTTTATACTGCACGTACATCCTGTGACTCAAACTCTGAAGACAACCCCAACCTAACAAAAATGTGAACCTGGCCGTTATCCATTCTCTACCATAAGATAGAAAGATGTGTAAGAGTATGAAAAGTGGGAACACATTATTTAACCAACGGATAGACCTGGATGGACAGTACTAAATATCATGTATAACTTGGTTTTACAGTCACTGGATATCACATTGTGGAGCCACTCAAATCAAGAGTTGCTCTGTTACCATCTCCTTAGGACCTGAATCTAGCTATTGAGCTATTGGCCTTATCAATATTTAGGAACCATGTAAATTAATTTATTAGTATGGAAATACAAGAGACACATCAAGAACTCAGGAACATTCAAGAACACTTTAATTTTCAACACTTCCTCTACTATTTATATTGCATATCTTAAGTTTCATTAACATAAACATATTTAACTTCACTAAAAACTTCACTGCTGGTAATAAAAGACAGGCATTTTCCTCCTCATTTAAAGGACTCTGGTGAGGATGCAAGTTACTCTTTTTTTTCCTTCCTTTTTTTTTTTGGTGTGTGTGTGTAATTTTGACAATCACTAGAATATGCTTTCTTTTACACAGAATTTTGAGTAGTACAAACAACTCAACAAAACAGGAATTCAGAATTATGAGCTTTTTACCTTTCATTGCTTGTCAATCAACATCTGATTTGCTATGTTAAATTTAACAAGGGGCAAGATAACAATCTATCATTTCAGCTTGAAAACATGAACACAGTTCCCTTCAGTTTATCCTCTTAGAGAGTCGCATGCATACATACACTCAGACTGTGGCATTAAACATGAGACTCAAACACTCACAAGTTTTGATCTCTTGTTACTTTCAGCAAATATGAACAATTTGAAGGAACCAGACTTAAGTTGCTGTTACTTCCACATGCAAAGTATATTTTTTTCCTCCAAAATGAACTTTGTTTGTCCATCTTCCACATTTCCCTTTCTATTTGAAGGTATTTCCAAGAACTTCCTTTTTTTAAAAAGACATATTAAAATATACCACTTAATTCTTTTTTATTTAGAAGCTCTTTTGAGCACTTCCTCTTTGCACAGCCAAACTGATGTTCAATATGACGATGATTTGATGCATTTTTGAGAGCTAAAGGCCATATGCAAACTGCACTCAAGAAAGTTGAGTATCTTCAACTCCCTTGGAATACATAGGCAGTAAAACTTGTATTAAAATTATCCTCCACACACTATTTTGAGACGTCAGGTTCCTGTGATTTTCTATGTTCTCTACGACAAAGCATTTCTGTAGTGATACTAGCTCAATAGAATCAAGCCCACAAAGAGTTGTGTCCCGATTCCATGGTAAATTTAAATATGGTAGCTTTATTACATTCCCATCGTACTTCTTATTTACGCAAATAATAAAGCAGAGAACCAAGAGGGCTCTGAGGTACACTGAAAGTATTAGGCACTTTGCAGGATTGATCCTAACATTCAAACCAAAATTTAAACTACTTTAACTCCTTTTCTTTTACTTTGGGTTTAAAATTGGATTGTGTCCTTGGAGAAGCAATTTCTCTAAGATCACTCAGTCATTTACTTGAACCCTGACTCTAATGTCACTTTAAAAAACATTTTTTTAAAATTACAAGAGCTCGTATTTACCTACCATTGTGTCATATGTAATAAAAGTAGTATACACACTTACTCAAAATTGTTTGTTTGAGTAAGGTAGCAAGTACACTGATAGTTCCTGCCCTAGGAGTTTCTCTCAAGCTTACTTGTGAATAAACTATAAAATACTCGTCTATGTTTTATTTTCAGTTACTTTCTAACTAAAAATTTTTATTTGTGCTTGGTTTTCACTTTTTCTTTTTTTTTTTTTAATTAGCCAATTTAAATTAAACTTCTTCTTCATACCTAGAAATTACTCTTTTATTACAGTGTATGGACAGTATGAGGAAATATTTTCAGAGACTGCTGTTTGTACTGTTCTGGTCTGGCACACAAACAAATGAAGACTATTTCCAGAAATTTCTGATTTTTACTTTTCCTACAGAACTATTCATACTTGTTTGTTGTTAGCATTTCAGGGTACTAATAAAAAATTCAGTAGTTTTATCTGTACAGGGGAGTTCACAGCCATTTAACTTTGATAACATGTCATTCTTCATCAGCTCAATATGCAATGCTGAAGGATGAATGAAAGCACTCTTCCACTGAAGACTCATGACTCCAAAGTACTATGTACATCCTTCTCCTGCAAAAGATTTCCTTGGCCGTAAATTTGGCCCTCCTTGAATCTACCCTTTTCCAAAGTTCTACAAGCAGATTTGAAAAACCAGGCACTTATTATTCCTCTTGCTAATCCTATATATTGTTTTAAATAGGATGAGGTCATATGGTTATGGACTATTTTTTTCAGGGAAGACAAGCTAATTATATTCATTTTGTTATAATATTAGGAGCTTCTAGCTTCAGAAGTAAGAAACACTCCAAAAAGTATTTATCATCATCTTACCTGTACTGCAATTTGTGTTCCATTGGATGTAGCCAACAATGTAACAGGTCTAGTTTCTGTAGTCACTAAATGGTGCCCATGTTGCTGATGTCCCATTTCTGATGAGGCACTATGAAATGCTGCTAAGTCTTGAGCCACAATAGCAACCTTCAGGACAAAAGAAAGAATCAACTGGATGATTTCAGACTACCATTATTCAACTCATGCAACAGTTTTCTTCAAATGTAAAGTTAAATTCAAAGCAATGATTATTTATGAACATAATTTTATCCTGCAAAACAGATCATTTTTTAAGAAAGGTTACCATCACCGTGTTTCTGAAAGTTATGCTAGCTCTCAAAACATAAATATCCTCAGAACTGCACAGAATTCAGTAACTGTACCTGTACAGAAAAATAAATACGTTCTTTTTCACATGGTACATTTTTGAAACAGTGGAATGCATTTTAACCTGAATATTAAAATCTGTATGACTGTATTTCTACTAGAAACGTTAGCTATTGTATTTATATATTAAAAGCAAAACTGGAAATACATACAAGTATTTCCTCTCTGCCAAATAAATTACAATCCCATAGTATGAAGTGATAAAGTTACAGTTCATACTGGATTCAATTTTTTAGCTTTGCCACTCATTTACTGTGTGACTCTGGGGAGATGTTTAGTATTTCTGTGTCTTATTTTATGTATACATACATGAATTATCAGATTGGTACCTCAAGAATTTTTCCTGGGGACAAAGTATTGTTTCTAAAACATTCAGCAATATTTTGTTGTACAGCACTGGAATAGAACACATCATAGTCTTCTGATGGGAATGATATGACCAGGTGTTGAAAACTGCTTTCATTAGATAAATCTATGTGAATGACAGAATTGTGATGGCTTATGTGCCTATTTTATATTATCTCATAAAGGAACATTACACATGTACACAGGAAAATACTCTACCTGCTGTCCTTCAGTGCCTTCTGCAGTAACCATTGCTACAGAATGCGTTCCCGCAGAAGAGATGACGGCATCATGGGTGGGGACTGTGATAGTGGTGCCATCTTGTGTTACCATAGTGATAGTATTTCCTATGGCCTGCATATCTGCCTGAGATATGTTGACCTGAAACACAAAGTATATCCTGAAGTAAAAAAAAGTTTAACTGATGCTCAAGTCATACTTGAGTTTTAGCTTTTAGCAACATAACGTGTTTTCAGGTAAATATTTCTAAGTAAGATTTGAAAAAAAAAAAAAAAAAACAAAAAAAAACGTGATATGCATTTGAAGTTTAACAGCATAATGTCAAACAAATTCCTGCTGGTTGCTTCAGCAGGAATACTCCTGCAAGTTCAGTTTCCTAATTTGAAACAAACTGTCTTAATAATCCAGAATGAAAAGGCTACTTGTTCATAGTAACACTGGAAAAAAACATTTTAAATCCTGTTCACAAGTAACATACTGGTCATAAGATGTAGTAGCTGTTATTCTACTTCCTGACAGGGATACTCATGCATTTCCTGAGAATTAGTGTCACTCTTTGGACAAGTCCCAGTCTGGGATTAAAAGCCCTCACTACATACATCTTACAGGTGGAGATGTAACATCCCATGATCTTTCAAACACACGCATCTGTTTACAGAAATAAAACAATGGCTCAGTAGTAAGAAAAAGGGTGCATACTTCCCACCAATATGAATTCCCAGCAATATGAATTAGTGATGTCTCCTGTATAAATGTAATAGGGCATCAGATAAGTGATTTGATGCCTGATTTAGAAGGCAATAAAAACATCCCAGAACTGAAGTCAAGCTGAAGGATTAATAAAAGTGAGAAGAACTCCATGTTAAGGCCTGAAGGCCTTCAGTCAGAGGGTAAAAATGCTAGTTACTTAGTATTACTGCAGTATTCAGGGCTGACAATATAACTGACACCTTTAATTTTTCATCTCCAAGTCTAATTTAGAAGATATTTTTCACATGCTACTGGCATATCAGGTACCTTCTCAGCAGAAATATAATTTTCCCTGTATGCCTTCAACATATTAATAGAGCTAAACTAAAGAATTGTGTTGAAATCCCCTCTTAGTGAAATTTCATACCAACACCTTAAAAAAAAAAAAAGATATGCACAGGAATTTTCAAGTGGAGATAGCATCAAAACATTCCATCCTCTCTTGTTTATGTTAGAAACAGTAAGAATTTAACACTACCAAACAGCTCGTAAAACAGACAGCTGGACTAAAAAGACTATTTTTCCTAAAAAGTGTGTGAAGGCAAGACAACAGTGAAGATGATCATCAAATATTAATAGAATAATCAGGGAATTCTGGGAAACCTCAGAAAATAGGCTGTAGACGTAACAGTTGTTGCAATAGCCTGTGCCGACATTGTGAGCACAACAGACTTTGAGTTGTTAACAGTGACAAAGATAACAAGGATAATAAAAAAAATTTTGAATTGTATTAATACAGTTTCAGATATCAGAATATGTGGTCTAATTCAGGTATTCCAGAGGAGGCCCAACCTTAAACATACTACATGAGCTCCAAAGAAATTTATTTCCATAAGAAATCCATGTACATACTTATTAAGGATCCTAACTGATTTGAGAAAGCACATGGAGCATACACAACCACCAGCCTTAATTCTCAACGTATTTTTGTCATTTCTGTAGCACACAGGTTACTTACATGTTGGGTTCCATCCTGGGAAATTAGTGCTACTTGTTGACCTAATCCTGACTGAGTAACTGTAGCAACCTGTGCAGAAATTACATCTTCTCCCTCCACACCTGTCACATAGGCTATCTGTGAGCCTTTGAGAACATCTTCACCTTGACCTGTTTGACACAAAGAAAGCAAGAGGGTAGTTTACATACTCTAAAGACCGGCAGGAAAGATAAATGACAACAATTAAATGCCAGCCTGGTTTGAAGGTTTTTAAATACTTCAGCAGAAAAACGGTAGTGGAAAGATGAGAAAGAAGGAAAAACACCAAAAGCAAGTCAGAAAGTCTCAAATTATTTGTTTTTAGAACCCGGGGTACAGTCTTCTGGCAATAAGTTACAACACATCTAAATGTGTATTTTCATTATGTGTAGTATTTATATAGTTTATAAGCAAACATTAAAAAGGTGACAATTCTAATTAATTCTGCAAACGTTAACCTTTCCATACAAGAGGCTTCATGAGAACACAACCGGCAGTTTTTCAAAGAGTTATTCATTAACAAACATACAGAAGAATACAGCGATGCCTTTGTGTGAAGATTTAAGTAGCGTTAATTATCTTAATAAATGTTTAACCTCAAGCAAATGAATCTTATCATGTTCTTAAAAGATAGCATTAGACTATAGCAAATTTGCTTGAGGCATTCAGTGCAGTTTCCCGAATATCTGTAGTAAAATAGAATGACTAATCTGACCAAAACAGTTTGTATCTGCATTTCCTATCTTAGTCACATCTAAAATCAGAATTTGACATTTGTAACTGTTCTTGAAATACTTCCTTTAGCCTAATTTTTTATATTCATAGGATACAACACTCGTATCATAAAAAACATTCTAAAGTAGTACCACAACACTCAAGCTTGTTTTCATTTTTGCCTCTAGGACTGTTCACAGAAACTGCTGTTAACTGCAGAAAAACCAGCACAGTCTCAGGGTGCTGCACAGACAGATTCTTCCTTTTCACAACGCAGTACCTTTATTCCTCCCCAAAGACTGCCAACAACTACAGTGTTTTACGCACTCAGAAAAATCTCCTAGGTTGCAACCAAACATTTTACACTCTGGCAGGTTCCTTCCCACATTCATGTTCATAGCAGGATTTTTTATGGCAGGTTTGCTGGGGCTGCAACTCTATTTTCTCTCTTATTCTCAGCTTGCTATAAAACTCAGTTTATGAGCTGGTCAATTACTCTTGGTTTCTGTTTACAAATTGACTACCGCACTAAAAAGCCCTACAAAGAAGTTAAATAACTTTATTAAATACCTCAGATTTTTATCTATGTTTTCATTTGGATATAAAAAACAGCAAAATATTATCCACACCATTTGTTATAACAAGAGATTCAAAGTCTGAAACTCTAACCTGGAGGTGGCTCAAAAAAAGCCTCTTGTTCTTCTTCAATTGGCTCTGTGTCATTATGTGCTGTCCGCTTGTGCATAGCAAGTGTAGAAATCTGCTTGTATGTTTTCCCACAGTGATTACAGTTATATGGTTTGGAATGAGTATGTACAACATGATGTTTGTATAAACTGGAATACTCTGTAAAACGTTTATCACAACCAGGAACTGTACAGACATAGGGCTTTTCCCCTGTATGGAAAACAGAATGGGTAAAGAGAACTTTATCCAGGATGCAGAAACAAAATTGTCAACAAATTTGTAGATATTTAGCAACACATCTTTATTACCAACCAAACTTCAATTTCAAAGGCAGTAGTGAAGCTCTAGTTTATCAATGCAACCTCTCGCTTTTTTTTTTTTTAATCTGCCAGTGAAAGTTAGGCCCTTTTTTCTCCCTATCATTCCATATAAAATGTCCTTCTGATGAAGACAGAATGATGCAGTCTGAAAGATGCAATCTGCAGAATCTTTTGAAACAGATCCTAAGGATGAAAGCAAATGCAAACTGCATCACTGTGTGACATACATAGCACCATGGGCTTCTGGGAAGATACCAACCTAAATGTCAGTTTGGCACAGCACTGACAATTTTGTTCCTTTATTAGTGGAAGCTCTGTACTTTTCTTCAGTGATCAGCTATGTTGTTACACTAGTAGAATTTATCTTACTTTTGAGTCTTTAAGGTCTGAAGAAATCTACAGGAAGCATATGTTTAAACAATTATGGTTTAACATAAAAAGCACCTTTAATTTAAAATCAATGAAACAAACATCCAAATTACATTATAAACTAAAAAGATAATCTGAGATACAAAACTCATCTCTATCAAATTTGCCTGTGTTTCTATAAAATATATAAGGCTGTATATAAGGCTACCAAGATGATATTATATATATAGTAAGAGCTATTAATAGTCCTTACATTTTAGAACCTTCTAATTTGTGCAGATTATTTCTGCTGACTAACCCTGCCAATCAAGGTGGCTAAGTATTTTCAACTCTGGTCTATGAAAAGAAGGTTTTGATCACCATTCCCGAAGCAAGGAAAATACAACTGAGATGAAAGGGTGACTCACAAAGGTGAGCCAAAGTCAAGCTCAGGCTTATGCTTTGCTGTTATTTAATATACATCTCACAACACTGGCAAGCCCTAGAACCATATTAAGTATCTAACCTGGTGTCCACTGAAGACAAAGTTTTGCATTCATTTCAAAGAGCTTTGGAGCCAAATGAAATTTTTTCTACCTTGACAGCAAGGAGGGAGAATTAACTGCTTAACGCCCCACAGCTGACGGGAGATAAGGCCCAAACAAAAGTACCAGGTCAGGTCACATAAACATGACTATACAATTACAGTGCACCAAAACAGTGTTCAAAAAAAAAAGAATGACACAGGCCCTCCCAAGCAGGTTCCACTTCAAAACGGAAAAACACCATTCACATACCTGTGTGTATTCTCACATGATTCTTATAATTAGTTGCACTGGCAAAAGCTCTCCCACATCCTGGCTCTGTACAGTAATAAGGTCTTTCGCCTGTATGTGTCCTGATGTGAACCTTTCTAATATTAGACGTTGTGAACGACCTGCCACATCCTTCAAAAGGACATTTAAAGGGCCTTTCACCTGAAAAAAAAAAAAAGAAAAGGTACACATGGAAAAAATATGAAAGAAAACAAAAATCACTAAGTTACCCTGAATGTTGGAAACCAAAGCTATCTAATTAAGAACCTCAGTCAGAAATACCATGAGCATGTGAACATGGAGTGCTCTTTAGCAGTATCTGGCAAAATTTCAGAAAACTGTAGTCTGTGATCTAAATTATGAAGTATTTAGGTTAGTACTTTATGATGTACAAAACAGACTCGGTTGCTGACTAGCTTTCATACTGTGCCATATTCTAACATGTATTTAACCCCCCATACAAATTCTTACATACATTGTCCAATACAAGTGTATTATACTATTTGTATATTTCTCAGTTGTAATGAACAAGATGAAAAAATACCTTAATGATTTAGTATATAACCAAGATCCAGATGGATTAGTAAAACTCACCACAGAAAGCACTTAACCTAAAAGAGCAGAGCCAACTTTGTAAAGAGAGACAGCCTTGAAACTCAAGTTTCAAACCCCAAAACCAAAGCAATCACAAATACAGATTTTTTGTTGTTGTAAGACTATTCTTATAAATTTAAACACAATAACTCACTTAATTCCACCAAAACCTTCACCATGAATGACAGATAAGATCAGTCCCTCCCTAATCTCCCTGACCCTTCAGATCTACCAAAGCACATACAGTTGCTGGGGGGCAGAGCAAAACAGGGCTGACTTTGGAGAAGTGCAAGACACCTGACATGCTGTTCTGTCGTAATTTCACACTGCTTAGAGCTAAGTACATTACACTCACTGTACTGTTTACCAAAGAGGAATCTGAGAGCAAGAGAGGGCAGATTACCACTACAGATACGACTTTAAATACTTAAAGGCAGAAATAAAAGATTAAGTCCTGATACAGACATTAATACCATGAAACTCCAAAGTAGTTAGCTCCTTGGCAGAGGAAACTGTAATTCACTCCTTAAGGCAGCTGTTTCGGGAAGGTTTTTCAGTTTTCTGCCAAGGCAGAGTGTATGTGAGTGTACACGCCTCAATGTTGTGTTACCATGGCTCCCCTAATCCTTCCTTCACCGCAGAACCTCAAATTACAGCCTGAAAGGAGCAGGGCTGCAGAGTCACCCCGCCCAACAACAGACCCTCCATTACAAACCAAAACAATGATTGTTCTTCGAGAATGCCTGGAAGAATGTCATCCGACTGGTTTGCGGGGCCAGCCTTCATGTTTCTAATGGAGTCGCTAGAAAAGTGACCTGTCTCCAGGTGACTGAGATTTCCAGCACCAGCAATGCAAAGCAGGTCACAAGGCTTTCAAGCTCTTTTCCGCAGGAGTCACGAGGAAGCCGAGCAGCACCTGGTGCCACTAGCTTTTCTGACACCAGAATCGGCTATCCAGGAGCTCACGGAAGCCGCGGCAAAGCACATGATGGCAGCAGAAGTGAGACTGGCCTGCCACTGAAATCACTTTGGGCTAAAATAGGCAGAAAATGAGGAAAGCACGAAACACTGGTCTATAGGATAAAGTTTCAAAGCCATGGGAGAGTGGGCAGTGTCCCTGGACTTGCTTGCCTCCACCGGGTGCACTGTTGCACAGAGTATGAACACACACAACTCCATCCATTTGCACAAAGGACTTGGTTTTATTTTTTACACGTTTGGAATATTTATTAACATTTGTTTTTTGTAGCATATGTTCGTTCATTTTTCTGCTGCAAGAAGGGAAATGGGGATAGCAATAATCTGAGAACTATCAATCTTCATGAAACCCACAAGCAATTTATCTCAAAGCACCAAAATGTAAAAACACTGATGCCATTTCTAAAAGGTAAGCTGGATTAGTGAGGGGAAGATCCTTGTTCTTTTATAGCTGCAAATGAAACCATAAAGGCACCAAGTGACAACGTGACACTGCTAAATGTTGGTGCATTTGCAATGGTAGTGTGAATGCTTCAGCACTCTTATTATAAGAGCATGCTGGATTTGCAGTAAATTGTTAACCATGCTGAAACGTTTTTGAGCTCACTGGGCTTCAGAAAGAACATACACAGGCTCATTTCGTAAGTATAAAGTAACAGAGCAATCAGAGAAAAAAATCCACATACATGAATTAACCAGAAAAAAAAAAGTGATAATAGTACCTGTGTGAGTTCGAATGTGTTTCTGCAGGTCTCCTGAAGTCTTGAATGATTTGGTGCAATTTTCTTCTGTGCACCGATACGGCTTTTCACCAGTGTGTGTTCGGACATGACTTTTTAACCCATACCCTGAAGATCAGAAAAGATGTTATAACAGTATAAATACAAAATTAGGATGGTCAGAAACCATCAGTCTTTGACTCTTTACAAGCTCTTCATTCTACCATACAGAGCAACAGAACTCTAGATACAGTTTATAATTCTTTTTCTTTCTTCATTTATTAAGAAAGTATACTTCTTACTCCCTTCAGAGGGATAAACTGTAATGATTATAATGTGGACAAATATTTATTCTGTCTTCTGAGGAAGCTGTATGCTCTCTATCCTGTCTACTTTTTTTTTTTTTCATACTAACACTATCATCTAAATGGCATTTGTTAGCTCATATGAAAATCAATAATGAAGTCAATAGTAGTAGTATCTACTGCTATCTGGGCTCCAAGTTATTCTAATTTTTTTAAACCATATTATTATCACATGTATACATGCCAACTGACAGCAGTCACAGATGCTCACTCCCTAGACTACTAAGTAGACAAGACTACTTTCAGAAACTCATCATCATCAAAAACTCTACAAATCTAAAGCAACCGTTGGATCAGACCCTCTTTGTTAACAATTTTGTAATTAGCATTTTACCAATATTTTCCCTTCTGCACTTCCCTGAAAATATCATGACCAGAGAACACCCGAAAAGCAATTTAAAAACAGAAACTTGAATTTTCCTTCTGTCCACTAGTGATATATATTTACACAAAGTAAAGTAACAGTCTGTAAGATGGCACCTGCTTTAATTTCAGTGTGTTCTCAATATATCCCTAAAACACCTAAAATTCCTATTTTTGATTTCTGAAAAACACACAGGATGGCTACCAACTAGAACATTAATTCATTCTTAAATCTAAAATAAACTCAATTTCATGATCCAACCCAGTGAAGTTATAAATATTTAAAATGAGAGCATTCAGTACTTAACATGAACTATACCAAAGGCAAGGGTTGTTGAACTAAGCTGGTACAATGGCTCTGACCACAAATACGGTATTAGTAGACAAAAAGCTGTTTATAGCCACACATGAATGGAGTAGTCTGTATGAAATGCAGAGTTCACTTCAAGAGAAATGTCACTCTGATACAGTTAGATAAAGAATACTAAAATAAGAGGACCTCCCATCCAAGTTCTTTTCAGCTTTGAAACAGATGATCATATGTTTGCCTCCAGCCAGCAGGTTCAGCTTATTATTGCCTCATTTAATTTATATTATTAGTTTTACCTTAAGAAAGGACTATTTTCTCAAGATAAAATCTGACTGTATCATGACTGGTGAAGACTAAGGGAAAGTGTTAAGTGTTTCACCTCATTCCCCCTTCTTCCTTTCCATCTGCTGCTCTAGATGAAATTACTTTTTTCTGTAGTTCTCATAAACGTATTCCCAAGCAGGTTCTTTTACTTAGAAGTTTAAAAAAAAAAATTACTAAAAACTTATCTTATATGGACAAACATTAGCAAGCAGTAAGAGCTAGTCTACAAAAGATTACCTGTTGCAAAAGCTTTACCGCATCCAGGATGTTCACACTGATACGGTCTGTCTCCTGTGTGTGACCTTTCATGTACCTGCCAAGACATCCAATACACTGATTTAGTGAAATGTTGCATCTGATTACTTCAAAACAAACAGCTCATTCTCAAAGACAATACATTTTATTTCTCTTCCTAAGATTCACATTAAAATGTCCTTAACTCAGTGATAAAAGTTAACAGAATAGGGTAGCAGTGTTTTCCTTAAAATTACAGATGTCTCATTCGAAGGTCTAGCCTAATCCTTTTGAGTCAGTTTTGCAAAAAACGTTTCTGTAAATATATGTGCAGTTGACAATGTGCAACTACAAAAGACAGTATGCATAAATGCCTCAGGCCCGCTCTCTCTTGATTTTTAACTCCACTGAGAACTTCTACTGATCCTCTTACATTGCATGAAATCTCTACAGCAAGGACACCATTGTAGCATATAATCCATGCAGTCAGTTACTCACTGACTCAACAGTGCTCCACTGCAGGGAGTTTACCTCATCTGCAAGTGATTACCTCAGCCTAAACTGAGCTCTACATTTTTACTGTTTCCAGTAATATTTTACATTATTTAAAAACAAAAACAAGCAACCAAAAAACAAACAAAACGCATGAGAGAAATAAGGAGTTGCCATTTGTAAAGAAAATGTTGCAGCTCTTCACTTTGAATGTTCAATTGTTTTGAAGAATTAGACTTATGATGAAAAATTCTTTCAGAATCTGGAATTCTTGCATGATCAAGTATACATGTAGATTAGAGAAAGTGAACACTGGATTTCAGAATTCCTGTGATACTGCTGGTGGAACCTACAAGAGATTTCTTACATGCTAGCAATATAAGAGCCCAGCACGCCACATCTGCATCCAGCCTAATCTGACAGCTAAATAAGTACCATGTACAGTCAACATTTATTCTTTTTCAAGTTATAGTGCATATTTTATATAACATTAACATATAGAGTATATTTTTTTAGCCCATGACTATAGTCTATTAGATGCTCAGTTTTCAAAAAGTGCATCATCTCAGAACACTAAGCAAAATTGGATGAACATCTGAGACAACCAATTCTTGTAGTATCAACCCAATAAACATTTGACAAAACATCACCGTTGCAATTGTCTCTCTATTAATTTCCATTATTTCAAGCATATAATTTGTTTTAAAAAAAAACATGCCTACAAAGTACCAATGCTCATTTTACATCTCATCACCTTAAGATGGTGAGCTGTTGTGTACAGTTTTCCACAGCCATCATAATCACAGCGAAATGCTTTCTCTCCACTCTGCTGAGATTTTGCAGTCACTCTTGTTCCATGTCCTTGCAAGACAATCTTAAATTGAAAAATAAATCATTAAAAAAATACAAAGGATTGGGAAAGTCACACCCTATTTGTAGTTAAGTTGGAGCAGATTCTAACAGGTTTCTTTTGTCTCTTTGCTACGCCACGTATTTCTTAGCCCTCAAAAAAAAAGCATAGATTTTGATGAAAGACAGAAACTGTAAAGCATATTTACTTGTAGCTAATACATTTAAATGCATGCATTAATTAGTCAAACAACAACAAATACAAATTAATTTGAAAAATAAGCCCAGTGGTAAAACGAGTGTTAGAAAGAAAAGGCTTAGATTATATAGAATCATAGAATATCCTGAGTTGGAAGGGACCCTTAAGGATCATCAAGTCCAACTCTTGATACCGCACAGGTCTACCCAAAAGTTCAGACCATGTGACTAAGTGCACAGTCCAATCTCTTCTTAAATTCAGACAGGCTTGGTGCAGTGACCACTTCCCTGGGGAGCCTGTTCCAGTGTGCAACCACCCTCTCTGTGAAGAACCCCCTCCTGATGTCGAGCCTAAATTTCCCCTGCCTCAGCTTAACCCCGTTCCCGCGGGTCCTGTCACTGGTGTTAATGGAGAAAAGGTCTCCTGCCTCTCGACACCCCCTTACGAGGAAGTTGTAGACTGTGATGAGGTCTCCCCTCAGCCTCCTCTTCTCCAGGCTGAACAGGCCCAGTGACCTCAGCCGTTCCTCGTACGTCTTCCCCTCCAGGCCTTTCACCATCTTCGTAGCCCTCCTCTGGACACTCTCCAACAGTTTCATGTCCTTTTTATACTGTGGTGCCCAGAACTGCACACAGTACTCGAGGTGAGGCCGCACCAGCGCAGAGTAGAGCGGGACAATCACCTCCCTTGACCTACTAGCGATGCCGTGCTTGATGCACCCCAGGACACGGTTGGCCCTCCTGGCCGCCAGGGCACACTGCTGGCTCATATTCAACTTGCTGTCAACCACGACCCCCAGATCCCTCTCTTCTAGGCTGCTCTCTAGCGTCACATCGCCCAGTCTGTACGTGCAGCCAGGGTTTCCCCGTCCCAGGTGCAGGACCCGGCACTTGCTCTTATTGAACTTCATGCGGTTGGTGATCGCCCAGCTCTCTAACCTATCCAGATCCCTCTGCAAGGCCTTTCCACCCTCATTCGAGTCAACAACTCCTCCAAGTTTGGTGTCATCAGCAAACTTGCTCAAAATACCTTCTATTCCTACATCCAGATCGTTTATAAAAATATTGAAAAGTACCGGCCCTAAAATGGAGCCTTGAGGGACCCCACTGGTGACCGCCCGCCAGCCTGACGCAGCCCCATTTACCATAACCCTTTGGGCCCTGCCCGTTAGCCAATTGCTCACCCATCGTATGATGTTTTTATTTAGCTGTACGGTGGACATTTTGTCCAGTAGGATCCTATGGGAAACCGTGTCAAAAGCCTTGCTGAAGTCCAAAAAAATCACATCAGCTGGTTTCCCCTGGTCCATCATACGGGTGATCTTATCATAAAAGGAAATCAGGTTAGTTAGGCAGGACCTGCCCTTCACAAACCCATGCTGGCTGGGACCAATGACTGCTTTGTCCCCCAGGTGAGCCTCAATAAGTTCGAGAACCATATCTAAGGCACTGGTTCTGTTCCTAAGGGAGGTTAGCTATAAGTCAGACCACCTTCAGAGATAAGTTCATGCAAAGGCTAAACAATGATTAAATACGCTTATAATGAGCACTTTTTGAAAATGAAGGAAAGCATTTTGTACTTTTTCAGTGATGCATGTGTTTCGATCAAACTAATTGGAACAACTAGAACTAGGTTGCACTCTTCCTTCTTGCATGACACAACAGGAAAACATACAGAATAGCTTTCCAACGCAACTTTTAAAGCCTTTTTGCATACACTAATAATCAAGGAGCATTCTTACAGACTGAAAAAATAGGCAGAAGCCCAAATGTAAACATTTTGATACAACTGTACACAAAGTAATTGAGACTTTTAAAAGGTCCATGCTTTCAAACTACCCCCTTTTCTTATGGATCCAATTCCATTCCCCATTGTCAAAGAGCATTTCACAGAACTGGTAAGATGGGAAGGCAGCCCTGCTGCAGCTCCACCACTCAAAGCAGTGTCAGCTGCAGCATGTTGTTCATGGCAGTATCCTGTTGAGTTTTGAGCATCTCCAGAAACACCACGAGGTCTCTGGGCAACCTGTGCTAGTGTCCAGTCTTTCTCAGAGTCAAAAGTTTTTTTCTCACATTTAAATAGAATTTCTTATACTTCAGTATGTGCCAATTGCCTCTTGTCCTGTCACTGTCAACCACTAAGAGCCTGACTTAGTCATCTTCACGGGCCCCCATCAGGTATTTATACATTCTGGTAAGAATCCCCCAGCCTTGTCTTCTGGAATCTAAACTGTTGAAGCTCTCTCAGCCCCTCCTTGCCTGTCAGATGCTCCAAGCCTTTAATCATCTCCACTGTCCTCCACTGGACTCATTCCAGTATGTCCATGTCTTTCTGAGAGCTCAAAACTGCACCAAGCATTCCCGATATGTCTCACCAGTGATGAAGGAGGTGAAGGATCACCTCCCTCAACCTGCTGGCAATGTGTTGCCTAATGCGGAGAAGACACACTGGTAATGCAATCTTAGTTCAGTATGTACACTCAAACATTTTTGGATTTTTTTTTTCCTGTCACTAAAACTGTTAGCATTTTTTTTGCATTTTCAGCATATAACAGTATGTATGTAGTAGCTAAGGTCTGCTATAAAGCTGAAGAAGTATGTCAAGGTTTAAAAAAAAATTTAAACAATTCTGTAATCAATGTGCTATTTCTAGTATCCACAAGGAAATAACCAGACATTTTATCAATACAAAGATTGGGATAAAGGATAAAACACGCAGGAAAAAAAATCAGTTGAAAATCATGAGCATTTGTTGGGTCAAACAACTGTTTGCAGAAGTATGCATCTTCACAACACATTAGTTGGTATGAGTTGAAAATTATTAAGAATTCAGTTAGTATTATTATTCAGCAAGGACAGATATTGTATTAAAATTACTACTCTTAGAAGATAACGTTCTCTAAAGAAATAACAAATTCAGATGTTAGGCACAAAAAGAAAATAACATAAACAAAGCACCTTTATAATAATTTGACACTTTGAGAGAAATTGTGTTTTTCAAAACACTTAAATAGACAAAAAAAAAAACAAACCCTAAAGTTTAAAAGTAATCACAAATGCATCCTAACTTAGTTCAGACAGGTAGCACAGGAGAATAACAAAGGTAACAGAGATCTCAGATAAGATTTTTATATCATATCCATATGAACCAGTCATATGATTCTGCTTTTATTGTGAACAGATGGGTATGACAGACTTGAAAAGAAATAATGTGTGATATCCGTTTGGTCACACAGAGTTTTGTTCTCACATGTACAAATCACAATGAGGTTTTACTTTTTTTTTTTTTTTTTACTTTGGTAAAAACCCTAACCATATGTAACTGATTTGAATGACTACTCAGAAGCATAACATCTGTTCTGTTCTTGTGTTACTGCGAACTTCATAAAGAATTTATAAATACACACTTATTTAATACTATATCTAAATACTAAACTATTTTATCTCAAGCAATATAGTATTTCTGAATGAGTTACAAGTAGGTATCTGATCACACCATGATATAACCACAGTTAACATTTTCAGAAATAAGGGCTTTGGGCCCCTCAGTTCTTTGGTTCATTTTGTTTAATATGATTATATGATTAATATGATTATATCATTTTGTTTAATGTTCGGGTCATTTTGTTTAATAGGCTCTTATTTTACTTTTACTTAAAGCCAACCAAAATCTTATTCTGCTCTTCCTTGAATTTTGCATTTTGATGGAGTTGTATCCCTATTCAAACCTAAAAGTGTGGAAAACCCCAGAATTTCTTGATTTCATTTTATGGAATATATGCCAATACCATAGATAATGTATGTATTGGCTTTTCTCTCCTTTCACAGTCATGCCACACAGACAACTGTGGAGTGTCTTTGGCTTTAAATATTGTGGGACCTAACTTAAACACACAAACAGAATAGAGGATTTCGAGGTCACTATCAAAGGTGAGCCTATAATTCTCTCTTTCATGGGTATTGTAAGATATTTTACCTTGGAAAATATTTTTCATTGTTATCTAGTTCATTACCTCTTAAATTACACAAAAACAAAAAACAGTACTTCTCTGATGACTGTATCATTCTCAGTGAAATGACTTACCCATTTCTGATTCTGTCGTTTGAGCACGTAAGGGTATAGGGTCTTGTTATTATTTTCTGTTGTTGTTCATAACTCTTTGAAGGCTACAATGTATTTTTCTTTTTTTTTTTTTTTCTTTCTTTCTTTAATGAGGTGTTCTATGATGAGGAAGACTGCTCTCCTTACACAATTTTACAAATCTCAGGTTAAAAAAAGTCCTCAGACTTCATAAGTTTAACCTGTATTCTCCATTACCCTTAGAACTTTTAAGTCAATACTTTCACATCGAAAAGTGATTTTTTTTTAATATATACTTTTACATAATAACATGATTGCAGAAGAACTGGAAGTATTTTTCTGCTTCTTTAGGGGGTTCACTAGGAACAACATCCTCATCTCCTGACTGCTTACAAAACCTGAAATAAAAATAAGGGAATCTAACAGGGCAAGTAGAATGAAAATAAGGCACCAAAGAGAGAACAATTGGAGGTGCATGTCTAGAATTAATCTTTCTTGAGAAGAAGTTAATTCATTAATTGATTCAGCATTCCTTCTCATTTAAGGAATATAAAAAGGAAGTTCAAGATCTGGAAGATAACTTCTGAAATACTTACCCCCTCACTGATGAAATACTCAGGTTAAAAAGTCAGATCTTAGAAATCCAACATAATTTTTAACTATGCTTTAAAAGAAAAAAGGAAAAAAGACAGAAAACAGTATTTGAAGGTCTTTTTAAAATCATGTGAATGGATCTTGGACAAAGAGAGAAATATGACCTGTGTATGACATGCATGGTTTTGAAGTCTAAAATTCCTGAAAGGTGGCAGTAAAATCTAGTTCATGGCTACACAGGGCTACCTATTGTGCATGCTGCTGGGCACAGAGAATAACGAAGAAATAGATGTATTAAGTTATTTTGTATTGTGCTACATACCTGCATTTTTTTATCTTGTTCATTTTCACCTATCATTCCTGTGCCGCTAACACTGTCATTTCCATCAATAGAGACCTGAAAAATGAAGTTGAAATGGTAAAAACATTTTCAAGTTATTTCTATTCGTCTGAAAAATAGAGGGTTACAGTTCTGAGTTCCTTATTCTCTCATAGCTCTCTAGCTCCCTCTTGAAACATCATTATCCCATCTGTTAACACGAAAAACACCACTAGTAGCACCTGCATTGTACGATAGGTATGGTAAGCATTTCAAGATTGTCTTAAAACAAGGTTGAAAAGACTGCAAGAACCACATGTGCTAAATTAATAAACTTAGAAAAATATTGTAATAAGCTTATACATTTAGCAATAGTGAATTCCGAATTTAAAAAAATTACACACTTTTTTTTTTTTTTTTTAATAATAGGGCAGCATGTCTCACTCCCTGTTAAGAAGAGTTCACTTGTTTCAAACTGAACCTCTCCTTTGGAATCAAAGTACCTGGACGGTGGACTACATCTCAATTCAAAATAGCAAAATTACAACAGCTAAGCAAAGACTTGCATATTGCTCCAAATGTTTATTTTTAAATACAGTTTACAGGAAGAGAAAGGTATCTCTGCTTTCTAAGGAGCTTAGAAAAATATTTGAAAGAGTATTATGTATTAATTTGAAATTATTATTTAATACTCTCTCACATGCATCAACTCAGTGTCTCATTAGTCACTGCAGAAAACAAAAACTATTTTAAAGTATACTTTACATAGTTCCCCCTTATATAAATGCCTCTTTGTTGAGCACTCACATTCACAATACCCTCTGCATCCATTACACTTAAGGCTGAGACTGATGCCCCTAAATCTAGTCGGAATTCCTCTTCGCAATTCCACTACACATCCTCCAACTTTATATTGACTGAAAGCAATAATCTCTTTTTTTACTGGTTGCTTTGAGAGTAAGATAGGGTTGACTTAGCCTAAAATTAATAGGATTCTATTTAGTCTTTATATGCGCTCTGCAAGACATGGCTAAGTGGTACTATGCCTAAAAGAGAATTTTGCTCCAAAGGAAGATCTTTGAGTTCTTCCTAAAAGGCTCTCTTAGATTCCAAAGAAAGATTTAGTCTGCCTTCAGTTGCGAACATAAGGACACCTATACTGAGTAAAATTAAAGGTCAATCTAGCACACCATTTTGTTTCCAATAGTAGCCAGTAGCAGATGCTAGGGAAGACTGCAGGAGCCGGCCAAGCAAACAGTGATACATTCCCAGAAATATTCTCCCAACCTCCAAGCAATTTGTGGCTTAGGAACTTCCTGAACTAGAAGTCATATGTTTTTACCTAATAGCCCTGGACACATTTTTCTTCTATGAACTTGTCTAATTATCCTTTGAATCCAGGGGCATATTAGCATGTGCAGTATTCTGCAAGTAGTGCCATGGCTCAACTTAATGTCGTTTGAAAAAGAATCATTCCCTTGTTGTCCTTGAACCTGTGACCTGAGAGTTTTATTTGATGGTCCCCAGCTCCTATACTGGTGAAGACAATGACAAGCACAAGCCACTACTCTTCTTTGTGCCACTTAAAATTTTATAAAATTCTCTCATATCCTTACCTCATATTTCATTTGCTAAGTCATCACTGTTGCCCCTTTCTGTACCTTTTTCAATATTCTGTACCAGCTGCTATAAAAAGTATACATTGCCTTACTGGTCTACATGGACATAGAGTAGAATCATAACACCCTATTTCTCCTTTTAAGAGAAAAACGGGTGTAACAACTCAGCTATTATTTACTTTTTTAAGTAATGTAGATGAAGTACTTGCAAACTCACTTCTACTGACTTTGCTTGAGAAATTCTAGCAGCACCTTTCAGAATAAGGTTCTGAGATGAAAGCTTAAAGAAATTAAGTAGTTTTTCCTAGATACACAGAAGTATACTTCAGAATACAAATTCATGTGACAGAAGTGAAAAACACATGTTGAGGTAAATAGGACAAAAAAGCAAATATATTTGCATTTCTTCTATTTCTTAAAAACTTACAACAAGTTGGTATTAATATGGATCCTTATCAAAAAGGACAAAGTTAAGATTAATTTAAATCTAAATGAAATAATAGCTTGGCAATGTATAAAAGCTTGTCACTACAGCTCAGCTAACTTTGAATAACCTTTTTATTTTATGAAATGTTAAGGCATAGCCAAACATAACACAATCTGACTGGCTCTCTTAGGTTCTCCTCAGTTATAACACACACAAATATAATGGAACGAATGGTGTATCAGCCATTTAATTATCCTAACTGGCCTTCTCCCAAAATTTGACAATTCCTAGTAACAATAAAGATACTAAGAGAATTCAGAACTAATTCTACTCTTTTCCAGAGAAACAGAAGCACAGATTGTAATCATCCAGGAATCGAGACAATGAAAACTATAAAGTCAGAAAAGTTGCAATGCCCTTTGTTACAGTTGGGTCATGCTTTACAGAGGTCCATTAAAGTGCAGGACATGAATTTTTAGTATCACACTATATTTTATGTCTTAGAGAAAGTAATTAATTACTTGTCTAAATCGCTTTCAAAATCAGCCTGACTCCACATCATTTTAGTGTTCAATTTCTTGTTCTCTTTATGCACACATACTGGAGCTGCCTGTGAAAGTGAAGCACCGTCATGACAATTTGGTGTTATCTCCTTTAAGAGTCTGAAGACTCTCTTTTCATTTTATTTCTTAGATCACAATTGGCTTTTGCTGCCAAGTATCATGTGATGTGACATTAAAACATTATGGATAGATGAAATGTCTTTCAGTATACCTTAGCTGCATATTGCTCCAAAGCACTGATGGTATCTGGGTCAATGGCAGCATCTCCTGTATGAAGACCAGCCACTGTACCATCAGCTTGAATGGCTAAAATGGTATCTGACTGTGGCATTTGTACTGCGTGGTGAATGTAGGCAGTAGTTCCATCCTCCAACTGGACTGCTTGTAATGCACTCTGGTCGTAACTGTCTGAGAAATAACATTATGAAATGTTATGAATGAAAAGGAATACTGATGTTTACAGGTAACACGAGAAACTACTGTTGCTTAGAAAATGTCTCCAAAAGCCATATATATATATATATGAAATATGAGAGAAATAAAATCACTTAAAACATTACTATGAATAGCACTGATTAAGTTCTTTCAAGACAACAACATCCGTATCTTTCATTTCTGCACACCTGCAGAAACACATAACCAGTCTGGTATCAGTCTAGCTTTATTTACAAAGGAAATCAGGACTAGAAATATGCTTTCAATTCTTATCCATTCAAGAAAATTTAAAAAATCTATCACATATGCTTCAGAGTTTAGAATTCAAAGATCCAATCATTTTAAGAAAACAATCATACAAATAAAATATATGCGAAATAAACACAGAAAGCATAGGATGACTTTTAAAGAATAAAGTCTTTGTAAAACTCTCTTCTCCTAGTATTTTTGACTGTAGAACGTAATTCATGTTACAGTAGTCTAAACGAACTTAAAATAGCTACTTGTTCACTTTTTGAAGAGAAATAGGACTGTTTCTAAGACTAGTGTAAACAGATTCTGCAGAAATCTAGGTTATCATTTAAAATAAATGTTTGCATTCTTAACTGTCAGTTGTCACATTTTTTGCCCTACTACCTAATGACAAAATTATAAGTAGCATATCTTTAAAATGTGGTCCTAATAAGGAACTGAACCAGTCTAATTTCAGTATTTTCTAGATGACACCATGTAAAAGCAACAAAGAAATTACAGTGGGAATCATAATAATGATGTCATTGTCTAAATACAAAACCATATTTTATACTGCTGAAGTTCTGTTGAACCATAATAATAAATCACACTTCAAAAAACATTTACCTTTGGAGGTGTGATGAATAAATGCTGTAGTTCCATCTTCCAGCTGAACTGCCTGTCCATCTTCCAGACGCAAGCTGTCCCCTGTTTGGAAGAAAGAATTACAATGCTTCAACAATAGTTTGAAAAAGCCATTAGTTAGAAAAACAATCTCTTCAGAACTGTTTGCATTAAGATGAGAAATGAAGCAGTTTTCATGAGCATTAATTAGTCAATATCAATATTTGCCAGTAATACAGTATTTAAAAATACATTTCATGTATTATTACACTTACTGCTTTTAGGCATGGGTACATGTTGAACATAAGCTGCAGAACCATCTTCTAGTTGAATCACTTGGCCATCCATCAATTTACCATCTGAAATACATTGTTAGATTCTTTAAAAATATTCTGTATGACCTTTTACACTTTAAACACACAGTTGATACTTTCAGTATTAAAATATCAGTAAAAAAGTCACAGAGAAACGCTGGTAAAGATGAAGCACAATATGGCTGTATAATAATGATTTTTAAATTCTGGGATAAAAAATGGGGATAAAAGGCATGATCGTTGAAGTAAATTTATCCACCATAAAGTACTATTACCTATTAGCTATTATTACCTATCCACTACACAGAATGTTGATATTTGGGTTTGAGGCATAAAGATCATCTAATTTCTGTTTGACTTATGTCCTAAGATTTGATACCTGCACTTTATTAGTATTGGAAATAAACATTTATTTTATATTATTACTGTAAAACCCCAAATGAGATTACAGCTTTGTAAACACTGTAAAGATTTTCCCTGATTTTACAATACAAAGGGGTTTACAATCCAAAGACAGGGTTAAACAGGCGAATACAATGTCAATACAAGTAAACTTCTAGCCATTTACTTACCTTTAGAATTGTGCTGTATGTAAGCTGTGGAGCCATCAGCAAGGGTAACTGCTTGCAAACTTACACCTTCCATATTTTCTAAGTTGTCACCATCTAGTAAGGAAAAAAGTTCATATTACTATTTAGCATTACTATTAGCAACATCAAACCTTAAAAATCACTAGTTAAGTAACTCCAAAAATAATGACATCATTTAAAACATAATGATTTTAGAAATAATAATAGGTAATAGTTCTTATCTGTTCTCTGGTTTTTGAACTTTGAAAATATACTAGTTCTATAAACATGACAGCTACAATGTTATTTGCCTTAACTGAAAAAGTTATGTCATTGAATAGATGACTACAAAATTCAGGTTTTACAAGAAATATTAATTAGGTCATGAGCCCCAACAGTGAAATGATGATATATATTTGTATCAATAATTTTGTTTTGTAAACTATTACCTATCATTAATATATGCAAATCTGTTTAGATTAAAATAGATTTATGAAAAATTTTTATCAGTTAAAATCATAACATAGCTGTGAGAAAACATCAAGTTTAAACCAATCCTAAATCATCAGTCTATTTTAAAACTGAACTACTTTAATATATACTTAGATGAAAGTTACAAAGTATAAAACAGTATATCTATTGTGAGAATTAAGTCAGATTTCATAGTCCTTATTTTGGTACATTTATACTCCCATTACCTTGATTAAGAGATTGTTCTCTTTCAGAATTAAATCAGTGAGTTTAATCAATCTCAGCTAACTAAGAATAATTTTCTGATTTGTGTTAGATTCTTCATTTAGAATATGCTATCTGAGTTTTAGAGTTTTATCTGAATTTCTAACAGAAAAGAAACAATAATGTACAGATATTTTAACTGAATGTTTACCTTGCACAGCTACAGCTTCTGTCAGACAGAGAGTCACGTGCTGGGCCTCCATTCCTCCTCCAGAAAATTCAGTCATTCCCTGAGAGTCTCGATTTATCTGAGCTAGTAACATTGTCTACCTAGAAAGAAAGGATTCACAAAACATAAATGCAAAATATAAATACAGAACCAGAACTAGTTAAATACAAGCCAAGTTTATTGCATTTCTATGCAAATACTACAAACATTTTATGTTACTTTCCACATAGACACGATGCAATGAATGACTTATCTGGAAGGAAAGTCAATGGAAAAAAAAAGTTATTTCAAATAGTTAAATATTATTACATTAATTAACTAAGCTATTAAGAACTTCAGGCATCATTTAGTAAATTGAAGAATTGAAGCTAAACTAAAGAAAAGAAAAATGTACAAAGAAAAGTGGTGGTAATGATAGTACAAATAATGAGACCTTTTTGTCCCCAGAATTACAATAAAGCTGGCAATTCACCCATGGTCATCCGTAACACCAGAGCCTTTACTATATATAAAAAATATCTCCAGTGCCAGTAAGAGTTTCAGAAGCAGATATTGGTGAAACACACACTTCACAGACTTGATTAGCAAGTCTGACTGAATGATCCAGCTATGTCACTAAACTTTCCAGGAAGATTTATATCACATTTATATCATATATACACACACACACTTACAAAATAATAAAGCATCTCACAATAAAGTGCATTAATAAGAAAACAAGATAGTGATTGCTCAGTGACAGTCACAACTCTACACATATCTCACAGAACCGCCCATCTCTTTGGATACGAATTTTTTATCCAGGCAAGTTTCAATATGGGATCTTAAGAAGTCTATTTAATCTGAAAGGCTGTTGCTAATTTTCAGTATTACTGGATTAAGCTATAAAGTAAATGTTGGCTTTCACCACAGGAAAAAAACTGAATGACTGAATTCTGAAAGCCCTCTAGTTAATGCCACATGCAAAGAGATGTGGATGTAAGGAAAAACAGTACATGGAATTGCAATCTAGGCTACACAGTCAACAGTTTTTCTTACAATAAGCAGTAGTTAGATAATCCACAAAAAAAGGTATAGATAAACAATCAAGGCTTTTAATCTTAGCATGATTCCATGGCCAACTGTTTTGTAATTCAAGACTGACAAGAATAATTTAGGATTTTTTTACTTATGACTAAATTTCTAAATAACTAGACTACTTTTACCTCTATGATGTGAAAATCTGCCCTTGAAAACGAGCAACTCATCAGTGGTCTCAAAAACCACTGTGAAACTCACGTTAGTAGCTCAGAACTAAGGGATAATGACAGCAAAGGTAGACCATGTAGGTACTCCACAGCACCTGCAGCATTTACCGGCTTTGATACGCTAATTCAATAGTTGAAAATTTGGAATATTTTCCAAATAGATCCAGGTGACTTTGAACCAGTTTCTGTCTTCCAGGGCGGCAGGCAGCTGCAGAAGCCTCTTGGCCTCAGCAGAGCGAGCCAACCCAGAGCCAGCTGCTCCCAAGCACAGCGCAGCAGATGCGTCCCCGTGCTCCAACTTGTGATGTGGCGTTATACCGAGTACCGCCACACCTCCCGAGACTGGGCCTGTACTCTAAATCACGTTGGTGCATGTGAGATTCTTGTTGACAATTTGGTTATCTGTTAAAGATCCTGGTTAATGGAATAGATATAGTTTAATGAAGAAAGTAGAAGGGGTAGCTTAAGAAAGGTTATAAGTCTCCTGTAAAAAGTAAAAAAACACTTGTTGTTTTCATGAGTTACCTTACATTGAATATCGTATATGAAAAAACACCGTTCAGGATTAGTACACAATTCAGTAAGAAATACACTTTTCAAGATTAAAATCCTACCTAATATCCATCTGGAATATTAAGGACATAAAATACAGGTTTGAAATAGAGAATCTGAACCTTGGAACAACGCTAAGCATCAAAATGAAGAAACAGTTAAGACAAAGTAAAATAAAAATCCAAAGGGGTGTAAGAGATTTGTTTAACCTCCAAAGGAAGATGGGAAATTCTTGTTGGCAGCATCCTTTTCAAGAAAAGAAGCTCTTATAGAAAATGAGGTCCCTAAAATGGGTGTAATACAACAGGAAAAGAGCCAGCACAAAGAAGCCACTCAGGCTAAATTGCATTTATACTAAACGTTTCTAAAGGAAATGAAATAGCTAGGGTTTTGGGGGTATGCTATAGCCTAAAGAACAGGAACCTTAGGCTATAAAGTGTCCTAGGACACAAGAGATCATGAGTTCGACTCCTTGCTCTGCCATCTCCAAGTTATTGACTTTGGACAAATAGCTTTGTTCCCTATTACTCAGCGTTATCCCTATCCTAATATATGGACAAAACACTGACCTAGAAAGCACTTTGCTTGTAAACCACAAATGGGAGAACACAGTACAGCTGCAAGACCAGCTTAAGCGAGCGCTGTAGCAAGCAGTCCCACCCTCAGTGCTCATGCACTGTACAATGATTAAGATCAGAAAATTCACACAGTTTGAAAAAAATTAACCAGCACCAAGAAAGGTTTTATTGTAGACCAGTTTGTTGGGACTGCTTTTCTGGAGGTACTGCCAAGTTGCAGCAAGTCTAATTAATTACGGTATCAGACGGTAAAGGGGCACAGAGGTTGCCTGCCTTCTTAACTGCTAGCACAGTGTTCTGTATTGACAAGGATTTCTGTTCATTCCATTTTCAGGATGCCTTCCAGAAGTAGGCTGAAAACCATTGAGACCACTTCACACATCAGGGAAGGAAGGCTACACAACCACTGTTTTGGACTATCTTCTGAAACAACTCTAGCAGGGACTGGATCTTGAAGGTGTTTCAGCTCAGGTCTATTTCAGAGGATTCCCCCTCTTAGATAAAGTATCTCTTAAGAATCCCTCATCATCTATACTATCTGCCTTTAAAATAGAATGACGACCTTCCTCCAAAGCTTATGCCTCTTCTCTGAGCACTGGGGAAGTGGAGAAGAAGCTAGTCGACTCAGACAACTGCAAAGTCCTGCAACAGTCAGAGCAGAACACACTGTTTAAAGGGTCAATGGCTATTTTAGAAAAAAAAAAAAAAAAAAAAAAGGAATCTAATGCAAATTAATTCAGGGGCCAAAGGAGAAAAAATACTTGTTTAAATTATTTTACAGTGTTTGCTACTGTCATGCGGACCATCATACGCTATGAGAAATCAGTGAACTGCTGCACGCAGAAGAATACTCATTTGTTTCCTCTAACCCAGGCTTTAGATGACCAGTTAGAGATAGCACCACCTTCCTTCTTCAGCCGGCCCTATCACAGTAGCAAATTTTCAGTGCATTCCTCTTTAGCCCACCCTTCTTGTCAAAACAACCCAACACACTGCCAAATCCATTCCAAGTCCTTCTGCAACTAGTCCCCAAGTCTTCTTTTACTGCTGGTCTGGCTGATGTCTCCATCCCACCATCACCTACCACCTTCCTGCCTCTCTGTCTCACGATGGTCCGAGTTCAGCCCCTTCGAAGCACACTGTTTGTAAGGGAGCTTGTACCACCAGGGCTCCCCCAGAGCAAAACCCCAGCTTTCCCTCGCTGTTCAGCAATGCAGCAGTTCTGTGTTACTATGCTGTGCAGGGAGGAAGGCCCTCAGACAAAAGCAGAACATCTGATCACTTTTGGGCTCTCTTCTTCCCCCCCCAGCAGAGAAGACAGGCTAAGCAGACAGCTCTTTGAAGTCTGAGGAAGAGGATGGGGAGAGAACAAGAGGTAAGGCTGGCCAACACTGCAGAGAAATGGGTCAGGATACCTCAGTGAAACTGTTTCAGAGACCTTGCTGCTACAGCATCATTATTTGTTTTACCTTTTTTGTTTGTTAAATTAGAGTGGGCAACTACTGGCACAGATTGCCAAGAAAGGTTACAGACTCTCTGTCCTTGTAGGTGTTCAAGACTTGATACAGCCCTGTGCAACCTGCCCAAATCAGCATCACCATGCTGCTAATACATCATTCACCATGCAAATCTCATCTCCTATCGTATTTTTATTGCTTTTTTTAAAATTATTATTTTGAAGCCAGTCTGTTTTGATCAAATCAAAGCCTCTTCCCTTACACTCAGCTTCTTTCTTCATTGCGCTCCCACCCCTTTTCTGCTAACTGGCTTATATGCTGTTCTCTCCCCAGCCTCCAATACATTTGTCTTCACCCTTCCAACGCAAACCTCACCAGCATCCCCCCCAATCCACCTCACAACTTTTATTTCTGTGTATTTGCATCACTCAGTTTTTTCTTTAAACCTCCTGTCTGCCAGGAATTTTGCCAGCATGAACCTGGAAGAGAAAGACTTCCTTTATCAACTTCAAATATTGCAGCTCATTAGTTAAAAAGCCGTTGAAAGCAGCCATTTTTAGGAAAACACACGAACCCTGGCCTGAGGCCCACATGGCTGCTAGACGAGATTGATGCACATGTACATGTAACCAACACAATATGCACATATACATGCACATGTACTTGTGATGGTTAATCTCAAAAGCTGTCTGTCCTCCAGGAGAGACACAAGTACAGACTTCATCAGGAGGTACTCAATGAAGTGAAAAATCACGACTCGATGCTGGCAACTCTTGTGTATCTTCATGGCTCACGTGCAGCTCAAGCTGCAGGTCTGAAAGGCATGTAGCCACAGTATTTGGGAAGACGTTCACAAGGACTGCAATACGTCTTGATTCCTGACATGTTCAGTCACCAAAACATTCACGCACAGAGAATCTTACCTTTTTTTTTTTTTTTTAATATTGTTGGAATACTACCCCTAGAAAAAAACAGCGCGAGACAAAAATGACTAGTCTGAAAAAACCCTGAACTGAAAACAGGGTCTGAGAGAAGGAAGCAAAAGCCAGTCGCAAGAAGTGATGCTGAAACAGGTCTCACACTGGTAGTCACAGGGTGAAAGCAGTCTGTCACCTGTGCTGCTGACTTCAGAACACTTTTTGACAAAAGCTGCACCGGAAATGTAAAATATGCCACCCACCAGGGTATGTGCACATTAACTTTTTTATTAAAAATAAAATAAAATCCTCCAAATGGGAAAAACAGTAAACTTTAATATGCTTTAAGTTCTCAAAACTCAGAAGTCTGCGACAAAGGGGGGAAGGACTTCTCGTGAAGACTTGATGAAGTGGCCTGTTTAGAGAGTACCTACCGCAATTCTTCCCCCCACTAACTCTCAAATGAACAGACTCTTCTGGGTGCTGTCACTTGCTTAGGAGAAAAGATACAATGCTAAAAGAGAAGTTTTTATGTACACTCTATATAGCAGCTGGAAACAGAAGCCTTAGCTGAAAATTAGGGATTGAACAAGTAGGAAACAGCAGGTGGGATTTAGGCAATTGAAAAGAAAAGCAAGCACTGGTAGAGGGCATGTCACCGTGCAGAAGAAATTGGGTTTGGAGGAGTGGGAAGTCAAGCAGCTGAGAGGAGACCGAGACTTTGGTAGTTGAGAATGTGGCAAACAACAGCTGGAAAAAAGCAGGAAATTGGCATTTCCAGAATGCCTATAAGACTGCATTGCTGGGCAAAGAAAAAGAACTGTAGTAACGATAGCAGAAACTCCTCAGAGAGGGGAAAAAAAAAAAAAAAGGATGATACTTAGGGAATCAGTAACAGGAAACTGAATAGTTTTTAATAGCAGTCAAGTAGGAAAAGTTACGGTTATAAAACACAAGGAGAGAAAAGAAAGATCTAGCATGTGCAGGATGAAAGAACTATGAAAGGAGGACAGGAAAAAAAGCTACTCCGGACATTAGGCTACCTTGTGATTGTTCACACTTGTTGCACAGACAGCACTAAGAAGTTTGAAATAACATCCATTTATTTCAAAACAAACATTACTTTTATTTTCAATACACTTCTAATAATGTACAGAACTGTTGTAACTTTATTAAACTTTTAAAAACAGCAATCAATTACCAATCCAGAAAAGTAAAGTGGCAAATGACACAACCCCACAACTGCAAAACTTTCATTGAGGAACTTTAGGAAACTGTATTCCTACGTTGGACAAAGCTGGATCCCAAGATCAGCTCATGTCTGTCGGCACACTAACATAATTAAGGTTTTTCTGAATTAAATACTGGATGCATTAGGGTCCTTAACAATTGATATGATTGCAAATACCCATGCAGTCATTTCCCTGAAGGAGTCTGATTAACAAACATTTGTGAAATACCAAAATTAATACCTACAATTAGCATTCTGGTTAAATGCACTTCAACTGGTAACATGCATTCCAGCCTTCCAGGTCTCAGTGTAAAAAATGACTGACAGACTGAAAAACAGAGTAGCCCAGATACAATTTGTGTTAGAGATACAGCTTACTCATTACGAGAAGTCGTCTGGCAGCTGTAAGCTCACAAATACAAACACAGTGGTACTAAGGCTCTCAAAAATCTTAACTTCTGTTCCCCTACGTACCTGTATGATAATCTTTTCCAGTATAACCCTGGAGATCTGTAGCAGGGTCAGAAATGAAATCTAGATCCTGTTGATGCTTTGATCCAACGTTTCAGGAGATGAGACATGGATTTCTGTCTCCTTCAACTGCCCTTGCCACTTCCAGTACTTTACCAACGCACCGAAGCACTGATTTCATAACTGTAATTGGTCAGATTGACTTGTAGTGGATAAACGTAACAAGCTACTTGATGTTAGGCATTTCTTTATTTCTTAGTGCTTTGTTCTATAACTTTAACTTCCTTCATATTATTTTTTCCAATCACTTGTAAAGGCAACCCCCACATAATTAAGCAGCAATTTCCACCATATTACAGGAACGAGGCCGAAATACAGAAAAAAACCCTCTGCTAAGGAATCTGTAACAGCTGGATTCAGAGAGACTGGTCACTGAAGAGGGGTAAGGTATGCAATTTAATAGCACATTACAGATGTATTTTCTGGAGAGCAGGAAGTGTTGCAAATTATAAACCACGGGATCTAACCCTGGCCCTGAAGAACCTAATGAAGACCAACAGCACTGTCAAGTGCATAAGCACGATGCACTCGCTTTGAATGGCAGCTCAGTTAACTTGCGTCACCCAAAGCAGAGGCTTGTAGTCAAACTCGAGGCTGTTTTACTCTTTTTGCAGTATTTCAAACTTTTTGTTCCCCCAGAGATGCATCATATTGATAATGCAGTTCAAGACTAATTCACTGCCAGAATTTGATATCTCTTCACAAATAACATACGAATGTAAGACCAAACATACCACTGCCGTAACAAAGCACAGCTGACTTCAGTAAGCAGTAAGAACATTTAACTTCACCTAATTGCTTTACATGCCAGCAGTCTTCCCCAAGTCATCACCATACAGTCAATTTGCACTGCAAATCATAGCTATGAAGCATGAATGTTACTCTCTGAGATCAGCGCTTGCATTTTATTAAAAAAAAAAAAAAAAACAAAAAAAAAACTGATTAACCAGTGCAAAATAATAACAGTTACAAACCCTCATCCTAACCAGTACGATGAGATTATACATCTATGTATAATTTCATTCTGTGGCAGTGCTAAGGATGCTATGCTTTTCCAGACTTGTGGCATTTAAAAAAAAAACAAACAACAGGGGCAGATCAAAAAGCCACCCACCAAGATGTCCTACACGTGTGGAGAAGACTCTGGTTGATCTTGATTATGACTGCTCACTTCGCGTTTCTTCAAGGTATTAAAGAAGAAATTACTGATTAGGCAATGCAGGTCAGAGTAGTTCCGTCAGCATATTTACTGTCAGCGCTGACAGAAAACTAATTGAACTCATGCTGCAGCTCTGGGACAAACACCTCATCGCAAAACAGAACTTCCACGACCACATTTGCCTTGAGCGGCACAAGTACATGACAACACTGCTCCTGGGTAGCTAGCCCAGTGACCAGCAGGGCTTTAGATGTAGCCCAAGAAAGGGCCATATAATCTGTAGCAAAATGTAAAATTCAGACGTGACTGAAAACAGCACTACATCATTCAGAGTATTTGTGTGTGTGCACGCACTGGTTTGCAGGCAGATGACAAGAGGAACAACATGAACTCAGCTAGCAAAACACACCAGCAAGTTTCTCTGAACTCAGACGGTCTTCCTTGCTCAAGCTGAGACACATTCCCCGTCCCAGAGAAATTTGCTTTACCAATGCTCACTCATACCTTCTTTTCTTTAAAAAATAAAACCAAAACCCCACAACTCTCTACTGCAGACTGACTGGTAATAAATTATTTTTGCTTTCATAGACAAAAAAGTAAGGATAAATAATAATATGCATGTTCAGAAACTGAATGCTAGGCCAGTGATCAGAAAAAAGCTTGTAGGTCATCTGACTTTGTTTTATACCTGAAAAACTTAGAATGCTATTGACAAAGCTGAAAGAAAATTTGAAATATTTTTCAGCATGTTAGTGAGATAAGCCACTACAGATTTCATCTCAAGTGTATTTTTTCCCTGGAAGTTGCAAAGCAAGAAAGAGACTAAAAGCTCTTAACTGATGAACCTCTGTGTCTTCACATCTACTGGTTTTGAGGCGTTGTTGCTTCACAGTCCATACGTATACACAAAGTAATGGACATACAAATAATGCATCCAGATGACATGCTTCAGAATTGTATTCAAATTACTTATATGAAATGAGCAGTAATGCATCTCTAGTGAAAAAAAAAAGGTACATAAGGTACACATCTGAAGCACTTCAGGGGGCTACTCCTTAATCCTACAGACAGAAAAACTCTGGTTATATCAGTGTTTCAAAAGAACAGGAAGAACAAAACAAGGAATATCTGATGAATAGGTGAGTATTTAAAGGCTGAAAAAATTGAAAGACACTGAGGCCAACTATTTCAATCAGTTTTACTTTCATATCAAACAGAATTCTGAGTCTCTTAATTGTCAAGAAATCACAAAAGCATCTAATTTACATCAGCAAAGCAGTTAATCCTGACTGTGCCCACCCAAATCCTCCAAATATGCTGGGACTGCCAACAAAATAAGGAATTTTGACTTGGTTGTGTGGATATGAGTTAATTAGTAATCTGATAACTACATTGCAGATGTATCAGTATTAGCCGTAACAACCTGCAGTGTTTTAGGCAATGCTTGTCTTTCAGAAACTCATTAGAAAGCCTTCTGAGCTATGAACCTTTACCCTGAATTACAAAAAAAAAAAAAAAAACCAACCAAACAAAAAAAAAACATTGTAAGTGTAAACTGGAAAACACAGCATCTAAATATATTCTAATACCATGATATCTTCATATGAATATGCTTAAGATATGGGCATCACCAACAAACTTGCAAATATAGATCATCTTCCAGTTCCAGAGAATTCTGTCATCAGTCATGAAGTCCAAGAGCATTAAGCAGGTAACAGACTTTTCTCCCCTCAAGTATTTACAGAAAAAAACATTCAGCAGATGACAAAATACAGACTGAAGGCAGCAGCAAGTGGTTATAAGTGTAATCTGATGTCAACTTGGAACACTGCACGACTTGCTGGAACTGTAAATTCCATTCAGAACTGAGAATTTTGGTTATTTAACAAGTGTTATCTTGGTGGAGCAAAGTGCAATCCTACTGTATCATTAAGAAAGCAGCGTAGCCCAGAAAATTTTAGCATTCACTGGAAGCATTCACTAATTTTGACCAATTCGGTTTTTGTGTCACTGATCAACAACTCCTGGTGTGCAAAGCAGAGCAGAAAGACCAAAACCGTAGTTCAATGAGTAAATACAACCAAAACCAAATTAAGTTCCAGACATAGCCCCTTAAAACCAACTGTGCCACAATGCGAACACAATTGGTCATGTTGTATGGCTTCCTTTCACTCCTCCCCCAGAAATGCACTGTCTGTGGGCAGGCACCTCCCTTCCATTTCTCACTCCATCCATAGGATACCTGAACACATCTCTATTTACAGGAACTGGCGTTTCGGATTCCAGATGAGAATCCATCTGTTAGGACCATGATCCACCTGAGGGACCCAGAAGCTGCACAGAGCTTCTGAGCTTCAGAGCACAAATTTTCAGGAGCCCTCAGGGCACAAGGATAGGCTACTCATTTCACTGTCTCTTTACCAGGTCCACCTATTCCCTTGCAGAACAGTAGAGAAAAAAAAACAAACTGACCACCTATTGGTTGGGAAAGCACAGAAAGCACACCGGCGAGCTGTAGAAAAGTTGAAGCAATGTGATGATACAGGAAGAAAAGCCAGTGGCATGGAAAGGCAAACAAAGGTTGGCCTGGGATGCTATTGTATGTACATACACAGGTCAGAGGCAAAGTTACAGGAGACGGTGTGGGAAGCGGAAATCCTGGGGACGATCACGGAAGAGAGTAAGAGTCAAAATGCAGACAGGAAAAGAGTAATTAAAGAATCAGACTACAAAAGCACAGATGTGTTCTACCTCTCAACTACTTGTGTTATGTGCATCGTAACATTTGAAACTGGAAGAATTTCTCTGATGACCAGGAACGTGTCAATCGCTTTGCGCATGGAAGCTCATCTATGTTCATTGGGCCCTATACTTTGGAAAACAAAATTTCTTTGACACCAATGTCAACTAAAGACTCCTCAGAACTTAATAACAGTGTTTCTCAAAGACACCACCTATGCTGAGCATGTTTTACCCCAAAATTCTAAAGCCAAGAATTACATATGACAGCAAAAAAGACCAATGTCCTAAACTTTAACTGAAGCCCAATTACACTGTCAAAGAAACAACCCAGTTCAAAATGCCTTCTTTTTAGCTTTATTAAAAAAAAAAAAAAAAAAAACACATGCATTTTAAAAGGCCATTACATTAAGTTTGCAACAACACTCCAAAGTTAGTAAATACTAAAATTAACTGGACCTTAACTTGGACATGTTTGTTCATTACAACACGGACACCCAACTACAAAGGTGTGGACAGCACATGAGGGGGCCCAACCAAGTTAAGAACTCAGTGTCTCCTGAGTCACACGAGCAGCCCGACCAAAGCTGCGCAGGATCTGTTCCAGTCAGCTCAGTACCCATTCACTCCTCGTGGCAAGGGCTTCCTACTGCATGGCTCTGTGGATTCAGGTGGCCAAGGGACTAGCTTGAGCCAGTTGCTGTGTTACCCCAATTACGTTCTGTCACGGGATCCACTGCCCTGTCCTTCTGCACAGCAGTTAAGTTCTTTAAGATGTGTTAGGATGAACACATCTCTTTTTCAGGAGAGAACATAAGCTTGACCACTGCGTGTAACCAGTTACCCCAAATCCTCACACACACAAGCACGTTAGGGGGTACATCCCAATCACCTTCAGTATTCGCTGTTATGTGAAGCAAAGACCCTCAAAAATAGGCTGTGGGTCAGATGAGTCACTCTGCTGTTTCTAGATACCCTTCTCATACACTCACTAAACTCACCTCCTCAGGTAACATACGTATCTATATGCACACATGCATGTAAATACACACACCATGTTTTAAGGAATGCCTAGCAAAGATGGCATCCAGGAAGAGACCGTCACGACCACCAAAGTTAAGCTGAAGAACCTCAGCCTGCTCGCCCTGCACGCGTGGCAGCACTGCAGGTGAGACGGCAGCCTGGCGGCTGCACAGCCATCAGCAGGTGCAGAAGCAGCAGCCCACTGCTCACACCGTGCTCTCTGCTCAACCCCGTCGAGTCCCTTCTCCTGGGTACTACAGAACAGCGACACGTGGACCAGCAGCAGCTTGACATGCTGAAGAACAACAGAATTTGAGGTAGTCTAGACAAAAACAAATTTACAAAGCTAATTCTGGCACACGTTATCAGAGAATATACCTCCTTGTATTATCTCCGTGCCTACCTCCACTGAGAAAAGGGAACGCCAGCTTATGCCAGAAGTACTTGGATGTCTAAGCATCAAGAGTTACACAGACACGAAGACACGGGATGAATGAAGCCTGTGTGACTGAATTTCTACTCTTGTATTTGCTTATTTGAGCCTTGCAGTATAAGGCAAAATAATTCTTCTTCAAGAAGGATACTAGGAACGAAACATTATTCCATTACCATAATGAGAACAGTTTATGTAAATTATGTAATCAATTTGAAATACTTTTATCAAAAACTAAAACACTTATCCTACATAGCTCAATTAAACTGCCATCTACTACCAAAGCAATCGTGTATTATTTGACTACATACTCCCGTTTTTCTGAGACACTTCAGTGAAAAGCTTCTGACTTATCTACACCTTGAAAGATCAAGACTTTAATTCATAAAATACAAAGAAATAAGCCACGAGATCACAGTTCCGTTATACTCTGCCGCCCTCCATGGCAAGTACACTTACACAAAGAAGCTGGAACATGCTACATACATATGACTGCCCTTAAAAAGGTTACGGACAAACACACTTCATTTTTCAGGTATTATCACCCTGAAACTGTGACAGAAAGGTCTGGTTTATAGCCCTTGAAAATGTAATAGATTTATACCACCTAGAGCAGAATTTTGAGAAAACTTTTTAACGTGGGTAACGTTTTGATGGGAAGACCATGACTGGCCTTTCTGCAACGGGGGGAGCAGGAGGAGCGCTGCTTAGCAGTGCTGCTATCAGTATGCGTGTCACTGAAGACGCAGTTCTTCAGCGCTTGAGAAGAGACCTCAGGAGATTTTTTATACCCAGTGGAGCTGCTGAGGTGTATGCTTCACCGACACCTCGTGTAAAAGCGCAACGCGTTTCTTGATGAACAACCGCCACAAGTCAGAACTTAACAGGGAATTAACATCTCTGTGCTGTTGCAGGAGGCATTCCCAGAGGAGCAGCTTCCAGCGACCTCGCTCTACTCAAAGCTCTGGGCCAGGAGCTGAGGGGCACAGGCGAGAGCAGCCCGCAGAACGTCTGCGGCGGCCGTACCGGCGCTGCGAGGAGCTGGGCGCCACGGGGCCCGGCGGCCGCCTCCCGGAGCCCCGCGCGGGGCCTGCGGCGCTGCCAGGGCGGCCCCGGCCGGGAGAGCACCGGCCGCGACGGCTCCACCGCGGCGCTGAGGGCTCGGCGCCGCCGCCCGGGCTCAGACAAAAGGCGGAGGCGCCGCCGAGCCCCCCGAGGCGCGGGGGCACCGGGCACGGCCCCGCGCCCCCTCCCCGCCGCCCCCGGCCGTGACACAGCGGCCAACGGGCGCACCGGGCCCGCGAGGGGGCGGCCGGCGGGGGTCCCCCGGGGGCTGGGGCGGGGACGGAGCGGCGGCGGGCGGCCTGGCGGCCCGACGGGCCTCCCCGGCGGCGGACGGGGGAGGGGGGGCCGGACCGCGCGGCGGGCGGCGGGGCCGCGGTCCCCCGGTGCCGACGGGTGCCGCCGCTGCCCGCTGCCCCCGCTCGCTGCCCCGAGGCGCCTCCCCGCGCGGCGCGGAGGGCGCGGCCCGGCCCGGCGCGGCCGTTCGTGGGCCCGAGGCGGAGATGGCGGTGGTTAGAATAAGGCACACTGGGTAGGGACACATTTATATACGAACCTCGCCGAGAAATTTTCCAACAATTCCTCCGTCCGACCACCATGCACCAGGACAGGAAACGGCCGCCTCAGCGCCCGCCCGCCTCAGCACCGCCCCGAGCCGCGCGGCCGGGCTCCGCGCCCCGCGCTCCTGCCGCTCCCATTGGGCGCGCCGCGCGTCGCGTCGCCGCCCCCTCTCGCCATTGGCCGCCTCCAGGCCCCGCGCCGATGCCCATTGGCTAGGCGCCCGCGGCCCCGCCCCGCGGCTTCATGGCGTCTCGGTTATGCTGGGTTCGGGGCCGCCGCCGCCGCCATTTTGTGCCGCGGGGAGCGAGGCGGTCGCGCGCCAGCGGGGGAGCGGGCGGCGGCCGCCATTTCCTCCGCCGGGGAAGGCCGGCGCCCGGCGGTGGGGCCGAAGCGGGAGGAGGCGGCTCCTGCAGCGTGGCCGGCGGGGAGGGATCGAGGGCTCCGGCCCCGCTCCGCCTGGCCCTGACGGGTGCGGCCGGCCCCCCGCGGGGCGGCTGCGTTGGGTCCGGGGGCGCCCCGAGCCGGGAGGGCCGGAGGGGGGCGCGGGGCTCGGCCCCCTGCGGAGCGGCGGCAGCCTGAGGGGAGCCGGGGCGGGCTGCGGGGGGACGGGAGGCCGCCCGCCCTCAGCCAGGCGCCTCGTGGCCCGGTGCCGGTTGGGCCCAGCTCCTGCAGGGAAGGATTGTGTCATAAAGCTGCGCTCGAGGGTGTTGGGCCGGGCGGGGTTTTTACTACAGAAATGTAGTAATTTAACGGCAGCTCCGGGGGTAGCGTGCTGATTGTAGTACATTTGTCTCACAGAAAACATTACATAGTTAACGTGAGCTGTCAGCGTTGACAGGACAACTCCCAGTTCTGCAGAGCTGTACTGGACCTTTCCGAACGTGACAGGTGTAAGAGCATTTCAGGTCTTCTACCTGAAATTCCACAGTAGTTCTTAAAATAATACAAACAGCCAAAAATATTTTATTCCAGAACAGTCCTAATACTGAGGAACAATTAAAACAAGCCATTTTCCTTTCTTTAGCTTCAAGTTTTCCTTCCAGTTTCTTAATTGGAAACTTACAGTCAAAACACAAATTGCAGCCACATGTTTGAGGTATAGCAGCAGTGAAATGCCTAAGAGAAAACTTTTCGTTTGGGTTTACCAACTTTATATTCATTGAGGGCTTATTACATCTCCTCTCACTCTCTGGCAACTCTGTGTGTCCCATGCTTTGACTTAACTTACTGTTCCAGCATCAACATCTGAGAATGAGTAATTATAAAATATTAAGCAAACTGATGCCACACCAGTTATATATGCTATCAGTTATATATGCTATATAGTAATTGCAAAGTAGTTTATAATCCATGTATACGTTACCAAACTAACTTTTTTCAAGTGCTTGTTTCTAGAGAAGGCCCTATGGAAAACACAGAAGAAAACATTGAATCAGGGTACTATAAACTCTTGTTTTTTGAATCTGTAACAGCATAATATTTTGAACCTTGGACCTTACAATCTTTTCTCAAATTTTGATACACTTTAATACTGAATTTAGGTTAAAACCTGAATAGTTGATGGAGCAGAACAGCAGTGCTGTTCACAACTACACTTAAATAAACCAAATGCTACTTCTGCATAGATTTTCAGAAGCAGTGTTTATCCACTCAAAATATGCTATTGATAACGTACCAAAACCAAAAATGTAATTAGTAGCCCAAATTATGGAAAACTCGTAAAGTCTACAAACTTTGAACCAGCCTCATTTCAACTTGGTTAAACCTGATAAATTCCCTACAGAGACAACATGGGGTCTACCACTAACAATACTGCAAACACAGCCTTCATGCTGGGAGCCCGAAGCACCCACTGGGAATCCATTCCTCAGCTGTGCTATTCTGTAAATCTGCCCTTGGTGCTGGGAATCTTCAGTATCAGTTGATTTGCAGAAACTCCAGAGGAGGATGCAATGGTATGTGTGTTCACCACAAGAACACACAGACAGCACCTGACTGGGGTGTAACTGCCTACAGTCCAAACTACTTATGTATAAACTGCTTACAGTTTCTGAGCAGTATCTCTAAGGAATTAAAAGGGGACAAGTTGAGGCACAGGAAGTGAAAATGATAAGTGACTGAGAAAGTACATACGAGGAAGGACTGAAAGGGAACGTGACAAAAGTATGCAAAAATGTGCCAGGAAGCTTTGTTTTTACTTTTCAAAAACTGATACTCACAAGGGGAAGAAATTTCCTTTTAAAAAAATACAACTTAACCTTTAAAACTTATTACCAGGTACTGATTACTAGGCACAATTAAAACTACCTGTATGTTTATTTCTGGTATTCTGAAATTATTCCATTCCAGGCTTGAATTTTGCATTAGGCTACACAACATTTGAGCAGAACTTTGCTGTACTGCACCAAAACAATTCTTTTAATATAATGGCTTAGGAAGGAAGGGTATTAAACTTACCCAGCATGTCAACATTTAAAAAACAACATACATAAGACATTTGTATTTAATCAGTTAAAAGAACTGTGATTCTGCCTAACATTTCTGCTTGAAGAAATGTGTGAGAGGGGAAGATACAAACCTTAGGGCTAAGTAACTTAAATAGGACTCCCGAGTACTGTCAGAATACAGCTGCATTCAAAACACCACACTGAAATAAGTGAAGATGAGGATTTGCTTTAGATGTTTATTAATCCAAGGAGATCTTCCATAATAGAAAAAACAAAGGCTTTAATCTTCCAGCTCTTCCTTTAGAGCTGCATTATCCTTGAAAAATGGAATGGATAAGTGCAAGTTCTAGGAGGAAGATCAGTTTTTAAATTTGACATGTGCATCACTGAAATTGATATATTGCATCACAAAATGCACTATCACCACCAACAACAATGCAAAATTGTTTTGCAATTTATATAAATACATTTCTTGGAGCAAAGGAAAGCAATTCTAAGATCCATTTTTAAAAAAGATGCTCCTTGCTAACCAGTCTAGTGACACATAAAAGCACCCTTGAAGTAAGACTGTATTCCTCACACCAAGATAAAATTCCTCCCTTGACTTGAAAAATATAACTGTTCCAGAAATAACAATGGCACTAAATTGGTAATTTTCACTTTTTTTTTCTCCATCTGCTTAGTATGTACTGCGTTCTCACTGCTGCTGTGTCCTATCTTCTACCATGAGGCCAGGTGTCCTAAAAAGGTTCTCTTACAGTTTTGGGGAAGTGTAACAAGATAAGCAGATACCCAACAAGCAGATGTTCAGAAATGATTTACGTCAAACTGGGTGTTTTTCAAGGTCAAGGAATGCACAGGAAAGCACATGCTGTAGTTATGTTTGTCACCTTTTTCTACAAAAATAAAACCTTGTCTGGACATAGTCTTGAGGCCAGAGTACACCTATATGTGTTCATGAGTTACACATTTTATATAAAACAGTTCTGCTTATGTACTTGACCAGTCAGCTGAAAATTCGAAAGTACTACAGTACTACTGTGGTTCCCATACCGCTACTACAATGGATACTTGGATTCAAGACTTAACTTTTGTAGGCTTTCTCACAGCTGGTGCAATATCCATCCTTTTTTAAGTCCACAATTTGCTTTAAAGTATCCCTTGGTATTGCAATAGGGCTGTGGCATTATAGTCCTGGCTCAGTCTCTCACGTTAGCACTCTGTGCACAGGAAAACATTACTTGCTTAAGAAAGGCAGTCCAGAGAGCGACCGGAAAAGGCCATCATACCTGCCCAGCAAAGCACTAGTGGCTGCATAAGAAATGGAAGGCAGAGAACCATGCTGGTCAACTCATCAAGGAAACCCCAAACCACAAATTTGTGCTACTCTGCTGCTGGAAAAAAAACACACCACACAAACCAATTTTCTGAAGACTGCATTTTGAGTATCATAATATATATATGTGCATTTCGTTTTTACAGATATAAACTCAGTTTATTTTTAACCTGTATTTAAATTTTGGAGGCTTACATTAAATTAAGGTAGCTTGTTTAATATCAATTGTAACAGCAGGTGACATTTTTATATAAAAACAGCCAAAAGAAAAAAAAACATTTGATTTAAAAGACCTGACACCAATGATCTCAAGGCAAGATCAAAGACCTATGGATTTACGCTTTAAGAAAAGAAAAGGGGGCATTTAAGCCAACCCATTCACAGCATCTCCCTGCTGGCTTCTTCATACAGTGGTTTTGATAGTGGTCCCAGAGGGAACTGTATTTTGCCTCTCTAGCTAAAATACCAGTTACTATAGCAACTTTGAAGGAAGAAAATTGTGGCTTCAAAAATGGAAGATTGGCAAAACTTCAAATACACTGTCTGGATCAGGCAGACAATAGCACACTAATGCTGGGAGTGCAAAAAGAGGGTCAATGAAATGCACGAGTAGTGCACTTGCACTACCACATGCTGGAAAAAATGTTTTGCAAAATTAGGGGGAAAAATTGCATTCATAGATCAAAACCCAGGTTAGCCAAATTACTATTTTTTAATAGATTGCATATATAGATGTTTCATCCACACACTTCAACCAACTCATTTAAGAGCAGAACTTCACATCTAATTTACATGCTTCAGAGAAGGTAACTTTTTCTCAGTGCTTACAATAAACATTTGTATCCAAATTTCAACTTCAACAGTGAGATCTTTAAGAAAAACAAAGGACACAGAGGGTGTTGCTATTTTTTTTTTAGCAGCAATGAAATATCACTAACCCCTTTTTACATAACCGAATTCAAGTCACAACCAGAGGTGACTGCACCACAAAGTCACCAGGTACAAAACTGCTAGTTCATTTTAAATTAATAACTTGAAATTATTTCCCTCAATACATCCCTTATTTTTTATTTTTATTTTTTTTTATAAACAGCAAACATTTTGCTATTTTTGTACATAGGCTAGCAGGCTTGTTTCAATATGAAAGTGCTAATTCATTTACAGATTTATCAGTTACGTAGTGCTACATTAAGTGTCCAATATTCTACATATGAACAATCTTGATAAATGGAAATGATGAAGATTAAGTAAGGCTATCCGATTACCTTATCTTATTATTTACATTAAAAGAATAGACACCCAATGGGAAGGGAGAAAAGGGAAATTGGGCAAATACTCATACTGCCACAGTTGTAAAAATTAACTCTGCCTTCTAGCTTGTACTGTAAATGAGACATTTTAAGTAGTCCTGCAGCCCATGCTTATTTTTTTTTTCCTCAGAAAAAGAAAAGCTGCCTTCATGACATCCCCTCTTGATTTCCGATTTCCAAAGTGTCATTTGAAGCTTTAAATTCAGATTCTTCCTATCTTCAAAGAAACCTCTGGTTTGCTTTTCCAGTATTAGGTTGCATGATCAGGTCCCACTTCTGGGGCTCTTGTCCAATCTATTTATCAATTAGTTTAGAGTGAGCTGTAGATAACATGAACCAATTCTGGAACCACTATTGGGAGGAACACAAGCTCTTCACTACAATCACACAGTAGCAGGAAAAGTGAGAATTCAATTCATTCCTGGGGCAGGGCCTCCAAAATTAAATGAAGTTGGCACAACTGGAGCATTGAATTTGTATCCTCCATGCTTTTCAATCATTTTGGATTCTAAAAAAAAAAAAAAAAAAACAAAGACATAAGGAAAATATTTTAGTGCATGTGCATGGGGGGAAGACATGATTGACCATTCTAATTCTCTCAGAGATGTAGGCTTAAACTGGGGGTTACCCAAGAAATTAATTGGTGCCTACAGTGTAAATGTGCCAAGCCTCAAAAACAGATGGACTCATTTATTTATTTGTTTTAGTTTCTCACAATTGTTATAGTTCTATTTAAATGAAATTTATACTTAAAAGAAGCACACGAGTTTTTGGGAATGAGTATTTATATATCTTGTTTCAGAAACAAGACCTGAATGAGTGCTGGATTTCTAAAATTGCTAACAGATGCCCAATTCTTTCTGATTAAAAATAGACTTTTACATCAAATCAGTAACTGATCACATGTATAAAAAAAGTAGTGCACAGATATCAGCTCAATTTTTAGTGTTCCTAGGTCAACTCCACGATATAAGCAGAAATATCCACCAAAGCACCTGAATCAGTCACTTCAGAATACATTTTCCCCCATACTCAAGCAGGTAATTAATAGTTCAGGTTACCAGACCGTATATAAGCCTAGTTCTGAGAGAAACTACCAAGTTGTACACTTTTCATTTTCAACTGAACTCTAAGACCTTTAGACATCTGAGCTTTGCATATACATCCCCATATATAGGAGAGACATTTTATCTCTACGTTACATCCTTCAAAGATAACTGTAAAACTGGTTGGGTTTTTTGTTTGTCTGGTTGTGTTTTTAAATACATATAAATAATAAATAGACAACTCAAAAGTGGAATGGTAAAAAGCAGACAAACATGCATTTCTGTCTACCTTTACTACAATCTAGATAATACAAAAGGGCTGCATTATTTTCAGCTTAAGATAAAGCTTGTTAACATCTTTCAAGTCCAAGACTCTTCTTCTACCTCAAAATATTTGCAATTGCACTGTTTATGGGACAACAGGACAGTTCACTGTCTAGAGGATCTGCTTTTGGACTCTGTTTCATTGGAAACAGGCCAGAAGAAAGTTGCCATGGCTCATGAGGGACAGGGAAGGGAACAAAACCTGGGGAAACAGCTTTGTTCACTCTTAGTCCCTTTATGTACAGCAGACAAAAATTGTTTTGCACATGGAAATTCTTGTTAGCTACATTAATGACAGATCCTTCTAATACAATGTGTCCCTGTCAGGTAGGCAGACTGGAGACCAATATGCCCTGATAGTACACAAGAATTTCCTGTAAGGAACTAGCTCCTTAATTGAAATTAATTTAAACTTCACAATCTGAACCTAATTCACTCTGTGAATAAGCAGATCAAAACAAAACAAAAAAAACCATCATTTTCAGAAAATGCACAAGTTGTATATAATCTCATCAGTACAATGCCTAGTGCTTGACAGGTGTCACAGTGAGACTGGATTTTATATCCATTAGGAGTGGATGATTCCAGACATTTAAGCTTTGTGAAATAATTTTGGCTGTTCTATGACAAAAACTATAAAATGACTTCATTCTTAATACTAATCTTTTACAGCTTTCTGAACTTCTCAGTTGAAGCATCTTGTAGTAACTGCTCAATAAAATGCAGGATATGAAGCCGGACAGATCACTTATCTCCACTGCAAAATAGTAATCTGAAATATTTAGTATGCTTAATGATGTAGCTTTATAGATGGATACTACTTTCTAAGATGGTATTTTCCCCACCGACAGAATCACTAGCTATCCCAGCTGGACTAGGTCACATGAGGAAATAATTTACCAGCCGCATTCACTTGTTTGCCTGTTGCTATACCTACAGTTCATCCACCTGCAGGTCCAAATGATTAGTTTTCACATCCACACTACTATAACAAACATGCTTTTATTTACCTGGTCACTTCATTAAGAACTTTCTACTGTTCCTTACACCTGTGGTATACCATACAATCTTTGTATGGAGGCTTTGTGACCTGATAATCATTAAGAGATTTTGAACATCTCTGGACTGTAAAACAGTACTGTTTTATGAAAACAGTATTAGGTTTGAATTACAGGCTTCTTGAGCACATAAACAGCATTCAAACAGCAAAAGTAGTACTTAATGGAATAAAGGAGAAAAAATACCATGTGCTGCCCGCCTCTGATCTGCCAGAGTTGCTATATCCTGCAATTGTTTTCTTTGTTCTTCATTAAGACCCTGTGTCAAAGCTTGATACCACACAGGGTTACGATTCTGAATTGCTGCAAGAGAAAGAAAACAAACAACAGGAATATGCTCATTAAAATGTTCTGTAACTCAAAGCTTATTAACATTCACTGCTATTTTAATCAAAATAATATTCTGATCAATTCTGTTAGGGTTACATAATTAAAGATATTCAAAAACACTAATACAATCTTTAACCTCTTCACTTTTGCCATTAAGTTCATTCAAGAATAATCTCTCTTTGCCCTGAAAGTAATAATGGTGTTGCTCTTCCCCTTTTCAAAGAAAGGACTTATTCAAACCACGTACTGGAAACCTGTTAGAAGCTTTCAATGACTTCTGGTTTACAATGCCATAGACTAAAAAAAGTTATATTTTAACTTTTTGTCCAAGAAAGGAAATAAAGATACTTACTCTGAAAAATTGTTTTAAATATTTGATATTCATCAACAGGGTTGTCTTCATCATCAATAATTGTGGAATAGCCTTCCAAAGCAGTCTCTTCAGCATCATCTTCTTCCCAGTCTTCATCATCTCCATCTTCACCTGCCTGTTTTGCTAGAATTTCTAGATATTCTTGACCATCTTCATCGATGTCATCTTCATCACTCCCCAGTTCCTCTGAGTTAAATATCACATACAAAGTTAATCTCAAGAATAGTTAAAAACAATCTTCAGGAAGATGGCTTATCTAAAACAGGCAGTAGAACCGATAACAGTGTAGTTCAGACAGTTCGATATACACCTAGAACCCCAGCAGCTCATGGGAGATTTTTTAACTGTACAATGGAGCAGAAAGAAACTCCTACTGACTCTAATCCCTCACTCAAAAGGGAAACAAGCACCAGCAATAACTCCTTTCTGCAATGACAGCAACCACACAAAAGCTAGCCTGACATGACTTTGAGGAGACTGCATCTAGGAAATCAGCTTTTTAGAGGGAATGGAAAGTAAGGCAGATAAACTTGGAAGGTGTTAGAAGATCTAGTGTTGTACCACAGCTTTGTTTTTTTAAGTTACGGAACTCTGAAGAATTCCACAAAGGAACTCAGCATCTCCACCAGGAATCATGAAAAACAGAATGTAACAGTTCTTCAGTTTCCATACCTGTTTCCTCATCATCTTCAGCTTCGTCATCATCATCGCTGTCATTTTCATGCTCTGCATGACAAGCGTATGCTCTTTTCAATCCATTAAATAAAAGGATAAAAGCTGGCAGGATCTGGCCAGCAACTTGATTTAAAACCTGTGGTATTTGCTCCAGATCAATAAGAGCACACAAGCCAAGCACACACATCTTTCTATCGTGAAGTCTATAAAACAAAACAGTACAAGAATTACAAATTCCATTATGATTTAGAAGCAGGTAATATAGAGGTTTATCGCAGTGAAAAATCTTCAAAATTAGGAACACTTACCCCAAGAAACAGTCTACATCATTAAGCCACTGTGTTATGAAGTGATTAGTGACAGGCTCCACATTATTGGGAAAACGAAGATTTTCCAATGTATTTAATAATAGATGAGGATTGTAATACAAAGCAGCTATGGCAACCTGGAGGCACATTGTTCGCAGTTCACTTGTTTTCACTTCTCTGGTCAATCTCTCTAAAGCAGCTTCCACAAATAAGGGTATGCACTGAAGAGTGAGAACCATTACAAGCTTAGTAATCAAAAATAAATTTTATAGTTCTGTATTTCACACTCCAGTTGAGAAATGGCTTAAAAACAGGCTGGTGCATAAATACAGAGGACATAAAATGTGTATAATTTTTAATTGCCAGCAGAAGTCATACACAAAGATGAAATATAAAGGTGAAAAGATTTCATCTCTACTCTGAGCACATGAGTTGTGTGACATAGTGGACAGTAGACATAATTCCTAGTTCCTTTGTCTTATCTTTTAAAAATAAAGAACTGAGGAAGATACGTATACTTTTAAGTCCAGAAAAATAACATTCACAAAGTCAAGAGATTCAAGAGATATTAGCAATACTCCAAGAAAACAGCTATTCAAAGTAGTATTCTCTTCAGAAATGACACACACAAAAAAACCCTTTCTACAGATATTTTTTTTCTTTCAAATAAATTCAAATTGTAACTTCAAGGGCAAAGTCCATAAGTAGTAAGAAAGCATGCAAAAATATTTAGATAGCTATTATAACAGTTTCCAACTTCCATATGCATTTAACGAAATTCCTGGCTCCTCTATGACGTTAACTGGGATTCTAGGAATTGCATTTTCATTCTTATTTCAAGGCTATTAACTTGAAAGATGGAAAAAACATCAATATTCACTATTATTACCTTAGAATAAAATTAAACAACTTTTAGCTAAGATTGTCCTAAAACAGTACTCTTCCAGATTCATGAAAACACTTCACATTGCGTTTTGCAGCATCCTAAATCCTGGACATGAACTGTGCAATAACTACTTCTTTAGTGCTGTTAACTGCACAGTAGGACTTGTGACACTGAAGTAGAAGACAGGATCATTTGTCGCCCTAAAAAAACTTCTCATAACTTCTCATCCTAGAGTTAATCAATTCATATTTGAGAACAAAATATTTTTAATATTAAGTTACAAGAACCAAAGCTATTACCAACCTGATCAATGCCACGCCCTTTACACTGAAGAATAATCACTTCTAACAGTTTTGCTGCATGACATTCTGCATCTTCCCCAGCAACTCCTGTAAGGACCTGAAAAATAATTATTTTTGATGACAGCCTTTCAAGACATTTTTGATATGCTGCTTTGCAAAGCTGATGCAAGTTTACCCACTCTATTACAATGCTAGAATAAACTTCCATCAGCGGAGACACCAAATTTACAGCTATGGATCAGTATTAGAACCACGGAGAATAAAACAGTGCTGAATGCAGCTGGAACTAGTTTATCTGTATGAATATGAAATGACCATGGGCACAGATCTTAAAACAGTAACTGTATGAAGTATTAGCTGCCATTTCCAAAAGCTTAATTTCCATTTGCGAAGTTCGGTTTCCTTAAGCATTCATGTGTTGAATTTTGTAAAATAAATTGCTTTTATTAAACAATTGGGATATCCAGTGGGAGACCATGCAATACCTAGAACTTCTAAGTCAAAGATTCACTGTGCCCACCTAATAATACACTAATCACAGAGGCTGTAACCGGCTAATTTTCTTTTTGCATATATTAAAAAGTTCAAGTATTTACAGTCAACCTAATCAGCCCGGTTACAACTTGTTTTCAAATAAGAGCTGGCAAGAATCTGAACTGCATTCCGCTCTCAGCTATAGTCACTGATCTGGCATAAACTTGGGAAAAACAGATTTCTGTTCCTATCCACTTACTTTCCATCTCTACTTGTTTTAGTTAATAGGTTTAGCAAATGTATTGTATGTGGTATCATAGCTATAGTGAGGTTAGAAACCTCAGATTAAAGAAAGTATCTACCCTTTGCAGTAAGTATACATTTTGCATATCTATATGCTCAAAATGTATTACACAAAATACAGATGCACAAAAAAATGGGTTGTTTAATCTGCTTTTGTTGTTTACCTTTTCTTTTATACTTTTAGGAAAAGCATTTATTCATTTGATGGAACTGCTTTAGGTTTTTCTGCTATAGCTTCGTAATTTGTGGATTCACTAAAGATGCTAAATAGCATAATGCTTTAAGAGCAGACATCCAAATTCATCCATTTTGCAGTCTGCTGTTGTGGAAAAAGGTACCCGGTTTAACAATATATTGCTTTAGATATTACAGGTTTTGTGATCGCAAAGTTATCTGCTTACCTTCTTGCACATACTGTAGATCATTTCAAGGTATTTTGTGTCTGACAAAAGTGTATCCGTATCAACAGTAACATAATTATGTAAGAGAGGCATCATGTCTGTATTAAAAGAAGAATAATCATAGTTACTGTTTCCATGTTTTACTGAAACCTATACTAAGTTAATCACAGTTCTTGCCTAATGTTTTTCAAGATAAGCATATACTTAGATGCCTGAGTAAAACAAGTCTGCTTCAACAGCAAAATAAAATACTGGAAACGTAACTCACTCCATTGTTCTCCTAAACATTTCAATTAAGATGTAATTCACTTTATGCTTGACATCACATATATGAAACTATTTGGCTTTCTGATCTGTATTACTTACCAGTAAAATAATCAAAGCCATCCTGCTGAAAGACTTCAAAAACAAGAGGAAGAAGCTGCCACATTTGTGCAGAAACTTGTTGACATGTCAGACTATGAGCCAAGGAAAAAATCTCTTCATAGAACTCTAAAACAAACAGAACGTAGGTAAATTTAATGCCAATCCAATACACTTAAAAACTTAAGCCAACAAAAGTGCACATACCTAATACATGCTGCTGCAAAACTGTTCCAATCACTTGCAAACAGATCCCTTCCAGCTGTTGAGTAATCTAAAAAAAGAGAATTATGACTGTTTTCAAGACTTTGGAGTTGAAATTAAACACATTTTGAATAAAATTATTCAAAGTTGTTTCTCTTTAGAGAATATAGTCTAGAACAATTCAAAAACTTATTACACTTTAGAGCACAATGTATTACAACTGTACTCTTAGATAAGAATTTTTAAGATAGCTTTTAATGTGAGGTATTTTTGGAATACTCTTTGAATACTGGAAGAATCTCATTACAGGGTATCCTTTACAAGAAGCCTAACAGTAACTGCAATACTTCAGTCCCATTAAAACAGAGAAAGTACACGTATACATCAAAAAGGGAAATAATGGAAGTTACACAAAGTCATTTGCTGTTCCAGAACAGTGAGATTTCAGAAGAACCCCTAAACTAACTTGGGCTGATTAGCTGAATACCTTATGAACTTCAGGGCTGGCCTACAGATTTGGACACTGTTTCCCAACACGTATTTATCAGTCTATGGAACAGCTAACAAAATGTCAGTAACCTGACATTTAGGGCACTCACTTGCATAGAGACAATAAGGGTTGAGTTTCTGGTCTAAGCTATGCAGAACACGATTTGGTCATCCTGTGTGAGTTGTCTCTAAATATAAGTATTTACTGATCAACATTTAAATTCCCCTGGGCTAGCATATTGCTAGATAAGCTTCCCATTTAGATGGCATGAATTTGCCAACAAAAACAAGTACATACTTGCTAGACAGCTTTAGCAAACCAGTCAATAAGCAAATCTGGCCTTGGTTTATTGCATGGCAACACTGGATTGTGACCCTGAGCATGCAGAATTCATACTGCTTCCTTAGTAAAGCCTCAGAGCACTGAGAGTACAACTTACTACTGAACTGCTTAGTCACTAAAAAAAATCTGCAGTATATTTATCAATACAGTAGCTGATTTTGTCAAAAAGAATTGGCAGCAGTATATTTTGAACAAGCTGTATTCCAGCTGTAAGTCCATTCAGTACAACAAAAGTAACACAAGATGAAATAACACAAGTTTTCATCACCCTGGAAAATCTACAGTATAGATCAGACAGGTAAATAAAACTATCATTTAGCATAGCCACAACAGATGTATTTACAGATATTGACTTTTTTGAAGAGAGCAAACTAATGGAGTAGAGTCAATGTTCAAAGCTAACTGAAATTTTATCCGTTTTCTTTGAAGGGTAGATGTTATTGAATCATGTTGTCTTTTTTTTCCCAGATGAATTGAGTTCCATCTACCAGCAACAAGCTGATGAAAAATATCTTCCACCTATTCTAACAAGACCCTGGATTCCTACAGGAAATACTGCGGCAACATTTATGATCTATTACTACGTGCCAGAAACATGATCCAATCTGTTACAACTTCATGGCATCGTAAGCACTTCACTGGTTTGTGTTTCAAGAAATTTTCGGCTGCAGACAGTTTTCCAGCTAATAACAACAGGTATGCAGGAACTACAGAAGACTTTTCAGTGTCTTACACAATGCATATGACTAATTCATACTTACTTCCTTGTGATCTTCAACTACACTAAGAAGTGTATCAATAGTATTCAAGATTCCCATTGCTGTCACTGCTTTGTCATCACTGCCCTCTTCATCTGGTCCAGTCTGGATCACCTGGTTAAACGTCATTGCCTGCACGTAATAAAACAAAACCACCCATAAATGTCATTCATTGAGGACGTGCTTGGAAATGAACAATTTGGCATTCTACATGATTAAATTAAGGAGTAGTTCTGCTAAGAAAATACTGAAGTGACTGCTCTATTCAGTTTGCTTTCACAACTGATTAAATTTGAAAATTAAGCCAGTTGAACTGCCATCATTTATCCATTCATGAATAAAGTGATGTTACTTTTCATGAACAAGAACACATCTGCATGAGTAAGTTTCTCTTGAGACAAGATTTAACTGGTAGCTGAACTGGAGTGGAATACTTTGCAGGCATTCCCAGAGAGGACACGCAAGCAATTCAGTTTTAACTCCACACTAAGGGCCTTTAATATGTTAGCACTGAGCTGAATCCCACTTTTGATGTCATTAGTGCAACTTGCTACATATGGCCATTCAAGCTCAATTTCTCCTACAAATAAGCTACCCGCAGATTCAACTTTGCATTTACACTACATACAACATAACATTATTTTCACAAATTTAATTTAAAAAAAATCTATTTGAAGTCCTACTCTTTAATTTCCCATTTTAAAAAAGAAAATCAAGTTACACTGTAGAAGCTACCTGAAATATGTTACCAAAATTCATTAACACTATCAGGAGTAAATGTGGATATGGATTGCTAAAACATTTCTATAATCATTCTTAGAAACCTCCATTTGGTCCACGTTATGAAGCCACTTTTGAGAAAAACATTATCAATGTAGAAGAAAATTACTTGTATTAATGCTCTTGAGCAGACTGGAATAGCAGTAGTTATTGACTGATCATCAACTACCTTCATTTTAAATACCACTCTCCCATATATTAAACAACTTCCAAAATAACCAGAAAGTCTTACCAAATGCTGTGTCATTTCTACTGCAATTGGAGTAACTTCTTCACTATATTCACAGATCATCTTTTGAATCACATTGGTAAGATCATCATTTTCAGTCTCTCTTATAATATGAAGTAAAGCTTGCATTACAGGTCTAATGAATGGAGTAATATATTCTTTAGCTGTAAAATAAGTGGAAATTAGCATCACTCTTACAGAACCCTAGTATTAGTATGCCAATACATACTATTAATATTTATCATTTTGGCATGAACGTGCCAAAAACATGAATGATAAAAATCATAGTACAATATTAACATTTAGATCTTCCCCTCCCCCCCCCCCCAATAAAAAGGTATTCCAAGAGGATCACAACTGAACTACAAAGGCCATAGTTCCAGTCTTTATCTATGGAACACAAGATCACTTAATCAATGCATGTTTTACTTGATCAGAAAGGGGTACATAAGCATTTCTGTCAAATTAGCCGAAGTATTTGATATAGAATTTGTTTGCTTAGTGACTTTTATGACAGCTTCAGGAATATTAAGCAATGTAAGGCCTGCCAAAACAAAGATTAATTTTTTTTTTATATATAACAATTTTAGCATACGTTCTTTCATGTTGAGACAGATATGCTCATATTGCCACTGTATCTCTGACTCAATCATTAGGAACTACTAAACTGGACGTGTTGTATCATGAAGTCACAGATTAATTATACTCAGAGCCTTGGAAATGTGATATTTTTACAGAAATTCCTGCCAGCTACAGAAAAATACAGAAAGCGATTACAAATTATACTTGCAAGTAAATTAACATCAGGGAAGAACAGATGTCTCCGTGAACATAGTAAATTTAATGCTTATTCCATTAACGCAATGAAGTGGTATGCATTTTCTAAAGAAAACATATCTTTCAAAGAAAAAACATCTTCAGTAAGTTTGACATAGCTTTAAGAAAAAAGGGTTACCTTTCTCTTGATTACTGATCAGAACTTGAAGTGCTATTGCAGCTTCCACTTTCACAGGCATTTCCCTATCATCTATCAGACACCGTCTTGTGAGTTCTAAGGCTGTCTGGAGATTCTGGTCACTCTTAAATTTGACTTCACAAAAATAATGAAGAACCCAACAAGCCTGAAAAAAGATAACAAATAAATCCAGTGTTATAAAACTACAAGCAGGATTATCAACTGATACCAGTAACCTACACAAAATATTAAATGTGAAGTACAACTAACATTGAATAAGAAGATAGTGTAAAACTTTTCAGATGAATATGTTTGAGAATATGGAGGCTGGCCAGTGGGAGGCTTGTCTTTCAGACATCACTAGACCAGTACTATGATCTCAAGTTCATCTTTGGCCACAGGTTTCGTGTGAGCAGTATAGTCTAAATGCAAAACACAAATAGACCATACCACCAGACACAGACTGAAAACTATGCACACAATTCTGCAGCCACTATAAAATTACACAAAAGCTGTTTATAGTCATGCATAACGACTGATACTAATCACTGAAATAAGCACCCATTTTATTACACGCACACAAAGAAGTAAATTTGTTAAACGTAAAAATAATTTAAAGAATATTCCTAAACTCTTCAGATGGAACAAAGTACATCTTAACAATAAATCTTACACTTTCTTACCCGTGCTCTCATGTAACCCAGCTCACTGCTGAAGAGAGGGAACACGTGATTCTGCAACATATATTCCATCTGATCTTTATATATCTTCTTCTGTTGGAATATTAACAAAAACTTTCAGTTTAAAATTTTCCGTAACGATGTATTTCTAATCCAATAAAAATGGCACGTATAAAAGCATGAACAGCTTAACAAAACCCTCGCACTTTTAACCTCCCCCTTTATTAAAGCTATTAACAAAAAAAAATCCTGTAGTTGAATAAAACTTGCATCCTACATGTTCCTATGTGGAACAAACTTGTGATTTTCAGTCAAATATTGGCAGGTATTTTCCCCTGTCATTCTTGTTCTCCTACAGAAACCTTTTGCTTGGCAACACATTAATAGCAAAAGTAGTCGGGGAAACTTCTGGGACTCATGGTCCAAATCTAAATACATGACCTGCCTCTTACTTGCTGCCATTCTAATTGAAAAAGTTCACTAATTTCATTTTATTTCCTGATCTTCTATACAGAGAAAAGATCTTATTAAATCATCAGCCACTCACTGGATGGATTTTTTGTTCCTTCCTTCCATGAAAAGTGAATGCAGTTAAGTAGTAATAAATGGTGTAGTAACTTACTAGAAGCAGAGAATTTAAGAGAACGTTAAAACAAGTCATCTGAACTTGAACATAACCTAATACAACCTGCGCAATTATGCTGACAACTGTTCAAAACCAAAGCAATTAAGTTCAACAATTTTAAAAAATCCTGGCAGTGATTCCAAAACTTGAGAACTCAAAAAGCTATTCTCGCTTCTTCTCGTATGTGAAAGAAGGGAAAAGAACGGAAAAAAAAACCAACCAGATTTAGTACACTTACTTTTAGGAGAATTTCAGCCAAAGAACCGATCATATGTAAAGCACCATCTTTCTTACGAGGGTCAGCATTTGGCTCTGTAAGGATCTGATAACAAAAGCCCATTGTCTTCTGCAAAACCTAGATTGAATGTCCAGTTAGTCAAAGTATTTCAACCAGTCATGGCAGGTACTATTCTCAGTGCTCTGAAATACTCAAGTTCTGTAAACGTCTAATAATATACTCCAATTCTGGAATTTGGGTAATGTTTTACGGATCTGTTATAACATACATCATTCTTGATATGTGGCTTCTAGGGGAACTGGCAAATACAAAAATCACAAGTAGACCAGCACAAAATAACTGAGAAAAATGATAAATTTTGATGTACTATAATATGACAGAGCAGAAAAGTAAAATTTATCAGTAATTCTTTCAGCAAATAAAGCCTATAAACTAAGTCTAGGTAGCATTGTGTTTAATAAAATCCTTGAATAGCTTACCTCTTTCCTTTTACTACATGATGTAAACAATAATGTCTGAGCAGCAGTTGTAGGAGAAATGAAGTCTTCGAATACATCTATTAAGTAAACGTAACAGCTATAAATTTTGGTCCTTATATAAATACTAAGCTTAATGTAATCTAATGGTTTCCTACAGAACAAAAGAGCAAGAATTTTCCACTTTTTTTCAGGAGGTTCATGCTTTCTTACTACAGATGTTTCAAGACCAAACAACAGTAACAGTGGGTTGGTGATTCCCCATAAATGTATGTTTCACCTTTTCCATGATCAGTGGATCTGCATATCTAATTTGAAATTGAATGTCTTCCTTATCTCTATGATCAATCTTTTTTAATTATAGAAGCAGACAGTGGTTGAATTTTGACACGTATGTTATTTGTTGCACCTCTAAGAACATGTAATTGGTTGAGTTAAAAATGCATTGTTTCTTATTTCTCTGTAGAGGAGGATTATCAGAGCCAGATATAATATATGTATTGTTTACAGGGCTGCCTCACCTGAGGAACAAGAAACCTCCAAAACCATCAAGATTCCTTGTTCTCAACAAACAATTCTTAGAGGAATCATTGAATCATTAAGGTTGGAGAAGACCTTCAAGATCGTCTGGTCCAGCCATCACCCTACTACCACTGTCACCCACTAAACCATGTCCCTAAGCATCAGGTCCAACCTTTCCTTAAAGGCCCCCAAGGACAGTGACTCCACCACTTCCCCAGGCAATTTATTCAGGAAGTTTGAAGTCCACTCTTTCTTCCTCAGCCTCAAAGTGCTACACAGGCTCATAGTGAACCCCAAGAACAAAAGTAACAAACCACAAGAGGCGAAATTAGACAAGTCTGGAATGCTAGACTTACTTCATACTATTTCATTTATCTCTATGGTAAATCTGTTCAGAACTATGACACATTTGAAATTAATTGAGATGATAAAAACATCAGGGTCTGAAATATTAGCTGCTATAAACAATAAACTTGTAATAACATGAAACTTATGTAATTATTGTAAGCTAGACCTAGACTGACCTATCCAAGAAAAACATTGTAAATGTCAAAGTTAACTATTTTTCAAATGCAGAAACAACTGTGCCAGTTGAATCATATGGTATCTGTCATTTACACAAGCATATCCAGAAGTTAACTACGAAGTTACACCACTTGGATAACAGACATCCCACCCCCACCATTTATTTTTTTTATAGTCAACTGCTTTCACAAAAAAGCCATAAAAATACCATCTTCACATGAAGACAGATTTTAATGTGAGAAGATTTCAAATTCTCACCAAATTTCATGCGAATATATTCATATGGATCTTCTTGCCAAAGCTCTTCATCAGCATCTGTATAACACATCAATGGAAAAATAACATCTTGGATAATCCCCTGCAATTAAGAAAAAAGTTGAAAAAGAGTTAGCACTATTGAATCAACCTCTATATTGCCCTATATTTAACAAACTATATTTTGTCCCTCCTCAGTTCTGATAGAACATAATAACATTATAAAATTATTGGGGCATTGTGAATTTTACGTACTGCCTTAAAAAATGGTTTACGCTGGATAATGATATGTGGAAATGATTCATTACCATAAATACAGTAGTTATCATCATTGCCAAATTTGTTGTGTTGCTCTTCCACTGTGTAATCTTTCATTTAAAGCACAAAAGACTCACAGCAAAAAAAAACCCATTCTCTATTCATGCAACCCCAGCTCTATTCATGCATCAAGATAACCTTCACTAAGCAGGCTTAAACTTTTTCCACCAGCAATTTATAGCAGTTTCCCAGAACTTTATTTCTAGCAATGATAAAGACACCATACAACAGACTGTATTACTGAGCCACGTTAAGTATTAAACCCAGAAAATGGTTTACTTGAATATGAGGTTTCAAATTCTTCCAGGTGACAGCATGTGACACTCCTTGATTGATGTAATTCAGTGTTTGCTGCAGAACTCTAGGAGCCATGTACTGTTTTTCCTTGTATTGATACAACACCTTCAGCAACACCTAGAAAAATCAGATCTCATTAATAGCTCATACTGAGCACAGGCCGTTTTAACCCAAAGAATTACACTATCCCTCACAGTCCTACCTAAGAATCCCCCAAAATCCAACCCAAAGTGCTGTCACCAGAGAGCAGAAATCAGAGCCTGCCCCTCTGCTCCCCTCACAAGAAAGCTGCAGGCCATGAGGCCTCCCCTCAGTCTCCTCTGCACTAAGGAAACCAAGTGACTTCAGACATACACCTTGATCTCTAGACACTTCAACACCTTTCTAGCCCTCCTTTAGATGCTCTCTAATAGCTTTATGTCCTTCTTATAATGTGGTGCCCGAAACTGTACACACTGCTCCAGGTGAGGCCACAACAGCGCAGAACAGAGTGGGATCATAAGTGCCTTAAGAAATTACCAGCTGTAACTCTCACCTCAGCACAAGGCTTCAGTGGCATTAGATACTGACTTAGGGTAAGAAAAAGACTAAATGCTCTGAGACTTGAAGCTATTTCAAGAAATATCAAAGAATAAACACAACAAAAATACTTGTCTCTTGTGTATTAAATAAAAGAGAATATGATTCTCTGCAAACAATACCTCAAAGGGACAATGGTTACTTGGAATGTCCAAAAACAGTAAACCATCAGTACGTGGCAAGACTAACATGCTTCTTCAAATTAGAACAATTAAGCAGTGTTAATAATTTAAAAAAGTCTAAGAAACCAGTATCAAAAGTGATTAAACTCTCAAAACAACCCAATGATATAGTTTTACTTCCCTGATTTTATGCTTTAAATGTTATTTTCCAGAAGTAACTGGGAAACTAAAGATAATGAACTTCTTGGGGATTTCCAGAGAACATAACATTCTACAGATTGCCTTCCTTTATAAAATTCAACACAAGCGGAAAAAAACAACATGACCATCAACTTATCATATACTCAACTTTTACAGCCCATGTAGATGGGCTCCATGGCGTAACATATATCATGGCAGCAGCTCAGTGAAGATTTAAAAATATATTAACTGGGGAGGGTTCTTCATTGTAGGCAAAAGAAATCTGGTGAACCAGAACTTCACATACAGTAATACAATATTCTTTGTCAAAAAGCTTATGCAGGAAGCTCCCATTTGCTGGTATCTTTGGCTTTTAGCAGGATCTGAAGTTTTTGTTTGTTTGTTGTTGGGGGTTTTCTCATTGTTTTTGTTTTAAGAAGAGATTCTCCATTGCAACATAATGGCACATAAAAAGCCTAACTTCATCAAGATTTAGTGGAAGAATGGGAATAGCCTTTGAAAATGAGCACGGAGCTGAGGCTTAGCAAGTGGTCTTTGCAGCCACACTACTTAAAGTGTGCCTGGACAAGCGTATCAGGTTTCTCACTTCACAGTATCTAAGTAATTACCTCCTATTGTTCAGATGCAATACAGAAAGAAATTAAAGGAAAGGATAAGCAGAGATTTAATAGTTTGAGCAAGAAAAAGGAAAATGTGGGGTGGAAGCAAATCGAAGAACAAATTCTGCAATGGGGCTAAGGAACAACCAGACAGTAGTGTTCAACCAGCGTTTAGTTCTGGTTCATTGGGTCTTCCAAAATCAGAAGCATCTTGAGCAAAACAATCACTAACACAAGTGGTAAGAATCAAGGTATTCCAGAATGGTAAGTCAAGCCTGTTTTGGCTAAGTTGAAGAAAGTTTATCTAGAACTAATGCTGTTGTTGTTGATTTTTTTTTTTGGTTGGTTGGTTTTTTTTTTTTTTTTTTGTTTTTTGTTTTTTGTTTTTTTTTTTAGGGAGGAGTGACATGCATGAAAAATGTAAGCTAGATAAATAATCAGTAAGAAATAATTATGAAGTTAATATTAGCATTATGTTTTAAGTTTATACTTGAGCAATCCATAACCCCATGACACACATCTATTCATCCTTTAGTAATAGGGTGTGCGTACTTGGGAAAGTAAAGGCAACTCAAGCATAGTATCAGGTCAGAAACTGTATTCTTCAGTATTTCAATCTCCAATTTTATTATTACTTTTAACGAAATATATCCTATTTAAAAATCTTAAAATTTATTTGAAGGATTCTATTTCTTGACAATACATCCAAGATTATTTTCTGTGTAGAAACAGAGGCTATCACCTTAAAAAACTGTATTTTCATACAAGGTGCATTATTGTATAAGGGAGAAGTCTGTACGCATTTTAAAATCCTGCTCTTCAGCAATTTTTCTTTAAAGACTTAACTTTCTGGTGTTACCTACATGCAGTAACAGTAAGGATCAAATTTGATTCAAAGGCAAGTTAATATATATATATACACACATATATACGTGTGTGTGTGTGTATATATATACATATATATATATAAACTGTTCAAACGGATCTTTTTGAAGATTTTTTCCCACATGCAGTCTTTTCTCAGAACTTCGCTTTATCTACAAAGTACAAATCAATCAGTAACATCTTAAAGTACGTGCAGTAACTAAACATTTAGCAGGATGCCATCCACAGGTATGAACATCTCAAAGTGACAGACTCCAGTATTCTCAATAGTATGTTGGGACATGTTTCCTAACACTCAATGTGGCCATGTTCTCTTCCCTTTCAATGCTTAGACGACCTTCAGAAAACACGTACTTTGGAAATACTTCCCTTACTTTTCTTCTTGATATTTAAGTCCCGTAAATCATTATAATTTCACTGGGAATGAAAATAATTTAAAAAATAATTAGGAAGCTGAACTAAAAAACTGTTCTTCTCCTCATTAAAAAAGAGGCTTAGAAGAAAACAATCAGCTCCCTGAGATTTTTTTTGTATATATAGTCTACTTATATTTACAATATAATCACCTTCAAGTAAACAGATTTTTGAGCTAATACAAACACATGAATTTTATAAAAACTCTTGGAAGTTTTATAAGCTTATTCCAAGAAAACAATAGGGAAGAAATCACATCAAACTCTAAACATATCCTAATACTTCCCACATTCAGCATTTCTTACTTGTTGAACACCAACAGCAAACGCCTTCAGGAACACTTCAGCAAACTCATTGTACTCCTTGGAAACATTACCAGGGCTTCCATACCTAGAATTTGAAGCAAATGTGCAAAATTAAAGTGTGCAGCACTGTTGTTGACTTAACTATTAGGTTTTTCTCTTAAAAATAACGATAATGAACGAGAAATTACCTCTCAAAAAGTCTAGCTAAGATATGCAAAGCCCACTTCTTGCACTTCCACCAAGGCAACTCAGGTCTATCATCTTCATCAACTTGAAGCGTTTCCTTTAGGGAAAAAAATTACCAACTATTTACAAACAGTTCAAACTGTATGCATTTTGGACAATTTTATAGCATATTTTTTCTTTTACCCTTCCATTTGCATATCACACTTCCAGCTTAACAGAAGTATAAAGTACAGCACACCTAAAAATAAATCCCTTAAATACATTCCATAAATGGTAAACAAATTATCGAAACAAGAAGCCAAAATAAATTATGCTATAGTTTTAAAACAGAACTCCTAAACAAGCTATGTATTTTCAAAACTTGTCTAGTTTAAAATATCCTATTTAGCTGAAAAAAATATTTTCTTGGCACCTATTAAGAAAAAACACAGAAATAAGTTTTCACTTTTAAAAAATTAATAAAAGAAAAATATTTAAGCTTAAAGAAAGAATAGCCAAAAGCCACTTACAGCTGGTACATCCCTATCCACAACAGTCTTCAGGATTTCTATCCATTCAGTCAGGTTTTGCTGATTTATCAACTCCAAAGGTAACGTGTACTTACATAAAATAAAGGCAAAAATAAATAAATATATTATAAAGCATTTTGAAAATAATGTTACTTTCACAGTTTGAATTTTAGCTCTTTAATGATAAGTAAGTGTAGACAAAGATCTGAAAGATTTGCTAGCAAAAGACTCAGAAATAACAGGATAAAGACTTCAACACAATCTAGACTATATCCTCAATATCCTCAAAGGTGCTAGAGGCCTTTATTTAAATTCTGCTTATACAATGCTAAGACACTACTTAAATGGATGTTACGCTAATTTCTGGAGCAATTAGCAGTATATTAAGAGTTCCCTCACAAACTGCATTTACACTTGTAATTTTGAATATGCTGCCCTCTACAACCTGTCATTAGAAAGCTTATTTTTACTCAGTTATGTAGCAAGCACTACCTTAGAGGATAGAAGGCGTAAGTTCTATCTAATGTCAGACCAGGAAAAAGTATAGCGCTGATTTTACAGCAGAATTCATGATACCAAAACCCTGTGATTCATATCACAACTGAACAGTAGTTGCAAATGATTCAAATTTAATCTAAAATTGTTAATATTCCTGTCATTTACTATTTTAAGGTCAAACAAAGCTTTAAATTACTGATCAAGAATACACCATTTTATTTTTTTTTTTTTTTTTTTACCTGGACAAGGGCATAAAATATTTTGAAGATTTGTTTCTGGATGAGGACAGACTGATCAGATGGATCACTCAGAAGCTGAATGAAACTATCCTTCAAAACTGGTAGAAAATGTTGCATTGCAGCTATCAAAGGACTACGCTCCTCTGGTTTCTTGTACCTTTAGATAAGAACAAAATCAGCTTTATTCGTCTTTCAGGTAGTGTGGAATTTTAAAAGCCCACCCTCCCCCATTGGAGACACAAGGAGGTTACAACACATGATTAAAAAATAGCCATTTCTTGTTACAGAATTTGGAGTGAAGTATAGTCAGACAACATTACAATTAAAAGGCAAGTTTGAAAATTGCTAAGAGTTCGTTACTCCACTATACAGCTGTATTAGTCTTCCACTAGTAATGCACTCCAGCCTACTTATTCACTTTGAATACTACCTCATGTTCTGCCACACCATTACTATAGTGAAAAACAGAGTATTACAGAAAGTGCAAACAGAAGAAACATTTATTGCCAAGAATGGCAGATCTTGGGCTAATCAGTAAAATTCCAGAAAGACATCTATCAGGTTTCACATTTACCAAAAACATTTCCAGAAGATGGATTATTTCTCTGACATTGAAGAAAGTAAGTTGCAAGGTCTGTTTACCACATCTTTCATTTTAATTTTCCCAAATTTAACAATCTGAATGTAGGCTTCAAGGGCACGTGACGGACTCACAGGCTTCAATTTCAACACTCTTTGAAATTGGGCCCCAAATCTTCCCAGGCCTATGCTGAAAGGAGGGCTTCGTTGCCTTTCTGAACAAAAATCAAGATTTCTGAAAGGAAGTGAAGCCACATTTTTAAATCCTACCCCCAACTTTTCATTTATTAACAAAGTCCTGATCGAATAAATAGTTATCACAGCAGAACAGTATCTAGTCCATAGCAGTGATAACAAGTAAGAACAAAGAATCACTTGAAGAATGCACAGCTTAATTTTTTGTTTAAGCTATTAATACTATAATGCTCTTCTTGGGCTCTTGTGGGAGAACATGGGGGGGGGGGGGGGGGACGGGACGGGACATTTTTGGTAGACTTTTCATTGCTATTAAACATTAATCAATGCTCAGTCTCTTAACAGTGCCAATTTGTAGAAATGTAAGATAAAGTCTACTCAGTCTGCTGCCAGATGGCATGTTCTGTAAAAACTACTACAGAATATTGAGCTCCAACATCATGTTCAAATAATGTATTTTCTACATATTTTCTGAAATAGAAACCTAAATACAAAGACCTAATGTTGCTCAGGAAAGCTCAGTTTCAAATTTCCCCAAAAGATACAATTGAAAAAGACAGGAAAAACAATTATGCAAAGAGCAGCCATATGAACTCGCTAGATAGATTTGGATAGGGAAAAAAATTTTAAAGTAGTCTAAAAATATTTAGCTTCTACACTAAGAAAAAAATAAGCATCGATTGCTAAAGATTCCTACAACTCAAACGGTAACAACTTGACTGAAGTCATAACATTATGCAGAATTTCTCCCCAAAAGCTGGAACAAGACATTTAACAAATTTTAGAGACCTGCCTACACTCATGTTGCACGTAATGCAATAAAACGTGTGTATTTCTACATGACTGGTGAAGCTGACCATTGTTGATTTCACCAGAAAGCCAAATAATTAACAGTTGCTGGCTTCAGCTAATAATGTTAGCTGATCAAAAAATTTAACACGACTATTACCTTAGTTAATCATGCAATGACTATACTCACATCAAAATCTTTCCTTAACCAAGAATTACTATAATCAAAATATACCACCAGTGAACACTGCACGTTTATCTCGCAGGTCTCTGCTGCATAATTCATTTAAAATGTTTAATTTTAAAATTGACAAATCAGTTTCCTTTCTTCTCCTAGCAGGACTTGCAATTCTCACCCACAGAAAAACCTCCAATGTTTAATTACAACACTCTTTACAGCATTTCTATTAAAAAGAATCTTTGAGGAGTCATTGTTCACCTGTTTTACTCTATTTAACACACAATTCATGAAATTAATAGAGGAATTCTTCAATGCAATATCTTAAAGTATCTAAAACAAAAGCATTACACGACTGCTTTCACAGATTAAGTTGTTGATTCCTCCTGTTACACTACTACTTCTCCATGATTCCAAGATTGCACTCTGCCACTCAAATGAGCTTTCCACAAACCAAAGGCAGCAGCTAAGCTCCGCATATGTTCTCAAAGGGCAACCTCAGTTTTAAAGATCTAAGCCTAACAGATACAGAGCTAAAAATACTCAAAATTTAGAAGAGGATCAAACCAAAGCTGACTAAATCTGATGTTTCCTAACATTCAAGATTACACACTTGGAAATCTCTGTATGTTAACTTCCACTCATACCTAGAGTACAAATTCAGTAAGAGTATAAAACTCATTTGAATTAAGTAATCATTTGCAGCAAAGCTATGACTTGGAGCAGACTTTCTTATTGCTATGAAGCTTATATTGCTGTAACACATCAATCCAAACAGAACTACCACCAAACTAAGGCTTTAAAGATGGCCCCTTTTTTTGTGATCTAGATCTAACCTCTAATGGAGGCAGTTTTTCTATACTTTCTTAGTGGACAGGATATGAGCCAGTATCTGCATATCAATACTCCAGGAATATTGACTAAACTAAATTTGCCATGTTTGTATCGCTAAACTAATATTGACTAAACGTTCTATCACTTGTGCTCAATCCCACATGCAATTTTACACTGTTAAAATATACATACAGTACACAAGAGATACATGTGTATTCATTCTGCTGTTTTATATGGTAGAAAAAACTTACTCGTAGTTTTTCACAAGTTGATAAAGACATAGAAGAATGCCAAGCCAACAAGCACTGTTGTCAGACTGAAGATAAAACCCAATTTTCTCCACAACTGCAGTCCAACGACTAGGATAATCATGCTTGATAATATGATGAATGCAAGTAGTAAGTTGTACTCTGGAAACAAAGTATAGAATAATTAAATAAATTACTATTACTTTAATAATATTCTTGTGGTGTTGAAACATCTAATGTTGCCTGAATTCAGACTTATTTCAAGCTTGCGTTTTTAGTGTTTTTTTTTTTTTTTAATACCAAGTTTAGGTTCTGTACTTTCCATTTAATGCTGTTCATTTGATGAACTTTATAAATAAAGTGACGGGGTCTGGCCTTTTGCAAAGGACTCTGTGAGTAAATTTCCATGTGCTGCACAAGTTGAAAACTGTCTTTCCATCTACAGTAATTCTATGCTTAAGTATGCAGCAGCGTAAGACAACAATGCTTAACATTCAGGTTATCTTAGTCGTGCAAAAATACAGTCAGAAAACAGAATTCAAGACCAGGTTAAAACAGCATACCTAATCAGCTCAGGAGAGTGAATAATGGCTTCTACAATATTTTCACGAATACAGTGTCTATCTTCTTCTGGGATGGAGTAAGGTGGAATCTCTCCTGGTGCAGTTTCACGATCTGGCCAATACTGGGTTATCATATTTTTCAAGTAGATAACTCCTATCATACAAGAGAGACAAATCAGCTCATAGCCCTTCCAAGTATAAAACAAACACATTTTGCAGAGAGAAGTCTATTTTAGAACAAAACAAGCAAATTACTAATACACTGACCATTTCTGACTACTAGGATCAAAGTAAATAAAACATGCAAATCATTAAGATCTATCAATGTTTACAAATATCTTAAGTGTGGGAGACAGAGGGATTTGGCCAGCCTCTTTTCAGTGGTTTGTGGGGACAGGACAAGGGGCAATGGCCACAAAATGGAGCATAGAAGTTCCACACCAACATGCGAAAGAACTTCTTCACAGTGAGGGTGACGGAGCACTGGAACAGGCTGCCCAGGGAGGTTGCGGAGTCTCGTTCTCTGGACGCCTGGATGCCTACCTTCTCCCATCTGGACGCCTACCTGGGCAACCTGCTCTAGGGAACCTGCTTTGGCAGGGGGGTTGGACCCGATGATCTCTTGAGGTCCCTTCCAACCCCTACAATTCTGTGATTCTGTGATTAACCTATTAATTTGCTATGTTGATATTCCTTCACCCATTTATTTTGATGTATTTTTAGTACTGTAAAGGATGTGTTTCCATATGAAAATGCAAACTATACTGCTTTCATGTTACATATAAAAGAGCTTGTGTAACATTTTAACAATACACTGCTGAAAAATCCTTTGTAGTCATTTTCTCACTATTTTCATTAAAACTGAGCAAATTAATACTAATGACTATCTAAAACAACCCTTGTATTTTGTAAGCAAAAAATGTAATGAAGTCTGTGATACAGGAATGAATGTTAAAGAGAAACAGAGCTCCTTTATACCAAGTGTATGGGCCACACCACTTTGTAGCATTTGGGCTACTGGCACAAACACCTGCTTTTACCACGTGACAACCAAATCTAAACTGCTTATGTGGCAGAATATAGAATAAAACACTTGAAAAGAAAGACTTACAAAATACAAAAGGAAATGTCAAATTACAAATTAATATCAAAGTTACTATTAATCTAATTCTACATACAAATCCATAAAGCAAATTCTTTTCCTAAACTTCACATGCACCTTCTGAACACTCAGAAGACAAACTGTTTTTGAAAGGGTCTGCAAAGGTCTGAAACAATCTGTAGATACATGCTATAACAACACTGAAGTGATGCAAAATTCAGTCTGTCCTCAGGGGGTTTTAATCATATCATTAGCTGCTTTGCAAAACATGCACTGTTTCTAAGACACGTGTTGGATGTGTTTTCTCCACTCTCTACAGACTTTTTTAAAATTAGCTTAAACTAAGGCTGAATTTCAAGAGGTTGTTTTCAAACCTCCTCCTTTTTCACATTATACATGTTAAACAGTAACCTTTTTGACACATCCTCCCAAAATAAGATAAAATATAATATATATATAATATAATAAGATAAAATAAGATAAAAATGCAAGGTAGGCTTACATTACAACTTCAAATAATCTACTACCTGGAAGGTTCAACTAAGTGATCAAGGTCACATCTCCTGAACCGTCAGAAACCACTGAGGTATTGTTTTAGAAACCTCTTACCAAGTAATATAGTAGCTTTAAGGTGATGTTTGGTCTTGCCAATATTCAAGATCCGATTTTACTGATTGCTCGTTCAAATCAGCAATTCCAAATGACAATATGTTTTCTTCCACTTATAATGTTGAGAAACATTAGCTTTATTAGTACAATGTAAAATTACCTCCTTGGGCCAAGTGTACCATCATCATGAACTACTCTGGTTTCCCAAAGGCCATTATTCACTAGAGACAAAGGGGAGCAACCACTGAAGAGTCAGCCACCTTTTCTTTCTCTTATTTAGTGTATGATGCCAGATGCAGTTTATGACGACTAACTCTGACGACTCCCAATTTTCCCGTGTTTGAGATTAACACCATTAGAATTCTTTAATAACTTAATAGTGATACAATATCTGAATATGCACCTGTGTGCACGCACCATTGAAGTGAAAACAACTAAAGGATTTGAAAACTTGCCTGCCTGTCTCACTGGTAAATCCAGTTGTTCGGACATGGTGATCTGAAGCAAAGTTGAAACAAAGTTCACTGACTTATGAGCCTGTAGAGGACAAAAAAAAAGTTATAAAAAAATTAGTATAGTTTAGTCATAGTTCGTCAAGTTTTAGAGTACTCCTGTTTGCTATTACCATCTCTTTACAACACTGTAATGCAGTCAAAAGAATAGCAGCAATTCAGTTTCACAGTAGCTAGCAAACTAAAGCATTCCAAAATTTCATGCTCACTGGACTCTGAAGACAGACAGCATGGTGGAGGCAAAACCCTATCATTTTGGGTAGGGTTGAAGAAATCATTTAACAGGCTTTGGTAATCAACCTTTTACAGTCACCAAACAAGTTCTTCACTCAGAGTACCTTAAAGAATATCTGAGTAGCCAGACAAGAAACAAGCACAGCAATTTTATAGTGACCTCAAGTAATGTATTATGTAAACAAATAATTGTTAAACAATTCATTATGTAATAATCAACGCAACAGATGGCAACCTGTTTTAAAACTATGCCCAGCCTTAACCAAGCATATTCAAGTTATAGTTCACCCTTCTGATCAAAATGGCTTAAAGTGACTTAATTCTTTACTGCAGCAACTTCTAGCCTAACTATACAACAGCAAGCTAACAGTATGGAGACCTAAATGGAGTTTCACCAGAGTAACAACTTCTAAGGATTTGCGAGAGTTCACTTACAAACAAAGGCAAAATGTGATTTGTTTTACAATAATGAGCAATATCACTGATGCACTAAATACTACATGGTATTTTCAACATGAAGAAACTGACATTTAACATTCGCACAGCATCCCTTGACACCTTCCTGAACATCAAAAACTCGAGACACTTAATGAACTTCTCTCCGAGAAGAGAATTTTAATTCTCAAAAACTAGATGTGCTTTTTCTAGTTGGAAAACATCATCATTTTCTTCAAGGTCAAGAGTCAATGGCTATGAGCTGCAGCAAGGGAAATTCCAGTTTTACACAAGGAAAAAATTTCCTCTCAACAAGGAGGGTCAAGTATTGGAACAGCCTGCCCAGGCAGGCAGTGGGGCTGGCCTTTTGAAATATTCAAAACTCAACCGGAGAAGGTCCCGACCTCATCTAACTCTGAAACCAGCTTTACTTCAGTGGACTGGACCAGAGGGCCTGCAGAGTCCTCCTAACCTCATTCTTCCAAGCCTCTGATTCTAATTGCCAAGATGCATGTCTGCTTTATCATCACTAACATGGCAAAATTGTTTCATATGCTCTTTGCAGCACTTCTATCGAAGACAACTACGTAGACCTAAATATCTCTACTTGTTAAACTCTTAGGAAGACATCTCTTACCTACATATTAATCACTTTATTGTTTCCTACATAAAGCAAGTAAGTCCTTGGAAAACCATGACAGTATCCATTTATTAAAAAAAAATAAAAGAATGTCTCAGACTCCACAACAGAGCAAACACCCATCATAAAGAGACTATCCAACTATATTTCTGTTCTTTCTAAAGGATTAAGAGCTCATTGACAGTATGAAATGTCAACAACACACCTTCTAAGCATTTAACACTGCCCAGCTCTCTCCCTTTCACACCAGGTTTTTATCTCCAAGCTCCAAAAACCATCTTCTAAATGTTCTAGTATGAAGAAGCGCAAAAGGTACAACCTGGGACTTGATATTTGTTCCAGTATTTGTGCTAAAATTTTATTAGTATAGCTTGTTGCCTATCTTACCTGATTTTAAATGAGGAATGAACTTGACTAAAGAACGTCCCCAACATATATTGAAGTGTTGCACATACTCATCCTGTGCACTACAAACCTACGGACTACAGAAAACTCACAGAAGCAACATTTGCATCTGGTCCAAGCCAAATACTTATTTGTTGAGGGTGTTGTGATGAATTGGGACTAAGTGACACTGCAATACGAGCATGCATCTTTCTGAGCCGTGCCCCTCTGATTTCCCTGAAGTCCTGAAGAAGGAAAAATACTTTCAAATTTAAAAAAAAAAAAGTATATTTGACCATTTGACAGTTGAAAACATTTTAAATAAAATTTACTTGTTGATATTAATTTCTACTACATCTCCACTACTATTCAGTTCCTTTCTCTTAACCAGCATTAACATACACACTTCTGCAACACACACCTAATGACAGTAGACCCTAATTCAGCACAGTATTCAATTATATGCCTAATATTAATGTCAATGGGAGGTTATATTAGCAGTCTGCATAAAAGAGAGACTTAAAATGCAAACTGATATCATTCCATCATGAGTACAATAAACTTAACAACTACCTTTTTAATACCAAAAATTATTCATAATGCATTTCATGTTTGGAAATTAAGTATTTAATCCTAGAATATTGAAAATGAAATATTCTTTTTCCTTTTTCATGATAAACGATAACTAACCTTATAAGTAAAGCTGCTGTAAATGATACTTGAATTAAAAATATAAAAATACAATGAGATGCTTAAGAACCATCAAGTAACTGATGGGAATAACAAAACAAATTGAATAAAAAGATGCTAAGTGTTCTAAAAGAAAAAAAGCAACAAAAATAGACCTCAACATACAACCAAACTGCCACACATTGAAATTTAATAGCATTAATCACAAAAAATAAACTTTCCTACATTAAAAAAATCAGGACTGAGACCGTGATTGTAGCAAGCTTCTAATAACGTCAATTATATTAGTATGTGGAATTAACATATTTTCACTGGATTCCCTGAACTATATAAAGTTTAAAATTATAGGACCAAAACATCCATACATTGTCTTGGTTTTCTAACATCTTAGAAGTATCACCCTTATGAATATTTCAAGCATCCTACACCAACCAATCATAGAGATGAGCTACTCTATCACCTTCAGTGGTTCAAAGCACAGATTCAGGCTAGAAATAACTTGTGATTTTCATACAAGGTAACATTTGAAGTAACTTGTACTTTTCACTCAATACCACCTTCAGTTTATAACTAAATTCACACACAGCTCCATAAACATTACTAAGCATTCTATAGAAAATATAAAAGAATTCCAGACTCTTCACAACAACCTTTCCCATCCCTCCACAAGGAACATGCTTCCAGAGAAACTGAAACATGGGGAGGAAGGACTGCTACATGAAGGCATGGGTCTACTGCATAGTCAAATAAAACCCTGGGTACTACAAAACTGGCCACGTGCTCCCTTGTTTTGCGTTACTATTAAAAAGAACATCCAATCTTTTCTTGGCACTCAGATAAAACAACTGAACTTAATAAGAGAATCACATAGGTGCCAATTTTGTATCTATGGCATTAAAAATACTGAACACACATCATTTTGGCTATTTTAATCTTTAGTATTTTTACTGTCCAACGATGGCTGACTCTCGGGACATCATGTTCTTCCTGTTCATTGACACCACTGCTAAAAAAACACCACCAGAGGAGCACACCTATTTTAGGTATATATTGTATACAAACACTGGCTTTTAGTTTTGGTGGATGTGATTAGCCAAAATACTTCACAAATGAAGATTCATTAAATATGTACCAGGAAACTGAATCCGAACATAGAGGATTCTGCAGGCATTTGCATACCCCAGTCTTAAGAAAGAAATGCACTGATGCCACTTCCACAAAAGTCACTGGTAAACAGCGTTAGCCTGCGGAGAACTTCCATGCCTGCACAATTCAAGGTTCAAAATCAGAATTTCGCACGGGCTTCTATTACATACTCTAAATTGTGTGAGAACAGAAACTATTTCTATCATTAAAGTTTTGACATAAGTAAAACCCAGTCTTCTGCTCCTTAGTTATAAATGCTCTTTACCTCTAGGAATAAGAAATTAAGAGAAGTACAGGGACAATTAAAAAATGGTTCTGTCCGAAAGTCTATTTCCCAACACGTAAGTCAACATAAAAAAAAAGTCATTTCTAGTCCTTCCCCCTTACAAATCTTCAAACATGCCGTGTCACTGGTATGACTTTCTGTTGTCTAAGAGCCAAAGAATTCAGGGACTTTTCCCAAGAGCAATTTCTGCTATGCAGCCTCACTAGCTGAGGAATGTATTCTATCAGACCACAAACATTGCACCACTGTCTGTTAATATCAATCAGTATTCCAGAACATACAATCTTTGTTCATATTTCATTGCAGGTTTTCCTAGCAGAGTTGCTTTGCTAGCCATGTGCTAGAACAGTTTGATTAGTAGAGGTGTCATGCCAGCCTCAATCTGAAATGATGTATCAAGTTTGAAGATTAAACTTCAATTAAAGAGACTTCATTAAAGAGACGATCTCACGGCATACAGAACTAACAACAGTTAATTATGGTACACAAGGGCACTTTTTCCCCCCGCCATGAAAGTCAGTTACATTCGTCTTTAATACGAGAGTTATTCATGTCTTACAGAAAGCCTGCATGCCACTAACTGATAAAAACAGTAAGTTTCATCTCAGGTGAAAAGACCTCCAGGCATTCTTGTCAGACATTAAGAATTTAACATAACGTAACAGACAGTACTCTAAGTAGCTCTTTAGCTGTTACCAAAAAAGCCAAACAGAACGGTGCTAAAATATTTACTAAATATATGTTGTTGAACTAGAACCCTAAGTTATTAACACAATTATTCAAAATAGCACACATTTAAATAAAGGCTATAATTTATTTTCCCATGAGATGAAGAAATACAAATTTACTATTTCTCCTCCATTCCAATTCTGAATAGTTCATGTGACTTGTTTTTTAAATCTAGGCCATAACAGCACTAGGTGACCACACAGCTGTTACATTAAGATGAAAGTTTTTTTATTTTATAGAAAGGTAAGGTCAGGAACTGTAAGGCCAAGCTGAATCAGCAAACTGCTTTGTAACACTCTTTCAATTCTTTTTTAAGAACTCAGCAGGTATGGAAGTCATTCTGACCTCAGGTTTTTGCAAGCTAGTTCTACCACCTTACACAGCCGTAATGTATATGTAAACTAAATTTGAGGTCCACTAAAAACATGCATATCAGACCTCGCAAATTTATTTTATGCTCGTGTCACCAGAACACCGTCTGCAAGTTGTGACGCCTATTAGCTCTTCCATTCAGAGGAAAAAGGAACACGCTCTTAGCAAAAGCTACCTAAGCACACATGCTAGCTGCTTTCTCAATCATGAGAAAGCGGCAAGTGGCTCTGTCTGCTGGATTTACCTTGTATTAGTTAACACGATTCAAGCATGTAACTTCTTCCTGTTGAAGGCTCCCTTGACTCCTTACTGCCCCTGTGGGGATTTCTGGTGTCGAACTAGCCTCAATACACACAATTTAAAACCACCCTTTCACAAAGCATCTCTCATCTAACACATACCAAAACAGAGAAATGGAAAAAAAAAAAGGAAATGGAAATGAGAGAAGTGGAAATTATCATGTTCATTTCATAAAACGTCATACTAAGAACTTTAAAAAAAGTACCCATGATCTGGTAATCAGACAGAGCCACAAAACTCATGCTCTGTTCTTGGTCTTGCACAGTACTATGATATATAGCTGTAGGTGTCACACATGAAGACCACGTTAGACCTCCAAAGTCGTTAGACCTCCATATCATCAGTCGGAATTTATATGAGAAGCTGGAAACTACACGTTGGACTCCAGTGGTATCATTCTCTATCATTTGCCTTCACAGTAAAGAAAGTAAAACCAAAGAGACTGAGAACCCTGAGATACCTGCAGTTAGCACATCTCAACTCAAGTTCTCACAGCATTTTAAGTGCAGACAATAGAACTTGAAAAAACTTAGTGAAAGAAGAAATAAAGCACAGAAGAATTCATGACTTAGCCAAGGTCAAACAAAAATAACAAGGCCTGGACAAATCAAGAATCATACATCCCAGTCCTTTTCTCTTGTCAGTGGAAACTCTTGCTTAATAGGGTATGATGCAGACAGATCTAGATATTTAACTCTTCCATTAATTAGAAATATCAATTACTGAATGAAGGTCCTTCTTTTCTGATAAGGTAAAGTGATCCATCTACTGAAAACTAGTCTCATCAGCTCAACATAGGCATTTCAGGCAAATTAAAGATAAAAATAAAAGGTCATCCAAGGACAACTAATAGACTTAAATTATAAAAATACTTGTGTGTCCCTGGCCACCTACAAGAAGATAATTCACTGCTGTATGATTTTACCTGCACAGAGAAAGAGACATCTGAAACAGAATATTCACTGACAACACAATTGCTCTAACAGTTAACAAATTCAGACCAGTATCCTGCAAGCGAATACATACTTCATTTCAACAACACTACGTAAAAACAGAACCATGCACTTGAATAAAACTACATACGTGTACAAATGCTTGCAGATTTAGTGTTTCACTTTTTTTTAATCACAAATGGTCTGTGAAAGATCAGTGAGGCTACATTTCAAATAATTCTTACACAACGATTCAGTAATGTCTGGTGCTTTTAAAGGGACACATATTTGGATTTTATTCCAATTTAATACTTGTGTAGTATATGGTAGGCTGTGTCTTCGTTCAGAAACATGAACAAAAGCCAGCTGATGGTTAGCACGATCCTTCACATAACAGTTAGCCATTTGCTGAAGAACCTGAATGGCAGAGAACGCAATTTCCTGCACGTTCAGCAACTCAATACCTGCAGAAAATAGCTAGAATAGATTTGAAGCAAGTTACTATATATAGATGTTAACACGCACAGAATACAAAAACTTGCATTTTAGAGCCAGTTTAAGATTCCATATATATTGTTGTCTTTGTATGCAATTACATTAGTTTTCTTTTGACTCAAATAAGAAATACTAAAAATACAAAATATAAAAATATAAAATATAAAAATACAAAAATATACAGAAAACTTTATACAAATCTAACTTAACCATCGAGTAGTTTTACAGGCATGGATTTCAAATGTACCTAACATTCATTTATTAAACAGCTTCCAAGAATTCAGTTTAATTACATATCTTAATAACATGGTAAGTTATATCTTTAGTTTTTGAAAGTTTCACTGCTGCCTGGAGGACATTTGGCCCACTTTTATCTAAGCTTAGTGAACATCCACTGCATTAGATGTATCTTGTTAGGCCTAAAGTCTGCTTAAGAGCAACCGAGAAAAAACCTGTGGAAAATCCCAAGGAAAAGGTATGCTGAGAGCTGCCACACAGGGCTACCTTTCACTTGTTTCATGAAGCTATCACCTTTCCCTGTAAGTCAAATGCTAGAACACCTTTTTTTCAAAAATGTTTAGAAGCCCGGAGTCTGAACTGCATCAATAAAGAGAAGTTTTCACCTACCAGGTGAAGTGAAACAAAATTACAGCGATCTTCCAAAACTGAAGCCTGCTGAACTAGGATCTACCAGTCCTGCCGTATGCCCACACGACACGTGAGCAGCCTAAGCAGATGACACAGCTGGGCTGGGAACTCTGCCTTCACCCGTCTCCTGGGCACGTGTTGATACTGCACCCAGCGAGCGCGCCTACCTCGGCAGTGCTGCTGAACCCGGAGCCCGAAGGATTTGTACGAAGAGCAAGCAATACCGACCTACTGGCTTTATGTGGGAACTCAGCCCACGGGCCTCTCACGCTTGCAGGCTCCACTGGTTAAAAACACTAAGCGCCGGGGTCGCCGCTACTTTCCCCGCACCCCCTGACAAGCGATTGCCTCCCGGAGAGGCAGAAAGCCGCCCTGCGACAGCCCGGGCCAGGCCAAAAGTCCGGGTCCCAGCCGCAGGCCCGGAGCCGGGGCCCTGTGCCACGCCGCCAGCGCGGCTCTGCCCGCGGAGCGCCACGGGGCCGAGCGGCCGCGGGCAGGGAACGCACCGGCCGCCTCCTGCCGCCGCCGCAGCCCCTCAGCGGCCCCGCCCGGCCCGGCCGGGCCCCGCTGCCATGTGCCGGGGACAATGCGCGACGAGCAGCGGGGCCGGGCGAGCACCAGGCGGGGCCCGGCCGCGCCGTGGGAAGGGGCCGCTCAACGGGGGGACGGGTCTGAGGGGGGGCGCTCCCCGGCGGCCCCCCGGCCCCGGCCCCCCGCGCCCCCGGCCCCTTCCCGCCGCCGCCGGGCCGGGCCTGCCCCGCTGCCCCCGGCCCTGCCCCGGCCGCGCCGTCCCCTCGCCGTCCCCGCCGGCTGCAGCCCAGGCCCCGCGGCGCCCCTCACCTCGTTGAGCTGCCGCTCGGCGGCTTCCCGCAGCGCCGGGTCCATGGTGCCCCGCAGGGCCTCGATGATGGTGCTGGGGTCCATGGCGGCGGCGGCGGGAGGCGGAGGGCGGGAGCCGGGGCCGCGCCGCGCCGTGCGCACATGGAGCCGCCGCCTCGCAGCGGCCGCCGGCGCGAAAGGAAGGGGAGCGCCAAAGGCCCGGATAGAGCTGCCCCCCGCCGCCGCCCGCAGCGGCGCCCCTTCCGCCGCCCGCGCCCCGCCTCCGCGCCGCGGGGCGCCACGGGACCTGTAGTCCTCCCGGCCGCGCGGCGCCCGGACCCGGGCGGCGGCCGCCGGGGCGCCTTCAAGGGAAGCAGCCGCGCCGCCGCGCCCGCTGAGGGGAGCGAGGACCAGGGCCGGGGGCTGCAGGCCGGGCCCGCCGCCTCAGCGCCGCGCAGGCAGCGTGGCGGCGGCAGTTGGGCCGCGCCGCCTGCCGGGGCAGGGCGCCGAAGGGAGCCCGCCGGCTGTCGGGGCCCCAGCGGCCGCCCGGTGCGCCCGGCGGGCTGCTCGCGGGGCGCCGCCAGCGCCCTCCTTCGTGAGGAAGGGAGGCGGCGCGGGTCTCCTCGGCAGGCGCGTGCTTTGTGCCGCGCTGGCTGCACGCAGTTCGTAGGCGTTCGGGGACGTCCAGTGTGGCGCGGGGCTCATCGACAAGGCAAAGGCCGCGGTGAGGGGATGAAGACGTGTCGTACATTGCCAGGCATCCAGTGCGAGCGGGGCCCTGGTCTCTGGAGGGGCTGACCCTGCCACAGGACTGGAAGCAGGATGCCTAAATTGGTCCTCTCTAAGGGACTCCTGCGGGCCTTCCCCCACAAGCACTTAAGCAGCGAAGTAATTTCACTTACATGGGTAATCACAATAAAATAAGTAACGCTGTTTATGTAAATAAGTTGTTTGCATAGCTATTTGTAAAATTGAACTGGTAGCATAGAGAGTCATTCAGTGTCCTGTCTTCTTTGGGAGGTGACTTTCAGTGATAGACGTGAAAATGGTTTTGTTATTTCTGTGAGAGGAGTTTATTGGGCAGTCAAATAATTCAATCGAGAAAAAAAAAGTTGCACAACCAGCCCATCCTGGGACAATTCTAAAGTGATGGCATATTATCAAAGAAACAGTATCAAAGGAAAAAGCAGAAATGCAGATACATATGGCAAACAATATAAATTAAGTGATACAAAATAGTGAATTGATAAAGGATGCTATCTCTTTGCCGGTTAAGTTAAAGAGCTTTGGGAAATACCACATTAAAGTTTGATTGCTGTTGCCACCCTACTGTGCTAGTGGTCCTGCAAGCGTTTCCCATACACGGAGGTAGCGTGGGCCACAGGCTGTTCCCCACATGTAGCCTACACGGAGCCAGCTTGATTTTAAAGGCCATCCTCTACCAGTTGGCCTCAGTCCCAGGGAATGGCCTAAGGCAGGCCAACCGGTACCATCTCAGATGGCAAAATCTCCATTAGGTTTATCTAGAGTGTCTTTCAGAATATGAAAGAGCATAACAGAGTTGCTTTAATATATAAAATTTCCAAATCAGTAGCTTTTCCATGACTGTTTCCGGATAAAAGCCATATCTCTCAGTTTCTCTTACTGCTGTTTAATGTTTTTATTTTCTGTATTTTTTAATGTAATGCTAGAAACTTTTGCAATTTACGCTACATAGATTATTTATTTATTTATTTATTTATTGCAGGTATGAAAATTAGTGCCTCATTTTTAAAACCAAACAGTGAAGAAGCGATGAATGGCTGCCTTTCTAAGTAAGCCTGGAAAACACACAGACTGAGCAGACCCAAGTGGCAATGTAGCATCATTTCAGGACATGATGTCATTACTGTATTCTTCTACATGCTGCCCAGATCTGCAGTCACATGCCTCTTCTGGATGTTGTCCAAAATGTAAACAAAGGTACTGTAGACTTAATATCATCCAAAGAGCTACAACAAAATATTTTCCGTGCTTTTGTGTCACAGCACAGATAACAAGATCAAATCTTAATGCTCTTTGTATCAAAGGAGCAAAGCAATAATGCCTCTAACCAGAGAGAACTTAGACACTAAGCTGATCAACAAATTTTGAGACAGAATGTGTTTTCTCTAAAAAGAAAAATAAGAACTTGAAAGGACAAAGGGGTCATGAGGTGCTGGTTATACATAATACTCTTTGTCAGTTATACAGATGCAAAACGCTGCAGGGAAAAGAAGCACAACAGTGTAGCCACAGCAGTAGCCACAGCCACAGAGGTGCTGTGGCTACAGAAGCTTGTCACCAAAGCTGTTGCCATTTGTATACAAAAGTGGAGGCCAAAAAAGAAATATGCAGAAGAATATGTAAGCAATTGTCCAGAGTCTGAGTATTCTGAAACATAAGATAGTGTATGCCAGGGAATGTTTACCTTCACAACAATGTTTGCATTTGTATCTCTGCTGGCCCAGAAATAATAGCAATAACTAATCTCACCACAGGGTTAAATTCATAAATGGCTCACAGAAATTAATAAATACAGGATTCAGCCAGGCTAGACATTTCAGCTAGACTGGACACTAGCTCTAAGAAGAAACATACATGAGGTTAAAAAGGATTTTATTGCGAATCTGAACAATTTGTTGATGCCATTTGCAATGGGTAACTTACTTTTAAAGAGGGAGATGAAACAGTAAGGATCAAAGAAAACAAACATACTAGAAGTGTGAGTGGAACAGCCTAACAGATGACAACTGGCATCAAAGTATGAGGAACAGGTGAGCTGTGGCATCCTAAATACTGAAATTTTATTGGGATTGGATAAATACACCTACTTCTGTGAGATATTTTCTTTGTACAGTATTAGCCAGACAAAAGAGACATGTAAAAGTAGCCAATAGAGAACAATAATTGGTAAGGACTTTAGACAAAACTGTTCAGTGGACACAGGAGGGGCATAATATCCCACCAAAGCAGTAGTAAATATCTTACAAGATTCAACATATTTTAGATTTTTAGCTGATATAAGAATTCATTTTTAAATCATATTTCAAATCACAAGACTTAATATTAGAGAAAAATTTGTCCCTTAGCCAGACAAGGCAAAACAAATTCTTGATCTCAGAACCCCCCAAAAAAAATCGTTATATATGCTGCAGCGATTAGCTGCATTATAATGTTCTCTGTCATGTATGAATACTTGTGGACAGCCAAAGACCATTGTGAGGGAATGGAGCTTCTCAAATTATCTCATAAAAGGCATATGTGATATTGTACAGGTCTCAAACATCGGATACAAATCAGTTACAATTACTCCTGAATATAAACATACTCTCATAAACTGGTTTGGGTTTAGCAGTTGTGTATTTTCCTCAGAAAGCTGGAACAATAACAAAGACGATATTTGTCAGCTTTAATAAAGTAGCACACTCCCTTGGAATTGGCTGCAGAGCAGCAGTTGGCCTGTATGCCTTTCTAGAGTACAATTCAATTTATAGTAAATGAAAAGTTAGATGCCAAAAATGTGTGTGTACAGGGAGCACAGCTATCAAAGATCTTTCTTGAGCCTTGTCAAGTCTGGGTGCTTGCAACAGATCTATTTTTTTTTTTCAAAAAATTTTCCTGCCATCTACATATTCCAAGGAGTGTAGTAACTGTTAAATGCTGTTTTCCGTTGTTCTGTGCCAAAAGGGGTGCTCTGACAGCAGCCAAATTGACTCCAGCTACACAAATACAGTGTATTAATGCATTAACAGCATTCACAACACCAATTTGGAAAAAAATACTTGCATGTGAAGATATTGCCTGGTACTCCAAATCCAAAGGAAATTTAGACACGGAGTGAGTGGATGGATCACCAGCACCCAAAGCTGTCCTGGACTACTTGTACTCCAAAAGATGATAAGAAGAAGGAAAAGGTGTGCACAGAAATGCTGAGCCAATATGCAAAGTTTGCAAATAACTATTTGTATTAGTGATGAAATAAAAAGCTCCAACAGGATTCAGAAATGAAGCTATAAAAAGAAACTGATGATAATGTGATTCGGTGTAAAATCAACAAAGGTGATTAATTGATGAGTTCTCTAGTTTGTTGAGAAAATGGTGCAGAATTAAGAGACCTGTTTCCTTAAAAACATCTTAGGTTATAACCTTGAGCACAAACGGAATGGATTGAGAACAGGCTAACTTACAGTTCTCAAAAAGGAGATAAGTGAAAAGTGATTGGACCAGTTTCTATTGAATTTCTACTAGTACCACTAGCTGACTCTTTGCTATTTAATACTTTAAAACATAATTGTTTTGAAACAACTATAAAATCACAGCAGATCACGTTATGAGGATGCCACGAGATCAGCAAAGCAATCCAATGTGGATGGGACAAGCTGGTAACCTGAACAACAAAGATGCATTTTGATGTAGCCAAATGTTAAGTTATACATTTAGAAACAGAAAATGCAGGCAAGTTTCTGATGTCTGAAAGTATTGTCAGTGATGCTGTGAGCATACAAGTTGATGGGAGCTCCCAGCAGGACATTACGGCAAAAGACTTAGAACAATCTTCAAGTTGTAAGCAGAGGTCTCAAACAGGGGAGTAGGGAAGCAATGTACCCATTCCTCTGGTGCTGAAGCAATGGATGCTATGTTGCCAGAGAGTAGTTCAAGTATTTATATTTGTTAAGTATTTACAAACTGGATTACATCAAATACCCGTTAAAATAATATGAGCTGAAGAAAACAGAGACATATTTGAAATGTCAAAGTTAGGTTTAAGACAAAAGTTGAGGAGTCTTAATTACTGTATGCCAGTCACTACTGTAATGATTAAACAAAGCAGAGATGTGGTGGGCAGCGTAAGGGAGGTTCCTTCCAAAGTCCCTGCTCCGAGGTCAGCTCCAGCTGGGAGAGCAGAATGCCATGGCGTGCCATTCGTGTGGTTGCGCAGCTCCCTTCAATCTCCTTTAGGCAGCTGGGTGTTGGCTTCACCCCCAAGGCAAACTCACTGAAGTTTTGTTCAGGGTGGATGTAAAGAAGACACTAAGCTCCTTTATGTAGCCATGAGCTCAATATTACTACACCCCGCACCTTCCCCAAATAACAATCTGCCCCCACCCGCTCCATCCAGATGGTAAGGCTTGAGCAGATGTTAAAACGTATATTCAAACAGGTTTCCCGGGGGACAGAGGCTGAAAACAAGATTCAGTCCTTATTTGATTCTTCTGAGTTCAGAAAAAACGGGCTTCTAACAGTGGCTTTTTTTTTTTTTAATAAATTTTCCTCAAAGGTACAGGACTCCATCATGAACTCTTAACAGTTGACTCTGGGCAGCAAGGTGGGGAAAAGAGTGACAGTATCTCCTCAGGAAGAAAGTGCTGTATGTATTGCACAGCTCTTCAGTGAACAAAGATGCAATAGGATCAAGTATCTAATGGATGAAACAAGAGACTCTCTGAAACAAGTTCCCTGTGGCAGTAATCATTATCCCATCTCTCAGTGTCTTCTGACTGAGACTGGATGCCATTCTGGAAGGTATGTTTTACTAAAAACACAAGCTGTACTTCAGTCAAACCAACGGGATTAGGGCTTTAATCAAAAGTATGTGAATAAACTTGAATTGCCAGTACTGTACAGGATGTTGGACTAGATGATGTGATCATAAACTGCATGGACATTTGTGGTATTTTGGTGTTTGCTTTCAAGGTGGATGTTTCTGTACCCAAAAGCTCAGTTTCCACAGTGTGGAAGTCTAGCTAACCCAGACGGAACCTACATCAGGCTCTGTGCAGTGGGGCAATGGAACGAAAGTGTCTATAGCTACAGCAGTTTATCTCCTCCTACCTCATGCACTATTTTCAGCCTGTACCTTTATATTTGTATATGCATTTTTGCTTTTAGCTTCCCCTCATTGCAAGATGGAGTCCCTTCCAGCTCTCTAACTCTACCCCCAAGAGAAAATTTCCTTTTCTTCATGCAAGGAAAATGAAACAGCAAGAGGCAGTTTCAAATAAGCCTCAATGGCGCACACACACAGAAAATGGAACATCAGACTCAGAGAATGGTAAATTCTGGATAAAAAAAATGAATTTCATGGCCACTAGGGAAAATGCCGTACTCACAAAGCTGCAGAATGGTGGATCTGTGGATCTGTGTTCTTCTCCCTGTGGAGAAGAACAAGAGTTAGTAACCACTGTCCATGAAAGCTGGTAAGATGGCACTAACAGTTTATGCTCCTTTCATGTTTTTAATTCAGTTCCAAAACCACAGAAGTTAGAAATGCATTAAATGGACTGTACTGTGTTATTTTGAAGTGAGAACACATACCGAAGATCACAGAATTGTTGCACGTCAACATAATGGGTCTTCAGAATGACTGTGATCACAGTGCTCTCCAGGAATGCTTTTTCTTTGAAGGCATTATGTGCTTAGTTTTATTTTATTTTTGCAAGAAAACGAGTATGTCCTTTCCTTCCTGTCCCTTAAGCAGGACTCCAAGCTCAACTAATCTTCTTATGATTGTGCCTAAAATGGACACTTGTAGGTTGAATTGTAATGCAGACTTTAAATTTTGAGGAAACAAATTTCTAGAAAATCTAAGGATAGGGGATTTTCATCTATGATTTATTAGTGTTCAAGTGGAAGCTAATTTTGAAAATAATCTTACTATTGCAGCTTTTACATCTAAGGCACAGCGATCAACTGAAATTGCTCAGAAATAACTAAAGATGTTCAGCCAGGGGACAGGCAAAAAAAATCTGCAGTTCTCTAAGAGTAAAAAAGTACATTTAAGCTATAACTTTAGTGGTACTGTTAGTAATACATGTTCAACTGAAGCTTATGTAAGCTATATGTACATTTATCGAAGTGTATTCCTTCCTGTTTAATAAGACAGAGTTCAAGTTAGTCCTGTTTAAATAAATTTTAATCTTTATAATCATATTCATTCCATTAAAATTGATCAAGTAACAATGAGTAGAGTAAAACAGGACTAGGATTTTATTATATTAAAAATGCACCCTGAATAAATTCTCAGCACTTAGGAGAAGCTTTTCATTTGCAGAGAACAACATACACGCATTAATAATTTTAGTAATCTAGTAACATAATATTCAGCATATTAACTCATTCTGGTCTGTGTAATTCTAGGCTGTTCGCTCCAAAACACATCAGTATTTCGAAGCATGCCAGTATGGCTCCTTGGTGGCAGATGTAATTGCCCATGAAGAGTTTCTCAAGTCCAGGCAGCCAGGTGTGCCTGCCTTGACCATCAATTCCTAATGCTACTGTGAGGTGACACCACAAGCCAGGTCAGTGCATTGGAAGCTCAGTATTCTGAAGCACCTTAAATTGTCAGTAGATATTCAGACTATGCAGTTTTCCACAGATGGTGAGCAGCACTGATGTCATCAGCAGCACTGATATCATCAGCAGCACTGGTACTTTTTCTGTTCCTTTCCCCATTCGATATATAAACATTTTTTCTTCTAGAAAAGTAAAGTAAATGGAGACTACAGTTATGAGATTTCTGCATAATGCAGAGGAAGCAGATAGATAGAAACTTTTCAGGCAGAAAAAAAAAATATGTAAATCTAGTTCTGTTCCTTTGTGGAACATACAGCTGAATTAACCAGAACTGCATTAAAACCACAGATCCCATGCAGGGCAGGTGAAGAATCAGAACTACATGACCAAGTGCATTTCTTTGGGTGGGACTGCAAATAAAGGATACTGCTGCTTGTTGAGTTCTGTGTTTGAGGGGAAGCATAAAAAGGCATCAAAGAAATATCCAGAGATCAGCAGGGAAGCACTTAGAGCTGATTAGGAATAAAACTAAGATTGGATACAGAGTTTGTGAGCAGAAGACAAGCTGGAAATAGTACCTACAAGTACTAAAAGAAACATACTACCCTTTCTATTTGATTCCTGCTACACTAAGCAAAGCACAACTTTTGATATGTATTTTATAAATAAATAGGATTTCATGAAGCACATTACTCCTTCACTAAATTTTCTATTAGAAATAGCTCTAAAGATCCTAAACCTTCGATAGCTGCTTATGTTAAAAGGAGGAAAAAAACCCACAACAATATAGGGGTTGAAAGGTGTGGAGATATATGAAAGGTATACTTCCTAGATACAGCAAAGATAAGTATCAGAATTTTAGTGTATTAAAAATACAATTTTTAGTTATAAGGCCAATTTCTTTTAATTTCCTTCTTTTGCTTGTGTTTTAGGTATTATCTTTTCTAAATTGTTGAATCACTGATTAGCACTTTTGTTTAGGTCACTCATCGTGTTTATTCTTTGCAAGTCTTTACAATTTGGTATCGATATCTAAATGGAATGTGTATGTTTTCTGTTGGGCTATATTGTTTTAAGTACTAGTATTTTCTTCTTTACCAAAAGGCTTAATATTATTGAGGAAGGGTAAACACAGAACCTATTTTGTAAGTAAGTTGTTAAAAAAAGACGGATGCTAAAACTAGAGATGAAAATGTTATAATTCAACTTTATACTCTACCTGTGGGCATGTGTATGCGTATCTTGATGACTGGCACCATTGCTGCACCAATAACTGCATATGGAATAATAGGTGGGTGAGCTGGGGTGCGTGCATACTGTGGCTGGGTATCTGCGTGTGACATACGAACACAAAGGACACATAGCTTTATCTTAGCTTCTGCATGAGCAGCAGCCCAGATGTATTATCGTTACCTGAGGCTAGCTTAGTACAGAGCTGACCCAGAAATTCATACTCCAGTGGCTTCCAGGATCTTGGTAGCCCACAGCTAGATTAAAATTAGCTGTTAGCATGGCGTTTGGGACAAACACACCTCAGGATTCCTGCATGCTAATTCCGGTAGCTGCAACAGCAAAGTAGGGAGTGTGTGTGGAAACACAAGAACTGTATTGCCAGTACCCGTGTCTTTGGCTGCACAAGTCTCTATAACTTTTCCATGTGTTTTATGAAGTAACAAAGTGGAAAACTTGCCCTTCATTTCACTTTCTGAAGGCATGTGAATGGTGCATGCAGGCCACCATCATGTTCTCGGGATAATAAGAGCTATGTCAGCTTCCTCCTTGAGCACTCCTCATACACCTTGGTTCCAGCTGGCCAGGATTCTGCTGTTCAACCCCTGGCCTTTCCTGACCAGAATGTGAAATGCATGTGAAAATTTCTTCAGAATGTGAAATGAATTTGGATTCATATTTCTGCTGGGGTGACATGATAAAATAAGGAATTGCTACAGCTAAATCAAGCTGAAAGCTTATTAAAGTATTTGCATTAAATTGTATCACCAGTACAGCAAGTAATTCTACATAAAAGGCAAACATGCTGGTTCAGCTACAATAAGGATTACTACAGAATAATAACATACCAGCTTTTTTTAGTTCTTATAAAACCCCTTATCAACCTTCCTATGCATTCATTTTTTTCTCTACTAGCCTTGCTTATTCAGAAATTCTTAAATAATATTAATTAATAGTAAGTTTTATACAAGCATCTGACATTTATTTTCTGCAGTCATTGGTTTTAGCCAATTCTGTTGAGGGAAGTGGGCCTAAAAGCTAATTCTGTTGTCTGTGTATGGGCAAAAAGGACCTACTGTTGTGTGCGGTAGAAAAAGCGTGTGAATTTCCTCATCACAGACATTTGTAGATCTGACTTTCTGCGTTCAGCCAAGCCATTCAACAGGAAACGTGTCTAGGACTGGGTGCATAATGTTCAAGATTAAAATGAAGAGGTTTCTTTCAAAGAACTGCCTTAGGTGAAAACAGTCTATACTTATGAGCCCATCCTCATTTAATCTCTAATTCTGATTAACAACTGACTCTGTGATGCTCATTTATCATGATAGTAAGTATTACCAGTCATATTATAGCTTTTTCAATTAATTTAATAATTTCCCATAGGAAAACACATATAGCAATTAATTTCTCAGAATGTTAGCAGCTTTTCTAAAATGTTTCGATTTTGACATTCTGCCCCTTTGATGTTGCCCTGAATTTTAATTATTTTCTGTTGCGGAATACTGGTTTAATGATGACCTGGTATATATTTCTTAAAAACTAACTCTGTGTGTGGTTGCAAATAGTTATGCATTCGTTCACTGTTGTGTGGTTATCAGCCCAGTCATAATGAATAATTAGTTACTGGAAGAGCCTTACAGGCCAGATCAGGAGAATTCGACTACAGGATATGAGCAGACTAACCAGAAAAGCTTCTTTCCCTGTTTCATATACACCATTGGAGAATGTGGTGGGGAAAAAAATGTAGCAAGCTATTTAAGGTGATCTCTGAACTATTTAAGAGGAGCAAAAGCTGCATCAGAAAGGAGAATCTGGCCTTTATTTTTAACTTTTGGAATAGAAACATCATAGCTATCTATTTTACTGTTTCTAATTAATTGAGCAGCAATAAGATACATACACACTACTAAAAATGGAAATTGTCTGACTTAAAAGGTGTATTTTGTACATTTGTATGTACATAGATACAGTATGTACATAAAATGTACAATAGGAGTTAACAAACATACCTTCGTATAAAGAAACTACCAGGAGAGAAAACAATCCAAATGGTTATGATTCCCGAGTTCAGACTCAAAACAATCTAATTCTTTTAAGTTGGCTCTCGCTTGCTGTTTAATTTGGTTTTCATCTTTTGTCCTTGAGCACTGACTTTTACAAACAAAAGCTTTCATTACCTGTGGCTCTGGTGCCAAGATATTGGTGACACGTGCTCTGGTGCCAAGATATTTCTAATCCTTCATGCACACAACCAGCACAACCAACTACAAATAAGTGCTTATTTCTATGCATCTCACTTGGTGACATTTTTCTATTCACTTTTATCAGCACATTCTATCCTAACTTGCCTTCCATGCAGATGCTTATTCACCAGTTACATCCTCAAGGTTTTTACTATAACTAACAAAAATATGAGGTATAAGCTCATCAAAATACACAAACCCCATTCCATGCAAAGGGTTTATTTGATTTAAAGTGTAATTTGGATATAATCATGATCACATAAATATCAGAGGTTTAATTTCTGATAGATACTGCTTAATCTACACAGTACTCCAAGCATTTTTTATTGTACTCCTGCAAAACCATAGTTAAGAGAACTGAGGAAAAGTGGACTCCTTTACAAATACTTAACTCTGTTAAAACTAGTTTATATATGAACACTGCATCCATATAGATAAATGAAGTTAGATGTGCTTTAATTACATTAAAGTCAACTTCTTGGAATAATGTTCATAAATTATTTTTATAATATCTTTAAACAAATCAGTGAAAGGTGGTAAAAAGACCATGTGTACTTAGGATTTGTCTATTTGTTACATCAGCACAATTGTATACACAGTTTTGTTATCTTGATTTCCTTCCCAAGTGATATAAATTAAGCTGAGGAAGGACCTTCCTGTAAAACAATAAGAGCATATGCATGACTTGGGGAATTACAGCGTGGTTAACATTTTCATCCCAGGTATAGGTTTCATAGGGCTGTAAATCTTTGTTAAGGTAGGCAGAGGTCTTAAATTTACATCTTAATTTACATTTTTGTTGACATAAATTAGATCTGCTGATATAGATTTTTTCGAAACTTTTGAATAGGCAATCATATCCCACATTTCTGGGTATTGTGCGTATTTACTGCTATACTACAGATCTCCTGTAGCTATCTCAGAATGACTGTCAGGTGCTTCTTTGCACATCTGTGCTCCAAGAGCAGGGCCTCTGGCCACCCTCCCGTCTAAACTGGTTCAAGCTACCTACTTTCTCTTGATTGGGATTCCTGTTGGATTTTCACTTTCCCCTCTTGCTTCCAAGCCAGTTTTGTATTTGGGAAATCAGTCACCTCAGCAACCAACCCCCCACCCCCCACCCCCAAGCTGACAGACAACTCAGCACCATCACTGAGCCATACCAGGCCTAAAGCCCTCCAGAGACAATGTAGTGAGTGCTCGGAAACTTCCGGCTTTGCCCTGGGAATGGTCTCAGGCACTGACGCAAGCTCTGAGGTCTTCTGCCTTTCAGGTTGTTGCAGCTTCATTTTGCTACTGCCTCTCTGAGATGCCAGCAAAGTAGCTCCCTGTTCTATTTAAAGCAAAGTCAGCTACATTATTCTGAAGTTTAAACTCTTAGTTTTCAGCCAAAAGCTCTCAGGAGTAGGATCACTCTCAGTCTCTCTTCCTCGTTCCCCTTGCTGAAAATCAGCATGACTCAGTCTACAAAGCATTGGCAGTGTCAATGATTCAGCCATGTGACACGTGCTCCATCAGTCTATCCAGGCGTGAATCTAAAAAGAAGCAAATACAAGTTTTTTTGTGCTGTGGGAAGACAGCTCTTTCAATTTGATAAAAATAAAATGTTCCATCCAACCACCCACAGAAGGAAGTGACTTCATATAGCTGACCACTTAGTTACCACTCTAGCGATTGTCAAATGTATTTTGGTTCTTTCCAGCAGGTCAGAAAAGCATTTTTCCTTTTGGTTCAGATACGATTGTTAAATCCAGCTGGAGGCCGGTCACTAGTGGAGTCCCCCAGGGCTCAGTACTGGGGCCAGTTCTCTTTAATATCTTTATCGATGACCTGGATGGATCATCTGGATCGAGTGCACCCTCAGTAAGTTTGCAGACGACACCAAGTTAGGTGCGTGTGTCGATCTGCTCGAGGGAAGGAAGGCTCTGCAGGAGAATCTGGACAGGCTGGACCGATGGGCTGAAGTCAACTGCATGAAGTTCAACAAGGCCAAGTGCCGGGTCCTGCATCTGGGGCGTAACAACCCCAAGCAGCGCTACAGGCTGGGAGAAGAGTGGTTGGAAAGCTGCCTGGCCGAGAAGGACCTGGGAGTACTGGTTGATAGTCGGCTGAGTATGAGCCAGCAGTGTGCTCAGGTGGCCAAGAAGGCCAACAGCATCCTGGCCTGCGTAACAAACAGTGTGGCCAGCAGGGCTAGGGACATGATTGTCCCCCTGTACTCGGCTCTGGTGGGGCCGCACCTTGAGTACTGTGTTCAGTTTTGGGCCCCTCCCTACAAGAAGGACATCGAGGTGCTCGAGAGAGTCCAGAGAAGGGCAACAAAGCTGGTGAGGAGTCTGGAGAACAAGTCTTACGAGGAGCGGCTGAGGGAGCTGGGGTTGTTCAGCCTGGAGAAGAGGCTCAGGGGAGACCTCATTGCTCTCTATAGGTACCTTAAAGGAGGCTGTAGCAAGGTGGGGGTTGGTCTGTTCTCCCACATGCCTGGTGACAGGACGAGGGGGAATGGGCGAAAGTTGTGCCAGGGGAGGTTTAGGTTGGATATTAGGAAGAACTTCTTTACTGAAAGGGTTGTGAGGCATTGGAATGGGCTGCCCAGGGAAGTGGTTAAGTCACCATGCCTGGAGGTCTTTAAGAGACATTTAGATGTAGCCCTTAGTGATATGCTTTAGTGGAGGTCTTGTTAGTGTTAGGGCAGAGGTTGGACTAGGTGATCTTGGAGGTCTCTTCCAACCTAGATGATTCTGTGATTCTGAAAGAAGTCTTATATTCCGTGTTTAAGGTATATTTTTCAAAAATTGATTCATACAAAGCTTGTAGATAATTGCACAATTCTGTCTATAGCCTCTAAGAACAGAGAGTGCTGCTCCCACTGGCAAAGCCACTGGGCAAATCTAACTGGAGATCAGAGCACTTCTATCATTCTTTCTCTGCCGAACAATGTATTGTGCAGTATATGTTCCTTATCAGGAGGGATTTAGAAAGAAGCTCCAAAGACAGAGGAGATTTTAGACTCTTTATGAAGTTATATATTATATATAGGTGATACTTTATACATGAAGAGAGTAAATCTATTTTCAGTCCACAGTTATCATTCCCAGTACTCTGTGGAACGAAGCTGTTTCCAGCACAGCTGATGTCAACCATGTGTTGAAAGTTTCCTTGATCACTCACTGAGTTCCAAGTTACCAAAACTCTTTCCCTTCTGAACCCTTAAGAATACAGCTTATGGTGGTATTTTTCAGTCATAGTTTTCTTTCCAGTAAACAAATTTAAATTAACTTTTTAAATATAGGTTCTGAGTTATTTTATTTACAGAGTCCTAAGGGACGTTCCCCAGACATGTCACTTTTCTTGTGAGCGAACACAGAGGTTCTGCTGATATTTCTAAGGTATGGATGTCTTTGGAGGTGACTGTTTAAATGGTCAGAAGATACTAAATACCACTGACAGTTTCAAAGTTTTATAAAACAAACAAAATTTTCTGAACAGCAGTATTCCCTGAGGGGAACCAAAAAGAACATAGAACAGACAGTCTAAGAGTCTTCTGATAATCTAGTTAACAAATATCACGTATGTAGTATATTTTAACTTCAAAGTGATTAAGTTAATTAATCCTTAGATTTCACACTGGCAGCAATTCAGAGAGCTGGAGCTCCATAACACAGAGCTGAGTAGTTATCTTCTTTTCTCTATTTGTAATTATATAGGGTAGCGCTGGGAGCTTACTGCAGAATCAGTGCCTTGGGAACCATCCGCAGGCTGTGCACTTGTACTGAATAGAAGGGGAGACACGGAGCGAATTTGTATTGCTGTAATCATTTGTTGCGTGTCTTACAGTGCTGTCTGGAATAGTGGGGACTACAGGAGACTTTAGCAAGAGTCAGATGTTTGCCTAATTTGTGTTGTTAGGTTACCTGCATTTAGGTAACAGAGGCTATGCAGTACAAACCAGAGATCAGTGAGAAGTCAGGTATCTACTGAAGCAGGCTCTGCCTGACTCCTTGGCTCTGAGTGATTACTGAACAACCACCATTCCACACTGATTCATGCCCTGTGGTACAATCCATTGTACCAAAAGGAAATAAAGGCCAGCCTGGCAGCATTTAGAATCTGCTCTACAGATTTTAAACTGTAGTATGCATTTTATTTAAATCTTCCAGTACAAGCTTTTTCTCCTCTGTTTCAGGATGACTTGGTAGAAATTTTTTTGTACAGTGAAAATGTGATTTATAATTTTACTTCCAATACTGTTCAGCTTAATATCAATTTAACATTATGTCAGAAGTCATCCAGCTAAGGAAGAAGTCCTGCTATTTGGATCACTTTACCTGGAGTCCCAGAAGCAATGGAATAATCACAGAGACATGACGAACACAATATGGGGAAACAGCTATCTGCTATGGTGTCAGCAATTCCCATCTCACTAGTATGTACAATATTCTAGTGTAATGGTTTGGAAGAACAAAGGATTCTGTCACCTGGAACCAATGTCCACAGCAACAAGTCCATAGTCCTGACTGGCTCCTCCGGGCACCAGCATTTCTGAAATACCAAATAAAAATATTAAAAGTGATTTACAAGATTTAATGAAATAATTTGAAATAAACAGATTCTAAATGTAAGAAAATCCAAGTAAATTAAAGATTCATGTGGAATCTAATCATGATTCAAAGCTTTGTTTGGAACCTGATGACAATTTATGGTTTGCATTATTTTCTCCCACTGAATTTGGCAGGGCCTGTACTTGCGTAATGGCATATTGGGCTATTAACTGCTGGTAGTGACTTACACTGTTCTACAAGTGTGTTCTGTACAAACGTTAACAAAGCAAAACCTTTTAGCAGGTCTGCTGTACCCTGAGCTGCACGTTCCTCACTGAGGAATTTCAACTCAGTGAGGAACTTCTTATGATCTATAAAATTACTAATTTGTTTCCTATACAAGGAAGTTTACAAGATAGGTTTAGATACGGCACAAAGTTGATGGCAGCCAGGAGTTAAAATCTTTGAGCGATGCCTAGTTCTCTCACAAGAGCTTCCTTTCCAGGAAGAAGACCCAGATGAAGGGCTACAGATTTACGAGTACATCTGGAAAGGGGAGAGAGGGTGACACACTCTCTCTCCCTCAGCCAACAGGCCTGCCCAAGAGCTTACACAACGCGTGCTGCCTGAGCAGTTTCGCGGTGTTCTCTCCGGAGAACGCTTACTGCAACGCCTGCGGCTGGCACGGAGAGTTGAAAGGTTAAGAGGCGCTCCGCTGCCAAAGGGCCGGGTGAGGCAATAGGTGCTTCGGGGCCAGAGTCCGGCTTCGGTGTGAAGCCGGCTGCCGGCCGCCAGCCTCCCGCAGTTGGGGGGATGTCAGCCAGCCAGCCCTCTTCTCCAAAGGAGAGGCGCCAACCGCCTCGCGTCAACCCCGGCTGCCGAATGACGCCGCTCCGCGTCCCCCCGCCCCTCGCAGCCCTCGCTGCGCGGCTCCCCCGCAGCCCAACGGCCGCCCGCGGGCTCCTCTCGCGCCGCTGCCGTCGCGGGCGGGGCCGGAGCTCCCCCCCGCCCCTACCGTATTTACCCACGTTACCGCGCGCACCCGCACGGAGCGGCAGCGCGGCACTACCGTATTGCCCCGCCCCGCCCCGCCCGCATAGCAGAGTGCAGCCGCACGCCCCTGGCGAAGTGGCGCATGCGCTGCGTGGCGCTGAGGCCGCCTCCCCGCTTCTCTCCCATCCGCGTCGGGTCTCGGCGCGGCCTGAGCGGGGCACGGTTGGCGGCGGGCGGCGCGGGGCCATGGCGCAGCGGAGGGCGGTCGAGCGAGGGCCCTGCCGAGCGGCGGCGGAGAGCGCCAGGCACCAGCGGCAGCTTCTAGAAGGTGCCGGGGGGAGAGGGGCGCGGGGGCGCCTCGTGCTTCCCGCTGTCAGCGGCCGACCCCGCAGGCAGCCGGCGGGCGGGAGGGGCCGCTGAGGGGCTGAGGCGGGGCTGCAGCCCCCGCCGGGGGCAGGCACGGCCGGGCTGGGCGCTGCACTGCACCCCCGGCCCTGAGAGCAGCACAGAGCGCGGCGTGCTGCGGCTCGCTTCCTCGTCCTTCTTTTTCCCCTCCCGTGAGGAGAAGCCGGTGTTAAAGCCCCCGGCGCCGAGGCACCGCCGCGGTAAGGCTCAGGGCCGCCTCACGGCTCCGTGCCGCCGGCCCGCTGCCGCCCCGCGTTTCGTCATCCCTCCGCCGGGTTTCGCAACGGTGCCCCGGGCTCAGCGCGCTCCGTGGCACGGCGGTCAGGCCACGGGCATCTGCGAATGGGAGCGCCGCCCCGCGCCCCGTGCGCTTCGGGCGGCAGCCGCGCGCCGTGAGGTGGTGCCGGCCTGGCGGTGCCTGAGGAGACAGTGCCCGCATACGTGCACGGCCCAGTGCGGGCGCAGAGAGCGATCTTACTGCTTACTTCTATGCACAACTCGTTGTATGGGCAGGTACTGCTATGCCGATCAGAGCATTACATAGATACGGTCATATGGGCAAAAATACGAAGTATAGAAGAGGCCTAAAATGCAGTTGTGTCGTTTATTGTACTCACGTTATGTTCTTTACACCAGAACTTAGACTATTATAAGCTTAAGAAAAGATACCTTGGATATGTGTGTTTTAGAGTGTAAAATAGGTGTAATTCGTATGTCTGAGAACTGTGATCTTTATATCCCAGGCTATTGTGGGCATGTGTTCTTGTACGTTTTCTCCTGATGAGTGTTTCTAACCTAGTTGGCTAGTTGCTGTGCCTGGTGTTCATTCTTAAGAAAACAACAGACAAAACAAACTGTTAATGAGCGTGTTTTGGAGTTGTGTTGCATATACTGAAGACTTAACTTAAAGTTACTAACTCCTAACTGACTGTCAGGAGACTTCGTGGCAAAAATTAAAAATGTGTGGCTTAATTTGTTTTACAGTAACTTGTTCTCTGCCGATTTATCTAACTAAGGCTTAAGTTATTAGCAGTCACAGAAATCGATTTCTGTGGGATGTTTGCCATTGTAAGAACCTCAGATTTATTTGGACGACTTCAGGGAATGTAAGCAGTGTTTTATGTATGTTACTGAAAGCGTTTGTGGGAAGATGAGATCTCTGTGGAGATTTCCTTAACATTCCTTCAAAGTGTAACCTTGAATTCTGATAAGTTGTTGGGGTTTTTGTTAATTTTGGTTGTGTTTAATTTCAGGGAAAGCTCAGGCAGAAGGTGGATCAGCTCGAACGTCTCTTCTTATTTTAGTGTCCATCTTCACATCGGCTGCTTTTCTTATGTTTCTGGTATATAAAAATTTCCCACAACTTAGCGAGTAAGTATGTAATTTGTTTGCTTTTCATTCAATATCAACTTGCAGAGCAGGCTACGTGGGGTTAAGTGATTTTTGAACTGATGTAAGTTAATTATAGATGTAACCTTATTTAAAGAGGAAAAGCTGTTTTGAGTGTATAATCTCGAATGTCACAACACAAAAGGTATTACTGAAATGCATACTAACTAGTAGGATCTGTTTAAACACTGAAGTTGTGCTTGACCTAGGGTTTCTGTTGCACAGTTGAGTTCTCACGTCTTAAAAAGTTACCTGTTGTCACCTTAGCAATGGTAGCTATGTTCTTAACCATCCTCAGTTGAGAGCCAAAGCATGCTTGGTTAGGGCTAGGTTTGTTTTAAAATTCCTTGTGCACCACTGTAACTGCAGGCCGCCATAAAAAGGCGACGTCCTTCTTCCTTCATACTCAAGGTTCGTGTACTCTTTCTTCTTTTTGTTGCACCTAGTACTCATGTTGGGAACATAAATAGTTTGACAAGATGCAAGCCTGCTTGTCTTACAACTTTCTTTTTTTCTTTTAGTAATAAATTTTCTGTGTGATTAACTTGCTCAACAAGTTCAGTTTGCAACTGTCCAGTCACTAAGTCTGATACAGAGGAAGAGAGGACACTCAACTGTGCTGCCCAGGGTTGCACCAGATTAAGGTGTGACATAAGATTTTGCTCTTAAAGCTTTGTATGTCTGTGAGGTGAAACTCCACTGCATTTGAAGTGTTGCTGCACTTTGAATGTTGTGACCCTAGCATAAGGCAGTTACAGTTAGTTTTGGTTGAAACGTTGGCTGTTGTTCAGTTGCCAAAGGTTTGGTTTGAGTAATTGTTTCTTTTTGATCTTAACTTGAGAAGAAGAAAAAATCCTAGAAATGAAGCTGGTTATTGTAATGAATAGGAAAAAAAAAATAGCTTGCTAGTATCTAAAATTGAGGATTTTTCTATTTCAAAGAAGTATAAATATTACCAAGGTTTGTCTTAGAATTTTACCACAAAATAGTGATGTGGTTTGTTTGCAGACGTTGTTGTTCAGTGATCTAGTGTATCTAATTATCTGTATATTCAGCAATTAATTTTACTGTACTGTTTATTTACATCTCCTACCATGCTTTCTCTTCTTTTTGCAGAGAAGAAGGAAAATGTATAAAGGTTCCTAGAGACATGGATGATGCAAAAGCCTTAGGAAAAGTCCTGTCTAAATATAAGGACACATTTTATGTTCAAGTATTAGTAGCTTACTTTGCCACGTATGTTTTGTATCCTTTTTCTGATATGAGAAGCCTTTGCTGACTTCTTTTCTATGAAAAAGAAAAGAAAAATGCAAACATAATAATTTATTGATCTGGGATGGAGAGGGGTAAGATACCAAGGTGTGTTTATAAGATACGTGTTTTAGAACTTAAGAAAAGTTTTTTGTTGTTGAAATGTTTCAGTATGCTTTTTTGGATTGTAAGGAAGGACTAAGTACAGAGAAATTGAATTGCATGCCTATATAGTAGTAAATGTTGTCTAAGATTGTCTTGCAGCTTCAGCTACTATCTACTGTGGACAATATTTTAATGTCCATATTAGACTTATTTTAGCATTACGATAGTTAAGTGCAAACTAAATTCCCAGATAAAAATGACTGCTGATTCTAAAGGAAAACAAACTATCACAATAGTCTTCCTGAGACATCTAAAAGTGTTTTATAAGTCACTTATGGAAGTCCTTACATCATTTCTCAAGGAAAACATTTTAAGCCTTCTTTCATCTCTGCAGTGCCCTTTTTCAAAAAAAAAAAAAAAAAAAACCCTCTTGTATTTTAGAGAGCTAGGCTTTTGAAGTACTTTATGCCTAGGGAGACACAAAGGCTGCCTGTGTTCTATGTTAACTTTTTTTTCCTTGAGTGCTGAATGTGTTAATCATTAAACACTCTTAACTGGAACACTTAACAGGTTAATAAAGCTTTTCAGCCTTTTGAAAGTTATAGGAGGTCTATTTGATTGTTTAATGCAGTAGGGTTCTCAAAACCCAGAGAAAAATTAATGCTGAAAGTGCCATTAGTAATTATCTTTTAGCATATTCTCACAAGAGTAGTTCACAAATGATAGATTATATTTGAAGAAAGCTAAAATGTTAGTTAATATATAAACGAAGTAGAACAGAATCGGCATTTTTATTGAACTACTGCATCAGCTGATATGATGACATTTACTGTCTCAGCAGCAGACTGATTACTTGACAAGTATTGTATAGTTATCTTAGAACCTTGGCGCTTGCAAAAAGCTCTGTTTTCTGTAATGAACTTGATATAAAGGATGATTGTTTGGCTTTTTAGTATTTCAATCAGTTCCATGAAATTCATAATCACTAGAGGTTTCTGTGAACTTTTCAGAGTGACTGAAGTCTGCTTATTTCTAGTTAAGTGTCAGATAAGAACTGTATTTCCTGTAATGCCATAAAGCTACAATGTCAAAGGTAGCACAGAGATGAAGGGAAAACATAATACATCTTTTAATTAGTGACTTATTTTTATATCTGTCAACAATGTATCTACCCCTTGTTTCTCTGTGCTTGGGCTGTTTGTGCTACTCTGCACAAGTATTTTGATGTAAAGATCTTTTGGGGCCATGCCTATTTGTTTATGCTTTTCCAAATTGTATTACGTATGCTGACTGCTTATTAGATTAAAAACTGGGTAGCTTTAAAAAAAAACAAAAACAAACAAACAAAAAAACTTCTTTAACGAAGATGCATCCAGCTTGCAAACATTTGCTATCCCTGGGTCTATATTTCTCAGTATCCTGTCAGGGTTTCTTTATCCCTTTCCACTGGCGTTATTTCTTGTTTGTCTGGTAAGTATGGAAAATAATTGGTGAAGACATGTATTTTTATTCATTTGGAACAGAACCAAACATTTAAACAGCTTTCTGTTTGAAATGATCACAGGCTGAGTGAAATAAGGGAATGCTTTATTCTCCAAGGAATAAATGAGTTCTCATTCAACTGTGTTGTGAGAAGGGTGTTATCCAACGCTACAGTGAGTTTTGTGGATGATGGTCCAAACAACTAAACTGTTTTCCAAGTTTTCTTAAAAATGGAGGCATCTGGGTGTTAGTCAGCTGGAGAGTTGCCTTCACTTCAGACTTGTTCAGCATCCATCAGAACCTGATATTAATCTTGGAACATAAGTAATGCATTCTAGTGCGCTGCAAAACACATCCTTTTTTAAAATGGTTTACATACTTGAGAAGCTTAACTTTCGAAGTGTATGTTATCAAGAAACTTCAAAAGATGCAGTCATAGTGAGCTTTAGTACTTAAGGACTAGATAATTCAGTAGGTATAGAGGGCTAAGGTGATGATTTTTCAAGTTTGAATTTTTCAAATGTCATTGTGCCTCTTATTTGCAAAGGTTTCACTGTTCAGAATCTTAAAAGTGCAGAGACTCTCACTGTTAACTGACAAGTAATCAACATTGTCTACTTTGTGTTAATATTGATCTAAATGCTTTGGAAGTAAAGGAACCGGTTAGTGTCGACAAAGTTTTTAAGGAATGGGTACAGGAAGTTCTTCCTCTTTAATGGAGGACTGCACAGAAGCAGCCTCTATCCAGTCAGTGTAATTGTAGGGATATAAGGCTAATATTAATTAGTGTTTTTCTGCTTTTTCAGTGCTCAGGACTTGGAGCTTCGTTCTGCTATATGCTTTCATACTTAGTGGGACGGCCTGTTGTATACAAATACTTAACAGAAAAAGCAGTTAAGTGGTCAGAACAGGTAAGTTTCTAAAGAAGTTGAAATTTATAGAAAATATATAGTGGAATAGGATGGAAAACTAGGGGGGATTGTGCTCATAAATCTAGTCACAAAGAAAGGATTCTGAGTCCTTTCTGATAGTGTGTAGTTACTTTTTGAATGTTTTTAAACGATAGACTGTTCCTGATTGTGCTATTTCCTGTGAGGAAGCTCTCTTCAACTAGCAAGAGTTTGTCACTGATAACCCCTCTGGTTTAGCTAATGGCAGTAGGAAGCCTATCTAGTTTTGATTTGAAGTAATAGCTCCCTGAGCATCAGAACTAATGAAACCTCTTTTGTTTTTTTTCAGTAGGGTGGAAAATATATAGTTGTAGATGTGATTGTAAAATTTTTTTTTTTTATTGTGGTTAGGGTAATTCCTAAGTTTGTCACTTTAGTGTTTAAAAGCAGTAGCAGCATATCCCTTCATACAAAAAGGGTATTGCTTTCGTCCTGGTTTAAAGGGTCTCTTTGTGTTCTTACTATATGCTTACATGGTAACTTTCTACCAATTTTTGAAATTCATCATTTTTGTGGTATATAGAGAAGTATCCCGTACAAGCTGCTTGATTTTTGTACAAGCTCAATTTCCTTTAGGTCAAGAGACAGTATCTGATAACAGAAATTTGGTAAGCTAATTATCTGATTAAACTTCAGATTTTGCTACACAAAATCCTAGCATGATCAGTATTTGACCCCTTGTTTTTTGTTTGACGCTCTTAACCATTTTCAAACAGATCTTTTTGGCAAGTATGAACCATAACTTACTGCTCTGTTCTCCGTTCAAGATTTTTTTGATTCAAAAATATTTAGACTTGTTCCTCACTAAGATGCAGAGCTGCAACCTACACAGTCAATTTCATTAAACAGTGTTTTGAGTCTTGTACCAAATAAGTATTAGAAGCACAGTATAATCTTCAGACTATTCCCTAAGTGGGAAATAGTAACTATTTCCACTGGCAGAACTGGCTATGTGACTTTAAAATTACATAATTGCATGTGTGGTTCATATCTCACTGTTTCCAGGTTAGGTAGACTATACCATTTTGGCACTTTGAGACATATGCAGAATTAATCGTTGATTAAGCATTAGTCCTTCATTATGATTTAATTAAAAAAAAAATAAGACCAAACACCAGAACCGAAGTATTGCTGAACAATAGCAGGACTGACTGCAATAATGCAATTCAAGCTGTGGAAGAAACAGGGTTGTGTCTAGGGTAAGTTGCTGCACCTGATTTTAGATGGATTTACAATCAGGTGTGGTTTAGTTTCAACTGTCTGGGGCCATGTGGCCATGTTTAGGCTTAGACTTTGTGAAGGCATGCTAGGATAGAGCAGAGATGGTGGGATGCTCTGCTACCCTTAAAACTTGCTTTGAGGTTATGGATGTTTGAAAGGGCTAGTGTTCTAAAGCCAGTGTGGGAGCAGAAGAGGCTTTGATGTTGTAGTGTAAGGAGCTGAGCTAGACTTGAGAATATAATTGACTGCAAATCAAGTTTGGACTAATGTGGCTGCTCCTTTATGATGTTTATGCTAGACATTACAAAGTAGGTGCAGATAGGTTTTAAGACTGTGTTGGCAGTAGCTTCCTGATGAACTTCAGAGCCATGACCAGGGTAAGATTCCAAGCTACAAATATAGCTGTGTTTCATGTTTGATAGCTTTAGGAATAGGATGACAAGCTGGTAGTGTTGGCTGGACTGCAGTTAGAGGTGACGGAGCTAATGCTAGGGTTAGTTCAGCATAGCAGCAGGCCTACTTGTTACCTGATTGAGTCGTATTAGTGCTCTACCATAGGCTGGTATTTCCAGACTAACTTCAATGCTATGTAACAGTGATTCATTGATGACTCTTCTTCTCTTCCTTGAGTCATCATTTAATTGATTTGTTTGCAACTTTTAAATTTCTACAAAAGATGGATTTAAAAAAAAATCTCACGAATCTCTTGTAGTAAAATCATTGCTTATTTTGAAGGCAGGGGTTTTACTGACTTTTTTTTTTGCACAGGTTGAACGACACAGAGAACACCTCATTAACTACATAATATTTTTGAGAATAACACCATTTCTTCCAAATTGGTTCATCAATATAACATCTCCTGTAATAAATGTGCCATTAAAAGTATTTTTCATTGGCACCTTTCTAGGTAAGAATTCTGAATAGTGAACTGTGGTTTGGGGTAGCCAGAAGTGGCATTATTTGCTTTTCTTTATGCGTTGTCCAGTGGTGATCACCACCTACTGGACAGCTGAAAGATTACACAAGAGTATTGTCTGTACTTTTTTTGATGTGTCCAGCTTTTAGCATTAAAAGACTTCAGTCTTCAGGATTATTATGATGCACTGGAAGAGTGGTAACACAGGCTATAAGGAAACATACCTTGTATGAACACTTTACAAGTAACTTCTGTTGCTCCACTCCATGGTTATACTTCTGTGAACTACTATAGACTTCTATTTTGAGTTCAGCATAGTCATGCGAGAACATGTGACTTTGAGCTGAAGGATTGTTCCTCCTCTTCCCATCCATTTTATTACAATATATCTTCCTAGGAGTGAATTCATAACTACTGTAGTGCTAAACGTCTTAACCTTGTATTTTGGTTATTTTTGCAAATATTTTTAATTGGTTTAGGAGACAATGTATAAGCTTCTGTTACGAACCTAAATAAAATCAGTTTGTAGAGACAACTTGCTATCTGCACAACCTAGATCACAGAGGTTTTTTTAGTTTCCTGTGCTTGTATTAGTATTAAGCAGCATTAAAAGTAGCATAAACAGTTCTGATAATGGGATTTTGTTTTCGAATTTTGTATCTGTACCTGTGTCTTAAAAAGAAAATACAGGCAACAAATTCTGAGGCTTTGGTGTTAAGAGCTGGACAATTGAGTTAGGAATTTTCTTGGTTTTGTTTACACTAAGAAATTGCTTTTTCTTAAATTTCTTGTTCTACCCTTCTACTACCCCCTCCAGGTGTGGCACCGCCATCTTTTGTAGCCATTAAGGCAGGAACAACACTATACCAACTTACAACAGCAGGGGAAGCTGTTTCCTGGAACTCTGTTTTTGTTCTCATGATTCTAGCCATCCTCTCCATCCTACCAGCTCTCTTCCAGAAGAAACTGAAACAGAAGTTTGAATAAGGATCAAACTGGACCAGGACTTCCCATGTTTCATCTCAGGATTGGCACTTCTGATGTTTGTATATTTGCTTTTCTATTGGATCTTAAGCAATTAAAGGGGAGGCTTGTAATGGGTAAGAATGTTGTTAAATGAACACATGACCTGCAACTGAAGGAACTGTGTTCAGAAATGTACTACGTAGTTTTATAACCAAATCATCAGTGTTTTGCTTTGGGGTATATGTGCGGCCCTCGGGATGAGGGAAGTGAAAACACAGATGTTATGTTTTGCTTTGATTATATGCAGAGCAAAAAATGTAACATAGACATAAACTACAAATAATGCTTTCTAATACTTGCAAAAAAAAAAAAACCAACCCTTATTTTTTCAGTCTGATTTCTGTAACATACTGTACATCTCTGTAGACTTGCATGGGATCTGGTCTGAGCACAATTCTCATCAACAGTCTTTCTTGTCTTTTGGGGTTCCAAAATTATAGCATAATATAATAACGGTGCTCATTCAGAAGCGAATTTGTTTTCTGAGTAGTACTTTAACTACAAAAATACACTCATCTTGATTGTTTACTTCTATTACTGTTGTGTGGACTTAAATACTTGAACCTACATCTGCTTTACTAACTGGATTAACAAAGGCAAAGTGTCAGATCATTCTAACTTATTCTGTAAAAGTTTGCTCTGGTAGAGCAGGTTAGACTTCTTATTGTGGCTAGCTGATGTTGAAATTCTATTATTTTTTTATGTTGATTATTTTGCCAATATTTTACTTGCATACATTTACCCTGTGAATTTAAGAAAGTGATCATATATAAAACTTTAATTTCTGGAGCGATTTAAAAACGTATAACTTCAGTGTACTATAAAAATTTCTAAAGCAATATGCAAAGAGTATACAATTTTTCATTGCAGCTCGATTGGCTAGAAGTGTCAGGTACATTAATTGGTGCACTTCTTGCAAAAGAACTGAATCCAAATACTGTTCAAAGCATCATGCAACAGAAGTTTATGTGAATGTATCTAAAATTAAAGGGATGATTCAATTTTCTGGTAAGTCAGTAACTGGCAATGGACAACCAGCTATGATTCACCTTTAAGTAAAAGCCTGCTTATATATAGCCAATAAATGAGGTATGTGATACCTGCCCTTGTACAGTTATAACTGTTGTAGTCTGTATTACTGTCAGTGGAGTCCCATAAAAAGAGGTCCTGATCAGCAAGGAATTTGGGTGCGTGTTTAAGTTTATCCTACTGAAACTAGTGCTGCTTATAGGCTTTAATTTTATGCTCCTGAAGCACCTTGCTGAAATGGGAACTGACATGTTAGCATATGCTCCAGTTCAAGGGTTTACTTGTCTATATCCCCGTGTTAACTCATCATGGTAGATCATTTGAGATGTAAGAGAACAGTTCCATGAATGTGATAATGTGAAAGGTACTGGTACCTTCTAAAAAGTTTTGTTCTTTTTTGTAACATAATGTTAATTGACTCCAGTTTATTGCAGTATTACATGTAAATATATAGTAAATATTATCGATGAACTATTTTGGTCTTTTATTTAAGTCTGGGTTACACAGTAAATGGTATTTTTATGTAGGTAAAGGAACTCATTTCACTTCTGTTTACAAATTTATTGTAAGCATTTACATTTAGGGAATGTTTTCTATTTAGATTTGAGTCTAAAAGTGTACTTTATTGGCATTAAAACCTGAATAGTGACTTTTCATTGCTGCAATTCTAATCTCAGTGCTCATCTACCTAGAGGATTTGCTCCATAATAAGTGGTAGCTATTGTGAGCTGAGTGTCCACTGGAATATTGAGTGTGAAATAGCTGTAGGTTTACAGCCTATTCTTCTGCATAGTTAATTTTCCATGCAGATTAACTCAGAATAAGTTATATACTTATTATTACCCAGTGGCTTGTCTCAAAGATAATCTCTATCTTTGGTCAATAACATGCTGTTGTAAAATTCCTTCTACGTTGTACAAAACCAATGTTTTGGTGGAACCTTGACACTAAAGAAGGAGTGAACTCCATTTCAATTTCATATGAATCATGCTGTCACTTGGCACTTTCACTGAGTTATATTTCACTATGTAGATGGGATCAGGCTATGATACTGAAAAACCTGTTTCAGCTGTAGACTAAGTTCCCATCACAGTGGCTAAAAGCCTTAAAAACCTTAAAAAGGTTGAAAATAAGGTTATTTCCTTTTGCAACAAGTTAGCATTTTTTAACTTATCCCTTCCATTTTTATCTTCAGCTGTCAATGGCCTCAGGCAATTCCTTATCCCATGAGGACTACTTCTGAGGGTTTTAAAGTATAAAGAAGGTCTTGTGGAAAAGCAAAAAGTGCTGTGCTGTGGAATAAGACGGTAGCTTGCTTTTTATGGGAATCCAGCCAGTGCTCCAAGAGATAGCCGTACATTTCTGCTAGAAAAGCAGTGTCTACCATGAAGCACACTTGGAAATCAGGAAGGTATAGTTTAAATACAAAAAAAAAAAAAAAAGCTGTTAGGTGACCTGGTTATCTTCTAGAACTTTTTGTAAACGATACCTGCATGACACCATTAATAAATGCCTCTTGCCATTTCATAGTAAAGCTATTATACGAAATGTGAAACGTTGTATTTTGAGTACAATGAAGTATGCCGAACTTCCTCCTAAGCCTAATTTTTGATTCAGTTATGATGAGTTCTGAAGTGGTATTTTTTTAATGACTATAAAAATTAAACTGAACTGATGATCATCTGTGGGTGAGACTTGTTCTGTTTGTACCTTTATTTCAGAACATCTAGTTAGACTTCCTGCTGTCTCGAAGTTATTTCTTTATCATGTACAACAGTAATCTTTTTTTATACTTTTATATATATACAAAATTAGGTTTTATACTTTGCACTGGAAGGCAAGTGACATAGCTCATTTCATGTTCTCAGATAGAAAGTCTTACATATTTTGCTTTTTCCAACATGAATTCTTGATGGAAGACTCACAAGGTGAAGTTGCTACAGCTTCGTTCATCTGCTTCCTTTGTCTGCTTTATGGATTTCTTGTTTTTGCACTGTACACAATGTTGATGTTGAAAGCTTGCCAAAAGGTTGAGACAAAAGAAGTAAAAGTTAAATAAAAATAAATTAAATAAAATTAATTTTAAAAAAATACTTAAAAAATATGAGGGGAAGACATAGGAGGAGCGGCTAAGGTCACTGGGCCTGTTCAGCCTGGAGAAGAGGAGGCAGAGGGGGGACCTCATCGCAGTCTACAGCTTCCTCATGAGGGGGAGTGGAGAGGCAGGTGACCTATTCTCCATTATCACCAGTGATAGGACCCGCGGGAATGGTGTTAAACTGAGGCAGGGGAAGTTTAGGCTGGACATCAGGAAGAGGTTCTTCACCGAGAGGGTTGTCGCACACTGGAACAGGCTCCCCAGGGACGTAGTCACTGCACCAAACCTGTCGGAGTTTAAGAAGCATTTGGACTGTGCACTTAGTCACGTGGTCTAAAATTCTGGGTAGACCTGTGCGGTGCCAGGAGTTGGACTTGATGATCCTTATGGGTCCCTTCCAACTGGGGATATTCTATGATTCTATGAAAAAGCAAGTGTGTCTTTAAAATCTCAGTGAACTATTCTATGATGCAAAGCCATTTTTTATTTTTTTTTTTTGGTAGCTATTTCACAAATCTTTGTGTTATTCTAGAGAATATTTATCTTGTGTAGTGTGATAGTAGATAACCTGGTTTTATACTGAGTAACTAAAATGCAATGTGGATTGCTGTGTTCTGCTTTGTATTAGAACTGGAAGTATGCTGCATGTATCGTACCATCCAGTTACTTAAGCTGAATTATTAAGCTGAATAACCAACAGAACCAACTCAACCAGGTAGCTAGCTGATCAAGGACTGAAACACCCACCAGCTACTGCAGGTACTTTATTTATTTATTTACAAAAAGCAGCCACTTTATTCCTCATCTTATAAAAACTGTTCCAAAGAGCCTGTGATAAAGGATGTATACAGAAGAATTAGGGAGAGAGCTAACAGTCTTTTGTGACATGACAGTCTTTCTGTTCTTTTGCTAGCCTTGCCACATTCAGCATTGTTATCCATTGCTCTTGTTCTTTTTTCCTTTTTCTGACACAGTTAATATTCCCTCAGCTACCTACTTAATTGATACATATACTTAGATTGAGTTGCATTTAGCTGTGACAACCAGTACTATATTTCAGGCTTAAAGAATAACTGGTATTCCTAGGATATCGTTATCTTTTTTTTCCCAGAAGAGTATTCTATTTCCTAAATACGCTAGAGGAGATGAAACGTGTATACCCACAAATCTTGCTTTGGCTGTAACATGCTTATGTGTATTTAGATATTTTTGGAGCCTGTGGATCAAACAGATTCCTTAGATTCCCTCCCTAACAATTTTCAATCTACTGTTAGAAGACACCATCTTAAGTTCAAGTTAACTAGTAGAAGGAGTAATCTAGATATGTGCATGTTAAATTCTGCCTTTTAAAAGTATTTATTGTCTATATGATTTAAGGCGTGAGCCTAAAAATTCTAGCCTTTACCATTGAAAACAGCAGCTGAAGCAACAACAAAAGACTTGCTGAAGACAATGAATCTTTTAAATCACTTTGTAGTTGCTAGTATATCTTTGTTATTCTCTGTCTAAACATAGTTTCCACAGATTTAAGACTTCCCTTACATTTTGTAAACATCATACAGAATACTTTCAAGAATTCACAGTGTCATTGAGAGTGTTATTGCCTCACTTGAGGACATTAGTCGATTTGCAGAGTTCAGTGACAAAATAGCTATATTTTAGGTGCTTCCAGGGATGGGATCAGTGCTCAAGAAGTCTGACAAATTAAAGCTGCTAGGCTTTGAATTAGATGTTACAGATGCAAACAAATGAACAAAAACAACCCTCACAATATCCGTACTGCTTCCCCAGTTTCCCCAGTCTTTCTTGTAAGTTCTTCTGTGCTTGTCCGGCTATGACTTCTGTTTATTAGGGTTAAACTACAGTTAGGACTTACTGAAATTAAGTTTACCACATGCTGAATACTGTGTCTTTTGCCAGATCACAAGCAGACTGAGAAGCAAAATGGCAGAAAATACCTAATGAATATAGAACAGGAGCAACCAGTTTTAATGACTTCTGATCTCTGTTAGTCTTCCTCGAATCACCAGGCAGGCTCAACATATTCTAAATGTATGTGCTCACTCTGAGTCTCATAAACTTGAGACTTTCAGTCTAATATTGCATCTAATTATCCTCCTATCTTTGTTGAAATTTCTCCCTCGTGTTCATCAGTGGTTTAAAATTGATCTGTCAGAACTATCAGTCAAACCTAAGCAATACTTCTGTTCATTGATAACCCGTTCTGTGGTCTGTACCGTCATAATCAAGTGAATAGTTGGCTTTTCCTATTTGCCAGAAGGATGGGAAAGCTCTCCACAATTTCAGTGGGAAGAAATGGTTTAAGAGCCTAGTTATTGTGCTGAAACGGGCTGTGGGGCTATTGACATAAGTCTTATACAAGCTACTGTCTCAAGTGCTCATAAAGAATCAGTAACTCTCATGTCTTTGCAATGTGAATTCAAATATGCAAAGTTTCATGTGCTTGACGGCACATTAAGTTAGGTTGGTACCTGATTAATTCAGCACTATGGATGGGATGTAATCTTAAACTACTTGAGCAACCTTAGATAATAATCCTGAAAGACTGGAAAAATAATTTTTCTTCTTAGAAACCCTGTAAGATAGGGAAGATTTCTGGTGTGAAAGCCACAGTTGGAGAACTGGGTGAGGAGAGGAAGGGGAAGTATGTATGTGCAGATCTAATTTTAGTCCCACGAGGCTATCCCAGGTCTCCCTCCGGTCAGTGGAAAGACATGCTCTCATCTCACAGCACGGGTACGTGCTGTTTGTCCCTTAGCCCTCGGTTTTTGTCATTCTCATTTTTCTTTCTCTGCTCCCTGGGGGATGTTTTTCGTGCTGGGGGACAGGGAATTTCACTCAGCCCTGCAGGCTCAACTGTTAACAGTTATGTCTGTGGCACTAACTCAAACAGAAAACAAATTACAAATACAGCCCCCCATAGCAGCCCCCGCCCCGGTCCATCGCCCTGTTTCCCAGGGTGGGGCCGCTGCACAGGGCTGCGGGGTCGGGCAGGGCTGAGAGCTGGGGAAGGTGTGAGCCCGGCTGTGCTTCCAAGGGAGACGTGACACGGGGGCGCGCGTGGGGCGAGCCGCCCTGGCGGAGCCTCCTCGTCCTCTGGAGCTGCCGGGGTGCGCAGCGCCCCTCCCGGGAGCCCCCCGGTGGCGGAGCCGCGGAGCTCCTCGCCAGGGCACTGCGAGCGGAGCGGCCGCGCCGCGGCGCCTCCCCCCCTCAGCGCCCCCTCAGGGCGCGGCCCCGCGGCCGCCTCGCGCGGCGGAGTGCTGCCCCCCCCCAGGCGGCCCGGCAGCATCACGTCATCCCCCGAGCGCAGCGCGCAGGCGCAGCACTGCGGTTCCCGGCCCGGGCCGCCCCCCGGCCCCCCCGGGAGCAGCCGGGGGCCGCCCCCACAATGCCGTGCGGCGCTGCCCGCTCCGCTCCGCCATGGAGGCGGCCGCCGCCGCTGGCGCAGCTGGCGCAGCCCCGCCGCCCGCCGCCGCCCGGCCCCGCAGCCCCTGAGCCCCGCGCACCTCTCGCGCTCCAGCATGAGCGGCGGCGGCGGCGGCTCCTCGGCACCCGGCCGCTTCGCCGACTACTTCGTCATCTGCGGGCTGGACACCGAGACCGGGCTGGAGCCGGACGAGCTCTCCGGTGAGCGGCCGCGGGGCGGGGGGCGGCCGCTAACGGCCGGCAGGGCGGCGGCACGGCGCGGCACGGCACGGCATCCCCGGGCCGGGGGGCTCCGGCTCTCGGCCAGCTCCGCACCGTGCCCCCGCCCGCCCGTGTGCGGCCGCTCTGCGGGGAGCGGCGGGAGCTCGTCCCCAGCCGCTGCCCCTCGGCGGCGGCGCTGGCGGAGCCCCGGGTGCGCGGGGGCGGCGTGCCGTGCCTCCGTGCCTCCGTGCCCGGCTGTGCCTGGGTTGCTGCTGAACACCTCTACCTGCTCAGAAAGGTGCCCGAGTGTGGTGGTGCTGGAAACCTGGCCTAACGCTGCTGCTTAGCTTGGGTATTTGAGCTCAGCACCAGACAAATGACACGCTTGTTTATTTAAATGACTTGCTTTTATAATGTTTCATGAATGTTTTTATTTATTATTTTTATTCTTTTAAATCTGTCTTAAAAACTGTGAGAATAAATGCTTCTTTCTTGTAGACCGAAATCTACGTTACTTGAGTCATCTCTTACATTGAACTCCTAAATTTTGGCTATGATCGAAACTTTTTTCTTATAATGACTTGAAAGAAAACTTCTTATCTGCTTGTCATGCTGAGGAGGACTTTACCTTCATGCTTTTCTGATGTTAAAATGATTGTAAACTACAGCTTGATGCTTGAGGAGTGAATACAGTGTAATGGGCTGTTCTTTAATGGTACTTTAAATTACAGCATCGATTTAATTTAAGAAGTGCAAGAGAACAGAATGCAGTGTGGTTCCACAGATTTTTATTAATTAAATCATAATTGAACAAAGGTTCTAGATTGAAGACAATTTCTGGTGTTAATTTTGTAATTCATTCACTGTATATGTATTTGTGTAATATAGTGCAAGACACTCGGTCTCTCCACTTGTCTCTACTCTCTCGGAAACTCTACTTGTATAATTAAATTAAAAACAGTGTATTACTTTGAGCAAGCTTTCTAACAATAATCTGGAAGAGAGACCAGTGCCTTTTTTAATATTCTGTTTGAATCTGCAGGTCTGAAGGCTGGAGCATGATGTTCTGTTTTTGTTTTCCCTGTTAAGCACTGCGTCTGTAGTATGTAAAACACTAGCGTGCGAGGTGTCTTGCACTCTGCTTTTCCCCTGTCTCATGGTGTTTGTTGCTTGTGACAAGGTGTGGGACGAGGCGGGTGAACGGGTTTTTGTATTTATTGGGGAGACTGAGCTTTGTGTGTGATTTGAGGAACAGGTTAAAAAAGGGAGGGGGGAGCAAGGGGGAGGAGAATAAATTCATGGTAACGTCACAGCAGATGAGCTAGCTGGAATTCCAGTGCATTTTGTTGGATTTGTTGTGTTATTAATAATTCATGGTAGTAGGACTGATAACACTTTCCTTTTTAAACAGCACTTTCCTTTTTAAACAGCATTTTAGGTTATAGCCTCCTCCAGCGCCCACTGCTATAAATGGAAAGAGCCTCTGTTGATTTCAGTGGGTTTCGGGTCAAGCTTTGAAACACTTTGTACTTCCTGGAAGGCTTTCTCCTTTGAATGAAAGGGTTATTGTGTAGTGTTCCCCCTCCATCCCCCTTCTTATTTCTGCGCTGAAAACCAGGTTCCGAATCCTTGCCCTGTTGAAACAATTCTCTTCGCGAGTGCCCGTTGTTGGGGGGAGGCTGCAGCCCCTGAGCGGGTGGGCGCAGCGGGTGCCTGGCATGATGTCATCGCCACTGCCAGGGCCCCGGGGATGCCGCTGGCAGACTTTGTTCTCGCCGCCGAACCGAATTGTGTGTTTCAGGTATTCGACCGTGGTATGGATGGTACGGCGTTCCTGCGGACTCGCAAACGAAGCGTGAGAGCACAAATTGATGCTCGGTCTGGCTACTGTGCTTGAAGAAACACTTGTGATGGTGTTTTTCCTTTGTATGTTGGAAGCTTGCTAAATAGCACAGCCATAGTATTTTTTCCCTAAAAAGTTGATCAACTGCTGGAAAATGCCCAGTTGATTATGTATATTTATGTTGGTGAGAAATAACATATTTAGGGCTTTCTAGCTAGCATGAGTTAAAGATGCTCTCTATTGCTAGGGCTTTTTTTCATCCCCAAATTTGTGTGATCTGGCTATCTAGGTGCCCTTTCTTGTTACAGTGATTGTGTTCGTGATGGGTGAGCTGCTAAAACAGGTTTACTACCATCTAGTAAAATTTTTCAGACAAAACCACAGACAAATAACTCCTGATGTGTTGCTCTTATTGAAGCTTCAGCCACTGGCAGTTTCTGTGCTGGACGAGAGGCGCCGAGGCACGTCTCCAGGTGCTGATGATGTGCCGGAAGCGATGACAGATCTCTTAGGTTCTGTGCAATGGTCTGTTAGAGAAATTTTGCCTTCAGAGGGGAAATGATGAAATACATCAGCTACCAAAATCTTTGGTGTGCTGTATAACTTATAAAGCTGTAATGTTACAAGAAGATTTCTTAATTTAAGTTGAAGACTGTCCTGGAGCGGTCATGACAATAAAGGGGTGCCTTACCTTTCTGCTGGAATCCCTTATGTGTTGACTTGACTAGATGTGCTCTGCATGATGGTGAAAATAATACCTGCACTGTATGGAACTGTTGGAATTGTTATTCTACATTCTTTTTCACCAAAGATTTTTTTCCTTTTCCTTGTCTGTGGTGTGTTAGTTTTTAATAATCACTCGTCAATAGAGTTTGTTTATTATGTAGTATTAAAGCTACATAATAGAAAAGGATGAACTCGCTGTTGCATTACACTTATGTGTAAGTGTAGTCTGGGAGTTGCCAGTAGGTAGTGTAAAACTCAAACCCAAGTATCTGGACACTGTTCTAATCCGTGGGTTTCTGTGTTGCACATGCTTCCATATGAATGCCATATTGTGAAGATGGTAATAGTGAATTCAGAAATAACAGTATTACAAAGGAGAAATAGCTAGTAAATGAAAATGCTTATAATCTTTAAAGAAAATATTGATTTAATAATAGGATTGTTTAAAAAAGCAACCAACTATCCAAAAAACACAAAAACAAACCAGGAAACCCCCACCCCATATTATGGAGGATCAAGGCTGGTCATTAGTCTGTCACTGGCATTTCTTTTTGCCCTTCTTGTCAGTCTGAACAGGTCACTGAAGGTGTGGTCCAAAAAATATTTTATTCAATAGATAAACTCCTGTTTCATTTGCCAAGATCTGTCTCATGGTGCTTCCAATCTGATCATGAGCTTCGTTCTTGAGGGAAGATGAAAATATGTGTTAAGTGAAGCCCTGTGCCCAGGCTGTATCCTTCCCGTAGATACCTTTCACGTGCCCTTTCAGAATCCATAACAGAATTATGTTCATTAATATGAAGTTGTGATACTATTTTAATTATTCTTAGTCTCCCATACCTTTGTTTACATTTTGTTTTCAATGTTCTTGAGGTAAGGTCTGTGTTTATAGACCATGTATCATAATGGGACCGAACATGAATAATGCCATCCGTGTGCTGGCACACCGGCCCCTTTCTTTGTGCTGCTGTGCGAAATTCTAAGAGAAGATGATGCATGGTGTACAGTATTCACTTAGCTCCACTCAAAATTAACCCAACAAACTGACACTAGAGCAAATGTTTCTCCTCACCAGTAAAATAGAAACGTCTCACCTCATTTCTCAGTCAGGAACTGAAGTGTCATTGTTTTTCTATTTTGCTGCCTTGAGATTTGAAATGGCAACTTATCCTCAGACATTGCCTATTGGTAGGGTTTATTTTAGCAGTACTCTGTATTAATATAAACTTAAAAGTATGGCTATGATGAAATAATTGAGAGCATTTGTCACAAATATAAACCAATACAGATTGCTTCCTATGTCGGAATTGGTACAGCAGCTTCCTTTGTGGCAGTCCATGTAGTATTGCTGTTGTCAGCACCTGTGTTAGTCTGCAAGTTCAACATGCTTAAATAGTTATGGGCTTTTATTTTGTCTGAAAGGTGTTTGTAAGGGGTTGCTAAAGGGAACAAGGAGGAAGAAGAGCAAGCTTAAAGCATCAGATATCTTTCTCTGACTGACAGTTGACCTTTTTTGTATTTCCTCTTTTGGGTATTTTTCTCTGGGAATTAAGACATGACATTTGGGGTTGGAGTCAGCTGTGGTTCTTGCAGTGAAGCTCTTTTGCAATACTGTTTGTTCCTTGGGAAAACGTCATGTGAGTACATTTTGCTGTGGTAGTAAGTACCAACACTCACTGCAGAAGTAAACTGCATTGGTAGGAGCCACTGCTTGATTTCTTCAAAGGCTGATTTTGTTTGTTTGTTTTTGTTCTGTTTTTCTGTCTTTGTCCTTAATATGGCTGGTGTCAGTGCAAGCCTCCCACAGCTCCCTAACAGTGTGCCTTCTTCCTTGCGGATTCCTTCTGAGGGTGAGAGGAAGGGTTTTCAGCTTTTTTGCTTCTTTGAGGCTGCTTAACCAAGGTGTTGGTGCTGGGGGGACCTCCCCGGTAGCACCAAGGCTGAGACCACACGCTGTGTTCACACCGGTCACTAGGGATGGGCAGTAGATGGCAACAACTTTTGGCTGGACTTACACTGGCACATGTATAATGTTTTAATCCAGATAATAGTTTGTTCCACTGCCCCTGCCCCCTCTATCTTTTCCCAAGAAGCCTGAGTTGTTTGCCGTGTTTGAGTGCCAAAAAGATCTTTTGTCTCTTTGGGAACTGAGGCAGACGTGCTAGGGTAGCTGATATGGAGAAAAAAGAATGGGAGAGCTGATGTAAGGGAGAAGCAGCTGTGCTTTGCTACACTACAATTGAAGCCACAGTTTATTAGGTGGTGTTTCTGTAATACCAATCTTGTGGTTATCACATCTGTGTTTTAGGTTAAACTGGGCTGTGTGCTGTATAAAATCATCTCTCCCCAAACCCTGGAATCCTTCGTTCTCCCACCCTCCAGTTACAGATTCAGCTTATTTGTAAGGGTCTTAGGTATGGTGGGGAGGAGTGGAAAAGTTACTGGTTTTGTTCCTAAGTTGCGAATAGACTAATGATGCTAAAAGTGCATCTAAATAATTTAGTTTACAAGTCTGATTTTGAAGCCTTTTTTAAAAAGTCACATGAGTTTCACATCCTTAAAGCAAGGCAACAAAGATGGGTTGGATTTTTTCGGTCCTTTCCCCTGCCCCCCCGCCGCCCCCAGTTTCTTCTGCAAAAGAGAAACTATACAAAAAAGCCTCTTAAATGGATTACTTGGGAAATACTGCCACTTGCAAATAACAAAGGACTTTTTTTTTTTTATAAATCTTAAAATTATTGATCTTGTAGTTACAAAATCCTACAACAGTGTGGTTTTTTTTCCTGCCTTTTCAGTTAGTGATGTCCTATTTGAGTGTTCTTGGTAATGACTTCTCATACTTATCTTTTGAATTCCTTCTGATCTGCAGGGCTCACGTAGCAGAAATAATGCATGTGAAGTGACGATGTCAGAAGCAATTACTTATTGATGTATGTTGTGCAGTAATTGTTCTCTCTGAATTTCTTGACAAGCCTTTTTGGATTTGTGGTTTGTAGTCAAGTTTGCAGTGAACTGGAATGTTAATCCTGAGAGTCTTAAAATATTATTGCACAGAAATTATGAAGCATTCCAACACAAAGTGATAAATGATGAAAAATGTACTTGGGGTACTTCTGCTAAAGGCTAATTTCTCAGTATTTCCAGGAAAATGCTACCTTGCTTATGGTTTGATTGGCAAGAGACCTTTAGTTTCAAACTTTTCTGTAAAAGTGTGTAATATTGCTTTATTTACTTATTTTTACTGATCCTATGATCTGCCACAGTCAGGTACGATACGTACGTTTGTATGGAGTCGTTTACATATTAGTACTGAAGCATCTTAGAAAGAAACTGTATTGCTTTTCATGAATAAGTGATCTGCAGTCAGATAACATGACGGTCCTAAGTGACCTTTTCATTTTCAGATAGAGCAATGTTTTAATGTTTAACTGAGTGAGGAAACAGGGTTGGTTTCACAGACAAATTTTCTTTCAGCATGACTTCAAGTGACTTTAGAAAAGTCTTCTTGCAGCTGTAGTTGCTGCTCTTTGTATTTACAATTGTACTCTGTGTTGCAGAAAGATGTGGGCAGGGATCCTGAGGTTTCCTCAGTGTACTTGTCTGTGTATTGCTTCTGTCCTCTACAAACATATTTTTCATGAACTATTCTACTATTTGCATGTATTACTTATTCCTCCTTAACTTGCTACTTTCAGCAGACTCCCTTACCACTGTTATCTCCCAAGTTTGCTTCCCAAGCCCAGAACTACCTTACAGAGCTGTCATCAGCATTACCTTGGGGAAAAGTCCCTTAATTTAACAAGGTCAGTGCCAGCTCTAACCAGCATAAGAATGTCATGTCCCTTTCTGGCTCTTTTATGTGTGTGGCCTGAGACTGAAATCTGAGAGACCTCATTCTACACTTTCACTGAAGGCTGGTAACATTTCTGTTTAGACGCATCTCAGTCTTTCTGAGAATGAATCTGGCAGACATCTTATGGCAGCCAGGCAAATCCAGCTGTAGGCTGTTGTGGTCTCCCATCCCCTGGCCTTTCTGTGCTTCTGCCTCCTTCCCTTGCATGAGGGCAGGCTAGTCCTGTTGGACGTGGTTCAGTGAAGCACCGGGTCCAGGGGGCATCATGCCTTGGAGGGAGGAAAGAGATTGGTAATGCACAGCCATCGACTGAACTGGCATAGGTGCTGTCAAACACAGCTCCACCAGGGACTTTTTCAGGCTGAAATCCATGTGAGCGGTCTGCAGGACCTGACCTCACCTCTCAGGGTTTCATGATCCAGAGGGCGAGAGTGAGGTTGCTTTTAAATACTGCCCGTTTATTGTGTGCACTGAGCATTAGGTAGGTGTCACAGTGTTCACGTGCCCCATGAACTAGAATTTCCTCCACACGGGTCTGTCCTTGCACACGTTAGATTAGTAGCCTTGAGAATGGCTGCCATGTTACAGGTGAGGCCTAATCTTGGCTTGGAAAATTAAAGAATCTGGACATAGCCACTGAGTGAGGTGGTATGAGGATTCTTTAGATAATTCATTCCATGAACAGGCCAGAGTTGATCATGTGTGGGTGACAGTGTGCTCTCTGGGAAGTACTTATGTGGGGGTGTTTTTTTTTTTTTTTAGAGGGGGAGGTCATGGTGTTTTTTTCAGTCTGTCTGTTTTAGATTTTGTGTTTTTTCTTTCCCCTTTCCTTCGTATAATGTCTTCCACAATGAAAAAAGATATATAACACAATGTTTTTCTTTCTTGAAGCTCAACCACAGAAGGCATTTAACTCAAACTCTTGGTTCTGTGGAACCACAAACAGTCTTTGCTCCTGACTCTGAACACAGGGGTGATACACAGAAGGAGCTAACTCAGACCTGTGACTTGTGTTTTTAGGACTGAATACAAGCACTGGACTTTGTTCTTCCTCTTACTTCTGGTCAGATTTTCATATTGAAAACTTTTTTTTTTTTTTCCAGACATGAATCTTTCTTCTTGTGAAGAAGAAAGGTGAGCTTGTTGTGGTACATACGAAAGAAAAGAAAACTTGAGAGAAATGATTGATGAGATGATAAGGAAAAATATAGCTAGAGCTAGGAAGAACTTCAGAGTTTGTCGTATACCTAGACCAGACTGTTAGCACATCTGATTAAATTTGTGCTTTTTTAAAAAAAATAAACTCTATTAAAACAATGTAAACTCCTCAAAATCAAGCAAGTAGATTACTTTCTCACAGGGCATTTTGTTTTGGGTCCTTAAGGCAGGTTACTGCAAAACAGTTAGGTTACTGCAAAACAGTTTTCCAAGGCTTGATAAGAAAGTGAGGCTGGACTTCCTGTACTTGCTGATCAGTGTACATCATTGGAACAGCTTTAAAATCTGCAGGAAAGGCTTAATTTGTATTTTTGAAATATTTTTTTTCCTCTTCAGTGCGAAATCTCAATGGTACTCTGGAAGAAAATAAGTGTTGGTGAAAGGAATGGAGAGGTGCTTTGGTAATAACATTCAGTCCTTGTGCTTTTACATAGGCATCCTCCCATCAGTCCTCTGATCTGAAGGGCAGTGAGCATGTAAAAAGTGCAGACATTAACTCACTGGGACACTTCAGTGTAGAAGGAGATGCACGGTGTTTCGTGACGGTTGGCTGAGATGGTCTGTGCTTCTGTTTGCTCAGGGTTTTCTGAAGTAGGTCCACTGGGTCTGCCAACCTTGGAAGGGCATGAGGGGAACAGCTGATTTCTATATTAAATATATTTAAAATATGCTCATCTCCATATCTGTTTTATATTTCTAGTACATGTAAAAGAATTCTGTTCTGAGGATAGGCCACTCTTTTTGTTTCTTAGTGTCTTCTTTTGCAAGTATTTCAGATTTGTTCTGTCAAAGACATGTACTCGCCCTGCTCCCTGCTGTGGCTGACAACATGCCTGTCATTGTGATTTTGAATGCTGCTTCTGTTGTTTAGTTGAAAACAGAGCCAAATATCTTTTTGTTATTTTTGCTGTGACTAAAGCAGAAAAAGAAAGCCTTGTAAAAACAATTCTGTTTTTAAGAGTACTTTTGAAAATTTGTATCAGGCAGTCTTGGGTTAAATACATTGTGTCCATCTGCTATCCTGCGTACAGAATAGTGAAAGAAAATAAATGGGCTTGGGATGTTTTTAAACAGGTAAGCTTGTTTGTTTTCTAAAAAGCTGCATTAGATTCTTGATGGCTTCCTTTGCCCCTTCCCTGCCCCACCTCTTTCCACCTTCCTTAAAACTGTACCAGAAAACTAAAATCAAAAGCTTTTGGTTTCCTGACCTTGCAGTCACAGAATGCAGATGTTGTCAGCTGTTGTTCTGTGGTACATTCAAATTGTTGTTGCAGTTTTGAAACTATTCCAGAATATGTGTGGCAATGTGTTTTGTTATCAACTAGATGAATACAGAGTTAAACGATAAATAGATACCTGTTCATTTCTTTATTCTCATTTGTCATAGAAGGCTTAGAAGAATTTGCACCATTGAAGCAATGGATGGTCAAGATATCATTGGTATCTAGTGGAATTTACACCAAATATCCAGTTACACTGTGAAATTAACTCATATTTTTTTTTATTTCAGTTCACAGTGAGGTTCTTCGTATCACAATTGTTGAAAATAGGAAAAGCAAAAGAAAAAAAGAAAACATCAGGGTCTTTTACAGTCAACAGATTAGAGTTAACCTGTCTTTTTGTCCTTCTCATATTTGTAGTGGCTGCAAGAGGAAGGATTATATTCTCCACTGAATGTTAAAATATATGTTGTGTACTGAAAGGAACATGTTCTCATGGGATTGGAATAAAGGATTGTTAGAAGCAAGCTTGCATTGCTCAGTTGACAAACAGGTCAAAAATAAATTGGGGCCTTTCATCGCACTGGTTATTTTCATCCTCTTCTCTCTGCTTCCTCTAAAGAAAATCTTTTGACTTTTACAGATGAAGGATGGCACTCCACCCAACATACAATTCAGTTACGCTTAAGTATAGGGCGGTGTGTCCCTAACACGTTTTCCTACCTTTGTTTTAGAAAGGTAGGCAGTGGACTTCCTTTGCCTTTGAGTTCTTTTGTCAGTGAAAGTAGAACAGTAACTTGCGTAACGAAGTCTTTAGAGAAAGCCACAGATGTGAGAGTCATAGGTTGTGGATTTGTTACAAATCCCATGGAATGACAGCCATTAGAGACAGTTGACAAAAGTCCTGATTCACTACATACAGTGGATGAAACCCCTGATGTCAGTTGCTAAGACAGCAGTTCTGCAAGAAAACGAATGTGATACTGAAGAATATGAATTTTCTGATATGAATAATCTGACCCACTTTCAAGACTGCTGAAGTTCCAATTCAAGCAACAAATGAAGTGGTGGAACCACCACTTCAGCTTGCACTGTGCCTGATGGTCTTGCCAGCAGTGGGGAGAGGAGAGGATAGAACTGCAGGACAGCGGGTTAATGAGTTTCAGCATAAAAGTGAAGAATTCATTTTGGTGTGTATTCAAGGAGGAGGTTCTCTCAGAAAGGGAACCCTCTCTAATGAGAAATACGTACAGTTCTGCCTAAGGAGAAGGAGCTGGGAGGAAGGAAGCAAGTCATGGTCTGAAGGCAGTTCTCTGTTGATGGAGTGACTGCTTACGGATCTGGCAGCTGTAGTTTTCCTTGAATCATAGTTTTTACTTCAAGAATTCTTGTTTAATGAATTTCTTACCTTAATCTGCCAAGCCGAGTGTTTCCTATGTTGTAATTTATTTGCAGTTATATATGGCTTAACAGTTGTTTAAAAAGGAATCAGATAAATGTACTGCTTATTTTCATTTTTTTTAAGTGAACTTTGGCTAATTATTGGAATATTAATAGCTCTCTAGCTATGCATTTAAATGACTTTTCTTTAATATTAGAATATGGGGTTCTGAAAAATCTTTCCTGTGATAGAAAGCATCCCTTTCTGTCTTTCTGAGAGCATATCTTAGAATGGCTGGTTTCTGTATAGCATGCTTTTCATTCCAGTGCCGTTTGCAAGGTAGCATCTCTAAAGTCCAGCCACTTCTAGGAATAAATTAGAATGTCATTGCTCTCCAGACGTTTGGCTCAGTTGTGTTTTTTTTTTTTTTGCTTTTGGTTTCTTCTTTGTTTTTTAAGGACTAGAGTGGTTCAATGAGATTACTATCCCATTTCACATCTGTTATGATGAAGGCCATCAAATTTAATCATTTGTTTGGTTATCCCATTTTTTCTCTTAAGACTTGAAAATAGAATATTTGACTGTTTTTATTGGCAATTAGAAATGTGGTGAGTGTTATTTTTAACACATCTGCTTTGGCTTTAGTTTTAAGACATTGGTTCTTGGCATGACTGTTTATCCATGTCTAGAGACATCTTTATCACCTGTATTTTATGGTGTAACCAGGTCAACTGTTGGTCATCTGACAGTTTGGCTAATAAAGAAGTCATTAGATCTCCCAAGGTACATGCGACCTCTTCTCTCCAGTGTTGTCATCCTCCACTCTCTCCAACCTTCTCCTAATTTTTCTCATTTGCTCCACTCGTTCATAATTTCTACAGTGTGGAAAATATGCACACTACCTGTTTTGCCAGCCAACTATTTTTGTTTAGACTTGGACCATGGATTTTAGAGCTGGAGTGATTTTGTGTTCAGTAAACGTAATTTTTAAGGATCACATTCTTTCCACAAAATTATTTATCTTCATATCTAGACATATAAACAAGACACTCATTTTAGTGGCATCAGGAATTGTATGTACAACCTCTGTATGCTGGAAAAAATTTCATGTGAATGTGTCCTTATGTGGAAAATATAACCATAATGTTTTGATTACATACTATCTCTAATATCACTTTCCATTCAAAGATATAATGTATGCAATAAAAATACACCAAAACTGAATGAATGGAATGAATAGCAGGCTATGTCATGGGAATTTAAAGAAATAAACTGCTTGGCAGGGTGAAAGCAACAAACCACTTAATCAGGATTGGTAGAGCTTTCTGGATTTCTTTGTTTTATAATTATCTTGAGCAGATCAGCGTGCTCGGTGAACAAATGAAGGTGGCAGTATTAATGATTCTTTAAAATCAGTGTTCCATGACCATTCAGATCTTTTGTCAGGCACTTGTGGTAACTAGGATAGCTGCTTCTGCTTTATTGTCAGAGCGGGAAGACTGAGCCAGATTCTACCCCTCAGATTACTGTTCAAAGGCTTTTCCAGCCAAGTTGCAGGGAGATATTCCTGTATAGTTCTTAGTCTTGCATATATTTTAGAGTTGTAGCACTGCAGTCATTTTCTAAAACTAAAACCAAGTAATGAATTGATAGCATATATAAAAGCTTTGATTTTTCAATTAAAAAGACAAAAACATATCTTTGTTTGCGAAATATCCCTAGTATTTTTTTGTCCAGTTTGTGCTTTCTAAGTAAGGACAATTTAAGCCAGACGGCACTGTTCTGTACTAGACAGTTGTATTGTGGGAATGGAAATTTTGCATGGCAGGGTGTGGGCTACAAAGAAGGACGATTGATGTAGTGAAGAGAAGAAAATAGGGGAGGGTTAGAAGCAACCTTAGAAAGAAATCAGCTCCTCAGTAGGGAAAATTAAACTGTTAGAATCATGTAAAGGTTTCCTTGGGAACTTGCGTTAGAAATTTGCAAGCAATCCATCTGAACATGTATTGCTTCTGTTGCCATAAGCTACCTGAAAAGATGTGTATGATTGACAGGCAGGGCTTGGATTTATGGTGTATGTGTTAAGAGTTTCAGTACAGCTGTAGCTTATTTTGTGACCACACACGAAGGTTTGACAGGAAATATCTTTACACATGGTTACATGAGATGGTTACATGAGATGAATAACAGTGACAGCAGCCATGAATTGTCCTCCCAGTTCTGTAAACATAATATTGCAAATGGCATAGTCAAAGAGGAGGAGAAAGGAGCGAGAGGTGTGTTTGTGGTGGTAGGATTTTAAGTCTGAATTCCCAGCCATTCAGAGGGGGCTTGTCTTCCTTTTTGTTTTTATTGAGAACTCAATATTTCATCGTTTTCACTTACAATTACAAGTTTCAACTGAAAAGTATATTTACGGTTTATATATTGGGAGGAAGTCATGAGTAATTGAGCATACAAGTTGCATAACCACTTTTCTTATTACTTTGTTGGGAGGACCTTTCTCTTTTCCTTAGGAGTGCAAAGGTAACGAATTGGATTTTTTTTTTTTTTTTCAGAGTAAATCAGGAAAGGGTAGAAGACCTTTGGGATTCACTCCTCTTTTTACCCCACCTCAAAGCTGAGGAAAGCTTGATAGATAGCATTCTTCAATAACCAGCAAGATGCTATGCTTCACTCTAGTTTCTGTAACTTTTTTCCCCCTGTGTAATCTTGTAGAAAAGTTGTTTACATTGACAGGGATAGTTGTATGCAGGTACTTCCAAAGCAATGCTGTATCCCACAGATTAGGAACTCCACGTAGTATGTCTGTTTTTGAGTTTGTAAGCCCAACTTCTGATCAGCCCAAGACAGGCACTGCTGTCTTCCGCTTGCAGGTGGAGCAGCAAGAAAAGTCACAGGTAAGAGCAAGGTGGAGCATAAAAACGAGCCGGAGGCTGCCTGCATATGCTGTAAATCTACATTGTGATATGGCTTACGTTCAGCATTAGGTGTCTTACTAAAATACCACTCAGTAAGATCACAGTATCACAGTATCACAGATTTCTAGGTTGGAAGAGACCTCAAGATCATCGAGTCCAACCTCCGACCTAACACTAAGTACTCCACTAAACCATATCGCTAAGCTCTACATCTAAACGTCTTTTAAAGACCTCCAGGGATGGTGACTCCACCACCTCCCTGGGCAGCCCGTTCCAATGCTTAATAACCCTTTCGGTAAAGAAGTTCTTCCTAACATCCAACCTAAAACTCCCCTGTCGCAACTTTCGCCCATTCCCCCTCGTCCTGTCACCAAGCACATAGGAGAACAGACCAACCCCCACCTCTCTACAGCCTCCTTTAAGGTAACTGTAGAGAGCGATAAGGTCACCCCTGAGCCTCCTCTTCTCGAGGCTGAACAATCCCAGCTCCCTCAGCCGCTCCTCGTAAGACTTGTTCTCCAGACCCCTCACCAGCTTGGTCGCCCTTCTCTGGACTCGCTCGAGCACGTCCATGTCCTTTCTGTAGCGAGGGGCCCAAAACTGAACACAGTACTCGAGGTGCGGCCTCACCAGAGCCGAGTACAGGGGCACAATCACTTCCCTAGACCTGCTGGCCACACTGCTTCTTATGCAGGCCAGGATGCTGTTGGCCTTCTTGGCCACCTGGGCACACTGCTGGCTCATATTCAGCCGACTATCAACCAATACTCCCAGGTCCTGATGAGACGGTGATTGTTAGCTCAACTGTACAATACCCTGCATGTGTGCATTAGCTTTTTTAACGCGCTTGTAATTAGGAAGCCCGAATTACGGATGCATAAGCCAGAATCATTTAAAGAGAGGAACCTTATGAAAAGCAGGATTTGATGGTAGTAGTCCTTTAATAGAGTTCAAGTTCTCACACTTAGGACATTCTGAAAATTGTAGGATACATCATATTTTTATTGGTTTATATTCTGTTACATCTTAATTTTCTCAGTTCTAGAATAAAACTTGTCCATTTTTGATGTTTCTCCTCCTGCATTTGTTAAAACCTTTCTTCAGAGTTTTCATCAAAACCCTTTCAATGAGTACTAAATTAATCAGATCTCTAATTTATAAAGAGATGGATCTTGAAACCTTTATTTATTTTTGCCTTCTGGAGATTTGCTGAACTTGGTGTTTTGCTGGAGCAAGGATTGTGTGTGAGAAGCTTCTAACTGCTCATAAATTTAGGAATTAAGGGTTAATTGCATATGGACACTGGGTATAAGCAAATACTGTTTGTATTTTTTTCTCCTGTCTTTTGATGGATGTCTAGTGATAAGCACTAGGTGGTCAGTGGAAGAGATGAAAGGGGAGGCAATGGACCCGCAGGTGCTCAGGTTCTTACTGGTTGTAATGGCAAGAGAATAGTCTAGTCAGCGTCCTGGAGTTGCACAGATCCGCTTTCTGTTCCTGGGTTGAACTTTGCAGGTGTCAGTGAGCTCTCACTTGAGATTCCCTGCCCCATCAGTATCTTCTGAATTCAGCCTTGCTTGATCTGAAGGTCTGGTGGTTTGCTGTGTTACAAGCATTGAGGTTCTAACAAAAAGAGAGAGCTAATAAATTAAAAATTGTGCTGATGTGCAAAAGATGATGAGCATCATGCAAAAGTCAACAAGACAGATACGAAACCAGGAAAGAAGTGAAGTATAGAGGCTCTCTGACAAGAGCTGTGCTTTGCAGTAGCTGAATTGTTTGATCAAATGCAGGAAGGCATGTATGCTTCTGTCTGGATGTTGGTGGTGTTTTTCTGTGATCAGAAAGTAACAGCATCATCATATACTTTGCACTATTGATCATCCTAATGAGAAGGTCTTTAAGTCACAAATTGTTTTTTTTTTTTTTTTGAAAATGTGTGATCTTGCACATGGGTGAATCCAGGAATTGTGATGTGTGCTTTCCAAGATCATGAGAAAACTTGACGTTCAGATTTGTTCCTTACATATGGGCAGAGGGGGAACAAACCAGCTTAGTAAATGTCTGAGGTTTTTCCTCAGCTATTTAAAAAAAAAAAAAAAAAAAAAAAGCTGACATTACATCATGTGCACAGATGTAAATATAGAAAACAAGTAGGTGTGTTAAACCTCCTGACTTATTTTTTAAAACCTCTTTTACAGAGGATTCTCTTTACCAAGTGTATGCGTCAGTGAGTAGAGATGTGATGTGATGTGATGTTCTCTTCTTTCTCCTTCTGGGAGATTGGAAGTTTCTTTAAATCCTTATTTTCACCTTCTAAGGTTTTTAGCTCTTGTGTAAGTGTTGTTATTAAATGTTTTCTGTCACTGACTCTACTCTTTCCCAATATGGCTATATGTTAGGAAGGTTTTTATTTTTTTCCCCAAATCTCTCTCTGTATATATTTCTGACTTCCCAGATATGCATATTTTTTTTTTCTCTCTGAGCAATGATATCATTGAATAAAATAATACAAATCTAGTCAGGGACATTTTTTGTGGAAAATCAGTTGAGTTGTTGCTTTTGAGACAAAAAAAAAATAGATATCCCCACTTTAATTTCAGTGCTATAAAATAAGGTCGATGAAATGGATGGGAGTATTTTAGGTATTGCGAGACCTGTCCTAGGTCCTGATTCAGGATAAGGTCCCTGAGGGAATATTTAAGATGTACTTAAACCCAGATCCAAAGTTAGGTGACATTAACCGTCAAAGTACTTGTAAGCATTCTCTGGAAACAAAGTTTTCTTGACTGTAGTGTGATGTGTTTGTCAGGTTCTTTATTGTCTACAGACAGTGTTATAACCGCCTCTGCGTGGCTACTTTGTGGAAGTAACGGTTCCCCAGAATAAAGATCGTAGTTGGTTTAGAAACTGAGTCTTAAATACTACTGTAAAAGTAGAGAACAAACCCAACCATTTTCAAAATCAATTTCTATTGCTATGTAATTGCAGCATGCAAGGAAATAAGAGAGGAGTTGAAGAGTGTTTTCTCTTTTGCAGGTGTTGCTGAAATAGTTTTATTTAAATCATATGATTTCATGCAATTCTGACTGATTGTTAGTGCAGCTGCCAACAGCTGCACGATCGCTTAGCTAATTGCATTCTGGTAAGATAGCAAAACTTATTTTAAGATATGCAGTTGTGCTCTCTTTTTTCCTTTTTTTTTTTTCTTTTTGAAGAAACTGTGTGCATTCAGAAGAGTAACTGTGTAGTTACTTCCCGGTATCGCAATGGATGTTTGTTGCTCTAGGGAAAATTTGAGAGGTTATAAGCGAGGCTTTATCAGCCAGTCTAGTGTACGGACAGAATCTGTGAAAAGTTAGAACAATGCTGCTTAAATTCATATATATACTTCTGTAGGCCTTGAAATGCTCTTATCCTTGGGGCTAATTGCATCAACTGCTCTTTGGGAGTATTTTAGAGTTTAACAGGTAACGCTTTCCTTCATTTAACAGGTAACTAATTACTATTGTTGCATCAGTATAGTGGCTGAGAGTACAGGAACTGAGATCTGCTGTTACATATCAATCATCTCCTTCAAGAAATATCTGTCTGAAATGTGACGTTTGTATAATGTTGTATATGTATAGAAACCATATTGGGAGAGTAGACTCTCTGTTGTGCATGCTAGTTCAGTATAGAATACTTACATGTTGTTTGCTGTTATGTGTTAGCTATTATAATTACAGTTGACAGTATAAAATTTATAATGCGGTGTTGTTTTTATTTGTTATATAGCTTTATGCCAGTATATACAGGCCTCTAAAACCCGAGATGGTGCCAGCCGTTTCATTTCAAGTACAACAGAAGGTAAAGGAAAAAGTGTGGGGAAAAAAAAAACACAATTTTTCATTCTCCTGATACCCTATCTTCATGCCTTTTGATCTTTTAACCCTTTAGACTCTCTTCACAGCCAACTTTTTGTAATAGATGGTGGATACCCTTTTTTCCTAAGTCTTGAAGAAGAAACTAAGTGATGCCACTTTTATGTTTATCTTAAACTTGCATCGTCTTTGTCTCTTGTCTATTTGTGCTTTTCTTCAGTAACAAAATTTCACTGAACCTTAAGCTTTAACTATGCTTTAATGAGAATCTGAAATATTTGAAGAGTAATTTAGAGAATTTCTGTCATAATCACAGTCTGAAGACAGTCACACTTAAGGAAAAGCACAGATACTTAATGATATAGAAATGTTACAGTGCCAATCCTTGCTAATATCTGCAGTCTAATTATATGCTTTAACTAACTGTCTTGCATTTTCTGTTTCTCTTAAAAGGAATGTGTGTGTTTAAATCGCTTAATCCTCACATCTACCTGCTGATGTCCTGCTTTTTGGCCCTGTTTGAGCTTAAAAAGAGAATGAAATATTTACTTCAGTGTCTTTCTTTCACATTCAGGGGAAAACTTTGAACAGACTCCGTTAAGACGCACATTTAAGTCCAAAGTTCTTGCTCGCTATCCTGAGAATGTTGAATGGAACCCTTTTGACCAGGATGCAGTGGGAATGGTCAGTATCACTTCATGACTTTTGTTTTTAAGACAAATACCTACCTTAGTAAGTGAAGGCATTCACTTGTATTATCCTTGACAAAAAAAAAAGTTGTTGTGTGAAATCTGTTATAGACTGTAAAATTGCTTTAAATTTTGCAGGCTCAAAAGATTTTCTCATTTAATTGAGATATTTTTAAAGGAAACCTAGTTAAAACTTATAAGTGATACATACATAGGACATTTTTTATTTTCTTTAAAACTTTTTCTGTTACATTTTACAGAACAGTTTGGAGAAATAAGTTAGTGTGATTAAAGAATCTTCTTTTGCGCATGGGTTTCTGTTTAAAGGAATGCAGTGTAGTTTGTTCATTTAGATCAAATATAGTACTTTTCTTTGTCTGGTTTCTAGCCCTAGTGAATAAAATACTTCTATGTGAGTTTGTATTTTGTTGTTGTATTATCATTGAGGTCTGTAACAAAATGGTTATCGCTCTCAATAGAAACCACATACAGTCCTTTCAACATGTTCCTTTACTTTTTCTAATTTGAATGTGTATAATTATATTGTACAGAGATGTAACAGTTAATACATTTTTAATCTGAAACGTGATAGTAATCTGTGGATTCTAAATCCTATTTTAATGAATGTTCCATTTATTAATGAGGCAGGAGGATAGAAAAAAGTGTTAACCGATACTATTTCCCTTCCCCCCTTCTTTTTTTTTTTTATAGCTGTGTATGCCTAAAGGGCTTGCTTTCAAGACACAAGCAGATTCTAGAGAACCTCAGTTCCACTCTTTTATTATTACTCGTGAAGATGGCTCACGGACATTTGGATTTTCTCTCACATTCTTTGAGGAAGTTACTAGCAAACAGATCTGCAGTGCAATGCAGACGTTGTATCATATGCACAATGCTGAATACGACATTCTTCATACTCCACCCACAAATGACAAAGATAGCTGCAGCAGCACCGGGGACTGCAATGGCACTTCTGTTTCAAAGCTACAGCGTTTTAACTCGTATGACATTAGCAGAGACACACTCTATGTCTCAAAGTGCATTTGTCTGATTACTCCAATGTCTTTCATGAAAGCTTGCAAGAAAGTACTAGAACAACTTCACCAAGCAGTGACTTCACCTCAGCCACCACCTCTACCTTTAGAAAGCTACATCTACAATATTCTCTATGAGGTTCCTCTTCCTCCAGCAGGAAGGTCATTAAAATTTTCAGGTGTTTATGGACCAATTATCTGCCAGAGGCCAAGCACCAATGAACTGCCATTATTTGATTTTCCAGTTAAAGAAGTTTTTGAATTGCTTGGCGTAGAAAATGTTGTTCAACTCTTTACCTGTGCCCTCTTGGAATTTCAGATACTGCTTTATTCACAGCGTGAGTACTTGATCTTTGTTTTCTTATCTGGTAGTTGTACTGGCACAAGGGCTTTTCATTTCTGGAATTTTTAGAATAAAATAAAAAATGAAAACACACCCACAACGCAACATTAGCATGCTAATGGAGTAAGACTGATCTATATACAGGGTTTAATGTCAAGAAAAGATCTCAAGTTGCAAAGAGCTTTGTTTTGGTTCCTGTTTCTGGACACCTAAATGTGAAGACTTAGGCTTTCACATAATCTCATGTGTTCATGGACTGACTGTCCATTTTATTGTTGTCTCTGGAAGCGTTCTGTTGTTGGGTAGAGTAGTATGCTTTTTCTAATGTTCCTCTCCAGTTGCTTTACTGAATTCTCCCTCCCATCTCTGCCAAACTGTGCATTTTGAGAAGGTAAAAAGCTGTGTACGGTTTTGAAGAAGAATTAATAGTATGAATATAGTTTTTTCTTTGAGTACCTAAAGTCAAATTTCAGTTGTTGTTTTGAAATAAAATTATCTGAAAAATGTAGTTTGCCTGAATTTAAATTCCAAATCTCTGTTAAGCCCTGAAACAGTTATTGCTGATATCATGTAAAAAAAAAAAAAAAAATTGCTTTTAAGACCATAGGCAGGAACTATGCTGTGTTAAAATATTTTGAATACAGAACTTCCTAATCTATATCCTGTTAGTCTAAAAGAGAGTACATGGAGTTAAGCCAGATTTTTTTCTACTTTTCTTTGTCCTAACATGGCTAACATTATGAATAGATGGGTTTGGACTAATGGTATGGATTACAGTAGATAGACTGCATTTTGAACAGTTTTATAATAATGAAGCCTATAATAATAAAGCATAGAAGACCCTAAGCTGTATCCCAGGATAGCCTATGGTGGTACTGAAATCTGTTTTCAGTATTTTCTTCCACTGAGCTGTCACTGAAATATGTGGAAAACAAATAGTAATTATTTATAAAATATGTCCTGCAATTATTAGCAAAATTATCCAAACATGAAATAAAGATGTTTATGTGTATTGAGATGCATGCATAGACTAAAGCCAAAGAATGATTTCATGTTATGGTCAAGGCAATCAAAAGTATATGATGGCAGTAAGGCATTATGTCTCAGCTGCATTGTGTAAACAATGTTAACTGCCAGAGAAAAACTCTGCAGTTGTTCAAACATCATAAAAAAAAAATAAATATTGTACATGATGGTAGTTAGTATCTTGGAGTTAAAAAAAAAAAAAAAAAAAAAAAAATTTTCTTTTACGCCATGCCTAAGGGGATCTCTAGGTCCAGGCAATGCCTTGCGTGTTATTCATAGAAGATCTGGAAATACTTGGCTAACAGACAAACTTTGTTGTGTTTTCTCCAGAATTGGATTAGACATTTATGTATTTGGGCTTTAGGGAAAGTTTTTGTTTATGTGGACAGCACTGTCTTACCAGAGCAGGATTCAAACCCCACCTCTTCCACCTGAAGACGGCAGTCCAGTCAGCCTGTAGTTGTTCTTGAGGTGTCACATACGGCAGACGTGTGTGTGTGCCTAGCCAGCTGGAAGCCCATCAGGACGAGCAGTGCCTGGAACAGTGCTTCTGGATCTCTCTCCAGGCCGTTGCGTTACACAGACTCGCTTCTCCTGGGTGGGCACTCAGCTCACGTGTGGACTGGCCTTCTATGTCTGGCCTCTGTTTCCAACATCATCTTAATAGGCTTGACTTTTTCTTCCCTTTGGCACTTTCCAAGTGTCTGATCAGTGGTTTATTAATGTAGCTTAAAATAGCTCTGGGATGTGAACTTTTTGATTGCACGCACAGGCATATGGAAATCAAGAGAAAGAGATTAATGCAACCAAAGGCCTGTAGCCCTGGATCTTGGACAGTTTCTGTCCGCTGTTTCCCCTGCCTTATACCAAACTTTGGATGAGTTGGGCTTCTCTACACCTTAATGAAGTGTCTTGTCTGAGTCTATCAAGTTTTCACTTATAGTTTTTAGCTGAAAGTCCTCTTCTAGTAGAAAAATAAATTTTGTTATTTGTTTGCTGACTTTTGTCCATCAATTTTAGCAATCTAGTGCTTCCTCAGTAGCTGTAGGGTTTTTGAAACATGTACTTTCTAAAGTATTCAATCTTGGACTTTTTTTTCTTGCTATTTTTCTTAAAAAAAAAAACAAAAACAACAACAAAAAAAAACAACAAAAACAACCAAAGAAAAAAGCAACACAACTTTTTGGGGCAGTTTGCTATTATTTACTGAGTTTATTGTCAAAGCTACTAGTGGGTTAATAACAGAAGTTACGGGATACTGCTGGAGTTGCCAGCAGTCAAGTTGAAGACTTTTCTAAAATGCTTTTGGTAAAGACATTCTTTATTTTCTTATTATTTGAAATGGGAGTGGGTAGTATTTTTGAAGTTCTAGAAATCAAGTTTTTCTTCCTGAAAATTCTCATGTCTTTTTTAACAGAGTTATTCTGTTTTCTTTTATGTGGCAGTGAAGCGGAAAATTGGTGGAGTGATTGCTTGCTTTGATGCTTAAAAGAATGCTATCAGTAGGAAAATGGTACATCTGACTGAAGTTCTGATTGTCTATACCTTTACCATTTCTTTCTTTTGCTTTGTTTTCTTTTAACTGGAGTATTCTCCTAAACATTCTGCTCTTTTCAGTGTGGTTAACTAGCATCCTTTTTGTTGTTGTTTGCAGAACATGGGATGCTGAATGTAGATATGGACGATGGAGCGCTCAGTTCTGAGTGGAATTGGAAAGTACTTGAACTTTTGTAAAGGGCGTGCTCATGTTCTTGTACAAACAGTTCCACGAGGTCTAGGTTGTTTTTGTGAATATAAATCTTAATTTTTTCAGCATCCTTTGGTTTTTGTAAATCTTTTGGTGCCCAAACCTGTGACAGCTGAAACTGCTGAGATCACTTCTGCTTCTCCTAGGTCAGATGAGATTGCTGGATTTAGATTTAAAACAGTATAAGAGGGTTTGCTAATGAGGTTTACTTTTTTAAATTTTTTCCTCTTGGAGGGCTTTGCAACCAGATACATTTGTTTTTTTGAAACAAATTATGTAGCATTTTAAGTTGCTGGCTGTCCTTGGAATTGGAGTAACTTCACTTGGCAGTGAGTGTGTTTTGCTTTTGAGATTCCTTTGACATGTTTCTGACATTATGCTTCTGGAAATTCTTTTGTCCCACTATATTGGCACAGTTTGTATGTTTGGGATCAGTGTAATCCAAATGTAGGGAATGAGCTCCTTGATTTGACTGTTGTCTTGTGAGAATTGCCTCTCCCACTTGGGAAAGTGTTAGAGGAACATACGTGCCTATGAGATGATGAAGAACCTGAAGCTGCTCCTAGTGCTGAGCTGCTACTAAGGAATTCAGGCAAAAATACAAGAAGACAATGGTGCTGAAGACCTTTAGTAGTTGTGCCCTCACTAGATTATTTTGCAGAAGCTGGTTTGTGTTCCTGCAGTTTATGTTGCTCTTACATCTGTGAAACAGATTTATTTCTTATCTCTGTAGAGCACCTAGAGCTTTTCTGAAAAGTGTGCACTGAGTTAGGACAGCCGCAAAATCTGCTTGGAGGAAGCTTTTCTAAACAGCTAAAAACAATAAAAGGAGAAATACAATGCACCACTGCCACAGATGATCTTGCTCAGTTTTATTTTTCTGTGTATTTTCTGGCTGCTGCCATTTTCAAGTAAAAATTACAGGTTTTTTAGTTGATTGCTTTGACTTGAATCACTCCTCCCATTTACTTCACGTGCTTACAACGATGTTCCCTCTGGAGATGTCAAGTCTTAGTTTTCATTTCTTTGCACTGTTAGTCCCATGTTGGCAGACTCCAGTCATGACATAAGACATTTTCTTATGCCTCCAATGACTTAGAAAACCTGCTGCTTGGTGCAGGCATCTTTAATCAGCCTGTCAGTCACAAAAGTGAACATGAATAGAAAGTTCTTTGACCCACTGCCTCTGCTAACCACAATTCTCTCTTACTGCAGTTGCAGGTGTTTTTTTTTTTCAGTAAAAAGTCCAATTAAAGAAGTGCATGTTTTTTCCTAAGGAGTCTGACATATTGAATACCTGTCCTCAGAACAACTTTTTATTTTTACATGCCTAAAGGAAACTCTAGGTCCAGCAGTGCTTTTTTTCTGATGGCTGAACTGCATGTCATGTACCTACAGGGACTGCCTATATAACTCTTTTTCACCTTCTGATCCTCTTCTGCTTAAGGAGAGACTTAACCCTGTCAAATAGCACATCCTTCTAGTTTAGTCACATGCTTTCTGAAGATGTCCAAACTCATCTGTGGTAACGGTCCTCCACTGTAAGGACAACTCTGCTTTAAACTAACAGTATGGGAGTGGCACAGGGGACGGAAATTATTTGACAAATATAGCAGTATTTCACTGTCATCTCTGAAGATGAGGAGGATAAACTATTCCAGAACGTGATCATTTTCAATTGGTGAAGTCCGAGGATTTCTAAAGGTTCTTACAGACATCTCTGTGGTAGCATGTGAGAATGGAGAGTTGGAGTCATGGTTCAGAGAGCGTCCCTTCCTGCTCCTCTCTTTCCAGACTCAAGATTCATCACTTCTGCTTCTTGTTCCTGGATCTGTTTGCCTTTTGCAGATTAACAAAAATGCCTAGATGTACTAGTTACAGATAGTGTAAATTTCTTTTAATATGCACTTTGAGAATATATTTTACACTCAGCAATTGGTGAGTGTAAACCAATCAGCCCTTTTCAGCAATTGTAAAGCAAATGATCATCTAAAAGGGAGTAGCTGTTTTTTTCCTTGCACGTTGATCAGTTAAGTACTTCCCATCCCAACAGTGCACTAGTGGTGTGTCACTTTTCCTCTACCAGTGCTCTTGTACAATATAAAGCCTGTGTCATTTGCACCAGAATAAGCAAGCTCTGGTTTCAAAAACAAGATTAGCACCACTACTGAAGCACTTCCTACCTGTTTTGTGGTGCTTTTTTTTCCTAAATCCTTAGTAATTCTTTAATACCAGAAATACGCTGCTTTCCCCTTTTTTGTAAAACAAATGAAACACCACACCCTTGCTGGATAGGTACAACTTAAGAAAACATTCAAGTTATTTTGGTTTATGTTTGCAGGCTTCTTGTCTTTATCCTTATGTCACTGGCTCCTGAAGCGCATAAAGCTTGCAGAATGTAGTGACCATTCTGTGCAGGCTGTGGTAGTGTAGGTCAAGTGGTTGGGAATGGCTTATGCCATGTTGCTATCCTGGATCAGAGAGTGTGTTCGCAGATAGCTGGGTTGCAGGAGGTAGTTGCTGACTGGACAGAAAATTTGAACTATTGATTTTACTTTGTAATTAATTTGAAAGGCTAATTCTAAAGTTAGCATAATGACAGAGGGAGAAGTTGTATTTAAATTAGCCAGCAGAATTAGACAAGTTTTTTTTGTGTTTGTGTGTAGTAGTAGGAAAACATTTCTATTCTGAGACTTGTTCTTTCAGATAAACAAGCTTGAATATGAACCAGCTGGAATATTTGTGTATCTCTGGCTTCTTTAAGGTAGCTTTTAATGCTGAAGAAAACAGGGTATGGAGTAGATTCTTCTTCCAAAAGCTTATCATTAATTCATCACTTCTTAGCATTTGGTCTGTGATTAAAGCTGCAAACCAGTAAGTAACTGTGCAGGCAGAAACTGGTGTCCAGGCAGAATAGGGGAGTGTTGCTAGTTACGTCGATTGTATTCAATAACGTGCTTCTTAACGTGTTCCCGTGCTTCAGTCCAGGTATGCTATTTGCAGAAACATAAAACTGTTTAAGGCATCCTAGCTCATTTTGATTTAAGGAGCACCAGCACAGTAGGTCTGGTGTGAGACAGTGACGAGTAGCTTTATGCAGTAACAGTTTCCTCTGGCGTAGCTTGATCTGAAACTGAGAATCAAAAGTCTGGATTGCAGAATTTACTGCTGTTAGCAAAACCTGTGATGAGTTCCTCTTGCAGACCCCAGACTCTGTAACTTTGATTCCTTGCAAAACTAATCATGAATGCCAGGAACTGCTTAATTTTACTCTGGAGTGTTTGTTTAGAACAAATATTTTTTGCACTTTTCATATCCGCTCTGCAACAGTGTAGTAACAGCTTCAGAAACCTCAATGCCTGAACCTGTGTATTCAAGCTTCTTTTGCAATGTCATATTGTCTGTAATTTTATGAATGTGTTGGAAGACGCCCCCTCCCACAACACATGCATACACACACTCACACGCACAAAGGATACTGTTGTGTTTTTTTTCCGTTTTTTTTCCACTTCCTCCTATTCCCTCTGCCTCCCTTTCTGGCTGGAATTAGGTATTGTTGCAGTATCATGCAAAAGGCATCCTTTGTTTACAGTTTGTTCTGTATTTATAGCTTGATTGATGATAGGAGCTGTCTTCGTCTTACAAACTTGCTTTATGGTCTTTCCAGCCTGGCTGCTCAGAAGCATTTTGAACATTTTAGTGGTTGTTTGCATTAAACCACATGTTCTCAGTTCATCTGGTGTTGCCTCTTTTGCAGTATATAGATATCAAAAACCATTAGAGATGAGTATAAAAGAGGAGGGGGAGGTTTTGGCCCAGCATACTGCAGTATTAACTGCTCTAGACACCAGCTGCTGAATAAAAAAGATCTTTTTGTATGCATGTTGCATAGGTGCAGCTAGCACTGCTGTTAAATTCTGTGAGGAAGAGTTGTTTTTACATTGAAGTGAGAGTTTGGTCATATGTTGCAAAGGATAAATGAAGCTGATCCTTTTTATTTTTTACACAGATATTTTGGTCCCACTATTGGGTTGGCTACTATGCAGCATACTTTATAGACGTTTAAGCACTCTTTTAAAAATGTTTATCTGAGAGATACCAGATGCCTTGGTTTTCATCCAAGGCTTGCATAGAAAGCCATAAGCACAGAGAAAATAAAATATTTCCGATGTATTTCTTAGACAATTACAATACAGCTTCCATACTCAGAATGGTGTACCTGTTTGTAACCCTGGTTGAGGTAGCAGAGGGTGACTTAATGGATGCTAAGACTTGACTTGCTCATTTCCGTATGACTTGTAGAATGACCTACTTTGTGTTGAGCTCTCTTTGTTGTGTCAGCAAAATGGGCTTGGTGTACAAGTGTTGGCTTTCATTAAAGATGCTGCTCAGTTAGTAGCGAGTTTTGTGGTTTTAAAGCAAGCTCTTGTTTCTTTAATTCAGATTGACTTAAATATTTTTATGAAAAGTATTTTTTTTTTCTTGCTCTTTTTCAGATTACCAGAGACTGATGACTGTGGCAGAGACCATCACAGCACTGATGTTTCCATTTCAGTGGCAGCATGTGTATGTTCCTATCCTTCCAGCATCCCTCCTTCATTTTCTTGATGCTCCCGTCCCTTACCTGATGGGCTTGCATTCCAATGGATTGGATGACAGGTCTAAGCTGGAACTCCCTCAGGAGGTGAGAGGAGCTTGTTTCAACTGATTAAATAATGTATGTAGCTATGAGAGAAGCGAGGAATGAGACAAAAGATTAATGTTAACTGTAATGGCCATTGTGAAATTCCCGCTGGCTCTGATTTGGGATAGATCTTATCTTTTTGGAGATTCTGGAGAAAATTCAATGAAATTGCTAAATAAAACCCCATCTTTTGAACTGTATGCTCTGATAAAGTTAGACTATAATTTTACATGCGTCTTTTACAGAAAGAACAATTTTATGCTGCAAAACTAACGTATGTTGTGCTAGGAAATGCAGAAAAGATCATTGTGACCTTAAGGTCAAAAAAGCTGCTACGGCCAAAAGGCCTTGCAGCTGCTCGTGTGGTGCTGACTGAGCAAATCTTTACTGACGTCAGTGCTGCGCTCTGCTTGTTCTGGTTCCTAGCTGTGCAGGATTAGGCTGGGTTTCTCTGCACTGTGTTTCTGAGTTGGGGTTGGTTTACCTGGACCCAGCTGGTCGGTTGTCTGTACCAAAGCTATTTCAGTTTTTCCTCTGAATGTAAACTTGAGCTCACAGCAAAATGTCAGCACCTACTTAAGCAAACTGGTACTAATTGGGATAGTGCTAAGGAAATCCTTCCTTGTAGTGAGCTTATGTTAACAACAGCTACTGCATAAATTATGGAAACGGTCCATAAAGGTTTTGCAACTCGTACATTGGGCTGGGACTACGTTAAAACCACATAGAGGTTGTTTTTATTTTATCCTGCTGCTCACAAATATTATTTTTAGAGCTGTGCCAGGAGAGACTTTAGGAGCTGTTTGTGAGAATCAAGGGACCAAGAGGGGTTGAGCACTACCTGAGGTAGCAGAGGAGGTGCCTGCAGGAGCCAGCAACTACCTGTGGGAAGTATGTGTCAGGTGGCTGGTGGCTGTCTGGGTCAGGCAGTTCTATCGGTAGGCTGGATGGCTTCCCTTGTAGAGTATCACTGGTGTGTTTGCTCTTGTAAGTAGCAACTGATGAGAGTTGAAGTGTGGTCTGGCTGGCTGTTGCGAAGAAGCTGGACAGCTCAATCCGATAGCCCTGTGGGAAGCTGCTGTTTGCAGAATTGTTAGCTGTGGAACTGCATGGGTCTGGCCCGTGCTAGTCTGCTTACTAGTGTAGGTGTAACTTCACAGGGGAAGGACTGGGTAAATCATGGAAAACATTCTGCTTAGAAAATCCTACTAGTGTCTATAATCTTTGTCACTTTCTCTGGTTGCCAATTAGCTTCTATTATCATTTAAATTACTGGAGAAGCAGTGTGGAGAAGAAGTGTGGCAGGGAGAGGGTTTTTTGGTGGTGGTGGTTGTTGCTTTTTTTTTTTTTATCTGCTTCATTATTAGACGGTTCTGCAACATAGCTTGACATAAACTTCCTAAAAAAGCTATGTGAAAACAAAGACAAGATATTTTTGTGAACTTCCAGTCTGGTCACCATGCCAACATTGCTCTTTTTACTCAAATCCATATGCTGATAGTTTTCATTGGCTTTTCCTGGCAAGTTGAAAAGAAATTTTCTCCTCAAATTATTGTGTTATTTTCCTGATAAAGCTCAAGTCTTTATAAATCTCTTGATTTCTTTTTCTCCCTCTCTTTTTGCATTGGCATAATTAATAACAGAGTAATAACGTCTTTATTAATTAATAACAGAGTAATAACAGTAGTTAACACAGGAAGTTCCATCTGAACTTGAGGGAAAAAGTTCTTTACTGGAAGAGGGACTGAGCACTGGCACAGGTTGCCCAGGGAGGTTGTGGTGTCTCCTTCCTTGGAGATATTCAAAAGCTGCCTGGACACAATCCTGGGTAATGTGCTTTAGGGCACCTGCTTGAGCAGGAAGGCTAAATGGTCTAAATGGTCTCCAGAGGCACCTTACAACCTCAGGCATTCTGTGATGAACGTAATGTGTGTTCTTGCCATGAAAAAAGTTTGTTTTTGTTTACTACATTTTTACAAAACTTTGAATGCATTGACAGGCCTAATTAATATGGCTAGTATACTTTTTATAGAGGATAGCTGGAGGATAGTAAAGTGTATGTGTGGGAATGTATATTAATATACACCATGGATGTTCTCGTTATTTTAGGAAGTTTCAGAAAGACTGTCCTCTTTTTGTAAAGAGAGATTTTTGTAATTTTGAAATTACTCTGGGACCTCAAAATAAACAAGTTTGAATGGATGTTTCAATTATTTAAAGGGTAAATGTTTTTAAAGAGCCTTATCAGGTTACTTTGGAGGTTTGAAGTAAGGTAGATCTGTTATAGATGTTAAAAATGAAATCAAAGCGGTATTAAAAAAAATCACCTGGCACCACAACTTAATTTTGTTTGTTTTTTTTAGGTAGTCTTTAGTGAAGGTGGAGGAGTAGATTTTTGATACAGTCTTACTGAGGTGTTGTTGGGGAGGGAAGGAAAGGGCACAGAGTACTTGGGATATCAGCAGGAATGTGCCCATGTAATGGAATATGCTGCAGGATACAAACTTGTCCTGAAGCTTCAGCTTTTCTGTTGTGCCTACCCATTGTTGTCCCCCACCCCTCTGCAAGAGTGAGCTTTTACAGTTAGGTACGTGGTTTAGTCTGAGAAATCCCCCTGGGAGTCACTGCTGAGTAAGGTTTTTGGTAACTGCTGCAGTTCTTAGTGCTGCGCTTTGGGAAAGTAGCTATGGTATGCAAGTGGACTTTACCATACAGCAGAGACTTCAAAGATGCCGAAGAAGTTGCCCTATACAAATAGGTTTGTTTATCCAGGAGGTAAACTAGGCTGGGAAGAAGAAAAGCTCGCTGTTGTTGAGATTTGCGTTGAGAGTATTTACTATTAAAAAGCAAAACAAGAAAAAATCTGCTGTTCTAATGAGGCATAAATGTACCATTTAAAATGCAAAGCAGAATCTGAAGTGCATGTTAGTCTCACTAAGTGAAACTACTGATCAGTATCAGAATTTCTGATAACAACAATTTAATCAGCTCTAATATATTTAGAACTGCAGATTACAGGTTCATCTCAAAACAACTTTGCATTCTGATTAGGCCTTCAGATACCCTTCACTTAAAGAGCCAGATAAGCTCTAAACATAATTCCTCACGGAGAAGCTGACAAGAAACGTGAATAAAATGTCATGATACAACAGTAGAAGAGGGCATAGGGATTCTATTATGTGTACGTAAAGACAAATTTATCGTTGGTAACAAAAGCAATATTACTATTTAGTATTGCTTATCTCTAAAGTTTGGAATATACATGATACTATATGAAATCTTCAGAGTTATGTGATGATCTCAGTTTCCAAGTCCTGCCTCTAGGCTTCTGATTCACAGATATAGTATCTGTATTTTCCTCCCTTATCAGAAGGGGTATACAGAGAGCTGTTCTATGTTCTAATTTATTTTGAGTCCTGAAAAAATATATTTTTTGGCTTTGTCTTGAAACTGCGTAAACTGCATCTCTGTTGCGAATCCACTCATATGGATGGATGGGACAGTTCTTATTATCCAATATCTAACTTAGACAAGGAATAGGGAAGTGAGGTTTGATGGAAAATCCTAGTTAGTGCTTCTCAGTTGAAGGGCATTGAGTACAATATTAGGAAGAGTGTAATATTGCTATCTAACATGGCAAGGTTACCTCAGTGTCACTATAGATCTCCTGGTGTGGTTTTGTATTGAAGTTGTAAAAATAGTTATTTGTATTGCTCTAAATGTTTTAAAAATGCTTTAGGCTAATATATTTGGAAAGACTGACTGTCCAAACTGATAGGTCTTCCACAGGTATGCCATAAAGCTTGTTTAGGTTTGCTTGTTGTGGCAGTCTTCCATATTTTGGTCACAGCTGATGCTTTAAGGAATGCTTTACCATGGGAGTGTGGAAACGCAGCTGTATCTGAGAAGTTAATGCTTTGTCAGATGATAGTTAAAATCTTCAGCAAAATAACTGAGTACAAAATATAAGTTTGCATTGCCCATTGGTGAATTCACTCAAGTTCACCAATGATATGAAGACCCTGACTTTCAATGGCCTGCTAAAATTATTAAGAGGCTCCAAACTTACTGTAAGGTCGAGCTTCTTGTGTATGTCAGTGATACAGTACACTTAAAAGTTAAGCTTGTTCTTACAAGTATTGCTGCTTTTGCTGAGGGCTCTTTCTGTGTGCATGAGCATCCTTGTGGTTTCACTGGTGGCTGCATCAGAGGCCTGTGAGGAACCCAGAAACGAAAGGTCGGGGGAGGCATGGGAGAAGCTGTGCTAGAATGATAAGGTGCTGCAGAAACTGAAGGGGAAGGCAAGAACATGTAGCTGTTTCAGATGTCGCTAGCAAAATGTGGTTTGTTTATCGAAAAAATTTATCAAAAAGGTGGTTAAACTAGCAGTCTTGCAAATCATAAACCCAGCAAATACCGAAGTAAGACTGTTTTTGATGTGTCTTTGGATTTCCTTTTAAAGAAACTTTTGCAAAGCTATAGCGATATATTTTTAACAGGCAAGTTAATCTTGGCCACTTCATGCTTCTGAATTTGTGTGTGCATCTTGTCACTCACCTGCATGTGAATAATGGAAACTGAAATTATTCTGAGTCAAAATAAGCAACGTTAAATCTTCCAGCACTTGTTAAATCAAACAAAAACAGTATCTTCTTTAAAAATCTTATTTTTAATGAAGTGTTCCAAAGGATCTTGGGCAATAAACTTAGCTTTTAAAGTCTTCCGAATTTTCTAAAAGAAAACATACATATCTGTCATATTAACAAAGAAATAGATTCTCAGTATTTTTATTTCAACCATTAACAAGATGTTACTGAATACTAAATCTTAACAAATTCTGTATTTTTTTAATTTATGTTTGTTTTAGAAGATAGGTCTCTTGAAAAGCCTTTTTTCCTCTTGATGCCAACATATTTAGATCAGACTGACCATGATAATTGTTTTGAAAGATAGTCGCTGCTCTGTATGTATTTTCATGCTATCTGCTGGTGTGATAGATCTTTGATAATACTGCAGATTTATTGACAGACTTCAGTTTTATGTTTTCCTGTACTGCCGTGTTAAAGAGCCACTCGACGAGTTAAATTCATGTTTCTGAAGGCTGCAGCTTTAAGTTGTTCTACATCACAAATTCTGATTTTTGCATGAAGATCAGTAGTGCTGAGAATGAACACAAAAAGTCATCATTCACTCACAGGAGTTCTTTAGAATTTAGGAATTCTGTAAACGTACTTTCCACTAGCCAACCATGCACATATATTTACATACCATGTTTCATGTCTTTTAAGTGAAGTTGGGTGGTTATTTGCAAAGTCACAGTGGTGATGTATACTGCAGAAATGCTGTAGATGAATGTCTCTTAGTCTTTCAATGCTGTATTCAAGCAGAAAACTTAACTCAGTCATGTTTCGATCTGACTGTCGAGGAGGGGATCTGAAAACCTGGATGCAACTTGTAGTCTGAGCACCTGTGCTGGACAAAGAATTAGATAGAACGTATTTTCACTTTAGGGTGTCAGTGGGGCAGGGAGCTTACTCATTGTTTAGAGAATAAGCTCTTCCTTTTTAGATATTATTTCGGGAGAACCTAAATCATTTCCTTCTTTTTTTTTTTTTTTGAACAGTTCTGAAAGGAAGGATATGGACTTGATGCAGGTGTTGCTAGATGTGTGTGTAGTTTTGGCCCTTATCGTACTTGAGGTGAAACTAAAGAATTGCAATTGTCCTCTGGCTTTGGAATTGGTGGGAGCAGTCTAATTCCACTGAGGCAACCAAAAATTTTGCTGTTGACCTCAGGGCATCAGGCTTTGGCATCATGTATATATATGAACATTGACGTACGTGTATCTACGTTCCTGAGATGTGTAAGATTTTCACCAAACTCACCAAATATAGGCTGAGGTAAATCCTAGAAAGATACGTAACTTCTTTTGGTGTTGTTATAGAAGCTACATAGGTGGATTCCTTTTCTTTTTTCTTTTTTTTTTAACTTGGTCTTTAGTAAATGAGTGAGATTGGAACAGGAAAACAGAATCAAACCTACCAGTTCAAATATTTTTTTCTTTTTTCCCCCTTGGAAGCAAGCATCTAATCTTCCTCGGGGAACCGAGGAAGTTGTTTACCAAAAAGAGAAGATAATGTTATTGCAGCTTCTGCAATGTCATTATGCTTTTCCAAGTGGAATTCACTGAACTTCAGAGGAATGGGTTTATAATCTGAGCAAGGTAGTCACTTGTTTATGTATGCATATGTAGAAAATACTGTTGCAAATATCCTGTAGTTAAAATCTAGCTGTATGTGTATATATGAACAAAATCACACACCTGTACCTAATATACGCTACAATCTCTTTTGTATCTGGTTTACCACTTTAAAAATGAGTCTTCTCCCTTAATTATCTCCTTGGACATGGAAACGTAGGCCTCAGTAATGCTTTCTTCAAAGCCAAAATTTATTTTTTGGCTTTCAAAAGCCAAAATTTCGTCATGGCTGGGGCAGGTTTGTTTTACAAAATAACCGAGCAAATACATATGTGTCCGATTCTTTTAATAAGCACCAAATCCAAAGACAAAATGTGACCCTTGTGCTTAATGGTATTCTAACGGTATCCTGTTCTAAATTAAATTCCAGGCTAACCTCTGCTTTGTGGATATAGACAACCATTTCATTGAGCTGCCAGAAGACTTGCCCCAGTTTCCAAACAAACTTGAGTTTGTTCAGGAAATTTCAGAGATACTAATGGCATTTGGAATTCCACCAGAGGGAAACCTTCACTGTAGTGAAAGTGCCTCCAAGATGAAGAGCCTCAGAGCATGTGACCTAGTTTCTGATAAAAGAAATGGGAACATAGCAGGATCACCTTTGAATTCCTATGAGCTGCTAAAGGAAAATGAGACCATTGCAAGACTCCAAGCACTAGTTAAAAGAACAGGTGTGAGTCTAGAAAAGGTAAGCTATGAAATGATCTACACTGTCTCTGGAACCGCAGTAGCAGACGGTCTGAAGTGTTGATATAAAGAGTGGCTTTGTGTTCACTGGAAAGAACTTCATTTAACATGTACATAAACCTTGCGAACATTTGCGGAGACAAGGACATTTGCGGAGACAAGGTGGGTGGAAACGTGGCCCTTCTTGCATAAAAGATTTTACCCGAAGAACCGCTGTGGAATTTTTGAACCTTTGTAGAACAGAGTGAAGGCTTTCTGAGTAAAACTTTTATTTCTGGCATGTTTAAGTTATCTTGACCAGTTCTTCTTCCTTGAGACCGATGTGACCATAACCTGGCCTACAGGTAGAGACAGAGACAGAAATTGTGTGATCTAGAATCAAGGAGGAGGGCAGCTTTGAGGGGAAGGGTCTGCATGGGGGTTATAAGAAGCATCATTTGGTTACTAACTATACAGGATTGGGTGCTCAAATTAGCTATGTTCCTCCTCAAGTTTTTTTTTTTTTGCATCATTTTCTTCTTGTTCGGGGGAAAACTGGTAAGAAGCTACTGTTCTTTTGCTGATTGGATTGGGAAGTGATGGGAGAATTACAGGCCTTTTTCTAATTTTTGTAAGTTTTTGCATATTCAGGCCTTATCTCTGTGCTCTCTTCCATAATAAAGAACGGTTTGTCCCATTTTATTAGCCTTTGTGTGTTAATGGGGGAGTATAGATTATAGCTGTCAACACTTTTCTCAAACACTTAAAAACTGCATAATACCAAATACCTAATTAATGGGGAATGTATAGATGCCAAGTGCTACTCATGGGATGCAGTTGGAAAAAATGGCTGAACAGCACAGCGCTTTCTTTCTCTTTTAGAGAGTATAGCTGTAAGATGCTTTTTGTAGTTGGCCTTGGATTGGTATAACCTAAGTGTTTAAAGAAGTGTGGCGCACTTGCAGCAACTGCATCATTGTGTAGATGTTGCGAGTTATAGGTATTGTGCTGGAATATGCATGGAGGTGCCTTAATTAACAAAGACAAGAGTAGCAAGTGTATACTCAAAATAGTGCATGAATGCTTGTCACTTTGATTTTTTTTTCTAGCTTTCCAGTTCCTATCAAAACCAATGTGAACTGAATATCCGAATCTCACGTTGCTGTTTTCATAAATTTTAACTCACGTGTTGTCTGAAAAATGCATTTTATTTTATTAGAGATTACTCTGGGCTGTGTAGTGATGAACAGTGTATTATGGTGCTAAAGACCTAGGTTGTAGGAAATAGGCTAACAGACATGCACAACTTACTTTGACTGTACATATCTGAATTCATTTGAAAACTGGTGTATATTAACCTGTAACAGTGTGTAACATGGACTTGTGTTACATGAGACAGAGATATGTATTGGTTTAATATACATGGATAGCAAAAGTCCTCTACTGAAAACTAAAGGGTAAAAGTTCATTAAGTGTATGGCGTATATGGGCATGTATACAGTTGTTATCTGTACATTTTTTAACCTAAAGTATATCCAGTGCAACCAGTTCTAAAATAGGATATGGTTTATTACTGAAGGGATAGCTTTTATAGACAAAGTTTTTTCTATGTTTTTGATGTTGCTGTTTTATTGCAGTGCTTGAAACTGTAAGTAATTTTTTTTCTTATTTTCGAAGACTAGAATGTTGAATCAATAGCAGTTGAATGGCAGATTAGGTCTTGTGTGCCCATAATATCTGAAAAAGCAACAATATACAAATCAACTTTTTTGGCGTGTGTGTTTGTTTATTTCCTCAGCTGGAGGTGCGAGAGGAGACAAGTAGCAAAAAGGATCTTAAAATTCAATGTGACGAAGAAGAATTCAAGGTTTACCAGCTGAATATTCAAATCCGTGAAATTTTTGCCAACCGCTTTACACAAATGTTTGCAGATTATGAAGTGTTTGTCATTCAACCCAATCAGGACAAGGAATCTTGGTTTACAAACAGGGAACAGATGCAAAACTTTGATAAAGTAAGTTGTAATAAAAGAAGTCAACTGAAAAACTATAGCAGTATTTATGCCTAAGATTTTGTTCACTGGATCATAAAATGGAAAACAGTACTATCAAAATTGTAATTTCTTCGTTAAGTTTCAGTGTTCCCCCCAAAAGACACATCGTGTATATTATGTGGGAAAAAAGTTACATAAACACACTTGAAGATGTTCTTTTAAAGGATGCTGTAGAAAAATATATACCTTAGAAAGTCTCACTCTATGGTTAACCTCTACATTAGTGTTAAATATTTTTAGTGAAAATTATTCATTTTGTTTTTCTGTTTTTTTGTTTTGTTTTTAACTAGAGGTACTGCTGAATCTGTTCATGAATAAAGCCCTGACACCATGCAGCTCTTAGGTATATGTGTACCAAATACCTCTTTTCAGTGAAATACAGCACCTAGCTCTTCAGAGTTTACTAGTAAACTCTGTACATTCTTTACTGGAGATCAGATGTTTGTCAGCAGGGTAGTATGTGGATAAAGATTATGTTGGATCACTACATGCTAGAAGGCTAATCAGATTTCCATCAAATCATATGAAAAGATTCCCATCAACTTCATAAGCTTTGAGCCTAGCCGGAAGTATGTAATACCCACACCTGCAGTTCTTTTATTGAGGTTTGCTGGGATTCTATTGATTTTTTTGATTATTCTTTTAGAAAATGAGGGAAATAGTAAAACCACAGCTTAATAATTGTTGTGCTGTACAGTAGGTGATAATTATGAAACTGAAATTTTCTTATTGACTGCCTGTTTTGGAGATAGAACTGGTGTCTGTATTAAAACTAGGCTTTGAATGGTTCTAAAACACCTTAGTACACCCTTAATTAGAAAAATTGGAGATATTTTTGGCTGTATCTCTGGAGACCAACAAACATTCTTATTTGCTTGCTGTCTTTTAGGCATCATTCTTGTCAGACCAGCCTGAGCCTTACTTGCCTTTCCTCTCAAGATTCCTGGAGACACAAATGTTTGCATCTTTTATTGACAATAAGATTATGTGCCATGATGAAGATGATAAAGACCCTGTTTTGAGAGTATTTGATTCTAGAGTGGACAAAATTAGGCTGCTAAATGTTAGAACACCAACTCTGCGCACATCTATGTATCAAAAATGCACAACCATTGATGAGGCTGGTAAGAATAAGAAGCTCCCTTCTTGGCACCTAAGAAAGTACAACTAGTCAGTGCTATTTGTTTTAGATATTAAGTTACAATTAAGCAACCATTCTCAACACTAAAAAAAAAAAAGCCCGGGGGAGGGAGTGGAGAGGAAGAGACCAAAAATCTGAGGTATAGAGCTTCAGTGAGCAAGCTAAATGTTATATAGGAAGCTGCGATGAAATTCACATAATGAGTAATTGATGTTAACTGTTTTTCTGTATGTGTTGATGTGTAGAAAAAAGTTTGAGCTGAAGAAGATAAGCATTTTTCTCCTTAATGCACTCTTTGTTTGATGCTTAATACACTCTTGTACTAATGTGCCTGTTGAGGTCAATAAGAAACTTTTGCCTCCTCTTAAATTTGAGATCTGCTTTTAGCTGTGGATATGTGATTATACATTAATGTCTGATTAAGATAGGTGTTTAAAAAAAAATCACCTTTCTTACTATTTCAGAGAAATCAATTGAATTAAGACTGGCAAAAATAGATCACACTGCAGTCCATCCACACCTGCTGGACATGAAAATTGGACAAGGAAAGTATGAACTCGGATTTTTTCCCAAGCTTCAGTCTGATGTCCTGTCTACTGGACCAGCAAGCAACAAGTAAGCAAGCTAGGACAACAGGTGCTGGATCTCGGTTGGAGCTGTAAGAATAGTACTAAAGCAGAGATACCGCTTTAGTATCAAAAAACAAATTTGAAAATAATTCAGTGTTTTCTTTCTTCAAAACGAGAGTAATTCAGAAGAGTGATATATATGGGTTGTATATGGTAGTTTGTGTTCTGTTTTTATTATCTGGAATTCTAGAAAGAAGAAATTTACCTAAGGAGCCCTGTTATTATTGAAGTACTCCTGAGTTACATTGAACTGCTGCTGATATAAAAAGCAGATCTCCTTATTGGTTCTTAGTTAAGAGCTAGCATATGTTTTAGGGTATCTTCTTATTAAAAACTTGAAGAAAGAGGAAAAAGGTGTAAATCGTAACTGGATATCCTAAAAGAATGGAAAAATACAAAACAAGCGTACGTGATCTAATTTTCTGAGTTCCTCTGGTTGCCCAAGACTGGCTGCTTGTACAGAGATTCTTTGTGTGTATTTGCAGCTGCGCTTTGTCTGGCAGAATTGATGTTGACATATTCAATATGCAATGAGATAGAAACTTATTTTTCCCCCATTACTACTCCTGTTCACCTGGTTCTTGACAGTTGCTGAGTAAGTCCTCTGTCTGTAGGTGGACAAAGAGAAATGCTCCTGCACAGTGGAGGCGGAAGGACAGACAAAAGCAACACACGGAGCACCTGCGTCTTGACAATGATCAGCGAGAGGTGAAAACTGTTAAACTCTAGAGATCTGATATTTATTTATTTATTGCTTGAGTAGTGAATGGTCTGTAACATTTATGGAATGTCTGTAGTTACTTGCAGTCCATCTCTGCTCTCCCTTATTTGTACAAATGAAGTTCTCTGTCCTTAGGAGACCAAAATAACTTGGTTTGTGAATTGGTTTTAACCTTGGTTAGGTTTGTCTGCCTATTTTTAGTCTAAAGCATTAGTTCTTTCATGTGATCTTACAGTGTGTCTTGCATTCAGAATGTTTCCCTGTTAAAAATCTTTTTCCTGACTCTGAGCCTGTCGAAGAAGTCATTCACTATGAGAGGGTGGGCCAATGCGATGTTATTGCAGTGTTGCTCTGGAGATCTCTTGCTAGCTTCACTTGGATGTAGTGCATTTATAGAACACAGACCAGCACTGTGTAGAGATACTAGTTGGGTTTTGGAGCAGCATAGCTGTACTGGTAGGACAGAACTCTGATGCTGAACTGAAAATTTCTCTCACCTGTGCCTCTACAGCTGACATGGTTGTTTTGTGTTGTTTTTTTTTTTGTGGTCAAGGCATTTTGAAAGATCTGGGTGATTTGGACTCTTCAGTACAGTTTCTGATTCATACAGTCAGTAAATGTTACGCTGAATGTTGGTATAAGAGTAATTCTGAAAATAATCTGGTTTAAAACATCAGAATTGATTTGTTCTTAGTAATCCTGAAGCTTTACTTTGCTTAACTGTATGTTCTCCACAGAAGACAGTATTGTCTTGCCCTGTTAAATATTTTCAGAAAAGCTTCGCTTGGAATTTTAATGTAATCTTGCATCTGTTAGGATAGTGTTGTCAAGATGAAATATATTTCTTAGTTCAGTTCCATCTTTTATGGTAGTGATGCGTTTAATTGCCTTTCCAGTGTACTTATTTCCAGAACATTATTGTTGGTTTGTGAAGTGAATTGAAGTGTTGTGTCATCCATAACCACGCAACAGAAAAGTGTCTGCATATACTAAGAAGCTACAAGTAATTTCTCGCTTTGACATGCTTCACGTGCTCAGATAATTCAGAAGTGTTTTTTACTTAGAAGTCACAGAAGTGAATAAGAGTTGATTTATAATCTCATTACTGCTTTTAAAAATTACGATGTAATTTTATGAAATATCAATTAGGTAATTACAAAGACAAAAATCTACCTCTAGCCTCTGTTTATTTTTTTTTCGACTTTGTTTGCTTTTAACTGTATCTTCACTAGTTGGTTATCCTATAGGATTTATTCTGTCACAAGGCAAATGATTTCTGAGGAATAAAAATTGCAAATACATGTTCAAATGAGAGTACCAACTGCCAGATTTATCTGTGCTGCTGCTATTTGTGCAGGGCTTTATGCTGTACCTTGTTGATTACATAGTACTGTTTGGATGCTGACCCCTTTCCCAGGTGACTCAGACTTTCCTATTAAGTCTGAAAGAAAGGGGAGGGAGCCCTTTGAGATGAATGCTGCATCAGGCTAAGCAGGAGGCAGTGGTTTGAAAATGTGATGTTGTGAGTTTTAGAAAAATTGAAGCTTTGGGACAGTCAACAAAAATCTGTGACATTGAGGCTTAGTGGCTTCTAAATTGCAGGTATTTGTGCACAGTGGAGGTCAGAGTTTACACCAATCCAATGATTAAACATCATCTTTTTCTTTTTTCCTTTCAGCTTCATTACTTATTTGCTTTTATGTTGATTGTTTGGGAGTTCTGCATTGTATTATGTCTTCACTCTTCTCCTTTTCTGTTTTGCATGCTTGCTTTTATTACTTCATGTATACTTACGCTTTCACTTTACATGGTCTGTTTGACTTTTTGCTACCAACTTGTCCTGCCAGCAGCTGGACTTTTCCATGCCAGAGCTTCAGTTGCAGTTATGTTTAGGCTGGGACCAGCATGATTGGCCCTCTATAAAATCTGTGTCAGAACATTATCTGGTATGTTAAATGCACAATATGACTGTAATCATAGTTCTGGATAAAGATGCATAGTTTATATCATAGTTCTTTAGTGCAAGGCTGCTGGAAAAGATGTGTTTTTTCCTCTTTGGAAAGATTACCTCTTGTTTGATAATTCTGTCTGTAAGGTATTAATAAGTTACTATAGTAACATTAATATTACCATATTAATGTTAATACGTTATAAGAGTAATAAGTTACTTATGAATCTGAAATATGTACTAATTTTGAGCTTTAGCTCCTGTACTAATTTATTGCTTATTCACAGCTAGCTATGCTCCAACCAATCTGTGCTCACATGGTTTTCAAAACATTTGTCAAATTGTCTCTGGGGTGAAAACAGTGACAACTACTTGATGGTAGTAATAGGAGCAGAATAGCTTTCAAATAAGGTCCAGGAGATCATTTTGCTCTAAAATGTAGATGATTCAGAGCTGAAAGCTGTCAGTAACATTTTGCAGCTGCTTCCTGAAAGACAATGGAGGCTGGGCAAGAAACAAGAAACTTGCAGAAATGATTATGGGTCTCAGATGTTGCCAAGGTCCAGGGTCGAGTTTTTATGCAGTCCATATGCAGACCACAGGCTGCCATTTGAAGTCTTGGTCTAGGTAACTCATACACACTTGCATTTTATATTGAAAAAAATAGCAAGACTATTCTCAGTTTTTGAGGGATTAACTAAATCTATGCATCTAAGTATCCTTGTCATTTTGTACTGATTTTTTGTTATTTAGTAATGTGTGTTCTAATATTAGCTAAATAATGTAAATGGGGATTTGATCTTCAGTGAAATAATACATTAACAGTCCATGCCCAATATTATGCTGGATATAAAGAGGGGACTCTTTTGAAAGAGATTGTGGTCCTTTCTTCCTCGTTGCATTGAGAGCTGTTGGTAAAGATACCTTTACCTCTTTTCTCTTGGCAAATTAGTCTTACTTGCGTTTTTATTTTCTGTTCCAATACAGAAGTATATCCAAGAAGCCAGGAATCTGGGCAGCACTATTCGGCAGCCCAAGCTATCTAACCTCTCTCCATCAGTAATTGCACAAACAAACTGGAAGTTTGTAGAAGGATTGTTGAAGGAATGCCGAAATAAGGTAATTCAGAGAATATTTCTGTTCTCTTGTACTTCGTATTCATCCTTTGTGGACCGTGTTGTAGCCAATACATGTGAACCCCTGCTCTTCTGCCCTGTGTCTCTGCTTTATCTATATAACCCGCTTCTTTGCATAATAGTAAGAAATTCATGAAGAGAGAACGTATTCAGAAATTCTTCCAGGAGTAGAAATTTTATCATGTGATCTTATAATAGATGAAAAATGATAGACGGAATATTTTGATGGGTCTTCTTCATACTGCTGCCTATATCTATTTTAGCATATTTCATTTATCACTGAGACTATACTATTTCAACAAGAGAGAATATTCCAAAATAGGAATTTGTCATGAAAACACAGAGCTGTGTTGCAGGGTCTTGCTGCTTGGCCACTAATTTGTCAAATTGTGGCTTGCTCTTCTGTTTATTCAGATTAGCATGCGGAGGTTTATATGTGCCCATTTGCAAGGCCCTTGTTAGAAAGATGGAGGGGGCTGTAAAGCAATCAAACCCGGTGCAGCCGTGACTTGTAAAAACAAGGATAAAAGAAATGCAGTCCTGCTCAGGTTTCAGAGATATTATGTATGCTCAGTTATTCTGCCAAATCGTTGCTATTCTGTCCTTCCTTGTTTGTTCTTCCTTGTTTGTTCTTTCCAGGAGAAGCAGTTTCTCTGGAAGTTTCTCTGCTTCTCCTAGAAAGAGTCCAGCAGAGGGCCACAAAGATGGTACAGGGGCCGGGAGCATCTTCCCTATGAGGAAAGGCTGAGAGACCTGGATCTGTTCAGCCTTGAGAAGAAAAGACTGAGAGGGGATCTTATTAACGTTTACGAATATCTTAAGTGGGGGAGACAGAGGGATTTGGCCAGCCTCTTTTCAGTGGTTTGTGGGGACAGGACAAGGGGCAATGGCCACAAAATGGAGCCCAGGAAGTTCCGCACCAACATGCGAAAGAACTTCTTCATGGCGAGGGTGATGGAGCATTAGGACAGGCTGCCCAGGGAGGTTGTGGGGTCTCCTTCTCTGGAGATATTCAAGGCCTGTCTGGACACCTACCTGGGCAGCCTGCTCTAGGGATCCTGCTTTGGCAGGGGGTTGGACCCGATGATCTCTTGAGGTCCCTTCCAACCCCTATAGTTCTGATTCTGCAAAAAGTCTGAATGATCTTAGAAGTCCGTGTGGAAAGAACTAACTCTTTTGCTTTGTCCTTTTTAAGACCAAGAGGATGTTGGTTGAAAAAATGGGGCGAGAAGCTGTGGAGCTGGGTCATGGTGAAGTGAATATCACAGGTGTAGAAGAGAATACCCTGATAGCCAGTCTGTGTGACCTCTTAGAAAGGATATGGAGCCATGGTCTGCAAGTCAAACAGGTGAGGAGCAGATATTCCTGCATGTTACAGAGCATACTTCCATAAAGTCACATTTTGCTATTCTTCCTTCTGCTTTCAGAGGATACCTAGTGTGTGCACATAGATGTGTTAAATACTTGCACACAACCCCCAGCATTTTTTATGTCAGTTAATGCCTCCCTGTCTGTCTCCACTTTTTGCTCTGGGGTGGGTGCAAATGCACACACAGATTTGTTCCACAGATTACTTTTTGAACACTTTCTTTCCATTTAACCAAGGTTTTTGTGTTTGTTTTTCTGTTTTGTTTTTTAATAGAATGGTAAATAAGTCTTTGATTTTTTTTAATATTTCTGTTATTTAAATTGCACAGGGTTTAATGCAGTGTATGTTAAATGTGGTGTCAGTGGAATATGGTATGGGGAATTTTTTTCATGAAGGGTAATTTAATTTTTAAAAGTAAAACCCTTGCTATTTTGTTTCTTTCAGAATTATGTAGGGATAGTTAAGTGTTGCTTGTGGGAATAGGTGGAGTTTTAAGGTTTTTATTCTTCCCTCATTTGTGCAAAAGAATAACAAGGAAACTGAGGATTGTAACTTTTTTTAAAGAATCTGCAGAATAAATGTATGTAATCCAAACAACTGTAATTCAGTATCTGTCCCCAGCACTCAAACACCAGTGTTTAAATCTGCTCTCCTTCAAACTTTATAGCAGTAGTTTCTCTATGTGAAGATTTATCATGTGATTCTCTCCCTTCCCTCTTGTATATCACTTAGGATAGAAGCTGTACTGCTTTCGTCTTAGAAGACAGAGCATCAGTATATTCTGCTTCAACTCAGATTTGGGCCTTTCAGACCACCAGACGGCCAACCCTACATAAGGTTAATGCTTTGGATTGATTGCAGATGTTGGCAAACAGTGCTGAATGGTGGAATAAATAGAGTGGTGGAATATAATAGAGGCCTGATGGAGGAAGTACTGTGCATCTAATACTATGATCCACAGTAAAACTGCACTACTAATTCTCTGTGTACTCTGGCCTTTATTAAATATGCAAAAGCCTGCTGTTTTATACATCGATTTTATTTTATTTTTCAATAATGAGCCAAGGAAGACTCTACTTTCTCAATTGACCGTAGTAATGAATATGGTTTTCCTTCCACCAGTCCTTGCTTTTACCTGTTTCTTGCTGATGAGCCCTGATAGTCCAACATTAGCTGACCTACCAATTCTTCCACATGCAAAGTGAATCTGCACCTTCCTTTGCCCAAAGCAATGCAGGCGAGTTGTAGAATGTAGGGTCTGATGACCACAGTAGTCTGAACTTTCAGAAGGCCTTTGTTGTTCCCTTGCCTGTCTCGCTGCTTTCTTCAGGCTGTCGTCTTTTCCCTTTTAGAAATAGTTTGTGTCCTCATTGCTACTTGAAGTTAGAGCAGAGTAACATGATGGTAAAGGAAGTGGGCAGATATCTACTGCATGAGTTCTTACATTCATCGTGATCGTTGGCATATATTTGCTGCAAGATTCTTTGTTTGCTGCTATCTGTGATCTTTTGCAGTTTTCCTTGCCATGGCAGCAAGATGCTGAACACTAGACAGTGCATGTGTGTGTATGTTTATTCAGAGAAATACTGTTTTCAATGTAACCATTCCCCGGTTGATGTTTTCATGTTCTCTTTTTATGTTTTTGTAAGACTCACAATTTTGGCTTCCCATGTTGGATCTGTCAGATATTGAGGCATTGGGCTTTTCTGAAATTTTTTTAGTACCTTCACCACAAATTATTTTCAATAAGTTTCTCAACACAGATATAAAAGACACTTTGTGCTTTGTCTTCTGGAGGCAAGCTGTTTCATTTGGTATAGATACGATGTCTTGGAATGAGCCATCATGACTGTTAGTGAGCTATAGAATTGATTAGAGATGTTTAAATATATTTTTTAAAATTTTTTGACTTCCAGAGTTGAACCATAATTACTGCACTTCAGGAAGGTATTTACATGATTTTAGATGTGACATCAATAGTACTGAATTGACAGCTCTTGCTTTACAGTCATGGTTTCTTTCTGCACGAAGTTGTAACTAAAAGTCTGGCTTTATAATATGACTGGTCTTACGAAATGTGGAATTGCTAGATTTTTACTGGGATTTCCAGTTAATGTAATAATTTAGGAAGATAATAGGTAATAGTAATTAATTTTCATTGTAAATCATTCCAATTAATGTGCTGGAGAGACCCTACTCAATTAATGCTGCCTTCTGTGGCTTTGCTAGTCTTTGATTTATCATGCAGAATATTTTAAGATGAAACCAAGAATCTTTTAATTTGCCAATGAAATATTTCCTGCCTTCTTTTTTCAAGTCACCTGAGGTTTAAGAAAGAAACATAATGAGTGAGATGCACCTTTTTAACATTATCTGACAGATTAATCTTGACCTAAATAGTGTATCCCAAACTTAACTTTAAAGTTGTTTCTATAATGTGTAGAACTAGAGTATTCTTGCTGATAAGCTTTTGTTGTCCTACTTGTGTTTTGATTTGTTTTTACCTTACCGTGTTTGTAATTATCCAGGTCCTTTACCTGATGAAATTGATGGAAATCTTTTGAGTTCCTGCAAATTGACAGCATGCATCTATAGCCCTGAATTACCCTGAAGGGAACAGATACGCAAGACTTGGTCTGGGTGTGAGATGGTTTACCCAGGCTGGTTCTGTGCATCTTGCCAGCTCGCTGCTGGAGAGGCAGGGAGGGAAATGCGTAGGAAAGATGACAGTCTCAGTCTGAGAACTTTGCTTATGCATAATGTTTTACAAGGAATTTAAATGTTTTCTTGTCAAGTTGATGAACAATCATGTTGATGAAGCTTGGCTGACTTTTCCAGATTACTGGAATCATTAGATTGTAGTAGTTTTTGACTTTGCTTTATTTTCTCATCCTCTTTACAGCTCCCGAGCAACTGAAACTTGTCTCTTTTTTTTTTTTTTTAAATAAACGACTTTGTAGGAGAAACATATTTGAAACAAGGTTGTTGTTGTTGTTATGGCTGATACATTCTATGATGATTTAAGCCTTTTTATTCAGCTCATAGTAATATATCTTCTGAATTGGGATCCTGTATTTTGTAGTAACTAATATATTTTTAATTCTAGGGAAAGTCTGCTTTGTGGTCTCATCTGCTACATTACCTTGAAAACAGACAGAGAAGAACTACATCAGGCAGCTTCAGTACCTCAGGTAAGATTAGCTTCTACTGGAAGATGATGAACATACAAACAAAACAGCTGAGTAAAAGCTGCCTGCTGATTTGCACCATGTAAAGATTGTTTCCTTGGAAGTAGCCCTTCATAAAATATAATCAAATTGAGTATTCGATTTGCTATGGAATTAATATGGACCTGATTTATTGTCTCAATATGTTTTGTGGAAAATTAACTTGTTTGTGATTGCAGTAGTCAGATACCAGAAATATCTGATGTTTCAAAGACAGACTTTAAAATGGGTTTGCTCCAACATAAAATCTTCCTTATAACCTATAGTCATATGGCTTCATGACTGACAAAGCCTACCAAGTCATAGATGGGGCTGGGGGAATGCATGTAAGCACACAAAATTGTGTTGTACATCCTGAAATTTACATTGTTTCTTTAAAAAAATAAAAATAAAAAGAGGGAGGGAGGGCAGCCAAACAGTAGTCTTAACTGTTTTTTAAAAAAGTCATTTAAAAATGCAAAAATCACTTAAGAAATGCATTGTAATTTTTGACATAGCAAATGTTGTAGTAAAAGTAATATTGCACATAAGATCCATTGATAATGTTTTCAAAATTATTAATGTAATTTTTAAATGCTACTTTTTGTGTCAGATGGGTATATATATGATATAATTTTGTAGACAGAACATTGTTTTGTTTGTTTGTTTGTTTTTAAATTGTATTTAAGTTGCTATAAGCAAATTGCTTAGCATGACTAAAACTTACAAGGCCTTGTACATGTTAAAGTCTCCTGAATGTCACTTGGTCCTATGCACAGGGCTTTTTGCATATCAGATGGAAGATTGTGCCTGTCTTAGGCTTTCTGACTTGGGACTCAGGGCAGGGGACTGTATTTAATATATGATTTGATTCTAGAGTGAAATTTGAAAGATAAGAGTAATAATGTTGCTTAAATTGCAAATTAAGACTGTTGATGTTACAGGAGTGTGTGGAGTGGTAGACTAGTTGAACGTATGGTTGTGGTGTACAGAGTAAAATGTTGAACACTGTTTTCTAATGTCAGTTTGACCATGAAATAAAATAGGGTAGATTTTAGAAAATAATACTTGATTAGTATATGTCTTAAGCCATTTGATGTCATACCAATTTCAGCTGAATTTAAGCTCATTAATATATTAATGCTCACTGTGTGCTGATCTGCATAACCATCTGTGTAGCGTATCATATTTTCATGTCATTGGAAATGGAAATATGCCACAATATCTTTGCAAAGCTATGACTCACCAAAACAGCAAGAGTGCAGTAGGGTTCATTACTTGTATGAGTCTTTTAAAATAAATAAAATAAAAATTTAATCACCCCTTTCTACATGCAAGTTGGTGTTAATTTACCTTCTTCTTATGTTGATTTTTAAAATCTTTAGATGGTTTTCACTAACAGAAAATTCTGTTCTTCTGGATCTAGGAATACTTCTTGATTCAGAAAGGAGAAAGTCAGATACCAGTCCAGCCATGTCACCTCTTAGAATCTCTCTCGTCCAGGATATGAGGTGAGTTTGAATTATTAAAACCAACACACCAAAAACCCCATGAGACTTGCTTGCATATTTATTTTTGTGTAGAACGTGTACCATACAGGATGCATGCATTTCATACACCAAGAGGGGAATGTGGGGAGGGAACTTGCTGAACCATTTTAAAGTATATAGTGCAACCTTTTCACTGACTTTTACAGAAACATATTTCATACTCAGGAGATTTTACATTGTCACAGCTACTAGTTTATAGAAATACACTGATGCAATTTTCATCTTTTTGTAATATTTTGTATTGTTTTATTTCCACAGAAGTGTGGGTGTAGCGTATGTATTTTCCTAGTCATTTCCAAGTTGAGCTAAGTGTTGCTTTTCAGTGAAGAAAGCAGTGTAAAGAACTTGTTTAATATACGCAATGATTTTGTCTAACATAGTTTTAGTAGTGCAAATAAACAACTATAACTGTAACTTCTGCTAGATGCCCTTTCTTCAGTACATAAAAACAAAAAATGCAGAACTTAAAATCCCTTCAAAATGAATTTATTCTTTCCTCCTTTCTCCTTCCCAAAATCTATTTTTTTCAGTACGAAGGAGTGAATTGAGGATTTTCAAGGGTCATGCTTGTCCTTTCAGAGCATACCGTTTGCATCTTGTACATTAGAAAAGCTACTATTGAGCACTGAAAATATAGTATGTAAAAAATAGTATGTAATTTTCCAAAGTACTCAGCCATAAATATTGCAGAATAGTTCCAGAATGCTTCTTAAATCATGTGAAGCAATGGGCCTGCTTTAGAATTTTATAAAAGGGTACTGCGTTGCAGATTCTTCTTTTTCAGGCTCCTATTTTTTTTCCAGCTAGATATGCAAGGAATTTAGCTAGTGTTGAATATTAAGGTGACCATGTCTCTTTTTCCAGTAGTTTGTGTGATATTTTGCATTTGTGGCAAAATCCCTTCTTCAGCCTAGCTTGGTTTGAAAGAGCTATCATGCTTTGAAAATAATGTGCGGTGTCTTTTGTTTTGTTCTTTCAGGCATATCCAGAACATCAGTGAGATCAAAACAGATGTTGGCAAGGCCAGAGCCTGGGTTCGTCTCTCTATGGAAAAGAAGTTGCTGTCTAGGCATCTAAAGCAGTTGCTTTCAGATCATGAACTCACAAAGTAAGATGGTTTATCTTGGGCAAAGCTTTTAATAATTAACCTTGTTTAGTTGTTTGACTTAAAAACAACAACAACAACAAAATCTATTCTTTCATTTGCTTAGTATTATGCAAAAAGAATGAAATAAACTAGCCTTCCAACCGTGTCTCTGTACCTGTGTATGAGCTAGTTCAGAATCACAGAATGTCTGAGCTTGGAAGTGACCTTCAGAGATCATCTAGTCCAACTCTCCTGCTCAAGCAGAGTCACCTAGAGCATGTTACACACGAAAAATAGTTATGTTGTGTTATGATGATTTACTTCTGGGGTTCTTCAGATACAGAATCAGTTCTGTCAGCAGTAGACTTTCTTCAGTTTTGAGTTGAGAATTTTGTCAATTGCTAGGGATTAAATCAAATAGGTTTTATGTCCAAACTCAACTACTTTGAGTTAAGCTTTTTATCTCAGTGCCCTCTCTGTAACTATTTTGTTTTCCTTAGATTTTCTGTTTTCACAGGCAAAGTGCACCTTAGATCCTAGTTGCAGTTCTGTCACAGTATGAAGAGTGTAGAGTTAGATCCAGCTGTTCTTCTGTGGTTCTGGTTAGTATGACTCAGAATGTGACTGTTCCTTAGCTTCTCAATTCTGTTTCCACATCTGAGACGTTTGTTGATTACATTCTCCTAGCCTCTTCTGGTGCAATGTAAAATAATGTAGATACAATCAGCTTCTGGTGTGCTTCAGGAGAGTGGATGAATAGTGTACACCATGAAGGTGGCTAGGAAGGCTGTGTTGATCAGTTCTTGCATCTCAATGTGGGGTAATAAGCTTAAGATGAGATCTGGTAATACCTTCTGAAATCTTCCATCTAAATCTGCCAGAGCATGGCTGTCCACATTTCTAAATCAAGCTGTCTCACAGGTTCATTTCTCTTCTTGTACACAGTGAAGTCTTTGCATTTATATCCTGCTTAAGAACATGAAGTGAATTGGTTTCATAATAGTCAAATATCTGCTATGATGATCCATTTTTTGTTTCTATTACTTCTAACCATTTCAAAATGCACAACTTTCAATTCTTATGATTATATATGAAATCATACAAAATTTGTGGAAAGGCCCAAGCATTAAGACCCAAAACGCTATTTAAAGAGCATTTGATGCTGTATAGGAAGAAAATAAGAGAAGTATCTGATGTACAGAGTTTGGGGTGGGGTGGGGAATGGAGTTTGAGAGAGTTCCAAATTCTGCTGGCTTAAACTCTGTCAAATCTGTGCTAGCGCTTCTTAAATATGCATATTTGAAAGGCAAAAAGGGAAATGCTCAACACAAGGGCCTATTTTCTTACAATGGCAATGTCCAGAGCACATGCACTTTGTATTATCTTTGTAAATATAAATATTTTTTTAAACAATTGCACAAACCAAAGTACAGGCCATATTTAATACAAATTACGTAATTTCAGGAATACCAGTCTGAGGTTTATTTAGTATAGCCTGTTGAGTTTAAAAAAAAAAAAAAAAAAAAGTATTGCTAAGAAGTTTGGGCATACTGTCTATTGTGTGGAAATCATGGGTTCTTGTGTTTGTCCAATCAAACTTTTTTTAGTAGCAAGTGTAAAGCTAGTAATTAGCTTTAATTGAAGACTTCTTTCTGGAGACAACCTAACCTATGCTGTCTCTTCTTCCTCTTCCTTTACTTTTCTCCTACCAAGACCACCATGCCACAAACGTCTTTGCCCAGAACCTTGACTGCTAACTTTTTGAGGTTTACCTTGTGTTGAATTATGCTGGACTTTCTGATAAAGCTGTAGCCTTCCTCTTTTCTTTCCAACAGTGTGCAAGGAAAAGCTGAAGGACACAGTGAGGACAAGTAGTAAAGCTTCCTCTGTCTCTAAATTAAGTGAATTAACAGTCTATTTCAGGTTGAATTTGGCAGTGCTCACCCCATGCAAAACAAACGTTGAGGGGGGGAGGGGAAAAAACTCTCAACACTAGCTAATGCACTGTTCATCTATCAGACAGATTGTGGTTCTCCAGCACAGAGTGAGGAAACAGCAAAAGTATGTTTAGAATGAAAGTGACAAGCAAAGGAGCAACTTGCATAGAGATTATACTGATTCTTTGTAATCCTGTGTCCTTTGCGCTGTGTATTTAGTTATCCAACTTAAGGGTGTTCTAGATGGTTTGGATTAAAAAATCCATTTTTTGTTTTTAGAGGAAGCAGTGCCAAGTTCAGGAAGGTGTTAAGAGTATGCAACTTCTGTCATTTTGCATTTACCATGATAGAGGGTTGTTCTGTTTTGAATCAACTAGTTGCTAGTTATTTTATTTAACTAATTCTCTTCATTTGGCATTTGCTAAAAATTAGAGGAGAAATAAAACAGGTTTCTTTCTAGTTTGTGGAGGGACTAGAGTTAGAGAACAGAAGGAAATCATTTAGTTTCATTCTGAGACCTTATGTGCACAAGTAAACTGAGAAATCTTGTATTTTGGAAAGACAGGATAGCACGTACCATTGTGGATAGGCTAAGTACGTGCTTCAGGTTGTTCAAACAAAACACAGACATGGTGACCCATGAGACATTTTTGGACTTGCTAACCCTCGTGGCTATAGGCAGGCTATGATGATATAAGACTCAGTATCTTTACTTCCACTGAATATTTCTCTAGTGTTACTGTTTTTTAAGTGAGAATGTGTTTGCGCACATGAGTTAGTTATATTGATTCATTTTGCGGACTTCTGGCTTGTAAACTACTTGCTGACTTTTTTGTAATTGATATCTGAAATTGAGGAGAGTTGTCAGGATGCCCTCTTGGCAGGAACAACTATCCATTGCTCTGTCAGTATTTCTAATACCTAATTCATGCATTCGTGATGTTTTGAGTATTTCCTCTAGTCGCAGTCAGATTTTGATGCATCTTGGCATGCTCTTTTATGATAATTCACCAATACTAGTATTATTTATTGGTTGCATAATTAACCAAAATGGTGGTGGTATCTATGTGCAAGTGAGAAACTTTAAGAGTATTTTCCAGTCAAAATTTTTGCTTGAAATGTATTGTAAAATCTCATCAAGGTTTCACAGTTGCGGGTCTTGCAGTGTTAATTTTCTTAATGTGCTTGAGTAATGTGTATAAGATTATTTCCCTTTAGAGTACGTTTTTCTGCATAGAATCTCCACTAGGGAGGGAAGGCTACTGAGCTACATATTTTCATATTTCCACGTAAAACAAGTTGCAGTTTTGTCTGGTGCTACAGTCCTTGTAAAGAATTTTCAACCCAGGAGAAGGGGAAGAGCAGGAGTTTACGTCACCTCTACGTGCATGTGAATTTGGTTATCTCAGGAGCTGTGTGCTGTAAATACTGAAGCTATTTCCTAGCTTAACATGTGGGTTCCTGAAGACTCTGGGATATCACTTATAACCTAATACAAGTAGATAACCTCAGTGCTTGTCCTAGTATCCTTTGAAAAGAGCCTTCCAACTGTCCAGTGTTGTGTGTACTGAATGACAGTCCCCTGACACCATCTGCTAAGAACTAGGTTGTGAGGACTCTTTTTACTGCAGTTCTAGTCTTTCACGTTGCCAAAAAAGGTCCGAGTTTTTTTTCCTGAGGAAGTACAAAAGTCCTTCTTCCTTTTTTGAGGAATTAGACCGAAAGACCACCTTAAACCTTGCTTTCAAGTGACGGAAAGTGGTGTGAAATATTGGACTGATGCACTTGGAAACTTCAGACTTAGTGTCTACATATCTTGGCACATTAAATACTGTTGGCTCCACTAGCATCACTTGTCGTTTGTAATTGCTTGCACATTCTTCATAGTTTACCTAATAAATACGCATAATAAAAAACATTTCACTGAAAGCATCTTGTTACTATGACAGATTATTTGTTTTACTTTGTCAGAAAACTCTACAAGCGTTACGCATTCCTCCGCTGTGATGACGAGAAAGAACAATTCTTATATCATCTCCTGTCATTCAATGCTGTTGATTACTTTTGCTTTACCAATGTTTTCACAACAATCTGTAAGTATTTACTTCCCCTGGAACTCTGATCTCCAGATCTGGTTGAGTACTTATCCAAATTTCTAAACAATTCTGAGCAATGTTCTTTTGTGTAGCTGTTCTGCTTTCTTTCTGGTATCCATCTGTGTATGCTGTATCACTGTTTCTATAATCTTCTCTGGTGGGTAGTAGTGTTCTCCCCATGTGTCACTAAAGACATTTGTTTCTAACTTGGTAAGATACAGGCAGCTTTAATCCTTTTAGATGTGGAAAAGTACTCAATAGAAAATTTTGTGGTGGATTTGTGTGCACCATACAAAAAGCAGTGTGGACTATACATTTTCAAGGTAAGAATATTAGCTCGTTGCATAGTAGGAATTAAAAAAGAAAACAAAATACCTTTCCCCTTTTCATCCTCAGCCTAGCTTGCCACATGCTTGTCTCTGAGTTTGGGATAACTAGTCAAATGCCTGCTGAGGGCTGCACCAGAACTCTGCAATGCATTCAAGTGCTTTTTTTTCTTTTTCTTTTTTTTAAAGACTTCCTGTAGATTTTTTTTTAGCTGTTATTGCTGACACTTTAATGTATTACAGAGTTCTCATGCACTTTTTGCATGCCTGCTGTCACAGGACTTCACTGGTAAGGTATAAGAAAAGACTTCAGCAGCGCTGAAATTGGGGTTGGAGGTAGGTGAAGGGATCCTTCTAGTCCCATGATAAGAGCTATCCTTGCTGTTATGATTCCTATTTTTGTGTCTTAAAGACAAAGCAAACAGAGATCTAAGTGAAATACTTCTTGGACTTGTGGACAAGATCTGGACGAGGTTCAGGTCTGGTCGGCTGGATGCTGTTGTCAATTTAAGACTATAAGCACAGAAAATAAAAAGGGAAGCATTTTAATTCATTCTTAAATGTCACAAGCATCAAGCTTCTAAGAAAATCCAACTACCGAATGCTTTCTTGAGGGAACTGACAGCTGAGGAGATGTTGAGGGAGAGATGTGTTAAATACCTTAGCTGAAAAGTACTAATTGTAACCCATTTATGAATGATAAAGAAAGGTAAGTTGCCAAGAAACACAATGACCACTTAGATAATTGGATTTTGTTATAGAAGTAGTTTGGTTAATAGATGGCCATGTATGAGATGCTAGATGATGGAAGAACATATGTATTTCCATCTGCCTTCTGAGTCAAAGAAGGGGCTTTAATTCAGGTGGTATATTGAATTAGGCACTGGTAGACCAGGGGACCAGAAAACATTTGAGAATGCATGTGGTGCCAGTTAAAGGGGAGGAAAAAGTCCTTTATTCTTCTTAAAATCAAACGTCTTAGCATAATTAAGACCAGCATGGTACAGAAGAACTTGCAGTATTGTTATGTATTTTCACTGAAAGTGTTTAGCCACTGTAATGAATACTCCTGCAAGCAAGCCGTGCAAATAAAGGCTTTGGTTACTAGCCGAGCGGGAATTAGTGTTCTGTAGTGTGTATGTATGCACACACAAAAGCAGGCAGTTTGTATTTGAGCACTGAGTTGCATGCTGAGCTACAACCTAGTCCTGGATACACGGATACTGTCCTTACTTCCTTGTCACTAAGCTGGGGACAAATAACTATCTTCATCATACGTTTTGAGACTGGAAAATGAAAAATGATTGTATCCATATGGAGACATTGTCCAACCCGTGTTTCTTCTGTCATTTGATGGTATTTTGCTATCAGCTGTACTTATTAATGACTTATTAATGTGTACACTTCCTGATTGTCAGTAAGTGTTTAGTAAGCAAGTGCTGGTATGGTTAAATAGGAACTCTTACGTTTGTGTGTTGAGTGTGGTGTTTTTTTGTGGTTTTTTTTTTTTTACATTTCATGGTAGTGCAGGATTGTTACGGATTACTAGTATATCTTTTTCTCTTCTGTTCATTAAAAAGATTACATTATTATCCTTTGTCACTTCTGAAGTGTTATTTCTTCTTGTGTTTGCAGTGATACCATACCATATATTGATTGTTCCTAGCAAGAAACTTGGTGGTTCAATGTTTACAGCCAATCCTTGGATTTGTATCTCAGGAGAACTGGGTGAAACAGGAGTCCTGCAGATTCCCAGGAACATACTAGAAATGACTTTTGAGGTTTGTATCAATTGAGACAAGAATAGTTCAGGTGTTTTTTCATTCAGTTCTAAATTCTCCCCTTGCAGTACCATCTTGTAGTACATTTCATATCTGTGGTCTTTGTGGTTACTCACAAATACTCCTGTGTCTGTACATTACCAAGTTTAATCCATATTTAATACTATGCACAGCAAAATCACTGACAAATCCTTAGTGCATTGACAAATATGACTTACGAAAAATAAAATGTCTTGCTCTCTCTGTTGATCAAAACAGTATTAAGAAAAAAAAACCACAAAGCAACAACAAACAAAAACAAATAAAGCAACCTACCCCTATAAAGCCCAGAATGGGTCATTCAGTCAGAAGAAGAGCACCACACTTCTGATGACCTGTGTCAGCATTTTCTCCAAGAGTTTACTTGTCCTCTCTCCTGCTGTTTACACTGACCAATTCTTTGTTTAATTTGCAGTGCCAGAACCTGGGAAAACTGACCACAGTGCAAATAGGACATGATAACTCAGGGCTGTATGCCAAATGGCTAGTTGAATATGTTATGGTCAGAAATGAAATAACAGGGCATACTTACAAGTAAGTATCATCCTGACATTTCGTGTTGGGTAAGTAGAATTTATGCAGGAAGCCAGCATAAGAGGGCTTGTTTACTTAGAAAGGTCTTACCTCCTGGGACTCTGTCTACAGATGCTGCTACCTGAAGGCACAGAAAGGTCATTTGGCTTCTGGCATTAAATAAGTCATGATTCTTACAAAATTAAACAGTTTTCAGTTTGCAAATGCTCACGTCTACCTTCCAAATATTGGTGGAGAAGATGAGTTCCCTGTTACACATCTTTAAAAGAATCTGCCTTGAGCCCCAGGCAGAAACAGCAAGTTAGCTTGCTGCTTACCAAACATGGGTGATGTTTTATTATTACGGCTGAGTGCTCTGTTAGAGAAGTTTGAACACAAGCTTGAATACAAGGGCTAATGAGTGTTAGAAACCTGTATTTGCACGGTGAAAGTAAAGGAACAAGATTTACAGTAGGAATTAATTTGTGTTAAGTACAGCATGGTTTAATGCCTTCTCCTTTGTTGAGAGAAACTTTTGTACTCATGTTGATGAGAAACTGGTGGGTAAGTCCACTCAGTTATTTATGCAAGCTTACTTGAAATTAAATGAAGAGGCGAGATGCTATTTTCGGATGCTATTCAGTTTTCTGACTGAGCTAGTTAAACTGACACCAGCATTGGTTCACAGAAAGTGGTGATGAGCAAATGAACACGTATTTTCTAGTACCCAACTTAATATCCCACTTTCAATGTAAGTGTTGGTGTTTTGGTATTTAAGTAATTTATTTAATGGTGTTTTTTGTGTGCGTTGACTCACCAGCTATGTAAAGTATTCAATGAAAGTGTAGCTCATTGTGGGTCTTTCCCTTCTACGTTTCTTCTCTCTACAGCCCTCAAATCATGCACTACGTGTAGGACACAAGGCAAAATCTGCCAGTTGCTTTGTAGATTGTCTAGTGTGACATTTAAGGCAAACCTGGAGCTGAAAAGCTGTTTTGCTCCCTCTGCTGGCAAAACCCACATCCAAGAATTTGTTCATTAGTTAGAGTGAAGTATTTCTAATAAATATAGTAGCAGAATTTGGATTTTTTGCAACTGCAGTTGAAAGTCTTTAGCATGGAATTGAATCTGGGTTGAAAGACGTGATCCAAATATCTGCTTTATGTTCTCAGGTTTCCCTGTGGAAGGTGGCTTGGAAAGGGAATGGATGATGGCAGCTTAGAAAGGATCCTGGTGGGAGAGTTGCTGACTTCCAACACTGAGGTTGATGAGCGGCAGTGTCGAACCCCTCCTTTGCAGCAGTCACCAAGCATGATCAGAAGATTTGTCACTATATCACCAAACAATAAGCCAAGTGAGTGGTGGGGATTGTCTTATAAGGTTTTACATCATTATTTGTGGAAAGCTGCTTGCAAACAGCAACTGGAGATCTTCCTGTATTTTAAAATCTGTCCTAGTTTCAGTTAGGACAGAGTTAATTTTCCTCCTAGTAGCTGGTAGGATGCTATGTTTTGGATTAGGATGAGAAGAGTGCTGATAACATGCTGATGTTTTAATTGTTGCAGAGCAGTGCATAGCATCCTACCTACATAGCATCCTACCAACTACTAGGAGGAAAATTAACTCTGTCCTAACTGAAACTAGAACAAAATCACAGCTTGGAGAGGACCTGTGAAGCTCACTTAGCTGGATTCTGAGCAGGGAGTTGAGCTAACTTCTGAGTTAGAACAGGTTGCTTACGTTTGTATCTGCTCAAATTCTGAAAGTCTCCAAAGGTAGAAGGAAGATGTCTCTGGGCTTCTGCTCCAGTGCTTAGCTATCCTACTATTTTTTTTTGGTTTTCTTGTCCTTCCTTTGTGAAATGAGTACTGTGGAAGAAGACAGAAATTTGTTGTCCTGTCCTTCATAGATGAAAATGCCTGCTAGTGGTTTCTGTTCATGGATGTTAGTTTTCTATTGAGATCACTGTTCTATGATTATCCTATTCCTGATAAGTCAAGTGGTTATTGTGCTCCCAAGCATCCTTGGGTTTACAGGAAACTATCACAGGATGTATTTCCAAGATGCCCGGATTCGGTGGTCATAATCGAGGAATATATCCTTTTCTTATCTTTGGGCCTGGGTCTGCAAAATCGTGTAATTATGTAAATACCCTTTCTATCTGTTGTTCTGTTGAAACATCACAGTTATAACTTTGATAGGAAAACCAAACCATCTCCAATTCTACCTCCTCCACAGTTACTAAAAATAGACTTGGATTTCTATTGCCAATAGTCCATCACCTTTTCACTAACAGCATAAATTATATTGGTTTGTATGCCTTTTCTCTTTTGTGATATGCCTTATCCCTCATGCACAGGTACAATTTTTAAAGCATTTACAAAGTGATTGGAAGTATTTTGTATTTTTCAGAGTTAAATACTGGTCAGATACAAGAAGCTATTGGTGAAGCTGTCAATGGTATTGTCAAGCATTTCCACAAGCCAGAGAAAGAGGTGAGGACTTATGTTGTCTGTGTAGTGGCACTCCTGTCTTAAAACTCACATTAGTAAGTGTTGGAGAATACATAACAGAAAAGTTTGAACTTGAAGGAACAGCCATTTGTGTCTGAAAATTCCTTAAGTAGAGCAAAAATGAGATATGGAGACTAAGTCATTGAAATAGTAAATTGTCAAGTACCTCCTTTTTGCTGCTAACTGGAGCATTCAGTTAGATTTAAATCTCATGTTGTGGTATTTCAAATTGTGAGCGAAATTCTGCCCAAGATTCTAGCTGTACCACTTTCAGCAATGTTGCTTCCTGTTCAGTTTGTTCTGGATTAACTGCTGTTTTATCTTCATTGAATAGTAATAAGGGGTTTTTATGTCTGTTTTGCACTATCTTGGCCACTTTTAATATGAAAACCAATAGACTGTTTAAAAACAAACAAAGACCAAAGCAAAGCAGAAATGTTCTCAAAGACTCAGTTACAATTCTGAGTTATATATATAATCACCTTAGCTGGCACAGCAGTTGTTTCCTGAAACAAGCTTAAGAAGTGTGCCTTTGTCCAAGTGTCGAAGTCCAGCCTTTGTGAGAAAGAGTGGTATGGAGCAGTGCTGTCTACTATATGGATATCCCTTGAAAGTCAATAGTTTTATTTTTTTACCAATTGGTCTTCCCATTCTTTCTGCGCCTACCTTTCCTAAATTCAGGTAGCATGGCAATTTCATATTCAGTCTAATTCTGATTGCTGAGCATACTTAACACAGTAATCCCAAGTGGTCATGCATTGGTTTTGCAGAACAGAATTTACCCCAGTCATCTAAAGAAGAATTGTTATTCTTTCCCTAATTTTTACATTGCAAAAATTGCATTGTGTTGTTTTTCTTGAAAGTCTGAGGTACTTGCTACAGTGGATCTGTGAACATAATTACTTCATAAAATAAGGAAAACATTAGCTTACTGTGCAGTGGTCATTATCGTAGGTAAAACCTGCTCACAATCTTGATCTTGAACTTTTTGTGGCTTCATTTGATGATGGCGAGGCCCAGAGATTGCTTTCTTCAGCCTCATTCTTAAGGATATCAACAAATTTTTGAATGCTAAGGACTTAACAGAAGTGGGTCATCCTCTCTGGGGTCACTGACTGGCATATACTGTAACTCTGGGCATCTGTTTATTTAAAACCTGGTTTAATAAATACATATGATACTTTTTGTGTCTTAACTGCCAAACTGAGATAAATGCTTGTGCTTTGTGTGTTTGGCAGAGAGGTAGTCTGACGCTCTTGCTGTGTGGAGAAAGTGGACTTGTTTCAGCTCTTGAACAAGTGTTTCAGCATGGATTTAAATCACCCAGGCTCTTCAAAAATGTCTTTATTTGGGACTTTTTAGGTAAGTGTGATGAAAACATAACAGAGCCTGTTTGTGTCTTTGAAACATATCCATCTGTGTTCCTTATCATTGCCACTGTGTCTCAGCTGGTGTGAACAAAATACTTGTCAGAGGCATCTCAGCAGCTGAAATGCTTTAAGAGCTCTTATGTCCTCATATTGTTGAAAGAAAAGAGCATCTGTCATGTGCCAGAGTTGACACTGTACTTGCACGGTAATTGGACTGTGTCCTTCTAGTAGCAGTGGTGTAAAATTCCCTAGTGTGGAAGTTTTTAAATAAGGTGGTGAGTTGGCATATGGCAACCTTGTTCTTAATTCAGCATTGTGAAAGCAATAAATCATGCTTTTAAGAGGTTGAGTTGCCTTATAAAGCACAAGAAGTGGATCTAGTGCTATTGGTACTTGCTGGACATTGTAATAAGGGGTTTATAAGCATACATTTTTCAAACCATGCTCTATTTCCCTTGTCACAGAGCTGAATAAGTCAACTGAATACACAAAGAAATACACAAAAAATACACAGAAGAAAATACACAAGAAGTGCACAGAAAATGAGTTACTTTTAATAGTGTTTCTGTGTTTTGAATAGGTGTTTCAACATAATTCTTGACCTTATTTCGTCATATTACTGTAGCATGTCGAAGTTAGTTAGATACTAAAACCACTTTAGCACTGCTCAGGGGAAAGGAAGTGGAATTCCAGTTTTACACAGGGGAAACAACTAAAGTGACAAAAAAAAAAAACCTAGACATAATCACCTAGGAAACTCATGGACAAGCTTTGAATCTAGGCCTTTCAACTTTAATTGTACCCTGAATGAACAACTAAATCACTTTGTGCTGATTTGCTATTTCTCAGATATGGGCATCATATAGCCTTGTGGATTTGTGTGCAAACTTATGGGGAAAGCATTACACAGTGAGGTATTTCTAAATTTAATCATCTAAATTTGAAGGTCATTGTGCCTAATACTTTATTACAAGCACTGGAGCACAGTATTTCAGCTATTTTAGGATTGCTATTACACTGATGAAACTTATCTTCTACTATTCTTTTAAGAAAAAGCACAAACATATTATGAGACCCTTGAGCAGAATGAAATGGTCCCAGAAGAAAACTGGCAGACAAGGGCCAGGAATTTCTGTCGCTTTATCACTGCTATCAACAACACACCTAGAAACATTGGAAAGGATGGCAAGTTTCAGATGCTGGTGTGTCTTGGAGCCAGGTATAAAGGAACTTTTTTGTTAATACTCTTTTAATAAAATGAAAAGTATGTTGCATGTTAGTAAGATAAAGCCACACAGCTGCTGGGTTTTGCAGTTTGGTTGTTACTTACAAAGTTCTTTGATGTAACCAAAGAAGAATCAAGTGAAGGAGGCACTGACCAAGTTCCAAGGTATTTGAATTGTGGGGAAACTAAGATATGCAGTTGCATATCTTAGAGCTGAGCAACTGAATCATGAGAGAATGGTACTAGGCTTGTGTGAATAGCCTCCCTCTCCTAGCTAGCAGGGTTGGAAGATAGAAGCAGAAAACCATCAGTCATCGAGGCCTCTTCAGCTCTTGGCTGGGTGAAATCCCACCATCCAATTACTCTTTGCAGTAGGTGAGTAGGAGAGAAACCAGGACTGTTTAGGAACCCTCTTGACTCCAAGGCAGTGGAGCAGGTCAGTGACACCAGGCCTTCCTGGGACTTCCAGGCCTCCTGGGAGCCATATGTTTTGATATGAGGGTGAAAAGCCTAGAAATGCTTTTCTTGCGTGAGGATGTGACCTACTTAAACAAGTGCCACAGATAGTTGCTTCCCCTTGCCCACCATATAAAAGTATGTGGACAAAATGGTAAGTCTATTTGATAGGTAAAGTACAAAAGTAATTTCATTGAAAATGAGAAATTAACTTGGCTTTATTTTTATTTCCAAATTCTGACTTTGTCAGAGACCACCTCTTGCATCACTGGATCGCCCTGCTTGCAGACTGCCCGATCACAGCACAGATGTATGAAGACATAGCACTAATTAAGGATCATACTCTTGTGAATTCTTTGATTCGAGTGCTGCAGACCTTGCAGGAGTTCAACATTACACTGGAGGCATCTCTTGTCAAAGGAATTGATATATGACCTCTTGTCCCACAACAAAACAAAAACCTACAACTATGTTTAAAACAGCAACAACAAAAAAAGCAACAAGGAGTGAATCACGTTAGTATGCAAGAGTTCTGTCTGCCAGTACATTGTATCGTGAACTTGTTCATGGCCCTAAAATACAACTTTGACTTTTCTTGAAGAAAACTCCAAAAATAGTACAGGCAAATGGATAGAAGCTGTAAACTCAATGTAAAAAAGAGGATTTTGGTATAAATCTATTTTAGAGTTTATTTGCTGATTTGCTTTTTACACACTTTCATGTGAAAGAGATAGAGATGAGTATTGTGCAGCTTATTTTAAAGCTGCAGTATTTCCTTGCCATAGAAAATGTGCAGTGAGCCTTCCAGCATTCTGTGAACTTGCCTTCAGATATGCTGTATGTCATAGACCCCAATATATACACTCCATTTCTGCTAAGAAGGTCATTCTATAGTTTTTAAACTAATATTTTATATATTAACATTATTACCAATGTTTGATTTTTAACATGTTGGGTCACTGTTCTGCTGCAAGGGAACTACAAATTCTCATGTGTGCTTTTTTAATAGCTCCAAGGCACTGACTTGTCAACAAATCATGTTTTTTCCTTTATTTTTGTTGTCAGTATTATTTTTAGTGAATTCTGGGAGACTGAACCATGAAATGCGCAGAGATTGAAGTAATATTTTTCATATTGGTACATAATTGCACAGAAGAAATTAAGCGTCTTTTTTAACTGATGTTTTTTTATTTATTTAACCTATCATTGTGTTTTGTAACTTTGTCTTTAAAAAAAATCTTCTATAATACAACTGGCTATAGTATGTTGCAATTCAGAATTAACAGTGCAGCCCACTTAAATCAAAAACCTGGAATAAGTATTTATGGTGCAAAAATGTTTCCACTTGAACCATCCTTTTGAAGTTCGATATACAGTTGCTGCTCGTAATTCTCTTAACTGCTAATAAAGAGGAACATGGGCTTCCCAAATGCTAGATGATTAAAGAAAGATGTTTACGCCCCCACAAAATAATAATGGCAAACCTTTATTAGTTTGTTTATATCAGGATTCTTATTTTTTCTGAAATTACAGGAAATAATAAGTTTTCTTTCCCGTTTGAATGGATATATCTGGAGTCCTGTTGTCACAGCCTGCTTCATTTGGCATGTTTTTGCTTTTAGCAGAAAGCTTTAGTCCACTTCTACAATAAAACAAACATTTTGAAAGTTTTATTTATTGAAGAGCTGGAAATTGGTGAATGCCTAAAGACATCTCTGCTCATTTGAATCCCCTGATAAAAATCTCTTTGGAGTATGTGATTTAACAGGCTGAATTATCAGCATCACAAATTACTGCACAGAAATTCAGGACTACGTATTTAAGAGGTCTCCACTGTATAAACTTATCTGAGTGTTGTCCCTCTTTCGAGAAACAGAGTCCAAGTTTTTCAGTTCATACAATGTTGTAGTAGCTTTTCTTTACCTACAGATTAGTGACATCTTGTTCGTTTCATTTCCATAACTTACAAGTATAGCACATGTATTAAATCTTTGACTATTTTTACTTTTGTCCTATTTATTTCATTATTAAATGGAGAAGTTCCTTTATCACTACTTTTTTTTTATCAGAGCCAGATTTGCATTATAAAGATGCAAAGGCAACGTCCAAGCCACTCCTTAGGCTGGGTGGATGTGAATTCTTTTGTAACATGGGGCTTACAGTACCATTTCATGGAAGTATTCTGTGTACAGTTCTTTTCAGTCTTGGAAGAGCAAAAACATTCTTTATTCTGAGAATTTCATGTATTCAACTTAATATTTTGGGAGAATCTTTCTACACTTGCCCCACATTTCTTAATTATGTAGTAGTTTTATATACAGTGCTTTCAGCTATGTTTATAATGATTCTATGTAGGCCTGTAGGTTTCGCAGCATGTCTGATGAAAAGAGGGCTGGATTAACCGTTTTGACCTTATCAGATTAGTTGATCCCGTTAAAACCGTATATCTGTCCTAGAGCAAATATGGATTAATTTTATCTTATAACAGGTAGTTAACCCTGAACTAACTTTTTTTCCATACTTCTTCATCTTATGTGGCACAGTAATATTGTTTTGATGGCTTGCTTTGATGCGTATCATTGTGCCTCATTATGGCAGTGAGATACCTAGGATGCACATGGGTTTGGGTTTGCTCACGTGGTTCTCACATGGTGGGTTCTTTTGGATAGCACCTGAGAATGAAGTGTCCATCAGGGGTGGTACCCTGTGTGCTAGTTGTCCAGATGCAAAGGAGGTTTTCTTCCTGGCTCCTCAGTTACTTTATTTTCCCCAGGAAAGACCATTTCATGGTAGACACTTCCTCGCAGGGGTGACTGTGCTTAATCCCAGTAAAATACAAATTACGTTTTTACCTATGGACTTCAGTGAAGCAAATCCTTCTAGACTTGGAAGAACAGTAGAAGTTTCTGGAATGTAGCAGAAAAAATAATGGTTTTGTTGGATTCAGAGGCCACCAAGGAAGACAGACATTTGAATATGGCTCTTTGTAGCCTAGGCTAAAGTTTTGGGAAGAGAATTGGCTGGCATCTCTTAAGTGCAGTTCGGTCTGTAGTAACAGCCATAATCCCTATTGCTCTTTGGTGTTCACCACAAATAAGCCTCCTTCTCTCATTGATGTAGCATCAGTCCCACAGAATCATGTTTGGATCCAGCATTTATTCCTTCCATGTGATTGTGCTGAATTGGGTGACTCTTATATAAAGAATGAATGGTATAGTCACAGTGTTTTAATCTTTAACTAGGGCATTGTAAAATCCATCTCCCTTCTTAAAATTTGCATTACATTTTTTGTTCGGAAAAGAGCTACAGTGTAATGCAACCATAACCTTTTTTCTGTTAGTGTTCTAAAATAAGAAAGCAGGTTTGGGAGGTGTGGGTTAATGTGGCTATACTGATTTTTATTATTATTATTGCAATTATTTGGAAAATATAATGTTTTTTAACTTAGCACTGAGAGTCATGTGAGCACACGTAATCTGTAGGTGATACAGAAATATAATGATAAAAAAAATAAGTAGTTCATAATGCAGTAAATACAATGCTACATTGACCAAACATGTTTACAGGCTGATATCTGATGTGAGGAAAAAACAGGCTATTGCCTATCAATTATTTGTTTCTTTGATTAATGCTATTGGAGTTGATATGATACTTTATACAAAAATAAAATGCAACTTAATAAAGACTTGTTTGAAATACTATGATAAGTTTATACAAGAAAAAAGCCTTTATCTGCCATAAACTTAAACATCTGACATTCTGTAGCTGAAAACACACTAATGAACTGAAGACTATTCCACAACTTTTTCCATTATCAAGAGTATTTTTCAAATTGTTGAAGTGAGACCTACTAGCTGGAAGATCCATATTTTTGATGTGTTTTGAATTCATAAATATGTTAAGGTTTTGTTTCTGCAGTGAAATTATTCAAAGAATTAACTTTTTCTGTATATTGTCAAAAGATTGTTGTCCATAGTGCAAGATGCTATAGGATACTTGAAAATACTTGAAGATATTGTACATGTACTTCTCATCTTTGTAGGTTTTTTAATATCTTTAGATTGGCTGTTAGAAAAAGCATCAATACCTTATAAACTATATATTTTACTACGTGGGGAAATCACTGGCTTGTTTTTTTTTTAAGAGTGGGTGTTAAAGTTTACATTATGATGAGAAAACCAGGTACTGTTTTCCTTTTCTATTTTTCCTGTGACATTTGAATCCATTGGACATTAAATGTGAATTGGACATACGAAACAGTTTTACAGGTGTAGCTCATTTGCTGAATTGCAATAAAATTTGTCTTCTAACATGAGAAATAGCATTAATGTGCTATTTTCAAAAGCCTTTTAATGTATTGTGGCTAATCATCTTTTCCCTTTTGCCTGAATGCAGGTATGTTTGGAATTTTGATGTCTGATTTCATGTGAAGTTCATGAGAAGCCCAACTTCCATTATCTTCAGTTTATGCTGTAACAATTAAGTTTATGACATTATAGTCTTGTTTCTGTTTTGTTTTGAACAGTTTTGTGTTTGATCTGTTCATCCGAATGCCTGCTTCCCTCCTTGCACCAGTGTAGTGTTCTCGCATGCAATCGTCAGTCAAACACATCCATCAGTGGAAAAGATGCCTACTCAGTAATCAGGGAATGAGGAAAACAGGAAGGCAAAGGGACTAATGTAGATCTTGGAGAGCGTCTGAGTACATGTACAGACACATGCTCTACTGTATGTATTAGCTTTTTTCCTACCTTAGAACAACTTCTGATCCTCATATTCAAAGAAGTTTGAAGGCGGTCTCAGAATTTTAAGTTCTGAAAAATACAGTCAGTCTCCACGTACTGTTTGCTCAACCTTTCCCTCTGTGTAAGGATCCATAAAGAAAAGCAGAAATTATTGGAAATGTTATCTGATGCTTCAGTTATAAGGTTAAGCAAGAAAATAACACTGTCCCCATCTGAGACTGTGACCATGGCTACATCTGTGGCACGCTGTGCCCAAGCATAATTGCCTATATTGCCTGTTTCCTGCATGTTTTATCCTATCTTTCCCCATGGTAAGATATAAATTGACAGATTGTACCAGAGCTGGAATTACTGGGTGGATGGGTCGTCCTGGGACAGAGGTAAAAATAGGGTCCCTTCTCTATCTTTTTATTCACTTCTTTTTTGAATCACTTGAAATGCATAATGACGTAGTGGAGCACTGCATAATCTTTGTTCATTACATACTGCTCTTCTTATCTCACCTAGAAACTGGTTCTGTATGCCTTCCTGTATATTAAATCTAGTTTCTAGATCGGATTGACCAGTAAACAAATGTGAGCATATCTCACTTGTGTAACTTTTCTGCTGCCGATGTTCTGAAAGTTTTTTATGCCAGTTATGTGAGAAGCAGAGATAAAGTCAGTTTTATTCACGTTCATCTCCTGCTTCACCCAAAATATAGTCTCCAGGGCGTTCTGCTTGAGCAGAGGGTTGGACAATTATCTGTCTCCACAGATACCTTCCAACCCCACTCACGATTCTGCGGTCCCTCTCCATCTGCAATGGCAGGAACAGGTAAGAACACTGAATGTCACTTCCCCCACATGGTGTGATTTCTGCCATTTCTTAGTAGCCCAGCATCTTTAGAAAAAGAGCTCATCTTTCAGGTGCACTGTTTTTCCTGTGTTTTACGGAGCTGCCTTCTCTTTTGTCACCTACAGCTGGAGAGACTTGCTTATTGTTCTGACCTGCTTTATAGCAATGGCTAACTTCTGCTTTGACAAATACTTGTTTTGAAGCTGACAAATACAAAAAGTAACATTCTCTGCTTAAGAACAAAGGTAAGTTAGGACTGTTCTGAAATAAGTGGGATTTACCCTGTGTCAAACTCTGAGATCATTACTGAATGTTCTGTACCATTCAGGAAAACACAGAAGGGAAGGAGTTTTATTGTTTTTTGGAGGTATGTCTGATTCCTTCCTCTCCCTCTCTGTTTTTTTGTTGTTGTTTGTTTGTTTGTTTGTTTGTTTTTATCCCACACACCCTGGTCTATGTTGGAGGCTTTTTTAAACAAAGTGAAAGAAGAAGTTTTAAGATCTCTCATGGGGGGAAAGCACATCAGTGTTCCTGAGTTGTCAGTGACCGCACCACTAACCACTGGTGGGGTTGTGCTGTGGACTCGCCGGGGGAGATGCTGAGAGGGTGAGCTCTACCTGCCCCATGTTCCAAGGAGTGTTTTGAGCCTTAGATAGGCTTGGGGGTATGGTTGTTAACTCAGTATGTGCTGCCAAGCAAGTTGCAGCTGTGCAAAATGTCAAGCTTGCCTGCCTTGGAAACTGAGTCTGATGTCTTCCTTTCTTGGGCTTATAAGACCTGCTGCTCCGAATTCCTCTGCAGGGTGCTGTGAGGATGTCTGTAGGGCAGGTCTGGATGGAGCTATGAGGTAAGCACAGCTTCAGAAACGCATTCGCTTCACTGTGGGAGGCCTCCAAACTTCTCCCAAGGGGAAGGAACAAAAAGAACAGGGGCCTTGGTGAGCAAAGCGTGTTGTGCAACTGCTGCCTTCACAGCACTTTTCCGTATGCCAGGTCTGAGGTGATTTTATGGAAGGTGAGGCTTAATGTCAGCTGATGAGGAGAGTTTGAGTGTTAGGCAGGGATTGTCTGTTGACTAACTGGTCCAAACACTGGGTTTAGAAATGTGCTTGCGTTATGATTTGTTGGTGGAGATACCTTGGAAAGTTCTCTCGAAGTACAAAAGAGTTAGTTAAAGAACTGCATGGTGCAATTGTGTACAAATTACTTCACATAAGGGAAAAGGAACTTTATACTATTAAACCATGGATGTGTATTCATTAATAAACATACTTTATTAAGCCCTGAAATGAGCAGGGTATAGTGTATCATAATTTGAGTGGCAGGTGTTTTAAGACAGATCCTACAACATTTGAAATATCATCAATATATCTGATGTTTATTTTGAGGAGGTTTTTCTACCAGTGGCATAAAAAGACTTAGACAAGGAGTATAAATTCCATGAGAAGGTCTTCTAGACTGCTTGTGACCAGAGTACCCCAGATTTTCTCTCTGAGGTAAGCTATGTGTATGTCCCTCTCTCACTGAAAGGCACTGTTAAATCGCACAATTGAATGCTGGCTTCTGAAGCTGTGTTATTGTATGTAGATCTCCACAACAAGACGATGAGTAGCTTGTAAAACCATTGGATGCTAGGATGGAAATAGTAAGTGCAAAACTGAGTGATTCATCTCAAAGGAGTACAGTTGTTCAAAACCCAGTATGTATATGGAGATGAGAAGATATTGAAACTAAAGCTCTGAAACATATGTGAAAGGCTTTGGAATAAGTAAATATTTGAAGGTATTCTTTCACTTGTATGTCTGCCCTCTTCCCTTTTTTCACTGGCCTCCCACCCATGTTCAGCTTCTGTCACAAGCACTCATTACACTCGTTCAGTTGTGTTAAATTTTGGGTCAATGTGTGCTCAGCCCCAGCAGACCCATTACATCTCACTACATTCAAGTACAAATGAACTAGCATTCTAGATGTCCTCAAGTAAATATTTGCTTATCATTTAATAATAAAACTTAGCAAGGATTATAAAGCGTAAGAGCAGGTTTTTTTAATCCCAAATCTTTGGTCAAGTGTATTCAACTCTATCCAGGAGATCAGGTGCAGAATTTCCAAAGCAGTTTCAATATCAGACTGCTCTTTGACAGCTTAGTCTATATCCTTTGGTGTGAAGCAGCTTCAAGCAGTATTTAGTTTGAGTGGAGGGCAGGGGGAATCGTGGATCCTTGTCTGCACGGAAGAGTTTCTTCAGAGCAGCAGGCAGTGTTCGTGACAGTGTTGTAGTCATAGCAGTCCTTGTGGTCCAAAGACATCGGACAAGGTTTGCAGGAACAAGTGCTAGCTTTTGCAAGATTATAGCACAGTATGCATATTAGTACAATTGGAAAAAGCAGGCAAGCCTTCAGAAGTACAAGCCTTTCACCAAAAGTAAGCTTTTACTTGTAAACTTCTCTCCCCAAAGCCTCCATGAAACATAACTGAATGGCACTTTGGTCCACACAAGCTGAAAAAACTTGGTTCAAAACTAAAATGCTGTCAGGTACCTAGAGGAGCAAAAGCTTTGCTATTGATTTTAGGATCAGTATGTATAATGTATGAAAATACTGTTTACTTATGCTTCTTGTGAAGTTTTACTGGTAGCTATTTTTCTTCCTAAAAATCTGTGATGTTATTTATGTTGTTAATTGCTGAAGAAAAACAGTTGGTGCTGTTTGGGTTCTGTTTTGTTGAACCACTGCTGCTATTTTTTTTTCCAACATACTTAAATTCTTAGCACTCTGTCAATTTCTAGCTTCCCCCTTCCAGTAAAAATCTTCGTACTCAGTACTTGTCATCTCTCTCTGTCACTCTGTAGTTGAATAGAAACAGTTAAAGAAGGCTATAGAAAGATATCTGAGTTAAGGTCTGGGCTTCGATCTGTTTTGTCTTCAAAGAGATATTTTAATGGCAATCCTTCATCATAAACAAATGAGTATTATACGTTAAATTATAGCTAAGGTCTATCACAAAGAACTTCAAGATTTATGTGTAAGACATAGTTTGATTAACTAAGATAAATTTAATATTGTTCCTGTTTGTTTTCCTAGCTGTGTGTTGAAATATTTTGATCTGAGACATTGCTGAATATTTGTGTCACTTTTTCTTTTAGTTTACAAAAGTAAACAAGCAGCTTTGCTTTTACTGTGTCTCAGAAAGCTTTGGTTGTATGGGTTGTTTGGCTCTTCGGAGTCTGTTTTTCTGCTACACGGCATATGTAGATGTTACGTCTGTCATCATATGTGGTGATGAATTTTAACTGAATTAATACTGGTCAAGCTCCTTGAGGAACCTTGACTGGAAAGTGCTAGAAATGTGTAACAGCTTTTCTGTAAGGTAGCTTGTAGTTGCGTGCTTCAATGGGAAATGGCTCTTCTGTGCATTTGGGGGGATTGTTTGAAGAGACACCTTAACGGGTATCCCCTGGTGAGAGGTGCGCGGATCTGTGAATTCCCATCATAAATGTGACTGCCTATTCATGACAGCATGGAAACGGGCGAGGAAGTCTTCGTCCCTTTATTACTTTGTCAGTAAAGGGAGCTTTGGGGTATGTTGTGGAGTTGGAGAATCCTTGGAGTGTTTAATGAGCAGCTTTATGCATTTATAGATGAGTTTGACTGGGGCTGAAACTGCCCACGAGGTACAATAGGTTGTTTCTCATTAGATTTTAAAAGGGGATAACTTTGATCATTTCAAAAGCAATGAAGCCTGATGTTCCAGTGAGAAAGTGGTAATTTATAGCTACCATTAAGGAGACAAAGACTGAGGGAAAGTTTCACTCTGAAGATTTACTAATGTGTATGAACCACCCTTACAACCAGAAATAGCTTGGTATTTCTCACAGAACAAAACAAAAGGGAGAAGGCGGTGAAATGGGGGTGGGAGGGAGGGGTGGAAAAGAATACCGCCTGTCTTCCCTTGCACCCTGAAAGGTCGAAACAACACTTAGGCAATTATAACTGCAACGAATAGTGGATGGGCCAGCGGTACCTGCCACGGGAGACGCAGCTGTGAGAAAGCCCCGGCTGCGGAAGGAGCGCGGCTGGTGGCGGGGGGGCTGGATGTGCTACCGTGGGCTGCGAGCACTCTAAGAACTGCACTGCCCTGCTTTGGAGAAACGCAAGCAAGGCTCCACCGAGCTGTGTACACGTGGGTCGTGACAGTGTGCAGACACACGGGCTCCTTGCAGGGGCTTGTCTCTGACTAGAAAGACACCCTTTCGCGGGCCGCCTCACAGACGCGAGCTCCGGTTCAAATACACTTGCCGCTGGCAGCCGGCGTGCGCGTGTGAGGTACTGCGGTACCTGGGGGAAGCGCCGCTTCCCCGGGACACCTGTGTTTGGGGGCCGCGCAGGTGCTGGAGCGCCCGTGCCGCGGGTGGGTGGCTGGCTGCCTGCCTCGCTGCGGTCTGCGGCGGCCTCTTGTGGGGCGGGGGGGCCGGGGCGGCCGGCGGGGCGCAGCGGTGCCGCGGGGAGGGCAGGGGAGGCCCGGCCCGGCCCGGGGAGGCCCGCCCAGCCCCGGCCGCCCCGCGCCCGCCGTCGGTGCGAGGCGGGCCCGCAGACGCCTCCTCCCGCCCGGCGGCAGCAGCAGCAGCAGGCAGCCGCCGCCGCAGCGCCATCCATGGGGTCCGGCGGCCGCCGCAGCGCGGCGGGGACGCGGGCGCTGCCGCTGCTGCTTCTGCTGCTGCCCGCGCCGGGCGCCGCCGCCGCCGCCCTGCCCCTCCCCGGTGAGTGCCGCTCCCCCTCCAGCCCCGGACAGCGGCACCTGGCCGGGACCGGGGCGGCGGCGGCGGCGGCTGCCGGGGGACGGCGGAGGGCGCGAGGGGGGGCGCGCGGGGAGCCGTTGGTGGGGCGCGCGGCGGCCGTTGGCGGGCAGGTGCGGGCCGCGCCGGGCACCGGTCTCCTCAGCGGGGCTGCCGCGCTCGGCAGCCGCTGCCCCGGGACCCCCTCACCGGCACCGTTCTGCGCGCACCTGAGGGCGCGGGGCCGCCGCCCTGGTGCCTCGCCGCGGTTCCTGCGGCCGCTAGGAGTTAGAATGACGCGAACGCCTTCTGAAGCTGGCAGCTGCGGCGGTACCTTCGGGCGTGTGTTGTGGCTGGGAGAGAGATGAATGCTGTGATTGTAACCGGGAGCGGTGCCGGTTGAAATTCCCAGCCAGAAAGCGATTCCTGCTGCTCAAAGTGGCTGACAATCTAAGTCGTCACCTTGTGGTGGTACTCCTGCGATTGATCCGGCTACTTTAGGAGTCGCTTTTTGGACCTGTGTTGGGGTGCTTCTTCTGCAACTCGCCCTCTTCGTTGGTCATTGGCAATCTTTCTGTTTCTGCGTTTGAACTCTCCCCTGCTGAATGAAAAACTTCTGCTGCCCGTAACTTTTCTCCCTCTTCTTCTGTCTATGCTTCTTCGTCTCCAGGACTTCTTCCTACTGGTGTTTCTCTTTCCCCTCACTTGCTCTGCTCTGAAGCTTCCACATGGATATTTTGCTTCGGTATGCTGTGCTTTGTGATGGCTGGCCAGGTGACTTGGCAATGCTGCTCAACAGATGCTATTTTTGTATTTAAAAAAATAATAATAAAAATGGCGTTATTAATGGGTTACACATCCGTTTAATGGTAAGTCAGTCTTCTAATGTGTTGGGGGTTGGTGACTTTCATTATTTCTGTATACTCCCCTTGTTAGTTTAAGAAACATTGGGCTTCCTAAGGGTGGTACTATGGATGTGATGGAGATCTCTTTCAGTATTAGTTTTATGTTAACCAGAAAGATGAACAGTGTCTCTTCTCTCCTCAATAGTTCTGCAAAGAGGTACAGTCATAGCTCCTTCTGGGGTAAACAAATAAATCTCTGTAAAACTTCATCGGCTAAATCTCATGGGGGATCTAGGCCATAATAGATTAATGTAGATGCATTTATAAGTGAGCACAAAAGCTTTGTACAAGCTTGTCTGAATTGCATACAGATATATTCATGCGCAGGTACAGCCATTATACAGGTTTAAGTCTAGATACTCTCTGGATGTTTTTGTCTTGGATTTAAAATTGATATGTGTGTGCTTGCAGCCTTTTACCATCTAGTCTGTGAAACATACAGGACTTATGCCCTATTCTCCATCTTCTGGCATCCTTTTTTGAATTTGGTGTCTTTTCACAGATGTGGATGAATGTGCCCTGGGGCTTGATGACTGCCATCCAGATGCTATATGTCAAAATACCCCTAAGCTGTACAAGTGCATGTGCAAAGTGGGTTACACTGGCGAAGGGAAGAAATGTGAAGGTAAAACGATAGAATTGCTTTGCTCTGCATTGTCTCAGTAATTGCACCTCCCTGCCTTCCTGCAAGGTCCTGAAGTGTTCTTTGGAACTGATAGAATTAGCAAGGGAAGCGCAGGTCCATAGCAGGAACGGTTTCTTCTCTCTGTAAAGCAAAGACGAGGGCAAATGTTAGATAGGATACTGGGACTGAAATCTCGCTTTCATAAAAATGTTCTGGAGGTCCCATGTGCTACCGTGCATGAGATAGGCTGTTCAGCACCAAGTGTCCCTCACCTTGGCCAGCTTGGGACAAGGTCTTGGCCAAGCATATGGGACTCATTCAGCTTTTGTTTGCAGCTAGACTGGTACCCAGAAATAGGAGGCTTTGATGCTTTACTGTAGTCCTTACTTGCTGGTTGTGACTTTGTGTTTTACAAATATACCAGGTACTGGTAAAGGTGCTGACCTTCAGGTTTAGGAGCTGCTCACAATGCAATTGCTGGAGGAACACAGGGACTACATTATGAGGTTGAAACAGTGATTTATTATTATTATTATTTTTTAATTTCTAATTGCCTCTAGCAAACTAAAGAGGGGGAAAGAAATATTGTAATATGCAAATTGTGTAGCCACTGAAAAATTTCCTGCCAGCAGCATAGGGGTGGAACATGGTTTTTATGAGCAATTTCCTGTGATTTCCCAAACGGTGGCATATTTTCTTTTTTAATTTTTTGCTGTTCTGAAGTGGATTACCCATGTTACACGTATCTTTGATGTTTTTTGTATACTTCAAAGATCTTGGTGTGAGCGATACCATGCAGCACAGAGTTCCACAGAAGAATTGTGTGAAGGTGTTCATATGAGCTTTTAATCAACTTGAATTCTGCCTTGACAAGGCCAGACAATGACCTGTTGATACTAACTTTCTTATTTTTACTTTGTGTACTTTCATACTGTCACCCTTTGATCATGTCATCTTACTTTTGTCTGTTGCAGAGAACCTAAAAAAATAATTTCTGACTACAGATTGCTTTTAGATAGGAGCTTTACCACCACCCACTCCCACATCATCTGGTGGCCTTTTAAAGATGGTATTACTAAAATTTAACGGGATATTACGTGTGAAAACATGAGATATTTCTCAGAAGACAAAGCAGAAAAATAAGAAGTTTATGTCTTAAAACATAGGGGACGATTTGTTTTTCAGGCTGATCTTAAAATCAAAAGATCTGATTGATTTTCTCAGTTACAAAATCAAAAGAGAAACAATTGCATGGCTTTTCACCTAGTAATACCACTTGGTCTAATCATTAGTTTGTTTAATCAGCAGCCTTAAAAACCTTAGACTATAAGGTAAAGCTGTGTGGGAATCTCAGGGTATTTTGTCAGTCTTTAGAAACATTTAGCAAGTAATGCGTTAAGTGTTGCCTATTTGCAAGACAATGACGATTTAGGACAGCAGTTGCTGTTCACAGTTACACGGTCTCATCACGCAGTGTCTATAACACTCAAGCAAGCATCCATCATGTTGACTTTTGCTTTATTCCTTAGACATTGATGAATGTGATAACGACTTCAATGGAGGCTGTGTCCACGAGTGTTTCAACATTCCGGGAAATTACCGCTGTACTTGCTACGACGGCTTTATGTTGGCTCACGACGGCCACAACTGCTTGGGTAAGTGTTCTTGTGAACATTGCGAGTGGGTGTGCTGTAACATTTTAACTGTGTTCCTGGGAAATGCGTGGTCATCTGTTGTGCTTAATCAGCTCGGCTGGAGGAGAAGGTCACCTATGGGACGAGGGAATTCCAGGCGCCGATGCGCCATCCCAGTGTGATGCTTTCCCCATCTGAATGAGGGTCATTGCGCTTTCACCATTTGAGGGCAGTTGTGCTACTCTGTTTCCATTAAGTGCTTTGGATTAAAATGTGTGAAGTGGCGCCTATTATTATACTAAATGGCTTTCCTTAAAAGAACATGTGCTGTCATTGTCTTTTCTGTTCCAAAGTTAGTTTAGAGTCAATTCTCACGTGTGTTTCTTTACCTAGAAATCTTTTCTCTTGCATGTCGAGATTTAGAACGTGTGGGCTTCTCACTCTTACCATGTCTGAGCCCTTCCTGACATGCAAGCTATAAGGAAAGGGCACACAATTAGGGCTGTGCAGTTGCTGTGTATGACAGAGGGCCGTTGAAGTTCAGAGGGCCTAAACAAAATGCTCAGGGTTTCCCTGGGTAGTTAATGTGAAGCAAAGTACACAACCCTGGAAACATGTTCACTCTAGGCAGCACTCCCTTGACCCTGCACGCTCTCTGTCTTTCCCCCCCACCCCATGCTGTAGAAACTGTCACGTTTGCTTTTTCAGAGAGAGCTCAGTTTTTTCTCTTCTGCTGCACGTTGTGTGTGGATGTGTACTGGCAGACTTCCCTGCCAGTATCAGTCAGAGGAAACTTGCTCCCATAGCAGAATTTTAAGACTCCCGTTGGCTTGGCTGGGTTATTTCCCACTCGTGTACGGCAGATTGGGAGGGGGGCAGACCATCCCTTGGCTCTAGCTTCTTCTGGGTCAAATTAGAAAAGCTCTGGAGTCTCCAATGGGGATCGTGTTGAGTTTTACCTGCTGTGAACCTGGTGCATGCCCACAGATTAACTTCGTTATAGTGTAAATGGAGGGGAGAGTGAAGTCACCAAGTTCCAAGTATTTCACTGAAGAAAATAGAGAGGGAAGCAAACTATTTGCTGATGCTGTAACATTGAGGACATCTTATTTTTTCTCTGGTGCCTTTGTGTAAACACACAGTGGAGTTCAGCTGAGGTTATTAGGAAGGGCTGAAAGTGAGCTAACGCATTGCCTCTTATGCCACCAAAGGGTACATTCTCTTAGTATCCAGTAGCCCCTCTAGAACATAATTCCACTGACTTGTTTGGGATCAGTAAGACAGACACAACATAGACCAAAATCTACCACCTGTTACATTACTGGGAAGCTGCTCAGTATTGCATGGCAGACTCTTTAAAATAAAATATCATTGACGTACAGTGAAGTTTTTACTACTGACCAGCCAATTTTTGAGATATGATGTAAACTTTAAATAAATATTTTGGTATGCAGCAGCAAATTGGATCTTCTCTTAATCTGTTTATTTACTGTCTTCACACCACGGTTGCTCTCCTTTCACACTCATTTTTGAAGATCTCAGCTGTGTGCCTGGGTTTTAGCCAAATAGACAATTACTTGTTGGAAGGAGATGATATTTTGTAATCTTTCCAAGGTCCGTAAGGCAGAAACATCTGCTGGAGTTCAAATCTGTAGTACTGAAGGCTCATGGTGGCTTTTTATTCATGATTGTTTGCACATTCACATCACTGTAGCTCTCTAAAATACTCAGCTTCTCTGTGATGGAGATATGTCAGCCGCGCTTGTTGCTATGAGCAGGTCACATTCTTTTGCATCCCATTGGCTTACTCTTTTCCTTCAGTAGAAATTAAATCTGGTGTAATGCCACATTATGCTTTTTACTAAAAGCCTTTCTTTTTCCCCATTTTTTGGAAGGCAGCTGTTTTATGCTAGAAATGCTAAAGTGTTAAATTAAAAACATTGTGCTATTATCACAGGAACAATGAACAGAACAGGGAGCAAATGTAGTGTCCCATTTGAACTTGCAAATGAGACCAGTGCTTTCCCTAAGAAATGTTTTGTCTTGCTTAATTTTTTTTTCTAAGCTACTGAGCATTTTTGATTCCTATTCAAACTGGCATTTGAAACATTGGAAAATTAGGGTAAGAAAATTATTTGCCTGGTAGAGGTTACAAAAGTCTGCAGCAATTAAAGGATAAAATTCAGAAGAACTGGAGGTTGGGATGAACATCCTGTGTTCAGAGGCATACCTGAAGGTTTTTCTACTCTTTGTTTCTCTTGGCTATCTCGCAAATTGAGCGTTTCTATATTCTCTGGTATTGTTGAAGCTCTACGTATTGAAACATCAACATTGAACCTATTTCCAGAACTTCTGCTCTTGTCCTTGACTGTGGTCAGGCAACATGACAGCAGCCTTGACGGTAAGTGATGATGACCTAGAGTTGAGGGAGGAGGATAATAAATCTAACTGAGCATCAGAACATGTGATGTATGACTTGTAGCTAGAGCAAAAGTAAGGAGGAAGAGGAGGAAAGTTTTATATTTAAGCCACACTTATTTTGAACTTGGTGTTTTTCTTCTTCCACTTTTGCTTCAGAATGGGGATCTTACTGAAAAACACCATACATTGCTTGCATGGATTTGGAACCAAAGCTGTGTACCACGGAGCAAGATAGGAGCAGGCATGGATGCTCAACCTAGATGTAAATGTGCTAGGTTGCTTAGTGGTGGTACTTTCTGGCTGCTCTGAGAGGCAGTGTATGTTCTCCTATGTGGAGTAGGGAGCTGAGGCAGTGTATGTTCTCCAACATGGAGTGTGGGCCTAGTGCAGGTACCCTGCTTCTGTCTTCCTTGAAGCTGCTCTGCCGTCTTGTTTAGTTGGCCAGAATTTCCTGGGAGCCCTGTGATTGACTGGGCAAACTGCAAACAGGGGAAGAGGGGGGAGCAAAAATATATTTTTGCAAGGGTGACAGAACAACGGGCTATCCCAGGCTGTCTGAACTGCCTGGGTGGTTACCTGCTGGTTAGGGACCTGTTGTCTGTACTGTACATTGAGCAGCTAACACAAATAGCTGTCTTGGTGTTAATTTGTAGTGGTGATTTTCATAGGGGGCAGGTACAAAGCTGATCTCTTTCTCTTTCAGATACAGATGAATGCACGTTCAACAATGGTGGTTGCCAGCACATTTGCGTCAACACTGTGGGGAGCTATGAATGTCGCTGTAAGGAAGGATTCTTTCTAAGTGACAACCAGCACACATGCATCCACCGCTCAGAAGGTACTGGCTGCTTCCCTCCAGGCACCAAGCAGGAGTTTTTGACAGAAGCTCACTGCAAACTCTCCACAGCAGATTCAAAAGTATTTTTAGTTTGAGTTTTTTGAGGCTGTGAAGTATCTTGAAGTCCTCAATTCTTTTAAAAGGAACACTGTGTCAGGATCTTCTAAGTGACTTTGAAGACTCTCTGTATCCCTTCTGCCCCTTTGATCCCACCTGTATGTCTGCAGCGTTATGCCTTTTAAAGGCTGTACTGCTATACTCCCAGTGTACTTTATGCTCTGTTGTGCAGCTGAGCTGTGTCCTGATCCAGGAAATGGCAATAAACCGAGGGACAGTGAGTTCTGACAGTTTCCACTGACTTCAGTTACAAGGCAATATCTACGTTACCTCTAGGTACCTTTTAGATTCCACGTACAATGTTTAGGTTTCAGCTAAGAGATTTACTGTTTGTCAGCCCCAAAGGTATTCAAATAGTGTTCTTTGTTTTGAGTGAAACCTTTATGAAACGACCTTTAAAAGATCTGAGAGCCTTGAATGTCTAATTAGACATCGGGTTGAACAAAATTATTTTGGATGCCCTTGGGGAATACTTTAAAGTGGTTACTCAGATCAGGGAGTTGTCCATTGAACTGTACAGTGAATATCTTACTAAGAAGTATTTAAGGCTGCAAAGCTTTCTTTAATCTAAGGCTTATCGTTGGCATGACTATAAGAGGAATCTGAGCATGAATAAACAAATCTCACTTTAAAATTCCCCATACTGAAGAGATCAGCATTTATAGACATATATGGCCATCCAGAGATGAGTGCGCTGAGGTGGCTGTCATCTGACGTAGCTGAATTGATCTTTTGTTTGAATTACGAATCCGTATTCTCAGCTTCTCTGGTACTGTGCTTGGTCTCATGGAGATCTGGTGATGCATGGTGATTTCTCAGGCCATTGCTCAGCTTGCTACTGCAGCAGGCTGTAATGGCAGGGCAAGGTGTTTCCCGTCATGTTTCCTTGCCAGCAGTGATGTGTGTTTTTGTGCATGGATGATGAATCCAAGAATGAAGATTAGTTGTTTTAACTTCTCGTCTTGTCTGATGCCAAGGGAAGAAAAGCTTCCAAATCTTCTCATTTGCTGCTTCTTGAGTACGCTAAACTCTCCTGAACTAACAGCAGCAGCATATCCTGTTATTAATAATTGTACGTTTGGAATTCTTGATACTGAAATACACACGTGTTGTTTGTGTTTTTAAAGCCATTTTTTTGTGTCATCGCTGTTTGTTTACCTCCCTTCTCTTCCCACATTACTGTGAAGAAACTCTGCATGGAATTCCCCACTTTTTTTTTTTTCTTGGGTGGGCTGGTCTGTTTTAAGCCAAATCTCATTGTCGTCTCTTTCCCCTCACTTTGTTCTCCTCTTTTCTGATTGTTGCTAGGTCTCTGCCTTATGTACTTATCTCTCTGTATATCCCTTAGTAGTCCTCTCTCAAGGCATCACAGCATGGATCTAAACATTGCTGCCTAGCCCACCTATTCGGTTTCATTTCTTATCTGTAATATAAGGCAGAATTTCCTTCCCTGTCTCTCAGCTCAGTTAAGAGTGCACATTCTTCTTAATGGTCTGCAATATTGGCCTTTATGTGCACAGAAAAAGAGTGAGCTGGATTTGAGATTGGAAAAATATAGAGGCTTGAGGATGTTGTATTCCTTCAGATGACTAGTGTAACAGGGAAGTCTTCGACTCACCTGCCCTTCCAAGTCTATTTACTCTTATTTTCTGGGTTCCCTGCCACCTATTCCAGGATGGTAATGTGAGACTCAAGGTGAGGTAGCTATCAGAGGAGAGTTTGATAATTAAAGCTGGTTTTCATCTGATATGATTGTGTTGGTCTGGAGCACAGGGATCCTCTGAGGTTCTTGGTGGTTCTGCCTAGCCTCTGCTTGAATCGCATGAACTCTGTGTCTGTGCACAACCGTAATCTTTCCTGGACTGTCTGCTTTGAATGAGCTATTTGTCATCTGTATGTGGGAGAATGGATTTGCTTTGGGATGCTGTTGATCTGGCTGACAGGGCAGCATTGCACATCTTGTTTCATTTTCAGCATATAAGAGAATTTGGAAAATTTGAATGAAAATGTAGAATTTTCACTAGTAAATTTGCAGTACATCTTGCAGCTGCTATTGCTATTGATCACAAATCTTGCCAGTTTTTCCTGTGGTATTTCACAGGGTCATAGCTATCTACTTTTTGTGTTGAGTCAGTGGGAGTTAATTGGACCTGTGATTTGAAGGCCACATCTGAAACCACTGTACAGACCTGAAAGCTTGTGCACAAGTGACCATGTTAGCTATTGCTTTTAGATTCCTTCTTTCTTTGGAGAAGCAGTGATAACTAGAAAGCTTTTTGGAAAATTCTGCCTTAATGCAGAGCTGTAGAAAGCATGCAAATGGTCGAAAACATTCCTGGGAGGTCCTGTTCTGTCTGTGCTGATGCTTTTTGCCATTTAGCTCCTAGGGGGCTGCCTCTGTGAATCTTAGGTTGTTCTTCATACAATTGCCTCTCCTCCCACCCTCACTCTGTCCTACTGAGTGTCTGCCTGGAAGTGCCCTAAATGGAGCCTTAGTGTTCTTAGCAAATTGGTGCTGATGTCCCAACATTTACTGTGGAGAAGAATACAAAGATGTAAACGATGATACATGTAAGCAATGAATTTAATGTGCCCCTATAGAAAAATACTGAACGGGCTTTTTGCCTGTGTCTTGCTAATGATAGAAGTGCTCACATTTCACGGAGGTTTGCTGGGGAACATCCTAAAGGTCCCGATATCTAGAAGGACTGCTCTGGCTTGGGGTCCAGACAGGCACTGGATTCTGTTGTCTCGTCAAAGCACAAGGTGAGATTTGACCAAAATTTCTTTGAGGTTTGGGTCTGTACCATGATCTGCCATTAGAACAGCTCTGGAACAGTGTGACATGGGAGACCTTGTGTCTGTGACAGAGTTAGCAGTCAAATGGCACTTACGGTTTTACGGCCATTTCTGTAATAGATCCTTATAAAATGGGGCCAATTGGAAGGTATAATTTTCTACCACCCCTGGAAACACGCAGCAAGCTTCATAGTAAATGCTAAAAGGTATGAATGTATTGCTCTCTATGAAATGCTCTCTTTCAGGTCATCTGGATTTTGGTGGGTTTGGTCATGTACTTTGTTACACAATGGATACTCTGTTATTTTAATAACGTGCCCTCATTTGGAAAGTTCATTTTTAGCTTTCTTTGGAGACCTGATTGAACTCTGCTTGTTCAGAACTGATCAATTCCCAACTCATTATTTACACCATTTGTCTGATGTAAGTGAACTTTACCAAAGTACCTTCTTGAATGGTTTTCCCTTTGGTAGCTCAATAGACACAGACAAACAAACAACAAACTTTAACAGAAACTAAGCTGCTAATTCTCTTAATGCTGTCTCACAATGCTGAGCTAACAGACCAAATCATACTGCATATTTAAGAACAAAAAAGTCACAAAAACACAAGAGTTAATATGGCTAATTTGTGGTCTCATGGGTAGTCCCATTCCTTGACTGACAGCACAATAATGGATGACAGCTTTCATGTGGGCTCCTTGGGCTGTGTCTGTGTGCTGCAGGATCTGCAGTGTCCTTGTCTTGTTAGACTTCTACAGGGTCCTCACTGTGGGAAAGGAATGGAAAAGCCAGTAGAGCAGAATAATCCAGGCTCTGCAGCATCTATTCTTTTGCTACATAAATCTTTCTTAACAGAGAAAGGGTACCATAGTTTGTGCTTCAGATAGCCAAAACAGTTGTGTGCAGAGCAAGAACCTAACTGAAGTGTGATGGAATAATGATGAGGAGCTGACCTCTGATTGCCACTGACTGCCAATACAGTGTTTCTTGTTTCATTGAGATATGAGGCTGCAAAAGGCGCTGCATAAATTCTAAAAACATATAGGCTGTGAAATTGTTCATGCTGACCCCTTCTGGCAACGTGTTCACCCTTTTCATTTCTCTGATAGTGCATTTGCTCAAGTCAGTAGAAGTCCCCTGAGTTAATGTGGTATCAGACCTTCAGTGGGATAAGCCCTTGCAGCTGAAGTATGCACTGAGTCTTCTCAAAGTGTTCTTGCCAAGAAAAAGAACATTTTGGTGTAACATGTTGTCTTATAAAAGCTAAATACACCAAGGCAGAGCATCTGATGCACTAGGTGGCAAAAATGTGTTCTCAGAATAACCAAGGAGAGTATTCTTTTTTTTTTTTCTCTTCTCTCATTTGGGTAGCAACATAGAAGATTTCAGCAAAACTCTGTGGTGTTCTGGTAACTCAGCCAGCTGACATGTAGTTTTAAGTAGTAGGCATACAAATTGTGTTACAGTCTTGCCAATGACCCTGGCATTGATTTAGCTGAGCGAGGGTTAAGGTGAAAAAGCCTTTACAATAGTTGTAGGAACGTTTCCTACCTGTTTAATTGACTTGAACCTTTTGCAGAGGCCAGACAAAACACTATGGCAGTCATTGAGAGCTAGTGCATGAACAGCTTGTAACTGTCACAGACAAAAATGGTGCAATGTTTTTTATGAGGTGCACCAAAAGGAAGAAAGTCACTAGTGGCACCTTGCTTTTTCTTTTGGTTTCAGCAGACACTGGCACCAAATTCTGTCCAGCTGGGATGTGCGCAGAAGTACAGAACAGTGTGATAATTCCCAGTGGGGTTTTTTTGAAAGAGATTTGTTGAAATCTGAAAAACATGAAAACAAAATAGTTGACAAGAAAGAACTGACATACAGCATAGGTACCACTTGCATGTTTACCTGGTCATTACTTGGTCATTGCTGAGGTAGGTTGTGACTTTGAGAATCTGCTTTGTAGACCAGTAATTGAAATGGGGATGCCATTTTTTTCTGTGTCATCCTAGACATTCCTGTGTCTGGTGGATAAGCAGAGAATTAACGTCACTTTAAGCTTTGATCTTGTCAGGTACCAGCCAGCTTGTGTTTTTTATAAAAGGTTCTATAAATGCTGATATAAAATGAGAGCATGGGATAAGAATGCAGATGTTGTAGAAATCTAGGGATGTTGCTTTTTGACCTTGCAATCAAAGAATGTGGGCGCAGAAAAGATTATAGCTGGAGAAGCCTTGGAGGCCACTGGCTTTGCAGGATTGGACTTTCTGCCTTTCTAGTCTTTAAGCTCATACATTTTGTTCTAATGCTGTGGAGCCTTCCCAGAAGTAGCAGGCTGTTGGCTGTGTGTATATTGGACTAACCTTATTTGACTGTTGCCTGCACACAGAGATGCCGAGGATGCTGATGCTCTTGCACTTGTCCTGTTTTGCAGAAGGCATGAGCTGCATGAATAAAGATCATGGCTGTGCCCACATCTGCAGAGAAACACCCAAAGGAGGGGTTGCCTGTGAATGCCGACCAGGATTTGAGCTGTCCAAGAACCAGAGGAGCTGCATTTGTATGCAACATTCTGCATATGCTTATGGTTTCTGAAAGTGAACAAGTAGTGTTCTGTTTGCAGTGATATGGGATTTGATATGTTACAACTAAGCTGGGATGACATGCCTAAACTCTGAGCATTTGAGCCAAACTAGAATCAATGACTTTGCAGGACACTATTGCACAGATCTGCTGTTTGTTTAAAAAAAAAAAAAAATCTGTACTCTAGGAGTTGTACCATTATTTGTAAGTTCAGCTTCCCAAGACAGCAGTGCATTGTTTCAGTCTCAGAATTCTGAGGAAGGGGGCATGATAGGAAGGTGTATTGGGTAGCCAAATGGAGACAAAATTGGACACTTTCTTTTGAAGATGCTAGAAGTACTTGCGAGATCTAACATATATTTTCTTTCTAGTAACATGTAATCATGGAAATGGTGGCTGTCAACATACATGTGATGATGCTGATAATGGGCCTATTTGTGGGTGTCACCCCAAGTACATCATGCATATGGATGGGAAAACCTGTCTGGGTCAGTACGCAGAGTAGTAGTTTTCTGTTGATGACTAACTTAAGCGTGGTTTGACATTGCTGTGTGTATGAGTAATACTCCTCTTAATAGCAGAGCTAGAAAACACCAAGGAATCCCAAACTAAGAAACCTGCTAGTATACAAGGGAGTTTGTTGGGTCCAAGTGACTTATGCTTCCATATATAGGTATCTACCTCATACTACTGCAGCCTGTAATTAGTGCTGGTCCCTCTGAAACACAAGGCTTGTTACCAACCAAAGATTTCCTTCTTTCTAGGACATTTTAGATTCAGTTTCTTGTATAGCATGAGCCAGAGAGTGTAACCAAGCAGTGCATGCATTAAAACCAGAACTCTGAATTCAATTAGAGTACAGTTTTTGTAAGACAGTTATCCAGTAAAGAAAGCACTTAAGACCCATAAACTCTTCCAGTCTCTGGAAGACTTTGTTGCCTGTTGATTGAAATCAAATGCTCAGGCACAACTGCCTGTCCTTGCATTAGTCTGTGATAGATGATGACAGTGTGCTCTTAACAGAGCAGTTTATGACAGTTCAATTAGTTCTTTCATCTTGTTACTGTTCACCACATCAGTAGTGTGTTTTCTGTTTTATTAATCTTGAGAATACTGAAACGAGTAGGAGTTGTAAGGAAGCAACAAAAGCAAAATATTCTCATGGCTTTGACTGAAGATTCTTCATGGCTTTCTTTTTTTTTTTTTCTTTTTAAATTTTATGTCTGCCTAGTTAGCTCCAACTGTCTCTGATAATTTAGTGCACGATGTGTCTGTTTGCATTTCTGTATATACTGAATATCAGATGAGATTTCTGGTCAAGGCACCTTTGCTCATTTGTTTTTTTCATGCTCCTTACAGAGAGGGAAGAGGCTGCTGTTGAAATTCCTGAGGGAAACACTACAGCAGGAGCTGATGTGGACAAGAGGGTGAAACGACGGTTGCTCATGGGTAAAAGTGTTTATCCAAAATAACTTTGCTGTTTGCTCAAACGTTTTACGTTGAAGAATTGTTTTTTAATGTAACCATCGTAGTTCTGGACTGAATTCTTCCTGAAATGCCCCGCTCCCTTTTGAGGACAGAATATTATTCTATTATGTATAAGAAACTGCATGTTGCTTGTGATTTTTCAGTAATCATGGAAAGCATGAGGAACTTGTCCTCAAAGTACCATGTTTCCATGGTTCTACAGTACAATCGTTTCTGTACTACAGCTTTAGCTGAGTGATTGTGGAGGAAATAGAATTTTACCTGCTTCTCTTGATCTGAAAGTACGCTAGTGCATGGAAGAGAACTGGCTCCAGTGATGGGTTACACCTAGAAGAGCACAGGGAGCATAGGCCCGTTTTGCCAACGCAGGTATTTAGCAGTTGCTCATGTATATCAGGCTAAATGTAGCTGAACAGTGTGCTTGGAACTGTACCTTGTATCATGTGATGTTTCTTACCATTACGATGTCTCTGAGCAAACTTTACTTATTTATTGTTGGCTAGAAACATGTGCAGTTAATAATGGTGGCTGTGATCGTACATGTAAGGATACATCTACTGGAGTTCACTGCAGCTGTCCTGTTGGATTCATGCTCCAGTTTGATGGGAAGACATGTAAAGGTGAGTTTTGTACTCATGGACACGTGTGTTCTAGCACCGTGCTGTAAGGTACTTATCTCCTAATGAAAGTAACACAGTGTTCAGAGTAGAGCTGGTATGAGTAATGTAATCTGAGAAGCAGTGCAGCCAGGGGAGATGCATGGCTTCCTTGTAAGAATGTTCTGGTGTATCATATGCAGAAATCTCTGCTGCTCTGCCCTCCCTCGTCACCACTTTCCATTCCCTCACCAAGATGGCTTCATTTTTGAGGGTTGAGAAGAGGCAATACAAGTAGGTCTGTGGTATAGTAGAGTTCAGTACTGGGAAATGTAGGCTTATCAGTTCTTAAAAGCATGCAGTCCCGTATTCAACTATATTATCCCCAGTCAACTGGGTGCTATAGATATTTGTAAGTAAATATCAGAATGTAATTCAGAGAAGACCGAGTAGAATTATTTATGCTGGTCCAAGCACCTCTAAGGGTAATTAGAGTACTGGCAAGGAGAAAAGGGATGTTTAGGTAATATATTAGAACATATTTTCCTACAATTAAATATTCAGACTGTTCTGGTAGGCAAAAATGATGGAATCCCTGTGCCTGAGTCAATTAATTTTAGATAACTCATTTTAATGTTGGAATGAAAAGGACAGGATAACTCAGGAAGTCTATTCTGTCTGAGCTTTCTTCAGGGCTTAGGAAGAGGGAACTCAGAGAATTTTTAAAAAGCTAAAGCCTCTTAGAGAATGTTTAAGTCAAAATGTTTCCAAACAAAACTTAGGGAAAAGGTCTCGTGTGAATACATGTACTCAAATGTAGCTGAAAGCAAATTAGCACAATCATGTGGTAGAATGGGCCAGGTCATTCTTAAGTCTAGACCTGAACTTCCTCAAGATTTGTAGCAGACTTGTTACGTTTTGTTTCTGGGATTCTCCAGCCAATTGGGGATGATTATTTTCTGTCTTTGTCAGTGAAAATATGTTGAATATATTCTGTTTACTCACTGAAGTTTTTTTAATTATTATTTTTACAGATATTGACGAATGTCAATCTAATAATGGAGGCTGCGATCATTTCTGTAAAAACGCTGTTGGCAGTTTTGATTGCAGCTGCAGAAAAGGATTTAAATTATTAACAGATGAGAAGTCTTGTCAAGGTATGTGCACTGGAGAGGCAATAAAAGTAGAACAAATCAGCATGGCTTGGACATCTACTACAATGATGAAGTGATAATGGACTCCAGAATTTCCATGCCTTGTGTTTTTGTGTGTGTGTTTTTTTATTATTATTTCTGAAACAGCTGTTAAGTTAATACAGTTGTCTTGATACTATTGTAGGAGGTATGTTTAGTGTCATAGTGAGATATTATCTGGAAGCAGTGCAGATAGCATCATATTAAAAATCTCTTGATGAAGATAATGCTTTTTTTCCCCTTCCATTAATGATCTTAAAATAACTTACAGGGAGAAATGAAGCCAATATCTCTACATCCATCTTAATGACTATTTCACCATTGCAGCAAAATTATTTTTTTCTTAATGGGACATTTAAATGCTATGGGTTCTTTATTTAAAGAAAAAAAGTAAGACAAGTCATCTGATCTGTGAAGTCAGAGGCTTGTAGACATAGACCAGAATAACAATTCTCTAGACCATTATAGAAACATTTGATTTTTACGAAGACATAAATTTCTGCTGTGAGATTTACAGAACGTATTTGCTTTATTGTATAATAGTGTGTACATTCAGATTGAGCAATCTTGTTTAGGCTGGTTAAGTACATTAAAAAGTAATGATCAAAATGGTCTCTGTGGCTTTGGCAAAGCTACAGTATGAAACAATGTAAAGTGGATCAGTAAGCTGGGCAAATGAATAATTCTGTTTCTAATTCTGTTTCCTAGACAACTATTTGACATTTAATGATTAATTTCAGAAAACTGAACCAACCAACAGAAAAGAAATTTCACCTGCATTTTTGGCATGTTCTTGTCCTTTTTAGGTTAGATATAGGATATACCAAACTTAGTATAAAACTGAAGGATTTTCAAGATTTTTTTTAAGCGGAATTGGTTATGAGTTTATTTTAAAGATTTACAGATCTTTGTCTCTGTCACTCCTGTTACTTTCCCTAGATCGTTTCAAAAGTGGTACCTTGAAGTGCACCCAAGACCTTAATGAAAAAAAGTATGATGTTATGCGTCAATGATGTTGATGGGAACTTTTTTATATCTGCGAACATTCCTATATTATAGTGTGCTGAATGTACTGTCACAGAAGTTTTAGGTGCTTTTAATGATAAGCCAACTTTTCTTAAAGAAATAAGAGTTTCTGCCAGCATTTTTTTTCCTTCAAAGCAGAGAAGTAATGTCTTTTAAACATAATTGTTAAAACGTAGCAACAGTTTTCATGTTTGCCAAGAGAAAGCTTGTTTGGCAAACTAATTGGTCTCTTACAAGTTGTCATTTCTTATGTTGCATTATTTGCTTCAAAAGAATTTACTTAGTTTACTTAAATCTGCACATCTCTCTGTCCAGCTTTGTTATCTCATAAGTGCTCCCTTTTCAGGCTGAAAGATACTAATGCATCCCTTTAAAACTTGCAGACATTGATGAATGCTCTTTTGAACGGACATGCGACCACACGTGCATCAATCATCCAGGCACTTTTGAGTGTACTTGTAACAAAGGATATGCTCTCTATGGCTTCACACACTGTGGAGGTGAGTTATAAAAGAATACTGCAGGCCACACTGGTAGAGTGCTATTGCCACAGGTCTAGTTAGTGTCTGTGTAGGACATGCGCCTATGTATATGCATAAGGTGTTTACAGTAAATTTAACTCTTCACTGTAATAAGGAGACACAGCAAAAGTGAAAACTAACCTAGCTCACTTCTGTCTTTGCTCAAATTATTTTCCCTTCCCAGCCAGCATTCAGAAAGCACCTGTGACTATTAGAACAAACAGATGCATTTTGCACCTAGATGTGAAAGCCATGATTTGACCTATTTTTCACGTGCAAAAGTCTCATTGACTTCAGTGAATAGTGAGTTGAATAGGACTTTAAGAACAGGATGCTCTGGATGATTTTGAAAATTATGATTTTGCAGGTTATCCTTGTGCGTATTGCAGATTGTTATATGATATAGATTGGAGCTTTATCTGATGCAGTACCATTAATTTACATTGGCCAAGAATGATATTCCTAAATGTTTTACTACTTTACTACACAAAAAGCTCAAGAAAAGAGAGGAAGATATTGACAGAAGCTTAGTGTGTGTCAAGTGTTAATATTTCTGTAACAAATTCCCAGAATTACCACAAGGAAGCAGGAATAACTGGACATTAAATAGAAATAAATCTATTTTATATAAGCTCTATGCAAGACCTTGCATATGCTTATTCTAAGACCTATTTATTTCTTAGACAAAATGAGCGCACTTGAATTTGCAGATAACAATTCAGAGGTCTCTGCATGCCTGATCTGTTCTGATGTCTGCCTCTAGAAAGCCTGAGGAGAAGATTAAAGGGCTACATCATCACTGTGTTTTATACTACTAAACAGGGAAACCTATCTGAGTGAATAGGGAGTAACAGCGTTCATGTGTTCCACTTGCCAAAGGAAGTCTTTTCTCATAAATTCCTGAATTTCTTTTGGTCACCAATGAGGGAACAGAACTGCAATTTATCCTTTGGGTGCTAATTTTCTCTTTGTACCATATAACTGTTCAGATGCTAATCCTTGTACCACAGTAACTGCTTCATTTGCTGACAGTTGTCACAGCTGGTAGGTGTACTGAATGTACACCTTCTGAGCTATGTGGAAGAAGCCACTAAGTACTGGAGATAATAGGATGCCATTGCCTGCATAATCCTACCAAAAAGTCAGTTAAAATTAAGGATTCGAGCTAATTTTGTAGTATCTTAGGCAGTAGTACCAATTTTAAGGTGCTCGCTTCTTTTTTCATCATTCTTCTGTTGCTCATTCCTACTCCTGCTATCTCAGTTCTGCTAGTAGCTTGTTTTTTCCCCTGAAACCAGCTCGATTTTGTCATCTATTTCACAACATTTTCTCCAAATGATTATCTATGTCAAGGGGGAAACAAGTGGTAGGAGAAAGCACTGACAAGTACTCCAATTACCTCTGAGAAAAGCGTACATAAAATTGGATACCATCAGTTGCACAAACTTTCTGGAACTCGCTGAGTCTCATAAGGGATTCCTTGGTGGTAGCTGTGTAGGTTTACATGTAATTGTCATAAAGCTGATGGAGACAAGCAGCTATCAGGGTGGATCTGAGAAGCAGAGACATCGAACTTTGCATTTCCCTTTGCTGACATTCATGAGATTCCTGTCACCCTATTTCCCCAGCCTGTCGAGGTCCCTCTGAATAGTGGCGCAAACATCTGGTGTATCAGGCACTCCTCCCAGTTTTGTATCAGCTGCAAACTTGCTGAGGGTGAACTGTTGTTCCATCATCCAGGTTTAATGAAGAGGATAAATAGCTTTGGCCCCAGTATTGACCCCTGTGGTACACCATTGGTGAATGGCCTGCAGTTGGACTTTGTGTTACTTTTTACAACACTTTCAGCCCAGAAATTCAGCAAAAGATCCGAAAGTTTTCTTGGAAGTAGTAAGGGAGGGAACTGCCATTTATTGCTGTTCAGCAGAGCTCAGGATGGCACAATGCAAAGTGTATTCTGCATCAGCAAGCAAGAGCGCACCAAAGGCAGTATGTTGTGTTGTTGGTAGTTTCTCCACCTCTTGGCAATTACTGGGCTGGGCAAGGCCCATGAAATTGGCTAATTGACTAACTGGGATTGTGGTCATTCAGTGGTGTTATTTGCACACTTGGAATCAAATATTGTTCTATGATAGATGCTCTATGATATCTGCGCACTTCGGACGGTTGGTCACTGTGAATCTTGTCCACATCATCTGTCTTTATTCCAAAATGAAAATATTAGTTAACTAGATGCAGAGCAATGCAGACTTGATTTGGTGGTCTTTTTGTTAACTTGTTAACATATTGCTGAGGCTGGAGATTTTTTTTTCTAATACATCGTTCAAGGACATACCTAACATCTCCTTTCCCACAACATTTGATTGATTATGACACTCATTGAAGGATTTCCATGAAAACAAAACTATTTCAAGGTGGTTTCCAGATGGCATTCCAAAGACCTTTTCTAGACCCTACTAAGAGGTATTTTTGTACAAACTTATCTAGTTGTATTAGTCAGAATACAGAACTTTGGTAGAAGTTACTTTTTAAAACTATTTTTACCTTTCCTCTATAGACATTAATGAATGTAGCATCAACAATGGTGGTTGCCAACAGCTGTGTGTGAACACACTGGGAGACTATGAATGCCTGTGTCACTCTAACTACAAATTACACTGGAATAAAAAGGATTGTGTTGGTAAGGTGCCTAGCAGACACATTACTACTCCTGAAGTGTTTGAAGGTCACATGGTTGTAGTCAAATCTAAAACCTTGATCTGTCCAGTTAAGTGGTATGAGTCAATGTTCTCTGTATTCTGCTTTACTTTTTAATCAGACATGATGGTACTGAAGTTTAAACTGGTAAAAACAAACCAAAACCAACAACAACAACAACAAAAAAACAGGAGATACTTTGAGGGACTTTGATGTTCTTTCCTCTGCTTTTATCTATGTCCTTTTGTTTCCCTGCATGAGAGCTTGCTGATGATCATGGTGGGATCCTCCGGGGGTTTGATTTTGCTTTCATTTTCTGTCTAAAGAGCATATTAATTGCATGGGTGCTCTCTGGTACCATCTACATAAGAAGCTGCATGACATTTTCGTAGTATTGTATAAGTAGATGTTTTACTTCTCCCATGAGTATTTGTTTTATCCTATTTAGAAATAAAGGGGCCTTTGCCTGCTAATGTGTCACCCAAGGTATTGCTGCACTGTATTAAGAGTGATGGGAGTGATAGATGCCTCTTAAGCTGCACTTCGGATGTTCAGGTAGTTTCTGGTAAGTCCAAAAGAAACCACAGCCTACAACCAAAACAAAACAAACAACAACATCCCAAACCCAACAACAAACCACAAAAACAAAACAAAACCCGTTGAGCATTTGATTCCATAGAGAGTGCAAGAGTAGCAAAGCTTGTAACTCTCATGGAAGCCCCAAGAAGTAGACAATCAACAGGGACCATTCCTTTTTCACTATAGATAAAGGACCATATCTCTGTCAGTGAAAAGCCCCCCTTTTCATATCCTTTATAGACACTCTACCCTCAGATTCCCTTTTCATGACAACTGTCTTTTTGAAGCTGGAGAGGACAGGGCAGAATTCTCTGTGCTCCTTGGGCCATTCCTTAATTGGCCCTGAGAGCTGCTGCTGAGTGGCACGAAGGCATTCCAGCCCTGCATGGGGTCTGAGCTTCTGCCTGCACAGCCCTTCCACCCCTCAGGACACAGCATGCAGATTCATCTGGTGCTTGTTAGACAGATGATTCTTTTCTTCCTGAACCCTTTAGATTGCTTAGGAAAAGACAAACTTGAATGTGGAGTACTTTATGAATAACATAATTTAAAAAGGTGAAGATGATGCAGATCAACAAATGAATGTCTTTTAAACTACGGGGGTCTTCAGTCTGTGCACAAAGCCTATGTCTTTACTGTCTGTATGGTCTGTCTGTTAGGAACACAAGATGCTTACACCCTCACCTGTGGCAGCTCATCTCAACTTAAGAAAAAGCAACAAAATACAAATGCGTCCACTTGGCTGGGTAATTAGATTTACTGTTGCATGATTTGACTGATTTCTTTCATTGGATAACTGAAATAAGGGTGTTCTGTTGGCTTTCCTTCTATTTTTTCTCTCCATTTTACTCCCTCTGTTTTTTCTTCTTCATGATTACAGTAGAAAATTCCCCTTGTACTGCTTCATCAGCATCACCCAGACTAAAACTTAAGAATAATGGAAGAGAAAAGGATCAGTAGTGAGATGAACAGCGAGACTAGGAGTGTCATGCCTCATTTTAGACATCCAAATTGCGCAGTGTTGGCAACTTACAGGTTCTATGTTGAGTTGTTGGTCAATGGAGTTTAGAAAGCATTTGAAGCTAAAGAGATAAAAGGTACTATTTTATATAAATGTAAGCCACTTTTCTGAATCTTCTTGATGTGAAGTATCTCCTTTGATTTCAGCCAACAATTATTTGATTTTACAGAGAAGCACATCTGGATTTGATCTCTGTCCATATTTGAAATCTATCACACTTTGTTCTCATTCCAATTGTGAACTAGCTTCACAGCATCAGGAAGCTGGCATCTCTTCAGGTCTTCTGTGATGACCACTTTTCACTTTATATACACACTTTTTTTGATAACATCATCGTGATGTCATATTAGGGTAATCCAAATTTTCTACTCCTTTTTTAACATAACATTTCATTGTTTCTTCCTGAAGATATTTCAGCCATCAAGATAAGCGTAACCTTTAAATTAAATGAAGGAAATTGTAGTTTGAAAAAGACTGAGATGTTTCAAGAAGGTCTGGAACAGATGATACCAGGTATGAATATAAAAATGCAGGTAAGCAGGTTAGAGCCATAGCTCAGGGGTTATAAAGTGCTTTCCTGATTTGAAGTGTACCATAAATAAAGCTTAGAGAGCTGCAGACTTTCTTCTCCGTATTAGCCTCATGAATCATACTCCTTCCCAGCCATGGTTTTTGTAGTACCTGCTTCAGGTGACAGGACTTCCCTGTGACAACCTCAGAGTTTTCTGTGAAGGTCCTTCTCCTTTTTATTTTTATTTTTTTGTATGACTGCCAGTAAATTCTCAGTAAAATCAAACATCTTTTTGTTCTTTTCAATTCTTTCTTTCTTTCTTTTTCTCTCTCTCTCTCTCTCTCTCTCTCTCCCTTCTTTCTCTTCATTCATTTCTTCCCTGCTGCTTACTGTCTGATGCCTCAGTGAAGAAGCTCTGGGCCTCTTATGATGACTCTGTTGCTGAAGGGTTATTCCTCTTTTCTGTTGTCTTCCTCTTATACTTCAGCAGCCCCAGATGGTGAGGTCAGCTCTTCCGTCTGTTCCAAGACAGGAAGTATAGTCTGAGAATTTACAAAGTTAGCAGAAAATGAGGAATATACTTGAAAAAACAAAGTTACTAAATAATACTATGAATCAGCATGTCAGTTTGTTTGTCCTTAGAAGAGTAACAGTGATAAACTACGCTAGATACTCTGAAGAGTCTATGATCCAAAACCAGAGCTTATTCTGGATCTTTGTTGTGTTTTTGTTTGTTTGTTTGTTTTCCAAATAAATATTGTTTCCTCATTGAAACCCTGAAAATGGCCTCCAAATGTCCTTTAGATGCAGCCATGACTTAATTTAAACACCCTTATAAGCTAACATGTTTTTAACATGGTTTGTATGAATGCAGAATTTTTTTCCCTCAGGTGGTCTGTCTGGTGCAGGCAGCATCGTGGTTTTAAGATGCTTTGCATAGTGTAGAAGCAATTCAGTGGCAGCTAGCAAAATCCAGGGAAAGCAGGCTGAGCACTGCAGCCAAGCTCTAATCTAGCAGCAAATCATGCCTCTGACCCATTGCAGCTGTAGAGTTTTCACCTAGAAGTACGTCCATAGGTGCACTGGAATCACGATTCTATGCGAGGGTACACCAGCTGAGAAACTGGGCAAACTATTTGTTTACTCGCAAGTGGAGTGAATCACTTGCTCCCCTTGAAGTTTTTGTGACAAAATATGCACTGAATACTAGTGAATATCTAATAACGTAGCTGGCCAAGCTTTTGCTTCCTTCAATTTTGTTCATACAGAGAGACATAATTCACTAACGGAGAGATTCCACTATGTAAACCTAACATGCAGCTCCGGCAAGAAAGTTCATGGAGCCGTCAGTAGACTGCCAGCGACTAGAGAGATTTTTATCACTGTGGACTTTGAACTTGAAACAAACCAAAAGGAGGTGACAGGTTGGTTGGAAAATAATCCAAGGTGCGATTTGAAGCTTCTTACAGTTTGCTTTTTTCTGTTTTTTTCACTTCTTCATTTATGCAAAATTATAATAAAAAGTATCTCCTGTTTTGAAAGTTTTCTGCCTCAAAAAGAGTTGAGAGATGGGAAAAGTTTCTAAGATTAAAGAGCTGTCCATGGATTAAAGTCTCCTGGTCTGATTAATTTTCTTGAAGCCTGATGGTGTTGTCCTTAAGGATTTCAGACTTGTTCAAAGAAGTTACTTTCTCAGTGATTGGCACTGACATTTTGCATTGGGTAGACTTTTGTGTATGGTCACTAATAGCAGATTTCACCCTTGGTACTTTTCAGATACATGTGATGTGCGCTGTGCACGAAAGAAGACTGAAAAGAGATTTCGTAAAACCATTCGAACTTTACGGAAGACAGTCAACAGGGACCAATTCCGTGTTCGTGTCTCTGGCATGGACCACGAAGTGGCCAGAAAATCTCTCAAGCTGTCAGAGCCACAGCAGTCATGTGGTGTAGGACAGATGCATGTGGGTAACAGATGTGGTAAGTAAATGTAAATTAGGAACAAACCATCACATGTGTTGGTTTTGCTCAGGTCTGGTGAGTAGGGAGAGGATCATGGGAAGCTTCTCCAGGAGAGAGGAGGGCTGTGTGTGATGTAATTGAGTTAACTGTTTGTGCTACTGATATGTGCCTCTCTCTATGTATTGTTGGCAATTGCTGTATTATAGAGTAGAATAAGGGCTCAGTAAGCACTTTGATATGGATGACACAAAGTCTACAGTAAACACAAAGGCAGAAAACTTGGGGTGTTAGCATCAGACATCACTGCCTTGACATCACCAGTGTTATTTATAGAACACCGCATTTAATATCTAGTCTAACACTGTGCTTCTGAACTTATGAATGTTTCTTATCTTGCTTGTTCCAAATAAAAAGCTGAGCAGAATTTGATACGGCCACAATTCTCTTTACTGATTGAGCTCTGAGTCTTCATGATAAAGTTCTAACTTCATGGAGAAAAGGGATTTTCTAGGCCAGTACAGAGAAAAATCTTAATTATTGTGGTACTAAAGGGCACCACCATAGTGCAGCCCACAATAAATGCTTCTAAATCACAAAAGTTAAGGAGAAGGGTCAGATGTTATCTTAACGGGGACCTAACAACCGTGACAGCTAATTCAGGCTGCACAGGGTATGTAGCATGTAAGTGGTTTTGTGAATCGGCAAGCCTCTAAAATGCTTGTCAGGTTGAATTAGTATGTCTTCCAGCAGCAACCCATTCAGATTTAGAATAGATTTTCAAATTTTGTTTTGCTAACTCTAGAAACTTGGATTCATAGAACAGAAAAATGAATTAGTGTTT